>NC_044993.1:69560314-70160314 GCF_008728515.1 Papio anubis | reverse complement strand
CAAACAAACAAAACATTGCACTAGAAATCCTAGGCAGAACATTAAAGCCAGAAAAATGAATAAAATGCATACAGATGAAAAAGGAAGCAACAAGGTATTTTTATTCTCAGATATGTCCCAGAAAATTCTAAGACATCTTATAGAATTAATAAGTGAGTTCAGAAGGGTTACGAGATACAACATTAATACAGAAAAGTTTATTATACTTCTCCACACTAGCAACAAGTAATTATCTAAAATCTAGCAATCAAACAGAAATGAAAATGAGAAACTAAGCAACCTGACTTTAATACTTACTGTAAAACTAAAGTACATCTATGAAAGCTTCATCTATGAAAGAAATGATTGATAAAATGGACTTCATTAAAATTAAAACTGCCCCTTCAAAGATAATGTCAAGAGAATGAGAAGACAAGCCACAGACTGGGAGAAAATATGTGCAAGGGGCACATCTGATAAAGATCTATTTACAAAAATATATAAAGAACTCTCAAAACTCAACAATAACAACCAGGTTTAAAAATGGGCCAAAGACCTCAACGCACACCTCATCAAAGAAGATACACAGATGGCAAATAAGCGTATGAAAAGATGATCCACAGCTTATCAGAGAAATGCAAATTAAAACAATGAGATACCACTATTTGCCTATTAGAAAAGCCAAATCCAGAACACTGTCAACACCAAATGCCGGCGAGGATGTAGTGCAACAGGAACTCTCATTCTTCACTGGCGGGAATGCAAAATGATACAGACACTTTGGAAGACATTTTTGCAGTTTCTCACAAAACTAAGCATACTCTTACAATATGATCCAGCAATTGTGCTCACTGGCATCTACCCAAAACAGGTAAAAACTTACATCCAGACAAAAAACTGCACATGGATGTTTATGGCAGCTTTATTCATAATTGCCAAAACTTGGGAGCAACCATGAAGTCTTTCAGTAGGTAAAGGGATAATTGCCATGAAAAGACCCAGAAGAACTTTAAATACTATTATTAAATGAATGAAGTCAATCAGAAAAGGCTATACACTGTATGACGGTAACTTTACAAAAAGGCAAAACTATGGAGACAATCAGTGGTTGCCAGGGTTTCACGGGAGGAGAGAGGGATGAAGAGGTGAAATACAGAGGACTTTTAGGGCAGTGAAAATACTCTGCATGACACTATAATGATACACATCATTATACATTTGTCCAAGTCCACAGAATGTACAACACCAAGAGTGAACCCTAATGTAAATTACAGACTTCAGGTTGATTATGATGTATCAATACCAGTTTATTGACTGTGACAACTGTACCGTTCTAGACAGGGGAGTTGGGGAAGATGTTGATAATGGAGGAGACTATGAACTAGGAGAACAGGGGATAGATGGAAAATCTCTGTACCTTCATTTCATTGTGAAGCCCAAACTACTCTAAAAAAAATTAAATCTTTAAAAGCTTTTCTTAAAAACAAACTAAATGAATAGAAAAATAGATCAATTGAATAGACTAGAACAGAGTACAGGGATTTTTTTTTCTATGAAGCGCCACCAGTTAATAAATAATTTAGTCTTTGCAGATGACCTATGGTTTCCATTCCAGATTGTTTTCTTTTTAAACAATCCTTAAAAACTGTAAAACCCACTCTTACATAGCAGGCCATATAAAAACAGGTCATAGGGCTGGATGTGGCCTGCGGGCTATAGTTTGCTCTTAGACTACAAAGTCCAGAAACAGACACCTCCTTGTACAGTCAATTTCATTCCTAGTTATTTATCTAAAAGAAATGAAAACTTCTATACCCACAAACAAAGTTGTACAAAAATGTCCACAGAAAACTGATTGATTGATTGACTGATTAATTGATTGATTGATTTTGAGACAGAGTCTTGCACTGTCACCCAGGCTGGAGTGCAGTGGCGCGATCTCGGCTCGCTGCAAGCTCCACCTCCCGGGTTCACGCCATTCTCCTGCCTCAGCCTCCTGAGTGGCCGGGACCACAGGCACCTGCCACCATGCCCGGCTAATTTTTTGTATTTTTAGTAGAGATGGGGGTTTCACCGTGTTAGCCAGAATGGTCTTGATCTTTTGACTGTGTGATCTGCCCACCTCGGTCTCCCAAAGTGCTGGGATTACAAGCATGAGCCACCGCGCCCAGCAGATTTATTCTTAATAGCTTCAAACTAGAAACCACCCCAATGTCCACTAATGGGAGAATAGACAAGCAAATTATGCTATAGTCACAAAATAGAATACCATTTAGCAATAAAAAATAACTAGTTCATGCCAACAACATGGATGAATCTCAGAAAACAAGTTGTGAGCAAAAGAAGCCTTACAAAAAAAGCATATACTGTAAGTCATCGTACTACAAGATTCCATTATATGAAGTCTGAGAACAGGCAAAGCAATTCATGGTCAAAGAAATTAGCAGCCGGGCGCAGTGGCTCATGCCTGTAATCCCAACACTTTGGGAGGCTGACGTGGCAGATCACTAGGTCAGGAGTTCAAGACCAGCCTGGGCAACATGGTGAAACTCTGTCTCTACCAAAAAGACAAAATCTAGCTGGGCATGGTGGTGCAAACCTGTAGTCCCAGCTACTCTGGAGGCTGAGGTAGGAGAATTGCTTGAACCCGGGAGGTGGAGGTTGCAGTGAGCCAAGATCGTGCCACTGCACTCCAGCCTGGGTGACAGAGTGAGATTCAGTCTCAAAAGAAAAAAAAAAAGAAATTAGCAGTAATTGTGCGGGGATGAGTGGGGACAGAAAAACGGAGGCATACAAAGGAACTTTCTGGGCTAAGAGAAATGTCCTGAATCTTGATAGGGGTATGGCCTACATGGGTACAGGGTTTTGACAAACGTAAGATCTGTGCATTTCATGCTATATAAATTACAACTCCAAAAATAATAAAAGAATAAAAATATTTTAAAAATTAATATACGTAGGTCTTTAACTCCAGATCTTAATAGCTACCTTTAGTTGATAAAGTAACGAAGATAATGGTTTTTCATACAAGTACAGTCATGTACTGCATAACAACATTTCAGACAACTACAGACCTCATATACAGTGGTCCCATAAGATTATCACGTAACTGAAATATTCCAATGGCTTAGTGATGTAGTAGCTGTTGAAACTGTCATAGCATAAGGCACTACTCAGGTGTCTGTGAAGATGCTGGTGTAAACAAATCTATGCACTACCAGCTGTATAAAAGCATGGCTCAATTATGTATAGTACATAATACTTGATAATGATAATAAATGAGTATGTTACTGGCTTATGTATTTACTACACTTATTAGAGTATAATCCTTCTACTTTTTCATAACTGTAAAATGGCCTCAAGGCAGGTCCTTCAGGAGGTATTCCAGAAGGCAGCATTGTCATTATAGGAGATGACAGTCTCCATACATGTTATTGCTTCTGAAGACCTCCCAGTGGGACAAGATGTGGAGGTCATGATCCTGATCTTGTACAGGCCTAGGCTAGTGTGTGTGTGTGTACATTTATGTTTTAGTTTTTAACAAAAAAGTTTAAAAAATTAAAGAACTGGCTGGGCACAGTGGCTCACGCCTGTAATCCCAACACTTTGGGAGGCCGAGGCGGGCGCATTGCCTGAGCTCAGGAGTTTGCAACCAGCCTGGGCAACAAGGTAAAACCTTTGTTTCTACTAAAACACAAAAAATCAGGTGGGCGTGGCAGCATGTGCCTGTAATCCCAGCTACTCGGGAGGCTGAGGCAGAAGAATTGCTTGAACCCGGGAGGCGAAGGTTGCAGTGAGCGGAGATTGCATCACTGCACTCCAGCCTAGGAAACAGAGCGAGACTCTGTCTCAAAAAAAATAAAAATAAAAATAAAAAATTTTAAAATAGAAAAAAGCTTATAGAATAAGCACAAATACTTTTGTACAGCTGTACAGTGTGTTTGTGTTTTAAGCTAAGTGTTAATACAAAAGAATAAAAAAGTTTTTAAAAAGCTGAAGTTTATAAAGTGAAAAGTTATAGTAAGCCAAGGTTAATTTATTACTGAAATTAAAAAAATAAATAAAAAGAGTGTGGCCTAAGTGTATAGTGTTTATAAAGTCTATAGCAGTGTTCAGCAATATTCTTGGCTGTCACATTCACTCACCACTCATTCACTCATCCACAGCAACTTCCAGTCCTGCAAACACCTTTCATGATAAATGCCTTATACAGGTGTGTTTTACACACACACCCGCCCACCCCTGCCACACACACCAGGATCTATGCTGCCCAGGCTGGTCTCCAACTCATAGGCTCAAGTGATCCTCCTGCCTCAACCTCCTGAAGTGCTGGAATTGCAGGCATGGAACTGAGTGCCTGGTCAGGTGTACCAGTTTAAATCTTTTACACAGTATTTTTTACTATACCATTTCTATGTAGAGAAATGTTTAGGTTTATAAATACTTAGCATTGTGGCACTGTGTTACAACTGCTCACAGTATTCATTACAGTAACATGATGTACAGATTTAGAGTCTAGGAGCAACAGGGTATACTACATAGCCTAGGTGTGTAATACGCTATGCCATCTAGGTTTGTATAACTACTGTATAATGTTCCTACAATAACATAATCACTTAAGGATGCATTTCACCCCCATCATTAAGCGACACATGTCTAAGTTACTCTTCAAGATGGTCACCTGGGAGATACGTCAAATAAAAATCTTCACTGTTGTTATCATGCCAAACATTCATTCAGTTTGTGTTACAGAAAATAATCAGCCACAAAGTTAACTGGAAATACTACTCCAACTTTGACTTTAAAAAAGATACATAATTATAGATAAAAGACTGGTAGAGAAAACATCAGGAGTATGTTTTCTTTAGTGCCAAGTATGACTGGGTGATAGGCTTATAAGCAAGATTTTCTTTTCTAGACATTTCTGTGCTAATTTTGTGTAACAAACATCAACTTTTTAAAACTTGATATAGGATTTTGATCTGTTGCCCGGGCTGGTGTCAAATTCCTGGCCTAAAGCAATAATTCCACCTCTGCCTCCCAAGCAGCTGGATCACAGGAATGAGCCACCAAGCTCAACAGCTATTTTTACTACCAAAAAAAGTTGTCAGAAAACATCTGAAAAGCAGTCTCATTATCACTTCAAATGTTTTGTGGCTATCTCAAATATTTTATGTGGCAAAGCACTTCACCAGTTCACTACTCGATATTCTCTGAAAGGTTTTCAGTAAACCTATGCATATATACTAAGAATGTTACATACATCATCTCATTTAATCGGCACGCAATTCTGTCAGATAGAGATTATTATCTATTTTTAATGGATAGAACAATTCTCAATGGCAGCTACTATTATCCTCATTTAAAAGCCAAAAAGCCAGGCGCGGTGGCTCACGCCTGTAATCCCAGCACTTTGGGAGGCCGAGGTGGGCGGATCATGAGGTCAGGAGATCGAGACCATCTTGGCTAACACGGTGAAAGCCCATCTCTACTAAAAACACAAAAAATTAGCCGGGCATGGTGGCAGGCGCCTGTAGTCCCAGCTATTCGGGAGGTTGAGGCAGGAGAATGGCGTGAACCCAGGAGGCGGAGCCTGCAGTGAGCCGAGATCCCGCCACTGCACTCCAGCCTGGGCGACAGAGCGAAACTCCGTCTCAAAAAAAAAAAAAAAAGCCAAAAAAACCTAAAACCCAGAGAAATTAAAACCCAGAGAAATTAAATACGTTTCCTATAGCTAATAATTAGTGAAGCCTGGATGTGAACTGAGGCAGCTTATTCCAGAGCCCATGCCAGGCTTGAAAGCAATTAGCCACTACATCTGCAGAAGGCAGTCTGAGCTGCTGCTATTACTACTGCTGCTGCAGTAAGTATACTAAGTACTATGTGTGTGTCAATCCATTTAATATTCATATGCAATCTCATTTAATGAAAAAGTTTAAAAAAGAAATTCGTAAGGCCAGGTGAGGTGGCTCACGTCTGTAATCCCAGCACTTTGGGAGGCCGAGGCAGGAGGATCACCTGAGGTCAGGAGTTCAAGACCAGCCTGGCCAACATGATGAAACCCCGTCTCTACCAAAAATACAAAAATTAGCCAGGCTCTGAAATGTTGATGAAGAACCTTTGTAATTTGACTATCAACCCTAGTACCAAATTCTCTTCCCCTCTACCAGAAGGCTCACCCCAACAACAGTATACTGGAGCAATGATCCTCAGGGAAATCAGAGACGACTTGCTTGACAGGAGAAGATGAAGAATACTGCTGTCTATGCAAAAAGAAAGGATGGCAAAATTGAGATACCTGTTACTTGGCAGACGTCCTAGGCTTGAAAGAGAACCAACACACACTGGGCTTAAGGGAGTTCAGAATGAATCAAGAAGTGGACATTTCAGATGTTGCTGCAGTTTCTGCATGTGTAACAGATGGGGTACTTTTGAGAGTGCTAGAATAGGGAATTACAACACTGAGCCACTTCAGCCATAAACCTTATTCTTGTACTTTTTGTTCTTGCTGGTAATTTTATGTAGCAGGTTGAGAAAGCTACTCTACGCTACAACACACTATATACCAAAAATTTTGATGAGTTCTAGGATGTATTTTTCTTGTATCTTTTCCTTTCTACCACGATACTAGTGACGTATAATGGGTCTGTGTAGTTTGAACGTATCTGAATAACTTCAGTATACTTCAGCTCTACTGTTTGACTCAAAGAAGCCAAGAGGACGTAAGTATCCCCATGTGTTTCAGAAGCCCAAAGTCAGTGAGACGAAACCCAACATCGAGAATTTGAAGCAAAGTCATTTGTGGGTAAAGAAAGCATTGGGTAGTTTGGCTAGAGTGTAATAATAAGAAAAATTTGGGTTGCAATAAGAGGAACCTTTGTGCTCTTCTTACAATTTTCAGTACAAATAAAGGTGTATATAAGAGAATCAATTTTTTTTTTTTTGAGACAGAGTCTCGTCTTCTGCCCAGGCTGGAGAGCCTCACTGCAAGCTCTGCCTCCTGGGCTTACGCCATTCTCCTGCCTCAGCCTCCCGAGTAGCTCAGACTACAGACGCCCGCCACGACACCCGGCTAGTTTTTTGTATTTTTAGTAGAGATAGGGTTTCACCATGTTAGCCAGGATGGTCTCGATCTCCTGACCTCGTGATCCACCCTCCTCGGCCTCCCAAAGTGCTGGGATTACAAGCTTGAGCCACCGCGCCCAGCTGAGAATCTATCATTTTAAAAAAATCAAAAAAAATCAGCCAGGCATGATGGTACACACCTGTAGTATCAGCTACTAAGGAGGCTGAGGCTGGAGCACTGCTTGAGTCCAGGAGTTCGAGGCTGCAGGGAGCCACGACAATGCCACTGTACTCTAACCTGGGTGACAGTGAGGCCCTGTCTCAAAATAAATAAATAAAATTAGAGATTTCCAATAATCTACCCAAAATAGACAAGGTAGATTAGTCATTTCTTAGTCAACTTGGTTCTACTAATTCTTTCCTGACTATATTCCGCCACTCCATTCCTTTAGAGCACGGATTCTCAGTGTGGTCCCTGATCGCCACAATTAGGGTCACCTGTGAGCTGGTTAGAACTGTAAATTCTCAGGTCCCGGCCAAAATCTGCTGAATCAGAAACTTAGAAAGTTGGAGGCAGAAATCTGTCTTCACAAGCCTGCAGTGACTCTGCTGAATGTTCAAAGTTTGGGAACCACTGCTTTACAGTATCTGACCACAATGATGACTGACTGAGTCCTGGGAGCTGATCTAATTTAAAACCTTTACTCCAGGAACACCTCTAGTCAAAAATCAAGCCCTGTGTTTTCTGACCACTTTCTAAAAAAGATGAATATTCCAAAAACTTTATTCAAAAAATAAGCCCTAATCTGACCCCCTGTGAAGATGGATTACCATACAAACTATTTTGGACACATTTCAGATTTGTTAGTTAAAAGAAAGTACTTAAAAGATTTCTAAGATCACAAAAGCAAATTCTTATCAACCTTAAAATGAGAATGCCTCCGGACCCCTTGACGCGCAATTACACCTTCCTCTTTCTACCAGCTTCTGACTTCCTTCTGTCATCTCTGTGCCAAGCAACATCTCTCAACACCTGTAGCGAGAGAGAGTGTCTGTACAGCTTCTAAATCCCACCTAAACTGATCTTTTTTCCTTTCTTTCTAGAGGACAAGTATAGGAGTTATTTTCAGTAGAAAATGAGCACACGCTCCCCTCGTAAGACTACATGTTAAGTTTTGCTACTGTCGAAATAAAGCAACTGTATTATTGTTTTTTTTATTTAAAAAAGTCTTATCATGCCTTCTATCACAAGAGTAAGCAAAAGAAAAAAACAGTAATATCATGTATTGTTAATATTGCCATGTTGTCAACACGGGTCGTGTTTTTCCTACTGTAAATATTTTAAGAGTCACATAAAATTAGAAATGAGATGGCTGGGCGCGGTGGCTCAGGCTTGTAATCCCAGAACTTTGGGAGGCTGAGGTGGGCAGATCACCTGAGGTCAGGAGTTCAAAACCAGCCTGGCCAACGTGGTGAAACCCCGCCTCTATTAAAAATACAAAAAATTAGCCGGGCGTGGTGGCAGGTGCCTGTAATCCCAGCTACTCAGGAGGCCGAGGCAGAAGATTCGCTTGAACCTGGGAGGCGGGGACTGCAGTGAGCCAAGATCATGCCACTGCATTCCAGCCTGGGCAAAAAGAGCGAAACTCCATCTCAAAAAAAAAAAAAAAAAAAATTAGGAATGAGAAAAGGAGAAATAATCACAAACATCAACAATGACAAAGAACTGCACACATTTTTGCACAGCTTTAAGTTAATAAATTTTAAAGACTAGATGAAAAGAATTTTCTACTAAAACAGAAACTGCAAACCTTACAAAAGAACGGACTGCACTGCGTTAGTGTTAGCAGTACCCCGGCCAGACCGTGTGGATGCAAAAAAAAAAACCTGGTTCTGCCACTCACTGGCGGCCTCCACTTCTTAATCTGTAACATGGGACTTGCCTACCTCCTATTTTTTTTTAAACAAAGATTAAAAGTTAAGTATCTTTTAGTTTTTCTCAAAATCAAAGTAAATTTAGACTTTACTACATAAAAACTATATTGACCTAAGAGACTACTAAAAGCCTAAAAGAGCCAATATTTATAGAAAATAGCAATAAAGTTGTTGTCAAAGATTTTTTTTTTTTTTTTTTGAGTCAGAGTCTCACTCTGCTGGTATGCTTGAGTGTAGTGGTGCGATTCTGGTCCACTGCAACTTTGCACTTTTGGGCTCAAGCGATCCACCTGCTTCAGCCTCCTGAGTAGCTGAGATCACAGACATGTGCCACCATGACCAGCAAATTTTTAAATTTTTTTTTAAAGACAGGGTCTCCCTATGTTACCAGGATGGTCTTGAACTCCTGGGCTCAAGCAATCCTCCCACCTCAGCCTCCCAAAGTGTTGGAATTGCAGGTGTGAGCCACCACGACCGGCACTGTTGTCAAAGATCTTCAGTCACTTCCTAGAAAAAAAAAAGGCTTCAGACCCACATTACTGTAAGGGTGAAGTCTCAATTCTTCATGGAATAGATAATTCCAAATTAATTTAAACTGCTTCAGAAAATAAATATGAAAGACTTTCAAACTCTTTTTGACCAAGTTAACATAACACTGATATAAAAATTGACAAAGCACAAAAAGAACTATGGATCAATTTCATCACTGATAAATGAGAAACAAAATTCTAAATGAAACACTAGCAATTAAAACTCAGCAATACATTAACTTTTGATTTTACAATTACAGAGATGGTTCAATTTGATATTATAAAACCTACACAGATAATCTGTCACATAAATAAACGGAAAGTAAAAAATCACAGGGTAATCAACATAGGTAGGTATCAAAAAGAAATCTGATAAAACCTAACATTTAGATTTTATCATTTATTTTATGAGGAACAGATTATGCCCCGACTTTAAAAGAAATATACTACTGACTGCAAACCAAAACTCACATTATTCTTAATAATAAACACTAGATACACCTCCATTTAAGTAGGATACGTGACAGTGATGCCTAAGAGCATAAACGCTGGTAAAAATATTGGCAAGGAGAAAATAAGAGTATCAATAATGCAAAAGATGACTATGTCCTTGGAAAACCCAAGAGAATCTCCTGAAAACATATTAGAATAATTAAGATAATCCCACAAAGCAGCCAGATTATCAGAGTAGCATATACATAACATCTTTCCTGTATTAAAACAGCCGGTTAGATAATGAAATATAACTCATCACCAACAGCAACAAAAACCCCATACCTCCAGAAATAAACTTAGTGAGAAAGATTACACAGATAAAACCATACTATGCTTCCAAGCAACATAAGACCCCCAGAAAAGATAATTTGCACGCATAAGAAGACTCAGGAAGTCACAAAACTGTTAAAATGTCACATCCCTCCTAAAATGACTTATAAAGTTGCACTGATTCTTATAAATCCAAAATTCCAAAGATTTTTTGTTTTTAAAATTTGAAAACAAAAAGTCCTAAATTTATCTAACACAATGGGGTTCTCAACCCTGGCTGCCATGAAAATCATCTGAGGAACTACACACTATATGAATGCTTTATCATATCCCCCAGATTCTAACTAATTGCTCTGTAGTGGGGTTCAGGCATCATATTTTTAAAAACTCTCCAGATAAATCTGATAAAGTATAGACAGAGTTGAGAACCACTTGTGTGAGAAATAACTAGTGTGGTCATATACTAAAATTCATCACACAGCTAAGTTAATACATTTCTGGCACAGGAACAAGCAAAGATCAATGGAACTAAAGAAAAGAGCTCAGAAATAAGACCCAAATCATATATATCTGAAAAGAGAATAAGGTATATACCAAAAATAGCATATCGTTATCAGCGGGAGAAAAGATGGATTACCGAAATCTAAATAAATGGTACTAAGATGATTATAACATGAAAAAATATATACTGCTGGATCTCTGTGTCTCACTCCTTATGCCAAAATAAATTGAGTTAAAGATTCAAGGAGGCCAGGCACGGTGGCTCAGGCCAGTAATCCCAGCACTTTGGGAGGCCAAGGTGGGTGGATTGCTTGAGCTCAGGAGTTCAGGACCAGCCTGGGCAACATGGCGAAACCCTGTCTCCACAAAAAAATACAAAAATTAGTCAGGTGTGGTGTTGCGTGCCTGTAGTCCCAGATACTGGCAAGGCTGAGGCAGGTGGATCACCTGAGCCCAGGAGGCGGATGTTGCAGTGAGCCGAGATCATGCCACTGCACTCCAGCCTGGGCAACAAACTGAGACCCTATCTCCAAAAAAAAAGAGTCAAGTAATAAAGAGAAAAATACAGGAAAATATTTCATAATTTTTTAATAGAAAAAGTACTTTTTTTTTTTTTTTTGAGACGGAGTCTCGCTCTTTTGCCCAGGATGGAGTGCAGTGGCGGGATCTCGGCTCACTGCAAGCTCCGCCTCCTGGGTTCACGCCTTTCTCCTGCCTCAGCCTCCCGAGCAGCTGGGACTATAGGCGCCCGCCACCTCGTCCGGCTAGTTTTTTGTGTTTTTTAGTAGAGACGGGGTTTCACCGTGTTAGCCAGGATTGTCTCGATCTCCTGACCTCGTGATCCGCCCGTCTCGGCCTCCCAAAGTGCTGGGATTACAGGCTTGAGCCACTGCGCCCGGCCTGAAAAAGTACTTCTAAAATGTGACATAAAACCTAAAAGTCATGAAGGAAATAAATGGATAAATGTGTTTCTATACAAACTGAAAACATACACTTGGTAAAAACATTGTAAACCTATGTGACCATAT
Organism: Papio anubis; assembly: GCF_008728515.1. Lineage (NCBI taxonomy): Eukaryota > Metazoa > Chordata > Mammalia > Primates > Cercopithecidae > Papio > Papio anubis. Next base: position 70,148,511 of record NC_044993.1, on the reverse strand, counting down.
TCCTGGTGAAACAGACTATGGCAAATAACAAAGGGGAAAAACATGTTTTAAGAGACTTAAGAATATAAATTAATGAGAAAAAATGACAAACAATTCAAGAGAAAAATGGACAAAGATTACGAACAATCAGTAAAATACAACTGCCAGTGACCTTATGAAAAGTCACACTTAACAAAGAAGACAATTTGCTTAACAGAATGTCAAGTAAGTAAAAGGATGGTAATATTCAGTGTTGGTCAAGATCTGGATGGAGACTCATCCACTCTTGGTGAAGGTGTAATTTGCATAATATTTCTGAAGAGTATCTGAGATTACGCTTATTTAAAATCTCAGTATCTTTTAATTCAGAAATTCCACATCCAATAAATTATCTAGCAGATATGGTCACTCAGCTGTACAAAAATGTATGTACAATGTGTTCAAAGTAAAACTGTGAAAACAGCAAGACATTGGGAATAACCTACATGTGCTCAGCCTACATAGCACAAGTCCTTAAATTATGATACACCCAAATCAGGAATTCCTATTGTACCTATGAAGAATGACTGACAGCTACACGGAGCATGGAAGAATTTCCAACTTGTATTGGTAAGCCGTGGGTGGGGAGGTGAACATCTACACTCACAGGAAAATGTTCTGTAATGCTACTCTTTATGTCTGGGGAGATAGCACACACATGCCCACACGCCTCTCTCTAGGCCTCTATATGCATGCACCATCTCTAGTGGGACAGATAAGAAATAATAGTTGCCTTTGGTGAGAATTTGGGATAATCAAAATTCAAGAATTAAGGATTAACTCTTTGGTTCTTACCCTTAGAGTATTTTTACGGTTGTTTGTTGTTAAATCACATGCATGTTTACTTTCTAAAAACAAAACTTTTAACAAGTCTGTGAACCATTAATTTTCCTTTTCAGAATCTAATCCATGACATATATGGACAGGCATTGTCGTATTAGTGAAAAGTCAGAAACAATCCAAACGTTCATCCTCAGAGGATTAGATCAATAAATTATGATGCATCATATAATGGAATACTTTGCTATCAGTAAGAAAAAAAAATCTCTGTGCAGTGTCACGGAAAGCCATCAAAGTACACTGTCAAGTAAAACAGCAAGGTGCTTATGCAGTCTGGTTTCATTATGTATTTTAAAACTTTATCTGTAAGGAGGATGCTGCTTTTTTCCTATTATTTTAATTATTTCATAGGATGTACTTCCTGTGTAACAGTTCTTAAAACAAAATTATCTTTTAAAAAAATTGCCTTTTCCTTGTGCATTTTAAAATCTAGTTGGCTCTGCTGTCATAAGGTTCTAGAGAGGGAATGGGTTAAAATGGACTTGTCTCTTGTTCTCACTTTGTGCCCACCACGACTTGGTCCTTCATTCCACCCAAAGGCCATGACACATCTTTAAAAAATGCACTCTACCCACCTCTAGTGGGCTGCTTTGAGATACCTATAGGAAACTAGAGACAACTGTCCCCAGCATGCTAACGAGGCTCACTTTCCAAACAGTGACATCCACGAGTTCCTGTTTGAAAGAAAGACCACTGTGTGTAAAGGAACCCCAGGATGGAATGAAAAACCTGGGTGGACAGAGGAGCATGAAGTGTTACAGGTGTAATCAGCAAAGTCCAACCTCTGGAAGACACTCCCCAGGATAAATAGCAGACAACAACCAAAACATATTTCTTCAATAAATAAACTGTAAGGATCCCACAGACCAACAGATAACAGATTCTTAAGAGGCATATCAACTGACTGAAATGTACATTTTCAGTTAAAATCTATAAAAACTAATTACAGGCCGGGCGCAGTGGCTCACGCCTGTAATCCCAGCACTTTGAGAGGCCAAGGCAGGCGGTTTGCCTGAGGTCAGGAGTTCGAGACCAGCTTCGTCTCGACTCTACTAAAAATATAAAAAGCTGGGTGTGGTGGCAGGCGCCTGTAATCCCAGTTACTCGGGAGGCTGAGGCAGGAGGATCACTTGAACCCAGGAGGCAGAGGTTGCAGTGAGCCCAGATGGCGCCAATGCACTCCAGAGCCTGGGCAACAATAGTGAAATTTCATCTCGAAAAAAAAAAACAAATTACAACATATGAGACCACTGGAAACGTGGCTATTCTGTGGATACTGTATGACATGAAGTTACTGTTAAATTTGTTAACATGTGACAATGGCTTTGTGTTTAGGTCTACAAAGTCTAACTTCTACATACATGTTATCAAAAGCTCTTGAAGTGCAGTCCAGGGTCCCAGCCCTTTCAGGGGGACCATGATGTCAAAACTATTTCCATAAAATACTAAGACATGATTTGCCTTTTCCCTCTCATTCTCTCACAAGAACACAGTAGATCTAGTTTTCTAGTTACTTTGTGATATGTGATGCCACTGAGCTGGACGGATAATGAAATGTGTTTCAAAATTCTGTTTTACTGTTTAACACAGTAAACATTGAGAGGTATACTGCACATATTAAAGAAATCTCTCTGGGGTCCTCAGTAATTGTTAAGATTATTCAGGAGTCTTGAGATTAAAAAAACAGTTTGGGAATCATTGTTTTATACTATTATGTCGACTTCGTATGACTTAAACTCTCCAGAATAGACGGAGTTTTAAAAATGGGTAGTAAGGAATAGAGTGATGACTGAATTAGGACAAGGAACATGGATCAGATCATCTCTCCAGGAACCATAAACCCATGAGAAATTCCTTCTCAATCGACTCTAAATGACACACTCATACAGACTCTTCTTCAAATGCCAGGTACAAGTAAAATTTAAGTTCACGTTCCCCTCTACTAACATTTCAAAAGAGACAAATGCAATTTAAACACTGAGAATTACTCCACCTTCATTTCTTAAGTTAAAAAAAAAATCCTCTCCTTGTTTCCGATAGTCACAGGGCTTCGGACCCATCACCCAACGGTCTCACCAACCTTGTGGGGAAACTGTGTTCTACTCTTATTTCTCCCTCACTCCTACTTGGGACTAAACAAATCCAAAGAACAACCCAAACTGATTTTCTGTTCTGGGATGTGCGGAATTTACTGCCTGAAGGCGTGCCTGGTGGCTGCCGCTGAGAAGCCTCTGGCTGCAGAGCATCCACAGTGTTTGTCGCTTCAGTGGGAATAGGTGGCGCTTCCTTCTCTGCACTCCTCCCTGTCAGCCCTGGGCTTTTCCAGCTGTCTCACATCTATCTAGGCATATGCCTTCCCTCTTCTCCAAGTTCAGTTCCTACTGTAGAAGGCAGCTGTAAGGCTGGTGGCTGCAAATCCCAGTCCAGGCCTTTCCCTACCCTAGCAGAGCTCTTGGCCGTGTGAGAGAGAGTGTGTGTATGTGGGTGTGTGTGTGGGGGTGTGTATGTGTGTGTGTGTGTGTGTGTTGGGGGGATGTGGGTGAGCTTGGAACCACCTGGAGGCTGCTGTTGCTGCCTTTTTTTTTTTTTTCTTTTGTTTTTTTTAAAGAGGGTTTCGCTACAGTGCCCAGGCTGGTCTTGAACTCCTAGACTTGAGCTATCCACCCACCTCAGCCTCCCAAAGTACTGGGATCACAGGCATGAGTCACTGCGTCCAGCATCCATCTGGAGGCTTCTTAAAGCCCAGGCCCACCCCGAGTTTCTGAGTCAATATAGAAGTGTGCATTTCTAACAAGCTTCTAGGGCATGCTGCTGCTGCTGCTGCTGCTGGTCTGGGGGACCCCACCTCAAGCACCACTGCACTAGTGTTTCCCCTGGGACCCGAATGCCCATGCCTCTCCCCGGCTCTGCCACCTCTTGCTTGTTAACATGGCAGAGTGAGCTGACAACTCTGGAACACAGCTTTCTCATTCAGTGAAATGGACACTGTGACAACAGATACTTCACTGGGTAGCCATAGAGGAGCACACAGACTAACAATCACCTCCTCAGTGGGCGGTACAGAGGCAGGAAACAACCTTTAACAGGTTCATGGACACATCAGGCCCTGTATTTTCCAACTGCCTGACCTGCAAGCTATCCTACTTCTTTAAGAATTCTCATTTTAAAGACAGAAATGGTGCAGAGATCTTTAACCTAGAAAGAAATCTGTATCTTCCAAGTATGAGTGGCACATGCAGAGCCCAAGAGGAGAAACAGGAGTGGGCCACAAGGTCCCATTTTACGTATTACTCAGAGGGAAAGCCCAAGGTTAGGTAGGAAGTATTGAAAGCACGTCAGCTCACTTACCTTGGCCATGCCTCCTGCCTGTGCGGTGTTCAGTCCCGCGTGACCAGTCATTTGCGGGGAAACCTGCGTTAGGGTCTCAGCCAGCACGCTGCTCGTGGCACCCTGCATGGCTGGAGTAGGGTATGGCATTCCAGCTCCCCTTCCTCTGCCAGCAGCCCCAAGAGATCCATTCATGACTTGCGCCTGCCCTTGTGAAGCCTGATTCATTAAGCTATGGCCAGAGTTACTATTGAGGAGGCCTGGGTGGGTCTGGTTAAAGTTAGCATTCATGCAGATACCAGGTCCAGTCTGTGACGTGGCAGGGCTGCTAGTCGCCAGCCCCACTTGCTTTTGTGCTTGCGGATTCAGTGCTTGGGAGGCAGCGGGGGTGGGCCCAGAGGTGCTGGCTGCCTGTTTGGGCAGGCTGGGGGCTGAAGAATCTCCCTGGCTCAGAGGGCTCTTGCCCATGGCACCGAGGCTGGCCATGTTCGCACTGTTCGGCTGCCCTTGAGCCTGGCCACCCAGGCCCTGCTGCACGGGGCTGCTGGCGCTCACATTTCCTATTCCTGGGTTGATACTAGAGCCGCTGCCTCCTCGTAGAAGCTCCGACAGTTGTTTATGTTTGGAAGCAGCATCTGGAACAAGGTTCCCACTGTTTAAAAGGCCTAATTCTCCTCCATTGGGTATCAGCTCATCAGGAAGATCATTTTCCAAGTCAAACAATGATCCAAAATCTAGAAATTAAACAGAAATGGAAATGAGAAACTAAGCAACCTTAACAGCTCTCCAACTGCCATGTTTCTACGATCTTAACCTAATGGGGCATTCAGTGCAAACACTAGCATGTCTTAAGAGTCATGTCATTAGCCGGGCGTGGTAGCGAATGCCTGTAATCCCAGCTACTCCGGAGGCTAAGGCAGGAGAATAGCTTGACCCCGGGAGGCGGAGGTTGCAGTGAGCCAAGATGGCACCGTTGCACTCCAACCCGGGCAACAAGAGCAACACTCTGTCTCAAAAAAAAAAAAAAAAAAAAAAAAGAAAGAGTAATGTCAAAATGATTTACAAGTTTATTGGGGAAAATTAAAAAAAAAAACATCCTTCCAATTCTGAAGACAGAAAAGTTAAACAGATGACGACAGCCCTACTAGATTTATCATAATAGTGTGGTGTGAGGGCAAACTCAGATATACAAATTAAAAGAAAACAATGGGAAGACCCCAAATTCACTGAATTATAATTTTAAAATGCTTTTAAGAATGCATGTGTGGCTGGACACAGTGGCTCACCCTATAATCCCAGCACTTTGGGAGGCCAAGGTGGGCGGATCACGAGGTCAGGAGATCGAAACCATCCTGGCTAACACGGTAAAACCTAGTCTCTACTAAAAACACAAAAAATCAGCTGGGTGAGGTGGCCGGCGCCTGTAATCCCAGCTACCGAGGCTGAGGGTGAGAATGCATGGAACCCGGGAGGCGGAGCTTGCAGTGAGCTGAGATCACGCCACTGCACTCCAGCCTGGGCGACACAGAGACTCCATCTCAAAACAACAACAACAACAAAAAACAATGTATGTGTGTAGAAAAGTAACTGGGCACTGACTTGCATGAACAGCAATTTAAGGACAGTAAAGTCAACCTTACTTTTTTTTTTTTTTTTAAGACGGAGTCTCCCTCTGTCGCCCGGGCTGGAGTGCAGTGGCACGATCTCGGCTCACTGCAAGCTCCGCCTCCCGAGTTCATGCCATTCTCCTGCCTCCGAGTCCAGAGTAGCTGGGATTACAGGCGCCCGCCACCACGCCCGGCTACTTTTTGTATTTTTAGTAGAGACGGTGTTTCACGGTGTTAGCCAGGATAGTCTCAATCTCCTGACGTCGTGATCCACCGTGCCCCGCCAATTACATTATTTAAAAGTTAAAAAACAAAAAATAAACTAGCTTTAACACAAAATGAAATCAGTGATTTCTTAAAGTGTTTAAGCTGCAGGAAATGATAATAAAGACATACACAGAAAATACAAAGAGTTGAAAATAAAAGAAAATAAAGAGACTAAAAGTATTTGTAGTATATGAAAAGGGTAAATGTCAATCACACAGGAAGATGAGAAGCACACTGAGTCCCGACTATAAAAGGACATAAGCAGGTCATCATCCCAAGGGGAGATAAAACACTAAACAAAATAATCCATCCTTCCTGATAAGGAAACAAATGGGAACTAAAACAACCCTTTTTTTCCGGTCCCTTTCAAAGTAACTTTTCTCTGAAGTGTGGTCTACACATGTCATCTCTACCTTCTCATCTCCCACGTACTCTAACCCATGATGGCCAGGCTATTCATGTATGTGCAAAGGAAGAGGTATGTAGAAATATGTTCATCTTAGTATTATCTGTAGCATCCAAAAAAAAAAAAAAAGCACAAAAAATACCCAGAGGCAGTTTTTCCTAGTGGTTACAGAATCTAGACTGGGGCTGCCCACACTGGACTCCAGCTCCCCATTCATTAGTGATGTGACCTTGGTAGGTTACTCAGCCCTTCTTTGCCTCAGTTTCCTCATCTGGAAACTAGGGGTAACAATGGCCTCTACACCTCATAAGGCTGTTGTGAGGACCAAATCAAGAAATAAGTGTAAAACACGACTGGGAACAAAGAGTGCCTGTGGGTGGTAAATGCTAAGTACTGTGTATTATTATTACTGCTATCCATAACAGGAGGTGTAATAAGCTGCTGTATAATACTTTAAAACATCAGGCCAGGCGCAGTGGCTCATGCCTGTAATCCCAGCACTTTGGGAGGCCAAGGTGGGCAGATCATGAGGTCAGGAGATTGAGACCATCCTGGCTAAGACGGTGAAACCCTGTCTCTACTAAAACTACAAAAAATTAGCTGGGCGTAGTGGCGGATGCCTGTAGTCCCAGCTACTCGGGAGGCTGAGGCAGGAAAAGGGTGTGAACCCGGGAGGTGGAGCTTGCAGTGAGCCAAGATCGTGCCACTGCACTTTAGCCTGGGCAACAGAGTGAGACTCCATCTCAAAAAAACAAACAAAAAACACCATACATCAGCCAGGCACTGTGGCTCATGCCTATCATCCCAGCACTTTGGGAGGCTCAGGTAGGCAGACCATCTGAGGTCAGGAGTTCGAGACCAGTTTGGCTAACATGGCAAAGCCCTGTCTCCTCTAAAAATACAAAAAGGAGCTGGGCGTGGTGGCAGGCGCCTGTAATTGCGGCTACTCGGGAGGCTGAGGCAGGAGAGTCGCTTGAACCTGGGAGGTGGAAGTTGCAGTGAACTGAGATATCGCCATTGCACTCCAGCCTAGGCAACAAGAGTGAAACTCCATCTCAAAAAAAAAAAAAAAGAAAAAGAAAAAATTAAAACATATTTTCTGCATGGTGGCAGACCCTAATGTCTGCTTACCCAATACCCCTGGCCCCATGCTGCTGGCAACACCCACATGATCTGAGGTGGCTCCCTGGGAGGTTCCTCTGAGGAAGGGCAACACCTTTCCTGGCCACAGGAGGGGGAGTGACCAGATAAGCCCACCACCATGATCACATTCCCCTTTGCAGGTGACACAATCTCAGCTAAGGGAATCTGAAGGTACACTGAACCAGGACCATTGTGGAAAAGGTGTTCCTTCCTAACAGTAAGGGATGCTCAGAAAGAAATCTCTCTCCTCTTCTTCACTAGATCTCGTCATGGGCGGGTGACAACCACCCTGTAGCCAGGAGAGCAGACACCACTTGCATGCTGAGAATGGCTGTAGCCAAAACCACAAACACCTGGGGTGGGTAGATCATCTCTGAACGGCTAAGTGATGCAACCATGGTACTTTCCCACCTTCGAACTTCATGTTATGTGAGAAAATACACTTACTATCATTGAAGCCATTTTAGCCACCCTAACCCTAACAGACCCATCATGTCTATGGAAGAAGTTCAAACACCTTCTCATGGCACGTGAGGCTATCTTCTCGGCCTGCCTTTACAGGACAACACCAGATGCCTCCTACTTTCCAGCCACAACACTAAGAGCTGGCATATGCATTGGGAATCTTTCCTCTTGAATCTCTCTCTCGTTCTAAAACTCACCTCAGTTCTCACTCAGATTAGACACAGCAACTATGAAGACTTTGGGCTGCCCCTGTCCAACTGAACAGTCCCTCTTGTCAGCCTAGAAAATCATGTCTAACACACACTTGTATCTTCCCACCTGTCTATAAGGAATGAGGTGTGATTTAGGAGTGTGTACATGCATGCAACAGTTTTTGCAGAAAAACAGACTGAGAGTAAGCTGCAGACAAAATGACACTATTCTCCTAAGTACTTCAGTACGTATCTCCTAAGAACATCCTCTTACATAATCACAGCATGCATGTGCAACTCAGGAAATGTAACACTGATACAATACTGAATATACTGCCCTTACTCAAATGTTGCTGGTTGTCCCAATAATGCTCTTTTCACATCTGTCTCTTCAAAATGACATGTCCTATAGCCGTGAGATTACAAGATCCGAGATCTAATTCAGGATCATGGTGCATTTAATTGTCATGTCTTTGTCGCCTTGTTTAATCGAACAAGGTTCAAACGTTCCCTGGCCTTTGTCTTTCGTAACTGACATTTTATTATTAATTAATTTATTATTATTATTTTTAGACAGAGTCTTGCTCTGTCACCCAGGCTAGATGGAGTACAGTGGCACAATCTAGGCTCACTGCAACCTTTGCCTCCCGGGTTCAAGCAATTCTCCAACCTCAGCCGGAGTAGCTGGGATTACAAGTGTGCGCCACTGCACCCGCCTAACGTTTGTATTTTTAGTAGAGACGGGGTTTCGCCATGTTGGCCAGGCTGGTCTCGAACTCCTGACCTCAGGAGATCTGCCTGCCTAGGCCTCCCAAAGTGCTGTTAACAGGCGTGAGCCACTGCACCCAGCCATAACTCACATTTTTGAAGAATAGAGGCCAGTTGTTGTTGTAGAAGGTCCTTCAATTTGGGATACCTCCTCATGGTTACAGGACATGTCATTCTGAAGAAACAGGAATCTGATCCCAGATACAGCAGACAGCTCCATGAGTACACAGGGCCCATACCTGGTGAACTAGGACTCAACATGCTTCTGAGGGTCCCAATCCATAGTTTTTATGCTATTATGCTATCCTAAATTTGGCGATTGACTGAGGTGTCCAGATACAAAGACTGCACAATATAACATTTTATTAAAAAGTCCTCTCAGGCCAGGCGCGGTGGCTCACGCCTGTAATCCCAGCACTTTGGGAGGCCGAGGCAGGCAGATCACGAGGTCAGGAGATAGAGACCATCCTGGCTAACACGGTGAAACCCCGTCTCTACCAAAAATACAAAAAAAAAAAAAAAAAAAACTAGCCGGGCGCGGTGGCAGGTGCCTCTAGTCCCAGCTACTCGGGAGGCTGAGGCAGGAGAATGGCGTGAACCTGGGAGACGGAGCTTGCAGTGAGCCGAGATCCGGCCACTGCACTCCAGCCTGGGTGACAGAGAGAGATTCCATCTCAAAAAAAAAAAAAAAAAGTCCTAACATAACTACTGTTTTCTTTGTTGCCCTCCAGGCTTTGCCCACCTGCACACACACTTTTACTCAGTACTCCCTAATAAATACTTTTGTCCAACCCAAATGATAAATGTTTGAGGTAGTAGATATCCTAATTACTATGATTTGCTCATTGCGCATTGCATGCATGTTACAAAATATTCTGTACCCCATTAATACATACAACTGTTACACGTCAACTACAAATAAAAGGAAAAAATAAAATACGTACTCTCCAAAAATAACAACTTTTTATTTTTTATTTTATGTTTTAGAGATGGGGTCTTGCTCTGTCACCTACGCTGGAGTGCAATGGCGTGATCACAGCTCACTGTATCCTCGAACTCCTGGACTCCGCCAATTCTCTCGCTTCAGCCCCCCTACAGCTGGGACCACAGGTGTACCCCACCACACACAGCTCATTTTTTATTTTATTTTTAATTAATGAATTAATTAAATAATTATTTTGACAGGGTCTTGCTCTGTCACCCAGGCTGGAGTGCGGTCAAGTTGTAGGCTCACTGCAGCTTCTGCCTCGCACCAACACACTCACCTAATTTTTGTACTGTTTTGTAGAGACAGGGTTTTACCATGTTTCCCAGGCTTGCCAGCTAATTTTAAAAAATTATTTTTTTGTAGAGACGGGGTCTTGCTATGTTGCCCAGGCTGGTCTCAAACTCCTGGCCTCAAGAAATACTCCCACCTCAGTCTCCCAAAGCATTGGAATTACAGGCATGAGCCACTGCAGTCCAAAATAACTTTTAAAAATGCAGTGTTCCTTAACTGATGAGCATGAAAATGAAACTTCATCTAAACCAGGAAGTGGAGCCATTACATGAGAGATCAGCTTTCCTTCCTTTCTGTCCAGGGCAAGGATGAAGAGACCATGTCAAGCACTGTAACCCAGAAGCAAACAAGTGCCAAATATTTTATGTTTAAGTTTGGAAAAATCTGCAAAAGGCGACCTAACTGGCTATTTCAAACATCCCTAAGCACTCTTCCTAGGAGAGGGAGGCCAGGCCACAGAAGAGCAGACAAACTCAGAGAGTAGTTAGTGAAACCCAGCAGGGCTGGCCTCAGTGTAGGCCAATGGGAACAGAACACCTGGAAGCTGAGCACAGGAGTTCAAATCCTGCATCCTTGGGCAAACTGCTTCATCTCTGCATCTTCATACCCCACCTGTAAAACAAGGGTACCAACACCCCAGAGTTAAAAAATTCACCTATCATCCTGCCACTCTCAGAGTATCAGTTTTCATTTGTGATTTATTCTAGTTCTTACCAAATTCAAATTCACAGGCAAGTTTCCAAATTGTAAGCAGGGCTTCTGTCCTGGGTAGTGTTTTTGTTTTTCACTGGTCTGCTATGTTCTGACCACCCTGACCACTTTTTCATCCTATTTCAGTCCAAATACACATACCAGCTGTTTGGGTGAAGGGAGAGTCGACTGATTTTTCTTCTGTAATTCACCATATGAATATGTGTAAAGCCAAATATATAGGTGTGGCTTTTTAAAAGACAAGATAGGGGCACACATAGTCGTACCATCACCCTTCTATTCACCACTGTCACCACATTTTCATATTCCCTAGTTCAAAAAAACTGACAAAGGGGAGTGAAGGAGGCAGGCCAGGATATTGCAACACAGCACAGCTTTGCTTTCTACATACCAAAGTGTCCCAACACATGGCTTGAGCAAGAGCAATCTGTATCATCGGAAGTTCCTAAGGTTCAGGATTGACAGCGATCCAGTCCCAGGTAAGCTCTCTTCTCTCTGACCGTCACCAGGGGCCCAGGAGAATGCAAAGCAAAGGAGACTGTGGGCACCCTGCACCCAGGGCGTTTGCACCTCAAGGGAGACTTCCCCAGCCAATGTCAAATAGCAAACACTGCCTGTCATACTTTCATAGCTAGGGACAGGAATTTTCTCTTTTAGAGCTTCCTGGCTGCCAACCAGGAGGCTACCCCTTTCATTAAGCTGAAATGAGAGTAAAGAGAGGCTACACACTTCCCATTTCTATCACACTCATACAAGGCTGGGAAGACCCAGTGAGGAATGAGGAAAATAATAGGGACTTAGGAAGGAGAAAGTTACAGCCAAACTCAGGCAGCCTCAGGAAAGACAAGCTGTTTACCAAGCAAGGTAGAGAGACATTCACTTCTATACTCGGAAACCCAAGTCGGCAGTCCACACACAGAGACTGTTAGATGGGGATCACTCCTAAACACTGAAAGACAAATGGGACCCACATCTGTTCCAGGATCCATTCTTAATAATCATGATCAGAAATCAGCATTTCACCTTAAGCAAGGAATGAACTATTAGAATCAAACCCCAGGCGGGTGGCTAAATCAATCTGTGCAGCCAATAACATTTGAAAACAGTCTCATCTGAAAAAAATGTCAAAGGCATCAGCCAAAGTATCCACAAAACACACCTTTCTTCAGGTTTTCTACAGTCTCTTCTTTCCTAATACCTTATTTTTTTCTTCGAATTCCACTTGGAGTCCCAAATTATTTGTACGGACAGGACTGGTTTATCACACCTTCTCCTGGAAATAAGAACTATTTTATGCTCCTACAGACATAATGCATTAAAATTATGCTAACAACTTCACGTTATAACGCGTCAGGCTGTAAGCTCCCTGAAAGCAGGGATCCTGTCTTGCTTATCTACTCAGTGCCTCGCATAAAATGTTTCGTATGTACTAGGCACTCAATAAACCCACGTCTGAGTGCACGAATTATAGAGGATACACAGTATCAACAAGCTGCCTGTCAAGTCAAAGATATAAAGCAGTAATCTTAAGTAATCTTAACATTTACTACTACTTTCTGAAAACAGAAACAATAAAGAAGTCTCTAGAAATATTACACTAACTCATCTTTCTCTTTAAGACTTTTTCCTATTGCCCTCTTTACCTTTTAGGGGACCACCCAAGTATATTTCAGTCTTTGACTACAAACTCAGCATCAATGAACCCCAACCCTAGAACTGATACACAGAGTAAATGGCATAATGTGGAATGAGCAATAGTAGTGTGAGAAATAAGCAAGTAAGAGTTCAGATGCTGTTTTGTGATGTGTTCATATTTCTCTGCTTTCCCTCCCACACATATTTTATCTTCCTCACCCACTCCTAATTTCTCTCTCACATCCCTATTTCCTGTGAAAAAGGTCTCCTTTCTTTAGATTTTTTTTTTCATGGTTTCTTTAGATTGTCTTTTGCATTACTTTTGTAATACCGTGAATATGTATTTGGTCTTCCACCCTGTCTCTGGCATACCACTCCTAAAATCCTGGGACTCTCCAAAGCAGGTTTTTTTTTTTTTTGGTTTTTTTCTTTTTTTGGCTCTGTCGCCTAGGCTGGAGTGCAGTGGCAAGATCTTGGCTCACTGTAGCCTCTACTTCCCGGATTCAAATGATTCTCCCGCCTCAGCCTCCCAAGTAGCTAGGATTACAGGCGCATACCATCACGCCCGGCTAATTTTTTGTATTTTTAGTAGAGACAGCGTTTCACCATGTTGGTCAGGCTGGTCTAGAACTCCCAATCTCAGGTGATCCACCCGCCTCAGCCTCACAAAGTGCTAGGATTACAGGTGTGAGCCACGACACCCAGCCAGTAATGTCTTTCTGTATGCTCACGAATTGACTGATGGCTGGCAGCCCCTAGATAGCTTCGGATGGGAGCTGGTTACCAGGAAGACCAAGGCATGACTGATTAGAGGACTGGGACTTTCAGCCCATCCTTAATTTCCCAGGAAGGGAGAAATGTTAAATTAAGCTGATAACCAACGGCCACTGGTTTATCAATCATGCCTATGTAATGAAGCCTCCATAAAAACCCAAAAGTAGAGGGTTCCGAGAGCTTCCAGAGAGCCGAACACATGGAGGTTCCTGAAGAGGGGCATACTTGGAGGGGGCAAAAAAGCTACACGGCCCTCTCACATGCCTTGCCCTATCACCTGATATGCAGTGGTATCCTTCTTAATATCTTTTACAATTAAAAAAAAAACCCGTAAACATGTTTCCTTGAGCTCTGTCAACTGCTCTAGCAAATTAATTGAACCCAAGGAGGGGCTTGTGGGAACCCTATTTATAGCCAGTCAGAAGCACAGGTAAAACAACTTGGGGCTTGTAAACGGCAGGGGGCGGGAGCAGTCTTGGGGACTGAGCCCTCAACTGGGGGATCTGACACCATCTACATGTCAGCTGGTGCCTGCTGCAGTACCAAGTGCTTACTCAGTGTACGTGTGTGGCTGGGGGAACCTCCACAAATCTGGTCCCAGAAGTGTTCTGTATTGACTGTTGACACTGAATATAGAAATAAATGAGTATAGGAGAAACCTGATTTTTCCCTACATCCTCAGACTTGTACTACAACCCTGACTACTCAAATGCTTCTATTAAATCTTTCAAAAGTTAAACATTTTTATTCACCTATTTACCTGTCCTCGAAAAACTTCCAAAAGGAATTTTTTCTTAAGAGATGGGGTCTGTGCTGCCCAGACTGGAGTGCAGTGGTCATTCACAAGTGTGATCACGGTTCAATGCAGCTTCAAACTCCTAAACTCCTGGACTCAGACAATCCTCCTGCCTCAGCCTCCCAAGTAGCCAAGACTGCTGGCATGTGCCACTGTGGCTCCAAAAAAAATTTTTAATTTCTAAATTAACACTAGACACAGGAAGAGGTAATGCATATGTTACTTAGCTCAATTTAGCCAATCCACAATGTACAGATATTTCAAAACATCATGTTGTATATTATAAACACATGCAATTTTTATTTGTTAATTAAAATTTGAAGGAAAAAATCTACATACAAAAAACTTGATCCAGCAAGGGCAAAGCATCCTGGAAAAGTTCACATCTAAAGATGAGGAATCTAGAGAGTGGTGGAAGGATTCACAGCGTTATTATTATTGTTCAATGACCTGGAGGCCACACTAGGCTCTCGGTGTGTTTACTGATCTCTTACTAATTAGACACTACGGACACAGGAAGTGCAGTCTGGAGTAGTGAGAAGAGTACTCAACCAAGCCCTGGTTCAGATCACAGCTGTCATCACGGCTACTGCCTCCCTGTATACTGCTCCTTAGCTCTAAAATGGAAGGACAGTTGGGTGCAGTGGCTCACGCCTATAATCCCAGCACTTTGGGAGGCCAAGACGGGTGCATCACCTATGGTCAGGAGTTCGAAACCAGCCTAGCCAACATGGTGAAACCCCATCTCTACTAAAAATACTAAAAAATACAAAAAATTAGCTGGGCATGGTGGCAGGTGCCTATAATCCCAGCTACTCAGGAAGCTGAGGCAGGAGAATCACCGGGAGGTGGAGGTTGCAGTGAGCCAAGATTGCGCCACTGCACTCCAGCCTGGGCAACAAGGGCAAAACTCTGTCTCAAATAACATAACATAACGTAACATAACATGACATAACATAACATAACATAACATAAAAAATAAAATAAAATAAAATAAAATAAAATAAAATGGAAGGACCATAGCACCTGCTTCACAGGATCGTTGATCAAAGAATTAAACCATACAGCATTTAGCACTGAGCCTGGCATGCAGTAATGACTCAAAAAATATTAGTCATTATTATCACTGTCCCAAGCCCACCTCCCAAGGCACCTACGAGGGCTGAACCAGCCAAAGCCTGTAAGAACCTGGCCCCACAGGGCTGGTACAGAGCAGGCGCTCAACAGTCACTACTTATCAATGGTAGTGACTTGCTAATAAACTCAACCCTGGTGATCTCTGGCAATTCTAGTAGAATTAAAGGTTACTTTGCTTTGAAAGTTCTTGGGGATTATACAAAAAAAATATAACGGAATAACTCTCCATACCAAAAAAGAAAAAAAAGGAAAGAGAAAAGCTGTTTTATTAATATTTATGCCATCGTAAGTAATTTTTATCTAGGCATTTAAACAAGTTCCCAAAAGACATCTAACTTTTTTTCTTTTTTTACAATGACTATTAGGAAATAATTAAAGCAACCTCCTTATAAAATCTTCTGTAATTCAGGCTTCTTTTATGCAGACACTCCAACCCCTAATTAGAACAGAATAATGAGGTTGTACTTCACTCTCAACAGTGATCTTATCTTGACTAAGTCTTGCCCCTCCTCAGAATCAGTGATCTGCTGAAGAGCCAGGGAGCTTGGCTGGCAGCCCCCACCCTCCAGAAGGAAGCAAGTCACTGCAAGTCACTGCTCAGCGGCCCTCACTCAGTGCAGGATTGGCTGGTTTGAGACTAGAATAGAAGTCGGCCTCCCCCAAGGACTGTACTCTAATTCAGGAAGACAGCCCATGGACACCAAGTCACAAACTTAAATTGATTAACACGTATGTCATATTTTACAGCCAAGTGGAATAAGGTAGTGAACAAAAGTAGGAAAGGCTTCAAATAAGAGGCAAATTCTGAGCAGAACTTTAGAGGGAAAGGACACTAAGAAAAGACAATTCCAAAGAGACAGAGACAGAAGACAGCAAGGCAGGCAGGCAGAGCTGGCTGCTCTGGTGTGGGGAGCTTCAAGGGAAAAACTCCAAGATGGCAGGAACCCCAGGGTAGGTACGAGTTCCATACAGTGGGAAGGGCCTCACTACGGTAGGCAGTCCTGCTCTGTCGCCCAGGCTGGAGTGCAATGACACAATCTTGGGTTATTAAATTTAGGTTTAATAAACTGAATTGTCTTAAAGCCCTCAAGACAGCACTTAACATTTATACTAGAGCCTAGAATTCGGGTTTTCTTGTTTTCCTGTCATATGCTGTGTTTTGTATGATGAACAATATTTAAGTGGACATTAACAATGATCTTCCCCAAGGAGTCCATTCATCATATAGTACATTCTAGTGAGGTTCTTCCTACTGTATCAGATCCACGTATCTACCAAAGTGAGGCCCTTCCCACTGTATCGAATTCGTAGCTATTGAGGGGCTCCTGCCATCTTGAAGTTTTTCCCTTGAAGCTCTCCACGGCAGAGCAGCCAGCTTTGCCTGCCTGCCTGCCTTGCTGTCTTCTGTCCCTGCCTCTTTGGAATTGTCTTTTCTTAGTGTCCTTTCCCTCTAAAGCTCTGTTCAATGTTTGCCTCTTATTTGAAAGTTTAATTACAGGATATTCTTCATGTCACAGAAGGGTCCATCCAGGGGGACTCTTTTAGATGGAAACCTGCCTAGTAAGTACATTTAATATGGGAACATCATGAACTTCAAAATTTGAAGGTAGGGGAAAGAAATCAAGCTACGGCATTAGGTTAAACTAACTGAAATAAAAATTACAGAACCTTAGAAACTGTGATGTAAATCAGAAGGGAAATATTTGATTTATCAAAAGCACTTAATACAATTTTCAAGAATGCTACCTGGAAAAAGTAAAATCTACTTTGTGTAATTGATTATAAAATTTTAGCTTTTTTATTCATTCTCAAATGCACTTCATGGGGTATCAGGTATCAAAAACATCCTGCTTCGCTGAATGATTGCTATTTACCTTCCATTTAAAGAACCCAAGCAAGACAGGGCCAGGCACAGTAGCTCATGCCTGTAATTCCAGTATTTTAGGAAGCCCAGGTGGGCAGATCACCTGAGGTCAGGAGATCAAGACCAGCCTGGCCAACATGGTGACACCTCATCTCTACTAAAAATACAAAAATTAGCCAGGCGTGGTGGTGGGTGCCTGTAATCCTAGTTACCTGGGAGGGTGACACCAGAGAATTGCTGAACTCGGGAGGCAGAGGCTACCGTGAGCCGAGCTCACGCCACTGCACTCCAGCCTGGGTGACAGAGCAAGATTCTGTCTCAAAAAAAAAAAAAAACCTAAGACAGTCCTTATTCAAAGTTCTTTGTCACCTGGGACCCTAAACTGTCCTGGAAATGCAGCCAGTCTATTTTTATTTGGTGCACTTATAAGTCACAGGAAAGTGCCATCCCCAGACAGCCAAGACAATGTTAGTTTCCTCAACATGGTTTGCGTGCTGCCTCTCTCAGCCCTGAAGGGTGGGTACAAGGGTGGAACAGAAGGTGGTTGTCATAGCAGCCAGCTCCCACCAGAACACAGTAATGACCTAGCAGCCCCTGCACATTAGCCCAATTATCTGGGACAGGAGAGCAAAAAGGGGTTGACTGCTGACCACCACCAGAGCTGAAAGGGGCACCAGACCCCGGAGAGGTGCTATAGTCAGCCGCCTGTCCACCCTGCTTACAGGGGGAGGATTCTCCAGCCAAGAATAGTTCTGGAGGAGGAAGAATGTCGGGGCCGAGCTAGGATCTAGCCTTTGCAGAAGCAGCCCCAGACCCCAGATTCCCAACCACCTCAGACTCCCCAGCCATACCATAAGATTAAGCAAACGGACATCCAGAGACCAGGTCCTCTGCCCCAAATGCTGTGAGATGTAGCTGGCAGGCAGCAACAAGAAGTCAAGAAAGGGGGAAAGAGCATATTCCAGCCGTGAAAGCAGACTTGGAAGTGCCAATTCCATGTACAACGAACGCGTGGAGCCGTGCGGGCTATTTGAGAGCCACAAACAGGAAATGAATGTCTTAAGTCCAAAAAGTATGCCAGGACCAGATATAGTGGCTCACGCCTGTAATCCCGACACTTTGGGAAGCCGACGCGGGTGAACTGCTTATGTCCAGGAGTTCAAGACCAGTCTGGACAACATAGCAAAACCTGGTCTCTATAAAAAAAAAAGTACAAAAATTAGCCAGGCATGGTGGTACGTGCCTGTAGTCCTAGCTGCTCACGAGGCTGAGATGAGAGAATAGCTTGAGCCTGGGAGATGGAGGCTACAGTGAGCCGAGATCACCTCACTGCACTCCAGCTTGGGTGACAGTGAGACCCTGACTCAAAATAATAATAATAAGGTACACCATAAAATGAGAGAATTCAGAAACAACTAAGAAGCACAACATGGAGAATCACAAGCTGAAGAACAACCTTAGTGTTACTCATCACAGATTATGCTGATAAAGAATATCTGTGGCTGGGCACGGTGGTTCAAACCTGTAATCCCAGCACTGTGGGAGGCCAAGGCAGGCAGGTCACCTGAGGTCAGGCGTTCGAGACCAGCCTGGCCAACATGGCAAAACCCCTCCTCTACTAAAAATGCAAAAATTAGCGGGGCATGGTAGCACATGCCTGTAATCCCAGGAGGCTGAGGCACCAGAATCACTTGAACCCAACAGGCGGAGGCTGCAGTGAGCCAAGATCATGCCAATGCACTCCAGCCTAGGCAAAAGAGCAAGATTCCATCTCAAAAAAAGAATATCTGCAACATACCTAACAATGTATATACTGAGAATATATATGTGCTGCTTTTCACATTTTTTTTTTTTTCTGAGATGGACTCTTGCTTTGTCGCCCAGGCTGGAGTGCAGTGGCAAGATCTCGGCTCACTGCAACCTCCACCTACCGGGTTCAGCATCCTCCTGCTTCAGCCTCCCAAGTAGCTGGGACTACAGGCACACGCCACCGTGCCCAGCTAATTTTTTTTGTATTTTCAGTAGAGACAGGGTTTCACCGTGTTAGCCAGGATGGTCTCGATCTCCTGATCTCGTGATCCGTCTGCCTCAGCCTCCCAAGGTGCTGGGATTACAGGCATGAGCCACTGCGCCCGGCCTGCTTTTCACATTTTAAGACTCTACCAACACACAGGCTCTTGAAGGAAAATCTGCTATGATCAAAACTATAAATGCATATGCCTTTTAACCACTAATTCCATTTCTATGAATCTGTTCCATAGATTTGCTTGCCTGCATAACTTTACAAGGCTATTCATTAAAGCTCTGTTTGTGAGAAGACAAGACTGGAAATAACCTAAATGTCGATCAGTGGGGACAGGATTAAAGCAATTATGGCACAGCTCACATAATGGAATGGTAGGCAACTATAAGAAGACAATAAAGGTATGCAACCATGTGTACACTATGCTACCTCAGTTAAGAAGAAAAAGGCAGGAAAGGGGAAGAGAGAACTATGAGACAACAGTGTCTGCCTGAATGCAGATAAACCCTGGAAGACAGCACTACTTCCAGTGGTTACCTGGCAGGAACTAGGTGGAAGGTGGCTCTCTCTACAAGTTTTGTCCTCTGAGTTTTCTGAGCCATGTGAATGAACTACTAGTTTAAGTAATTAAAGCAACTACTTTTTTTTTTGAGATGGGAGTCGATCTGCTCCTCAGGCTGAAGTGCAGTGGCGCAACCTCAGCTCACTGCAACCTCCACCTTCTGGGTTCAAGCAATTCTCCTGCCTCAGCCTCCTAAGTGGCTGGGGCTCAGGTGCACGCCACCATGCCCAGCTAATTTTTATATTTTAGTAGAGACGGGGTTTCACCACGTTGGCTAGGATGATCTCAATATCCTGACCTCATGATCCACCCACCTCAGCCTCCCAAAGTGCAGGGATTACAGGCATGAGCCACCGCACCCGGCCAAGAAACTGATTTTTTTAAGGCACCCCCACTGGAGGTGTACTGGTCCAGGTGATTAACTTCAGCACCAGGTGATAACACCTGGAATGGTTCCCGGTGCTCCAGTTTCCAGTTAGAGTGTTTATGATTTGAGGATAAAATCTGAAATGGGCTTACTATTAGTTTAAAGTGTATTTAGTGTACAAATAAGCTTAAAAGGCTAGAAAAGAAGGGCACTTTAAAGAAGAACTTTTCTTTTTTTTTTTTTTTTGAGACGGAGTCTTGCTCTGTCACCCAGGATGGAGTGCAGTGGCCAGATCTCAGCTCACTGCAAGTTCCGCCTCCCGGGTTTACACCATTCTCCTGCCTCAGCCTCCGAGTAGCTGGGATTACAGGCGCCCGCCACGTCGCCCGGCTAGTTTTTTGTATTTTTTAGTAGAAACGGGGTTTCACCGTGTTAGCCAGGATGGTCTCGATCTCCTGACCTTGTGATCCACCAGTCTCGGCCTCCCAAAGTGCTGGGATTACAGGCTTGAGCCACCGCACCCGGCCAAAAGAAGAACTTTTCAAAAGTAAGTATTTTTTTCTAAAGGGATGTGACAATCGACATGTAACATTTTGTACCCAATGTTCACATAGGGAAATCTGACATTATTTCAAAATACTCAAAAATTAGTTGGCTCTCAGGTCTTGTGGCTTCTAGCAAATCAATGAAGAAACCTCTAATATAAAAATGTTGCTAAAAATGGAGCTTGTGACAAAGGACGTGATGATCAGATGCCACACTAAAACAGTCACATTTTCCTATCTCTGGATGGCACCTCTTAGGGGTAATTTGTACTTTGTTCAAATAATTCTCATTACAGGTCTAAAGGTTTTGCAACACGAATTAACCAAAACTTTGCTTGTCACCATTTAACAGATTATCCTAATCACAAATATAAAAATAAAACAATACAAAAACATATATACCCCCAAAATATGTTTTGTTTTGAATTTGTTTTTAACTAGTTTTTCTTTTTTCAGTATGAAAGTAATACATTTATGGTTTTTTGCTTTTAAAAAAAAAAACTCAGAAGAAAATGAAAAACAGCCCCCAAAACATCCCTAGCTCAACCCCGAAAAACAATTTCTAGAAATTTCCTTCTAGAAATTTCCTATATACACCATTAGCATATCTCTTTCTACCCCTAAAAGAGATCTAATTATCATTTTTGCTCTCAATCCTTTGTTTACTGATTCTCAATCTTGTCTTCGCTCCTAAGTACCCATCACTCTCCCTCAACTGGATCTGCAATGCCAGGGAACTCAGCTACTCTTCTGATGGAGCTTCACTGATTTTACCCTTTCTTTTCTAAAGGATTTCTGAGTCATACTCAGTGTTTTACAATCTCTACATTAATTTACTAAATTAATGAAAAGGTCTGGAGTTAATGAGAATGTTCTTAGAAGTCCTACCAATCAAGAAACTGTATCTGCTTGGTGTTGAAATAGGTTGCTAACCCACAGATACTTCTATTTCAAATACTAAGTACGGTAGGTAATAAAAACCAGAAGTTTTAAGAATCGATTCCAGGAATTGAGAGACAATAAACACAACTGCTGTGTGAGCTGGCTGCATGACATGCATTTTGATGACAATAACAAAACCTCTAATATTCTTTGAGATGACATGGATTTAAAAAAAAAAAAAAAACTTTAAGCCCAGGCAATATAGCAAGACCCTGTCTCTACAAAAATAAAAATAAAAAATTATCTGGGCTTGGTGGTGCATGCCTGTAGTCCAAGCTACTATGGAGGCTGAAGTGGGAGGATGGCTTGAGCCTAGGAGTTTGAGGCTACAGTGAACTATATATAATCTCACCACTGCACTCCAGCCTAAGTGACAGACAGAGCAAGACTCTGTCTCAAACAAAAAACAAGAAAACTTCAATTATTCCTATTTATATAATATAGTGAAAACATTAAAATTGTTTTGTGTTATCTAAGTGCAGCACCAAAACATTTTACCATTAAAAAAGAAGACTTAATTAAAAGAAAGCCTGGGCCAAGCACAGTGGCTCACATCTGTAATCCTTAAACTTTGGGAGGCTGAGGTGGAAGGACTGCTTGAGCCCAGGAGCTCAAGACCAGCCTAGGCAACATAGGAAGACCCCATATCTCTACTAAAAAAAAAAAAAATTAGCCAGGCATAGTGGCATGCACCTGTCATCCTAGCTACTTGGGAGGCTGAGGTGGGATTGCTTGAGTCCAGAAGGTGGACACTGCAGTGAGCTGTGATCACATAACTGCACACCAGCCTGGTGGACAGAGTGAGACCCTGTCTCAAAATAAATAAAAATAAATTTTTAAAAAAATAGAACAAAGCCTGCATTTCTAATACTAACATTTCCAACAGCTCTGAGATGCGTTATCAGTCTGAAAGGCACTGATAGTAGAATAACATATAATGGCCTACTTAGGGCAAAAAGAGTAAGAAGAGACCATATTTGCCTGGCTACGCACAGTACATCTCTAGATTATGTAACAAACAGCTAACACTGGTTGCCTATGACCAGTGACACCAGAAACAGAGAGGAGGAAGGGTTTTCACCAATTACTCTGCTTTTTTGGAATTCTGAACCATATGAATATATTATCTACTGAAAAGAACTTAAAAAAACTTTTAAAAGAAAATTGTACAAAAATTTCCTAACATCTTAAATAAGAACACTAGCTCCAGTTCTTAAGCTTCTTTTCCATGGGGCCCTTTTCCTCCCAAAAATGGGGCTCAGGAGGGGAAAGCATTGTCTACTCTCCCTACAGACCTGAGCTTGGATGAAAAAATACACCTTGGAAAAAGCTAATCTAAACTTCTGGAAAATAAATCACAAGAGTTCCCCCAATTACTCCAGACATGGCTTTTTTAAAAACTTAATTGTGGCCGGGCGCGGTGGCTCAAGCCTGTAATCCTAGCACTTTGGGAGGCCGAGACGGGCGGATCACGAGGTCAGAAGATCGAGACCATCCTGGCTAACACGGTGAAACCCCGTCTCTACTAAAAAATACAAAAAACTAGCCGGGCAAGGTGGCGGGCGCCTGTAGTCCCAGCTACTCGGGAGGCTGAGGCAGGAGAATGGCGTGAACCCGGGAGGCGGAGCTTGCAGTGAGCTGAGATCCGGCCACTGCACTCCAGCCCGGGCGACAGAGCCAGACTCCGTCTCAAAAAAAAAAAAAAAAACTTAATTGTGTTTTATAAGCCCTAAAAAAAAATAAACTGGACTCATTGGTCTGATATTCAAGGCCCTTGGTGACGTTACCTCACCTTCAGATGCCGAAGCTGAAGCTCTACTCACCCTCAATGAGCTCCGGTGTCCTTCCTCCAACAAGCCTCCCTGACCACCCAGCCTGAGGCATCCACTTCCTTCCAGTCAGACATCGAGCTCGGTGTGAAATGCTATAGGCAATGGTGGGCACCATGGAACTGCTCACCCACACCACACAACTCAGAGTTCCCTGAGGACAGAAGCAGCTTCTGCCACCACTGTTATCACCACAGGTGATACACATAAAATGTGCTTAAATATTTGCTGAATAAAAGAATGAAGTGGTAGGAGTCAAGACTGGATCCCAGGCCCAACCAACCCCTGCAGGGCAGAACCACACCTTTAGTCTCCACCCTCTCAGAAGCAAGACTATGAGGCCTCCTAAATTCTGGTAGCCCAGTGAATATAACCCAAAAACTGTCACAAGAGTCAGTCCTCCATGCCTGCTATGTGTGCTGTTCCCTCCCGCCTGGAACAGTACTATCTGCCATCTCCTATTCACCCTCAGGTGTCAGTGCTAACGTCACAGCCCCCGGGGACTTCCAATACCCTTCAAAACAGGCTCAGACCCTGTCTGGTGCCCCAGTCAGTGCACAGTATGTCCCCTCCAAGGTCACACCTGACTGCGGTTACCTGTCCAGTATCCATCACCACCCATGAGGGCAGAGACAGGGCTTGTCACGTCCCCACCGGATCGCCAGGGCCTACACCATAGCATAACAAATATTTTCTAAATTAGTGAATAATTCTGAACAGCGTGACCTAAGCCGTGAATATTTTTGAAGGAGTCTTTCATCATTTGTTTTTCTGGAGTCTTGCATCTTTAAAAAATGATCGTTTTAAAGGAACTTTGTCATAAATATCTAGGTGATACATATCTTAAAGAAAACTCCAGACAAACAGGATAAGTAAATGTACTTACAGTTGTGCGGTCCAATACCGTAGCGACTAACCATATGTGGCTATCTTCATTTACTTAAATCAAATAACATTTAAAATTCAGTTCCTAAGTCACACTAATCACAATTCAAGTACTCAACAGCCACACATGGCTCGCGGTTCCAGTACCATGTCATACAGATACAACATAGAGCCACCCTCCCAAAAAGGACCACTGGACAGCGCTGGCTTGGAGGGCATCCTGAGAACAAAGGCATCCCAGAAAAAGGAAACATCTCAATCCACCCTCTTCCTGCTGGGAAAGAATCCATTCTCCCCTAAGTTTCAGTGACTGAGAAAGCCATCAGTGAAAGCAAAACACTTGATTCTCTCGCCATCATTCAAATGATTCCCTCAGAGACTTTTCAACAGAAGTTCAACTATGGGCAGGTGTGCTCTTCAAACAAAAACCAATTCCCACGGTAGTAGAGGAACAACCACAATGACACAGAAAATCTATCAATATTTTATGTCTTTCTGTTATTTTCAATAAAGGTGACTTACTGAATATGTAAATCAGATTTAAGTAAAGATATCCACAAATTAGGGGGAAAATTCTTTGTCCACCACGGGGTAACTTTTACTTATAAAAAAAAATAATCACACCGAATCTAGGAGAACAGTAAAACAGTAACCTCCATTTAAAGAATTTCCTATTATGAATCTGCAGGAAGAGAAAAGTCTTACAGTACAGCACAGAGCTGAATCTGTTCCTTTCAAGATCTGTGTAGCTGAGCCCGGGAGGAAATTGAGTTTCACTGGTATTCCTTTCAACCAACCTGACCAAACTGGACAGTGATCCCAAGGCCATTTTCTCTCCAACTCTGTTTTCAATAAAATACTATGTTTATAATTTCTCTGCATTCACTTTTCCCTTTTCTCTAAGTCCTAATCTAAATCAAGCCCTTGTTCTGAAGCAATAACTAGAAACACAGTTCCATTTAATTAAGAGTTCAATTTTCCAATAAAGAACAGTTGAACTGCAAACACAGACGCAGTAAAATGAGTCAAACGATTACCCATTTTGTAAGATTCTCGAATCTTAGCTCTTAATTCATTTTCTTACAAACTGGTTCCCAAACTGCACTAGAGCTGGTACTGGAAGCCAAATAGGTAGGGGCAGAAGCTTCCCATGTACTCAGTAAGAAGCCTCCTGATTCTGGGTCAGGCTACATCATCTCCGTCCTCACTGGCCCAAGAGGTAGGTGATGGCTCATGTTTTCCCATACAATTAAACAATAATAACAGCTGCCTCAACCTGCTATATGCCAGGCACCCTAGTAGACCAATGTACCAAGCTAATCACAGTAAGCAGAAACAGAGCCAGGCACAGTGACTCCATCTCACACCTGTAATCCCAGCTACTCAGGAGGCTGAGGCAGGAGGACTGCTGGAGGCTGGGAGTTCAAGACCAGCTTGGGCAAGCAAGACCCCAATGGAAAGAAGAAGAGTAGAGTACAGTAGAGAAGAGAAAAGAAAAGAAAAGAGAAAAGAAAAGAAAGAAGGAAAGAAGGGAGGGAGGAAAAGAAAAGAAAGACGGAAAGGATGGAAGGAAGGAAGGAAGGAAGGAAGGAAGGAAGGAAGGAAGGAGAGAAGAGAAAAGGAATATTGCAGGGTAAAAAGTCCCTTTTAGAGATCTCCCTCTCTGAGTCTCTCTCTCTCACACACACACACACCCCACCCTGCAAAACTCAAATGTGATGTCACCAGTCCAAGTCACAGCGTTGATGAGCTGGGAGCTGGGACTCAAGAGTCCACTCTGAGCAGGAGCCAGAGCTCCCTCCTCAGCACTACACTGACCGCCTCCCAGTACAAAAAGCTCTGACATTTCCTTCAACTGTGACTCACGGTTAGAAGGTTCTACTTTTAATCAGGTGACAAATACTCAAAATATTTTAATCCAAAGCAAATGGGTCAAACTCGTAGAGTCCATAATTGTCTAAGCAAACCCTAATTACCTGATAAATTTCTATAGCTCCTGAATGTCCTCATTCAGTTTGTAATCAAATACCCAAATCTCCTTATTTAAATGTTGTACAAGCCTTCTCTACAGGTTATCATAGAGAACAGTGACTTATTTTTCTATTTCACTGGTTATTTTAACCATAAAGTTAAAACATGTTTAGGTGGTGCAGTTTTAATAAGAAAAATCCAAACTAGGGGGAGGAGAAGCAGCTTCTGAATTATAAAAAGATTTGCTTTACAACAGAATTGTACAACTCCACTACACAGCTAGTTTTCTCTCCTTATCACAGATTATTCAAATTCGAAAGGCTGAATTAGGTGCAACTGGAAGATACACCTACTGTATACAGCATAGTACAGGCATATTAGAAAGGCAAATTAAGACATTTTCAAACAACAGCAGACAGGACACCTAGAAATGGCAAAGTAAAGTCAGATTTAATCATGTAGAATTATTTTCCCCATTAGATTTTACTATTCTTAGCGATGGTTCAACTAAACAGTCTTTTGATTAATGGAAATGAAACACGGGGGAAAATGTCACACGGGATAATATCCAAATCTTTCTTAAGGGTAAGTTTTAAAAGGAATTCAACTTTTGGAGACAGAGCTCAAAAATAGCCTTGCTTCCTAAATTTAGAACCAGAAAACACCCTGAAGGCAGTATTTTAAATACAGCCACAGTCACTGCCTATACTGTCTAGGAAATTAATAAAAAAAAACTTTAAAAAGAGAGGGGCCACTTTTGTTTACTTCCATGCCTTTCACACAGCCTTCCCCAATTTGATTTGTGTGCCCATGCTCAAATCTCTTCAAGTCCTGACCACTCCAGGACGCCCCAGGGACTCTGCTCGTGGCCTATTGTGGCACCCCTGTCAGCAGAGCACAGCTCCAGGCAAAGGAGAACAGGCAAAAGCCCCCACAGGCACTGCTCCCAAGGCTTACATTTCTGCACCAAAGACTCATGCAATGGGAGAATTTTCCTGAAAGCCAAGTTTGAGACTGACTGGGAAGAGTAGCATCCTTTTCCAGTTAAAGCAAGGAGTGTATCTGGAGGGATGCACTGCAAGGAAAAGGCCTCAGAGAGGACTAAAGGGAATGCTGGGCACATGTGCTAAAAAGCAGATGGCATGGCCAGGAGTTTCAGAGCTTAGGAGAGACTGTCTGGGGACAACCAGAAGACGACTCAGATGCAAGCAAGCCATGGGCCTACAACGATACCCCAGGAAACAAACTGTCATGGTCAGGGTGCTTTCCCCAACAGCCAGGAATGCATGGAAAACAGGCAGGCTTCCCCAACTCCTGGCTCTGTGCTGACTCAGCAGGAGGGCTGTCACAGGAGCCCAACGCTCCTCAACCATGCCAGGGCCTGCCTCCCACTGGGGCATGCAGCCCTGGACTTCCGCACACGGGGACACTCAGGAAACAGGGGAGGGAGCAAATGAAGACTTATTCAGATCACCCTTTCTGGTTCCAGAGTTTTGGCACTTAACTGCATTTCTGTATTCTTTCTTTAAGTTTTGCCTCGAGGTTTCATCTTGTCAAGATGGTTCTAAGTTACTCACAGGCATCTATCTATCAGAATCCTGTGTACACTGCTACTGCTTAACAAGTACCACAAGATAAATTACACACAGTAAAGAAACAGAATCACATACTTGTCTGCTGCTTAATCGGTCCATGAAATATGCTTCAAAATTATCAATTTTCAGTGTACATCCTGATCTGATTTAAAAGAAAAATTTCGGAACACACGACACCATTTAAGTTCTCGTAATTTTAAAATTTCATGGCCATCATATTCCTATTTTAAAAATACAATAAAAAATGGAGACAGAGTCAATGGTATAGATGACAGAATTCCCGGCTACGTATGTGTTACACTACCACACGCGTGCCTGCACACTGGTTTCTGGGGATATGAGCACATGGCTTCTGTCCTTTCCAGAACTGCTGAGAAACAGGTCTTGGTCCAATCAGACTAGCACTCCCAGTAAGTCCTAGGACTATGAGGTGTAACAACGTCCCTGGTTAACGCCAGTGTCAGTTCTCATTGAGCGCAGATGCCAGACACACATCATCTCAGGCCACCCTCATAACTACCCTGAGATGGGAATTGTTATTATCTCCATGTTACAGATGAGGAGACTTTGAGCTCAGAGAGCTGATATAACTTGCCCCAAACATGCTCTGGCCCCAGCACTCCTAAGGCCAGTTGGTTTAGTGACCGGGTGGGATACCATGGGTATGGAACTTGGATTACGGAAGCAAATAACAGACCCAACTTGAAGATAGGTGGCAATTTGCTTAAAAGTGAAATCTTAACAAGAAAATGATGAGAACTTTAAGGGACAAATACCATATAACTCTTTCACCAATTCCCTCAAATATTTCCTGAGGGCCTACTAGCTGTCAGGCGCTGTCCCTGGGGAGGGAAGCACTGGGAAAAGGGCTGTAGAAAGGCTCTAGAGTTCTTGCTGACTCTCACCTTCTGGTGTCACAGGAAGGGGAGGAAGCCTAGAGCCTGAGATGACAAAGAGGGATGAGAAATACCATGTGGGCCACCGGGGTCAACACAAAGCAAAAGAACAAAGAAAAATGCAGAGGGTCACCTGACTTTCTGATAAACTCGTCTGATTTTAAATCAAGTCATCCACAGAACAAAAAAGACAGAGGGAGAGGACCCTGCTAAGCTCTGAAGTGCTCCAAGACAGGAGACCCGTGCAAGCCTGCTGCTCACCTGGGCTCTCTTGGCTCCACTTCATGCAGCTGGGGAAACTTGCCCTGCTGCTGTTTTCCTTAAAGCTGTCTCTGCAGCCGTGGCAGGCCAGTGCTCCCCAAGGGGTGCTCAGAGAATTAAGTCCCATGTTATATCAGAGTCACCAAATTGCAGCCCATGGGTCAAGTCCTCAGACACCAGTCTTTACAACTAAAGTTTTACTGGAACACAGCCATGGCCACTCGAATATGGCTACTTTCTTGCTGAAATGGCAGCCTTAAGTAGTTGCAACAAGAGACCTTATGGCTCACAAAGCCACACACGTGCTCTCTGGCCCTTTACAGAGAAAGTCTGCGGACCCATAAATAGGCTAAAAAGAGTTCTAGGGTCAAACAGGATTGAAAGTGGTCCAACTGCAGCCCCTCGCTCACAGTGCCCCATCAGCACACCAAGGCTATGGGAAAGTCCGCAGTCAGATTCCTCAGCTACAACCAACCGCATCTGAGCACAAACCCTTTGTTGAGAAACACCTCTTAGCATGCCCTCTAGTTTCTTGGAATACATGTGAAGAGCTGATTTGAGTGAGGTAAAGAGGGGTGCCCTCACCAATGGGACCCCAAAAACTAAACTGACAAGCTTTGCAATCTTCAGAAACTCACAATAAGGTACATTTCATCTTAACTAAAGTAAGACACACTTTGGCAAAATCATTTTCCTGTTTTCAAATACATCAAGTAAAAACACAAGCAATTATGGACCCCCCAAGTAATCACATACTTTGTCACACAATTACAACGCACAACTTAGAAGCTGTGAAAACACAGGCTACTAATCTAAGCATCAACTTCCGACTGCAGGACTCAGTCTCTTTGTAAGTTATGTTCAATTCTGTTTACAGAATCAAATCTGAATGTTCAGCCAGGAGCCACTGTCCATCTTCTGAAGGCCCTCTAAGGTGCCCTGCACATGACTTGTCCTTGCCTACCTTCATCCCTGAGGACCTCTGAATGGGGTCACCGCTGTCACCCCTCTGTTATTCAAAAGTGAAGCACGGTCATGAAACGTCCTAGCCCTAAAGGTCTCTATGACAACTTTTATTCCTATTTAGACAGAACTCACTGATGGGGTAACATAACTGTTTCTCATTCTCCCTGAGGTAAACAGGAACATGAGCCCACACACTTCACGCTGAGAATAACACCAGAACCAGAGGGAAAAGGGGGAGCCCCTAACCCAGAGGAAGAATACACTCCTGGCTGCCCCCACCACAGGTGGTTACAAACCTACCCCCTAGCGACCTCATTTTGGTGGGGGAGGGCCGCTACTGAAACTTACCAAGCATGGGAGGTTCCTGGGTCCTCAGTTCAAGTAAGTGCATTGTTACAGATAGAGACTTAGAAAACAAATACATAGAACCATTGACTTTAACAATCTAGGTTGGATCTGGTTTTGACCCTGTATCACCTCTCAAGTCCAGTTCCTCACCTAGAAAATAGCAGTAACAGCATCTTCCCTTCCTCACAGGACGCTGTAAGGAACAAACTGAGGTGATATGGAGAAAAGCACTCTGATACATAATACATACATACCAGACATACATAACAGATCATTTGGTTGACAACTGTATTCGCCATCACTTTCTTTAAATAAGCTTCTCTATTGCATTTAAAGGGATTCACGTCATAAAATGTAATCACAACTGCTTAGAGCCACTTATACAGCACAGGATGAAATATAGCTATGTTCAATCTTCAGGATGTAGTTTTTCTTTTCCTTTTCCCCCAGAGACACGGTCTCTGTCACCCAGGTCAGAGTGCAGTGGCATGATCACAGCTCACTGCAGCCTCAACTTCCTGGGCTCAAGCGATCCTCCTGCCACAGCCTCCTGAATAGCTGGGATTACAGGATTGTACTATTACACCCAACTAATTTAAATTTTTTTTGTAGAGATAGTGTCTCACTATGTTGCCCAGGCTGGTCTCCAACTCCTGGCCTTAAGCAATCCTCCTGTCTCAGTCTCCCTACGCATTGGGATTATAGGCATGAGCTACCACCCTGGCCTGCAATTTCAAAAACTTTAGAAACAGTCTGTTGTGTGCAAATTTTGCAATAAAGCTGACCAAAAAAACCCTAGAAAACAAAAAGCAAAACAAAAATAAAGTCTACTGCTTGCCTGGATATTTGTCTTATACTGTTAAATCATGAATCTCTGCTGTTGAAAGACACAATACACTACTTTAACTTGGATATATTAAATAAAGAAGTTTCCAAAACACCCAACTAACTATATACTGGAAACATGAAGTCCCCACTTTTTGTAAGGGTGCCAAGTAAACGAAGACCTCATCTATGAGAAAGTGTTAAGCCTTCAACACAATATAAGAAAATGCTACTTTTACATCTGAGGCCATCCAATTCTGTGCCTCTCCGGGGCTGCTGCTTCAGCAGGGTGAAAGGTACTGTTTTTCCTTCTTCCTCTTGCTACCCTCCTTCGCAGCACATTCCCTATTTCTGCATCACATCTGCGTAAGCTTCCCAGCCTTCAGCGACTTCTGTTTGTCATCAGTGGCAGTGACATTTAATTCACTCCGAGGTGCTGCCTGACCTTAGGGAGTGCTGTTTGCAACATCCATGCCCCCGATGAGCAGCACCCTGGCTGAGCAGATCCCCAGTGTTGGGGGCACTCTTCTCTCAGCTCACTGCTACCCTGCACAGAAACATCTAAGTGACACTGGTGGCCCCACAGGCCAGTCTCTACAGACATGCACTGCAGTCTAAGTAGCTCCTGTTTCTCAGGCTGCCAAGGCCTCCTCCTCCTTTCAACCCCTCAGCTCCCAGACAGAGGTCCCCCTCCCTCAAATTTGATCTCATGCACAGAGCACAGACCCTGCTCCCCTAGGCCCAATTTTCCCCTGGGAGCCTCAGAGACACATCCCCTCACTAAAATAAGATTGAGTCTCTCAAGAATGTTATTCTCGGGTCTGTCCCACCTAACCAAATGCCTTCAGTCCTTTGAATGTATTTAATGTAAAAACTCAACCCATTTATTTGTTTAATATACATCCCTAAGATCTCTGTCCATCTCATTACTCAATTTCTTAGACTAGTAGTTACACCAGACAAGGTGTCCCTTGTTTTTTTTAGAGACAGCGTCTCACTCAGTCACCCAGACTGGAGTGCAGCAGTGCGATCTCGGCTCACTACAACCTCTGCCTTCCAAGTTCAAGCGATTCTCATGCCTCAGCCTCCCAAGTAGCTGGAATTACAGGTGCATGTCACCATGCCTGCCTATTTTTTTGTATTTTTAGTGCAGATGGGGTTTTACCATGTTGGCCAGGCTGCTCTCGAACTCCTGACTTCAAGTTGATCCACCAGCCTCCCCCTCCCAAAGTGCTGGGATTACAGGCATGAGCCATGGCATCCAGCCCCTTGTTTAATGTGCTTGACAATGATCCCTTCCTTGGTCCCCCACACTAACAGACCCTTTCACAATAGTGTGATGGTGATGAATGTGTAACTCAGGACCCAACTTAAGTATGATGTCGACTTTCTACTTTGGATTAAATCAGAGTCATTTAAAGCTGACTTTTGGTCCCACAAAAGAGCCCCTGTGCCTTACAAGGATCAAAACTGGAAAGGAAGAGGGAAAAGCTGGTTAAGTGTGGAAAATCCTTTCTGATCAACTTGTTATTAAGCATCTGATCATCCCATAATGGAAACTATATGGAAAAAGCTATCCTTCGGGCTCCATCTTGGAAACAGCTGGATGTAAACAGTAGGATAAGCCTTTTTGTTAAGTCTTGTGTTACTAATTGTCCCCCTTTTTAAGACAAAATCTACAACAAATTCATTCAACAATAGCAAAGCTACAAAGCCATCCAGGTTACTAGTTTCAGAAGACAAGCTTCAAAGCTGAACTCGCCTCGTATGACCTACGTCTCACAGAACTGAAGACTACTCAAACACAGCAAGATTAATGAAGCAACTGAGATCTGTTTTGCAGTACAACGGCATTTAAACTATTGTTGCCAAATTTCTCACTTCAGTAAGTTCATTTCATAAGATTAATGTCAAACTCAACTTTTATCAGCTAAAAAGAAAAACATTATTAGTGATTTTTACATACCATGAGCATCATTTACTCCTTCCCACTGTTTAAGAAATTTTAACTAGATAAGAATCTCCTTATGATTGATTTTTAAAAATCGTTTTTCACTTCCACATTAATATTAAATGTCTCTTATCATAACTTGATTCCAGGAATTGTATTCAAACTTAAGCCACAAAATTCAAGTTTTGTTTCAACAGCAATAGCAGTTTTTTGAATATGCTAGTGGTCGGTCACAGAACTATTTCCACAAGTTGAACAGCTGTGTCTAGCGCAAATCTGAAGGCAGCAATGTAATTCAATTTGGACTCATTCATTAGAAACTGATTTTCAGATGCTGCCACTGCAAGACTACTGGAGAAATGCAAGCTGCGCTGGAGACAGAATTGTTCGCAGCGGCACAGAAGTTTCTGCTGCAAAGGAGAGAGCTCTAAAAGAGGAAATACAACTAGTTCATGTTACCATGAACCAGCGCAATAGGACCCAGAATTACTGAATGAATAGAAAACTAAATACTTCTCTTAAGCAGCAATGATTACTTAAGAAAGTTTCCAGGGAAGCTGTTAAATGAGAGGAAACAAACAAAAGATGATTTATTCAGTATCCCGCTACATTTTTTTGAAAAATTGGAATTCCTACATGCCTTAACATAATTTTTTGTACATCTACACTGTGAAAGCAACACAAACTCAAATGGAGATGGCAGCCCAAATGAACTTAAATCTGCTGTTTAACTTTCTTTTGAAGTTACACATGGAAATGAAACACACCACAGCAACTTTAATGACATCTTGCTAACGAAGTTTGGATTTTGAAAAATGGAATGACTAGTTCACTAAAAAAAACAACAACAACAAAAAAAAACAAACAAAGAGTTTTGAAAATAAGCACTAAGCATCTTTCCAAGGAACTCACTCATTCCAAGAAACTTCGGTTCTAACTCGCAAGCTGGCGGCTGCTGTGAGTATCCTCTGACTGCAGCCTAGTCAATGTGTCGCCAATCCAGAAAATACACTGCGCTACTTTTGGCCGAGATCTTGCTTTCTCTAAGCATCAAAGGTACCCTCCGCTGTCATTCCTCTGGACGGCCACGCGTGTGGACACGGCCGCGGATGGATGCGTAGGACATTACCAAACAAACCCACACACTGCACTTTACTTCTTCCCTCCTGGAGTGCCACTCGGGTCCCCGCGAGGAGGGCTGATCGGGTGCGGGGAGGCTGAGTGCACCGGGCGTGTGCTGCCCAACTCGGGCCCAGTGACACTCCTGCGACGAACTTCCACCCTCCGGCGCGGGGCGAAGGGAACCGGCTGCGGGGCCTGCTCCGGGCTCCCGGCTCGGTAGGTATCCGCGACCACCACCCCCGGACACTCTCTTTCAGGTGGGGGTGACAGCGCGCCCCGGGCCCCCGCTGCCCCGGACCCCTCCTCACCTGTGCTGTCATTCGCCGAGAAGCCGGGCGAGCTGAGTTTGGCTCGTTTGGGGTTGGGCGGTCCGTCCAGCAAGTTCTCGGCCATTTTCACCTGCTCGCGAAAACAGCCCCGGGAGCGGACGGCCGGGCCGGCGAAGGCCCGGACGGGGGTCGGGGGCCCTACCGGCTGCGAGGGAGAGCAGCGAGCGCGGCCGCGAGCGGGCGGGCGGGCGCCGAAGGAGAGGGAGGGCGCAGGCCGGGTGGGGGAGGCGGCGGCCAAGTCTCAGCCACAGCAACAGCGCCCCGCAGCGCTCGCCGCCCGCCCCCGGCCGCCGCCGCCGCCGCCGCCGCCGGCCGCCAGCCCCTCATCCCTGCCCGCCTCCCCGAGCGCGACACTCCCGCGGCGGGGGCGCCCCGGCGGCCAGCCGCCCCGAGCCCGGCTGGCGGCGGCGCCCGGCCGGGCAGCTCCGAGCAGTCCCCGGGAGCAGCGGGTGCCGCCGCCGCCGCCGCCGCCTCGCTCCCCCGCGCCCCCACTTAATGAATTCGCTCGGCCCGACGACAGCGGGGGCTCCGGGCTCCGCTCCCGCCCGCGGCCCACCTCCGCCGCCGCCGCCGTGAGGGAAAAACAATGCGCCGAGCGGGGTCGCCGCCGCCGCCGACATTACCCGTTCCGCCGCCGCCACCGCTGCCGCCGCTGCCGCCGCCGCCGCCGGGCTCCGGGAGGCCGAGCCGAGGCGAGCGGGGCCGCCAGGGCTGAGCGCCGAGGCCGGGCGGGCAGGCCCCGGCCGGGCTTAGCGGGCGAGTTGCGGGCGGTTGTGGGGCCAGGACCGGCGGGGCCGAGTAGATCGCGCTCGAAGCCCCGGTCGGGTCCGCGACAAGATGGCGGCTGTTGATTCCTCAATTAAAAAAGAAAGAAAGTTTTTTTTCTTCTCTTTCCAGAGCCTGAACGGGGAGGGGGTGGGGGCGGGGCACGCCGGTGCGTCACCCCCCCGCGGCGTCACCACGCACGGCCCCCGCCCCGGCCCCTCCACCTGCGCCGGCCGTGGCGGAAAGAGCCGAGCGTGCTCGGGCCGAAGGGCCGAAGGCCCGAAGGCGCGGCCGCGAAGCGCAGGGCGGCGGGCTGCCGGGCGCGGGCCAGGCCTGCGGGGCGCCCGGGCTCCGGGCTGAGCCGCGGCTTTTGTTCTGATGGCGACGAGGCGGCGAGGGCCGGGGCTCCGGGCCCCAGCGGGCTCCGGGAGAAGCGGCCTGGCCACGGGCTGGGCTCTCCGGCGCGGATTCGACGCCAGCCCGGGCCCGCCCGTCCCGCTGGGGCGGCGCTGCGTGTTCCCAGCTCCTCGCGTCCCTGCCCGATACCCTCCTCGGTGGCGTCGGGCGGGGACAATCGGGGCGACCCCAGCCCAAGCCGCACCACTAGCCTTCGCCGCCGGCCAGGGAAGTGGAATGGCCCTGCAGGTTACAAACCGCCTTCAGGTCTGCCGACGAGGTGGGCGGATGGGGAAACTGAGGCAGGAGGGGGGAGAACAACTTCTCCAAAGTCGTCGAGGCAGGAAGTGGCAGGGCCGGGAATCGGGTCTTGCCCCACCTGGTGACACTAGGGAGTAAGGGGGCCTCACGCCTGTTCCCAGCCCGAGGCGGTGGGGCCGACACCCTCACCCGGGAGAGCAGGGTGGCGAGCGCCGGCCTGGGTGGAGAAGGGTCCGCGCATCGGGGCTTAAGCCTGGACGCGCAGGCCGCACTCCCCGCCCCAGGCAACTCGCTTGGCGCCTCGCAGGTGCCCCAGACAGGGGTGCGGGCCTGGGGAGTCCCCCACGCGAGACCACAGCCCGCGGGACACTTCCACGAACACCCGAGGTGTTCCCATCCAAGTTAGTTATCTGCCCCTCCAAACTAGCCCGGCTTCCTCATAAAGGTATCAGCAGCTCCACTGTTTCCTAAGCCAGAAACCCTGAGTCATTGCAGACTCCTCCCTCTCACCCACCAGGCGCCCCTCTACCCACGGTCTTTACCTGGGAGACGGCTCTTCCCGCACTGTCCCGGTGGCTATGGTGGGAGCTGCTCACTTAACTGTTCTTTGCTTGCCACGTGTCTCCCCACCCAGCACCAAAGTTAACGTCCGGAGAAGAGGGGAAAAAATCTGTTTAAAACAACTCCCTGGCTAGGCGTCGTGGCAGATCACCTCAGGTCAGGAGTTCAAGACCAGCTAGGCGTCGTGGCAGATTACCTGAGGTCAGGAGTTCAAGACCAGCCTGGCCAACTTGGTGAAACCCCGTCTCTACTAAAAATACAAAAATTAGCTGGGCGTGGTGGCGTGGGCTTGTAATCCCAGCTACTCAGGAGGCTGAAATCGGAGAATCCCTTGAACCGGGGAGGCCAGTAAGCCGGGATCTCGCCATTGCACTCCATCCTGGGCGACAAGAGTGAAACTCCATCTCAAAAACAAAACGAAACAGAACTCCCTGACACCGAAAAAGAAAACACTGCATATGTAGTCTTTCTTTTAAAAAGAACATGTGGCTGGGCGCGATGGCTCAAGTCTGTAATCCCAGCACTTTGGGAGGCCAAGACGGCGGATCACGAGGTCAGGAGATTGAGACCATCCTGGCTAACACGGTGAAACCCCGTCTCTACTAAAAAATACAAAAAACTAGCCGGGCGAGGTGGCGGGCGCCTGTAGTCCCAGCTACTCGGGAGGCTGAGGCAGGAGAATGGCCTGAACCCAGGGAGGCGGAGCTTGCAGTGAGTTGAGATCTGGCCACTGCACTCCAGCCTGGGTGACAGAGCGAGACTCCGTCTCAAAAAAATAAATAAATAAATAAATAAAATAAAAAGAACATGTATGAATTCTCTTAAAAACATAGGTATATGTACATATGGTGACTGTCCTTGAGTGTCAAGATTGAGCGAACTTTCTGCTTTTCTCTGTTTATCTGTACTGCTCAAAACCTTGTACCGCGACACCCCTCTTGAATCTGTCTCTTCCACTTTACAAGGCTCACTTCACCATCATCATCCTATACCCACTTGGCTAGTAGGCAATTCTCATCATTCAGGCTTTTTTTTTTTTTTTTTTTTTCAAATGCTGTTCCCTGTGCTAAGAGCACATGCCTAGCGAATTCTAACTCATCCTCCCGGACCCAGTTCAAATGTCACCTACTCTAGGAAGCCCTCCTAACCCACTTCTCGGCTCCCATATCACTTCTGGGCTCTGTGAGAGAACACATAACACATCTTGCCCCATCTTCCTGCCCTCCACTGCCCCTGAATTAGTTCATGTTTTTACTTATGCATCAAATAGCTCTTGAAAGTCCCACGGGCATTGAGACTGTGCTAATCCCCTTGGCCAAACATAAAGAGATCCCCGTATATTCAAGGAGTTAAAATAGCATACCCTGGAAACCATAAATGGATGCATTCAAGAAGTCAATTTGCACAGGAAAGGCAAGAAGTTTATCAGTGGCACAGGGCAGGCCACACCGTATATCTGAATGTCCATCTCACCAAGGGTCTGTGAGCTGCTTGGAGGCAAAGGTGGTGTCTTAGTCACAGAAACAGTGCTCTGCAAGAAGAAGTAGGTTTGTAAAATTGAATAAATGAGTGATGAGCTGTGTCAGGTGCCCTGAGTCCTAGAGGCCTTCAGGTCACTGAAAAGGGTGGGCCCCAGCCTGAGGTGGCTCCAGGCCACTCCTCAAAGGGGACAGGTGTCCAGCCACCTAGAGGCCTTAGGGCCTGCTTTGGGGCAGTGGGGCATGCAGCCCCCCAGGGTTCCCTTGGTAAGTGGTTTACACAGAAGTGTGCACAGGAGCTTCAGCCATTGCCTGACAGGTTTCCATTTTACAGAGGAAAGCAAGGGAACCCAGTTGCAAGGACTCAGAAGTAAATGACCTGGACATGGCAAGGCTGGGCCTGGAACCCAGGTCCTCACTCTCCAAAGCCCCTAGTCTTTCTGTCTCTCCATGCTCCACCCTCAAAATATACCTGCTCTGCAGTTCGTTTTCCTGTCTCATTGTTCTCTCCTGTTTCGATTTCTCCCTTCAGTCTGACTCAAAGAACCCTGAGCTCAGACACTGATGGGAGAATAGCAAGGAGGGAAGCATGGCTCTTGCCTGCACTCACTTAGCTGGGGATCACCACTGACAAGTGAGTGCCTTGGGGATACCAGACCGCTCTGCCATGCCTCCCATGGATAGCACTTCCTACAATCCTGGAAGGAAAACTTGTCCTCATTTCACAGATGAGGAAATAAGGCCCAAAGGAGGACAAGTCATCCAGCCACTAAGGGGCTTCACTCCAGTGCACACCTAAGGCTTCCTGCTGTTTCCACAAACCTCACTCTCTCCAGTCTCAGAGACCACATTAAAAAACAACCAAGGGACTGGGCACGATGGTTCACACCTGTAATCCCAACACTTTAGGAGGCCGAGGTGGAAGGATCTCCAGAGCCCAGGAGTTTGAGACCAGCCTGGGCAACAGTGAGAACTTCATCTCTACAACAAAATGTTAAAAAAATTAACTGGGCGTGGTGGCGTGCACCTGTAGTCCCAGCTGCCTGGGAGGCCAAGGCAATAGGATCACCGGAGCTCAGGAAGTCGAGGCTGCAGTGAGTTATGATCAAACCACTGCACTCCAGTCTGGGCAACAGTGAGATACTGTCTAAAAAATAAAAATAAAGAGAAAGAAATGGAATTGTTGGCCAGGACCGGTGGCTCATGCATGTAATCCTAGCACTTTGGGAGGCTGAGGTTGGTGGATCACCTGAGGTCAGGAGTTCAAGATCAGCCTGGCCAATATGGTGAAACCCTATCTCTACTAAAAATACAAATAAATGGCTGGGCATGGTGGCGGGCGACTGTCATCCCAGCTACTTGGGAGGCTGAGGCAGGAGAACTGCTCGAACCCGGTAGGCGGAGGTTGCAGCGAGCCAAGATCGCGCTCTAGCCTAGGCAACAAGAGTGAAACTTCATCTCAAAAAAAGAAAAAAAGAAAAAGAAATGGAATTGTTGCAATTTGATATTGATTGTCCCTTTCTAGGCTTAAATAGATTAAAAGATAGCATCAGGTTTGGACTTTGCCTTCAAGCGATGCAGAACAGCATTGGGGAGAAAAACACAAACACAACACACATTGAAAAGATAAGCAGAGAATCCAAGTCAGAAGAGCACAAAACCGTAACTGATCCCCCAGGGGTGGAAGTCCGGGGGTTGCGGGGCAGAGGCCTGGGGGAGTAGTCCCAAGAGGGAAGGATTCCAGCCAGTTCCTTGTGGACGGAAGGCAGATTGTGGTCTGGTGGTGTGGAGGGATCCAGACAGATCTGGGTTCAAGTCCCAAACCTACTGCTTTTTCTTAGCTGTGCTGAAAACAAATACCCTAGCCGGGTGCGGTAGCTCACGCCTGTAATCCCAGCACTTTAGGAGGCCGAGGCAGGCGGATCATCCGAGGTCAGGAGTTCGAGACCAGCCTGACCAACATGGAGAAACCCCGTCTCTACTAAAAATACAAAATCGGCGGGGCTTGGAGGTGCATGCCTGTAACCCCAGCTACTTGGGAGGCTGAGACAGGAGAATTGCTTGAACCCGGGAGGCGGAAGTTGTGGTGAGCCGAAATAGCATCATTGCACTCTAGCCTGTGTAACAGGAGCAAAACTCCGTCTCAATAAAAGAAAAAAAAAAAAAAAAGAAAGAAAGAAAGAAAAAAGAAAAAAAACAAATACCTCCTCACCTGCTGAGAGAGTTGAGGTGCGGTGGAGATGAGATGGAGCGTGCATGGGGTCCGTGGCACACCAAGGCACCATACAAGGCAGCTGCTATTTGGGGCAGTGGGAAGCAAGTGCTCAAAGGGGAGAGGCCCCTCCCCTCTCTCTGCCTTCCACATGGGAGGCCGCACCCGCCTCTCTTGCTGTTGCTTTTTACCATCACCTCCCCTGAATCTTTTCTCCCTCACCTACCCCGGTGCCTCCTTCTCCTCAAACACATTGGCAATCAGCTCCAGCTTTAGCCCTGATTCCACCCTGTCTCTTCCATCCCCAGCCAAGGAAACTTGAACAAGTTGTCTACAAAGGCTGGGCTCATCTCCTCTTCTCCCATGCCCTGTGTTTATTTTTTATTTTTATTTTTGTTTTATTATTATTGTTATTATTTTGAGATGGAGTCTCGCTTTGTCCCCCTGGCTAGAGTGCAGTGGCACGATCTCGGTTCACCACAACCTCTGCCTCCCTAGTTCAAGCAATTCTTCTGCCTCAAGTAGCTGGGACTACAGGCACCCGCCACCATGTCCGGCTAATTTTTTGTATTTTTAGTAGAGATGGGGGTTTCACCATGTTGGCCAGGCTGGTCTTGAACTCCTGAACTCAGGTGATCTGCCCGCCTCGGCCTCCCAAAGTGCTGGGATTATAGGCGTGAGCCATCGTGCTTGGCCTATTTTTATTTCTGAGACAGGGTCTTGCTCTGTCACCCAGGCTGGAGTGCAGTAGTGCAGTCATGGCTCAATGCAGCCTTGACATCTCCTGCTCAAGTGATCCTCCTGCCTCAGCCTCCCGAGTAACTAAGACCACAGGTGTGCACCACTGTGCCCAGCTAATTTTTTTTATGGAGTCTTGCTGTGTTGCCCAGGCTGATCTTGAGCTCCTGGCTTCAAGTGATCCTCCTGCCTCAACTTCCCAAGTGTTGGGTTTACAGGTGTAAGCCACCGTGCCCATAGAGAATTCCCTTCCTTATGAACGGTGAATATTAGGTCGTATGGATGGACCACAGTTTGCTTAACCACTCATCTGTTGATGGACACAGAACTGCTTCCACCATGTAGCTATCATGATTAATGCTGCGGTGAACGTGGATGTATTTCTTTTCTTCCAGACCGCGCTTTCAATTTTTTTTTTCTTTTTTAGATGGAGTCTTGCTCTGTCACCAGGATGGAGTACAGTGACATGATCTCAGCTCACTGCAACCTCTGCCTCTGGGGTTTAAGCGATTCCTGTGTTTCAGCCTCCGGAGTAGCTGGGACTACAGGTGCCCACCACCACGCCCGACTAATTTTTGTATTTTAGTAGAGATGGGGTTTTGCCATGTTACCCAGGCTGGTCTCAAACTCCTGGGCTCAAGTGATCCTCCCACCTCAGCTTCCCAAAGTGCTAGGATTACAGGCGTGAGCCACCACACCCGGCCTGCTTTCAGTTCTTTTGGGTATATACCCAGAAGTGGGATAATTGCTGTCTCATATGGTCATTCTACTTCTGATTCTATGAGGAACTCCCATACTGTTTTCCATAGCAGCTGCATCATTTTACATTCCCACCAGCAGTGCACAACGGTTCCAGTTTCTCCACATGCTCACCAACACTTATGCCATTTTGTTCTTTTCTTTTCTGATTATAGTCATTCCGATGGGTGTGAGGTGCTATCTTTCAGTTCATTCCTTTTAGCCACTGTCTTGTATTCTATTGCAGGAACAAAGCACATTTTATCTATTCTCCTAAGGGACTGGTTTGTTCCCACTTTTTTCCTGTTAAAACAGGGCCGCAATTAATGTTCTTGTACGGGTTTCCTTGTGCACCTAAGAGTATCACCGGATGAACACTGAGAAGTGGATTTCCTGGGTTTAAGGTTGTATCAGGCAGAGCCCCAGTAGAAGGAGATGGCACACTTAAAATCAGCCAACTTATGGAAGGTTTCATAGAGGAACTGCCTACACAGTTAGGGCAGGTTGCAAGGAAACCATAAGGGATAGAGCAGCAACCTAGGTCTTGTAGCAGCTGAGCTGTTACTGCCACAAGGCCCAAAGAGACGCAGAAGGGAAAGCCTCCCAGACCTGGAAAGAAAATAATTGTGTAGAGATGGTCATCTTGAGAGGGGTGATCTTTTGCAGAGGGACTCAGCTGACTTGAGGTGGCCAAATACTGTGATCACTCTTTCTCTCTTTCTTTTTTTTCCTTCCTTGCCTTTCCTTCTTCCTTCATTCCTTCCTTCCATCCTTCTTTCTCTCCTTCTTTCTTCTTCTCTCCCCCTCTCCTCCCCTCCCCTCCCTTCCCTTCCCCTCCCCCTTTCCCCCATTCCTTCCCCTTCCCCTTCCCCTTCTCCTTCCTTCCTTCCTTTCTATTCTCATTCTGTTGCCCAGGCTTGAGTGCAATAGCGCGATCTTGGCTCACTGTCACCCCACCTCTTGGGTTCAAGCGATTCTCCTGTCTCAGCCTCCCGAGTAGTTGAGATTACAAGCACATGCCACCATGCCTGGCTAATTTTTGTATTTTTAGTAGAGACAGGGTTTCACTATGTTGGCCAGACTGGTCTCGAACTCCCGGCCTCAGGTGATCTGCCCACCTCGCCTCCCAAAGTGCAGGGATTACAGGCATGAGCCACCATGCCTAGCTTTCTTTCTTCCTTCTTTCCTGTCTGCCTTTCTGTCTCTTTCTCTCTGTCTCTCTCTCTTTCTTTCTTTCTAACAGGGTCTCAGGTTGGAATGCAGTGGCACGATCATAGCTCACTGCAGCCTTGACCACCCAGGCTCAAGCAGTTCTCCCACCTCAGCCCACCGAGTTGCTGGGACTACAGGCATGTGCCACCACACCTGGCTTTTTTTTTTTTTTTTTTTTTTTACTTTCTGTAGAGACAGGGTCTCACTATGTTGCCCAGGCTGGTCTCAAACTTCAGGGCTCAAGCAATCCTCCCACCTCAGCTGCCCAAAGTGCAGACATGATAGGTGTGAGCCACCGCGCCCAGCCTTTCTTTCCTTCTGATCTCCCACCAGGCTGCCCACTAGGAACCCAGGCCCGAGACATGGCAACCTGTCCAAGTCAGCCTCCTGAGGCCAGGACAACGGGGAAAGGGGTGACGGGATCAATTGGAAGGCTATCCAGAAGATGTCTGGCACATAGAGTATAGCCATCCTCAACTGTAGGGGGAATTTCCAATTTGCTTTTATTTATTTATTTATTTAGATGGACTCTTGCTCTGTCGCCCAGGCTGGAGGGCAGTGGTGCGATCTTGACTCACTGCAAGCCCCGCCTCCTGGGTTCGCGCCATTCTCCTGCCTCAGCCTCCTGAATAGCTGGGATTACAGGCGTGCACCCCCATGCCCAGCTCAGTTGT
Organism: Papio anubis; assembly: GCF_008728515.1. Lineage (NCBI taxonomy): Eukaryota > Metazoa > Chordata > Mammalia > Primates > Cercopithecidae > Papio > Papio anubis. The sequence goes on along the minus strand of NC_044993.1, from coordinate 70,104,831 downwards.
TTTGTATTTTTAGTAGAGATGGAGTTTCGCCATTCTCGCCAGGCTGGTCTTGAACTACTGACCTCAGGTGATCCGCCTGCCTCAGCCTCTCAAAGTGCTGGGATTACAGGCGTGAGCCACCGCACCGGGCCCAATTTGCTTTCCAAAATGATTTTATCCATTTACATTCACATTCCCACCAGCAACTTATGCTATCCATATACTCACATCTTTCCCGACATTTGCTGTTATTTACCAGACTTAATTTTCATTAATTTGAGTTGTTTCCCAGCCTTCGGGGATGAAATGGTGCCTCCTAATTTTTTTTTTTTTTTTTGAGATGGAGTCTCGCTCTGTCGCCCAGGCTGGAGTGCAGTGGCTGGATCTCAGCTCACTGCAAGCTCCGCCTCGGGTTCAGCCATTCTCCTGCCTCCCAGTCTCCTGAGTAGCTGGGACTACAAGCCACGCCACCCACGCCCGGCTAGTTTTTGTATTTTTAGTAGAGACAGGGTTTCACATTGTTAGCCAGGATGGTCTCGATCTCCTGACCTCTCGTGATCTGCCGTCTCAGCCTCCCAAAGTGCTGGGATTACAGGCTTGAGCCATCGTGCCCGGCCGGTGCCTCCTAATTTTAATATGCTCTTCCCTAATTACTAATGAGGCTGAGTATTTTCACGTACTTATTTGCTTAGGGGAGATTTTATGTACTGTGGATTGCCTTATCTTTTGCTCTTTTGCTGTTGGATTGTTTATCTTTCTCTGATTCATTAATTAGTTTCTTTTTAAATTTTGGATGCTAATCCTTCATAAATAAATTGTAATTGTTTGGTCAGGCGCAGTGGCCCACACCTGTAATTCCAGCATTTTGGAAGGCCGAGGCAGGAGGATCGCTTGAGGCCAGGAGTTTGAGATGTAGTTGGGCAATACAGTGAGACCCCATCTCTACAAAAAATAAATAAATAAATAAAAATTGGCTGGGCGTAATGGCAAGCACCTGTAGCCCCAGCTACTCAGGAGGCCAAGGTGGGAGGATCTCTTGAGCACAGGACCTGGAGGCTGAAGTGAACTATAATGGCACCACTGCACTCCAGTCTGAGCAACAGAGTGAGACCCCATCTCAAAAACAAACAAACAAACAAAAAACTTGTAGCTATTCTCTTCTGTCTGTGACTTATCTTTTCCCTTGCAGTATTTTTTGTTATACAGAACTTTTACATTTTCTTTTCTTTCTGTTTTTTTTTTTTGAGACAGGGTCTTGCTTTGTTGCCCAGGCTGGAGAGCAGTGGCATGATCTCGGCTCACTGCAATCCCCATCCCGGGTTCAAGTGATTTTCGTTCCTCAGCCTCCCAAGTAGCTGGGATTATAGGTGCTTGCCACCATGCCCAGCTAATTTTTGTATATTTAGTAGAGATGGGGTTTCACCACATTGGCCAGGCTGGTCTTGAACTCCCGACCTCAGGTGATCCACCTGCCTTGGCCTCCCAAAGTGCTGGGATTACAGGCTTGAGTCACCGCACCTGGCTGGATGTTTACATTTTCATCTCTTCAAATTGATTACTCTTCCCCTTCATGGTATGTATCTGTGGCTTAGATCTCCTTCCCTACTCTGATGTTATAAAGATGCTCTCCCATGTTTTCTTCTAGAAATCTTAGTTTTGCTTTTTCACATTTGGGTGTTCAGTGCATTCTGGGACTGTGCATGTGGGCATGCACATGTTCATTGTTTGAGGTAGGGATTTACTTCTTTTTCCTTACAGAGAGCTGGTTCCCTTTATGAAATACTCCATCTTTGTGTCTTTGATTTCTAATGTCACCTCTTTTCTTTTCTTTTTTTTTTTTTTTTTGAGACGGAGTCTCCCTCTGTCGCCCAGGCTGGAGTGCAGTGGCACGATCTCGGCTCACTGCAAGCTCCGCCTCCCGGGTTCACGCCATTCTCCTGACTCAGCCTCCCGAGTAGCTGGGACTACAGGCACCTGCCACCACACCCAGCTAATTTGTATTTTTAGTAGAGACGGGGTTTCGCTGTATTAGCTAGGATGCTCTCGATCTGCTGACGTCGTGATCCGCCTGCCTTGGCCTCCCAAAGTGCTGGGATTACAGGCGTGACCCACCGCGCCCGGCCAATGTCAACTCTTTTCTTATACAAGATCCTCTTTCTTTCTCTTTTTTCTTCTTTCCTTTTCTTTTTTCTTTCCCTCCCTTCCCTCCTTCCTTCCTTCCTTTTCTTTCTTCTCTTTCTCCCTCATCTCTCCCTCCCTCCCTCATGCTCTTCCTTTCCCTTTCCCTTTCCTTTCCTTTTTCTTTCTTTTGAGGCAGGGTCTTGCTCTGTTGCCCAGGCTAAAGTACAATGGCACGATCTTGACTCACTGCAACCTCCGTTTCCTGTGTTCAAGTGATTCTCCTGCCTGAGCTTCCCGAGTTGCTGGGATTATAAGCACGTGCCACCACACCCAGCTAATTTTTGTATTTGTAGTAGATATGGGGTTTCATCATGTTGGCCAGCCAAACTGGTCTCAAACTCATTCCTGACCTCAAGTGATCTGCCCGCCTCGGCCACTGTAAGTGCTAGAATTATAGGCGTCAGACACAGAGCCTGGCCCCAAGATCCTCTTTCTTCTGTCAATTGGCCTATTTGTATTCCCCTGTGCCGATATTACAATGTATAAAATCTTTCCAGGTAAGGGTAACGCCTGGTATCTGGAGAGGAGAGTTTCCCCCACCCCTCTTCCCTTTCAAAGTTGTCTTGACTATTATTCTTGACTATTTTGGTCTTCCATGTGAATTTCAATTTTCAAGGAGTGTGAAGAAAAAGTTGGGATTTTCATTGGAATTGCTTTGAATTTGTAAATTAATTTGAGGAAAACTGCCATTTAAAAAATAGTGTGAGGCCGGGCACGGTGGCTCAAGCCTGTAATCCCAGCACTTTGGGAGGCCGAGACGGGCAGATCACGAGGTCAGGAGATCGAGACCATCCTGGCTAACATGGTGAAACCCCGTCTCTACTAAAAAATACAAAAAACTAGCTGGGCAAGGTGGCGGGTGCCTGTGGTCCCAGCTACTCGGGAGGCTGAGGCAGGAGAATGGCGTAAACCTGGGAGGTGGAGCTTGCAGTGAGCTGAGATCCGGCCACTGCACTCCAGCCTGGGCGGCAGAGTGAGACTCCATCTCAAAAAATAAATAAATAAATAAATAGATAAAAAAAATAAAAAATAGTGTGTCTTGGTCAGGGGCGGTGTTTCATGCCTGTAATCCCAGCACTTCGGGAGGCCAAGGTAGATGGATCACTTGAGGTCAGGAGTTCAAGACCAGCCTGGCCAACATGGTAAAACACAGTCTCTACTAAAAATACTAAAATTAGCCAGGCATGGTGGTGGGTGCCTGTAATCCCAGCTACTTAGGAGGCTGAGGCAGGAGAATCGCTTGAACCTGGGAGGCAGAGGGTGCAGTGTGCCGAGATCATGCCACTGAACTGCAGCCCGGTGACAGAGCAAGACTCCATCTGAAAAAAAAAAAAAAAAAGAAAGAAATTGAAACAATGACTGATATGGAATGACACTAAGAAGTTACCATTAATTTTCTGTTATATTTTCATTTTTGTAGAGGTGGGGTGTTGCTCTATTGCCTGGACTCAAGCAGTCCACCTGCCTTGGCTTCTGAAATTGCTGGGATTACAGGTGTGGGCCACTGCCCCCAGCCAATTATTTAAAGTGTGATGGTAACGTTGTGATTATGTATTTTTAAATAGTTCTTCTCTTTAGAGGCATAGGCTGAAATATTTATAATCTAAAAACAATACAACAGATATAAATGTATATAAAATATAGTATGATAATAGGATGCCTGGGAGTAGGAATAATAGATGAAACAAGATTGGTCAGGAATAGATAGTTATTGAAACTGAGTGATGGGTACCTGAGAATTCATTACATTATTCTGCATACTTTTGTGTATTTCAAAAATTCCCATAATAAAAGATTTTAAAATATGAGGGCCAGGTGTGGTGGCTCCTGCCTATAATCTCAGCACTTTGGGAGGCTGGGGTAGGAGGACTGCTTGAGGCTAGGAAGTCAAGACCAGCCTGGGCAACACAGCAAGACCCCATCTCTACAAAAAATTAAAAAATTAGCCAGGCATGGTGATGTACACCTGTAGTCTTAGCTACTTGGGAGGCTGAGGAAGGAGGATCACTTGAGCCAAGGAGTTTGAGGCTGCAGTGAGCTGTGATTGTGCCACTTTACTCCAGCCTGGGCAACAGAGTGATTATTACTAAATGGTGTATTATTATACAGTATATTATTACAGTATAATAGTATAATAACATATTAGCATTATAGTATAACAATAAAAACATTGAAATACTGAGTCTTTCCATCCACAGACATGATATAGCTATTCATTTATTTACATTTTCTTCTGTCTTGCAATAAAGTTTTATAATTTTCTCCACAAGGGCCTGCCCATCTTTTGGCTGATCCAACAAATTCGCCAGACTATTCTATTAGTTCCAATCATATTAATATTTTTTTTCTCCAGGATGTCTTGTATTTTTTGTGTAGGCCTTTGAATCATATGTTAAAAAATAAAATAAAGGCCGGGTGAGGTGGCTCACACCTGTAATCCCAGCCCTTTGGGAGGCTGAAGTGGGAGGATCACTTGAGGTCAGGAGTTTGAGTCCAGCCTGGCCAACATGATGAAACCTGTCTCTACTAAAAATAGGAAAATTAGCCAGGTGTGGTGTTGGGTGCCTGTAATCCCAGCTACTCAGGAGGCTGAGGCACAAGAGTTTCTTGAACCCAGGGGGTGGAGGTTGCAGTGAGCCAAGATCATGACATGGCACTCTAGCCTGGGAGACAAAGCGAGACTCCATCTCAAATACAAAACAAAACAAAACAAAACAAAACAAAACAAAACAGTAGTTTTGTATGTGTATTGTACCTTTTCTATGTTTAGACATGTTTAGATACATAAATACAACAAGGTTACAATTGCCACAGTACTCAGTGCAGTAACAAGCTGCATAGGTTTGTAGCCCAGGAACAATGGGCTGTACCATGTATCCCGGGTATGTGGTAGGCTGTACCATCTAGGATTGTGTAAGGGCACCCTGCAATGTTCACACAATGACGAAATTGCCTAATGATGCATTTCTCAGAACATATCTCCGTTGCTAAGTGACACTTCGCTCCATTGCTAAGCACAGTGACAAGTGTCCGTATAAAAAGAAGGTAGAAGGATATTGACACAGAAAGAGGAGACAGACACACAGAGAAGAAAATATGAAGACAGAGGCAGAGATTTCAGTGATGCAGTCACAAGCCAAGGAATGCCAGCAGCCACCAAAAACCAGAGGCAAGTGACAGATTCCTCCCCCAAAGCCTTCAGGTTGAGTGTGGCCCTGATGACACCTTAATTTCAGACTTCCAGCCTCCAGAACTGTTAGATAATAGACTTTTGTTGTTTGGTTTGTTTGTTGTTGTTGTTGTTGTTGTTGTTGTTGTTTGAGACAGAGTCTCGCTCTGCTGTTCAGGCTGTAGTGCAGTGGCACACGATCTCAGCTCACTGCAATCTCTGCCTCCTGGGTTCAAGGGATTCTTGTGCCTCAGCCTCCTGAGTAGGTGGAATTATAGGCGTGTGCCCCCACACCTGGCCAATTTTTATATTTTTAGTAGAGACAGGGTTTCACCATGTTGGCCAGGCTGGTCTCAAACTCCTGACCTCTAGTGATCCGCCTGCCTCGGCATCCCAAAATGCTGGGATCACAAGCATGAACTACCATATCTGGCCTGAGTTTCGTTGTTTGAAGCCACCAAGTTTGTGGCAATTTCTTACAGCACCTTCAGCTAGCAAATACATGATTAAAATAGAAAAATCTTATAATCGTCTCTTTTGATGAGAAAAAAAACCATCTGACAAAATTCAATACCTATTCATAATTTTTTTTAAAAAAGAAAAAGAAGAAGAAGAAAAAAAAACTCTCAGCAAACTAAAATAGAAGAGGTCTTCTTTGACCTGATAACAGGCATCCGTAGAAAACCTACAACAGCCCAGCACTTTGGGAGGCCGAGACGGGCGGATCACGAGGTCAGGAGATCGAGACCATCCTGGCTAACCCGGTGAAACCCCGTCTCTACTAAAAAATACAAAAAAAAAAAAAAAACTAGCCGGGCGAGGTGGCGGGCGCCTGTAGTCCCAGCTACTGGGGAGGCTGAGGCAGGAGAATGGCGTAAACCCGGGGGGGGGGGTTGGGGGGGGCTGAGACCCCCCCACTGCACACCAACGGGGGGGAGAGAGCGAGACTCCGCCTCAAAAAAAAAAAAAAAAAAAAAAAGGAAAACCTACAACAAAAGTGCAATACATTTTTAAAAATTGATCAGTTGGGGCCAGGTGCGGTGGCTCATGCCTGTAATCCCAGCACCTTGGGAGGCCGAGGCAGGCGGATCATGTGAGGTCAGGAGTTTGAGACCAGCCTTACTAACATGGTGAAACCCCGTCTCTACCATAAATACAAAAATTAGCCAGGCATGGTGGTGCATGCCTACAATCCCAGCTACTCCGGAGGCTGAGGCAGGAGAATCGCTTGAACCTAGGAGGCAGAAGTTGCAGTGAGCTGACATCACGCTATTGCACTCCAGCCTGGGTGACAAGACTAAAACTCCACCTCAAAAAAAAAAAAAAAAAAAAATTGATCAATTGGACCTCATCAACATGCAAATCTTCTATTCTTCAAAACATACCATTAAAAAAATGGCAAAGTAAGCAACCCATGGGGAGAAAATATTTCCAAAACACTTACTCATTAAAGCACATGTATCCAGAATACACAAAGAACTCTTTTTTTTTTTTTTTTGAGACGGAGTTTCGCTCTGTCACCCTGACTGGAGTGCGGTGGCCGGATCTCAGCTCACTGCAAGCTCCGCCTCCCGGGTTCACACCATTCTCCTGCCTCAGCCTCCCGAGTAGCTGGGACTACAGGCGCCCGCCACCTCGCCCGGCTAGTTTTTTGTATTTTTAGTAGAGACGGGGTTTCACCGTGTTAACCAGGATGGTCTCGATCTCCTGACCTCGTGATCTGCCCGTCTCGGCCTCCCAAAGTGCTGGGATTACAGGCTTGAGCCACCGCGCCCGGCCACAAAGAACTCTTACAATGAAATAAGAAAACAACCCAACAAATCAATCGGAAACGGTTTGATTAGACATTTTACCAAAAAAAAAAAAAAAAAAAAAAAACACATAGCAAATAGGTATATGAAAAGATCCTCAAGGCCAGGTACAGTGGCTCACATCTTTATTTCCAGCACTCTGGGAGGCTGAGGCAGGCGGACCACTTGAGGCCAGGAGTTTGAAACAAGCCTGGCCAATATGGCGAAACCTCATCTCTACTAAAGGTACAAAAATTAGCCGGCGCAGTGGCGGGCATCTGTAATTGCAGCTACTGGGGAGGTTGAGGCACAAGAATCTCTTACACCCAGGAGGCAGAGGTTACAATGAACCAAGATTATGCCACTGCATTCCAGCCTGGGTAACAGAGTGAGACTGTCTCAAAAAAAAAAAAAAAAAAAAGAGAGAGAAGATCCTCATTATTGATCATTTGGAAAGTGCAATTTGAAACCACAATGAGGTAATTCTTTTTTTTTTTTTTTTTTGAGACAGTTTTATTCTTGTCGCCCAGGCTGGAGGACAATGGTGTGATCTCAGCTCACGGCAACCTCCGCCTCCTGGGTTCAAGCAATTCTCCTGCCTCAGCCTCCCAAGTAGCTGGGATTACAAGTGGCTGCTACCACGCATGGCTAATTTTTGTATTTTTAGTAGAGACGGGGTTTCACCATGTTGGCCAGGCTGGTCTCAAACTCCTGACCTCAGGTGACCTGCCCATATTGGCCTCCCAAAGTGCTGGGATTACGGGCATAAGCCACCTCGCCCAGCCGAGATAATACTTAACAACCACCAGGAATGGCTACAATAAAATTAATTAATTAATTAATTAATTAAATAACAAGCGTTGGCGAGCAGAAACAAAATCACTCATACATTGCTGGTGGGTGTGTAAAATGGCACTCTTCAGAACAAATAGTTCAGCAATTCTTTAAGAAGTTTAATGTAGCCAAGTGCATGCCTGAAGCCTCAGTTACTTGGGAGGCTAAGTCAGGAGGATCCCTTGAGCCCGGGAGATCAAGACCAGCCTAGCCAACACAGTGAGACTTTATCTCCATAAATAAATAAATATATACATGTTTAATATATTCTTAGGTATGACACCAGAAGTACAGGGCAACAAAAGAAAAAAAAAAAAGATAAATTGTGCTGGCCACGGGGGCTCACACCTGTAATCCCAGCACTTTGGGAGTCCGAGGCTGGTGGATCACTTGACATCAGGAGTTCAAGACCAGCCTGGCCAACATGGTGAAACCCCGTCTCTACTAAAAATACAAAAATTAGCTGGGCCTAGTGACGCGCAGCTGTAATCCCAGCTACTCAGGAGGCCAAGGCAGGAGAATCACTTGAACCCAGGAGGCGGAGGTTGCAGTGAGCCAAGATCGCACCAGTGTACTCCAGCCTAGGTGACACAGTGAGCCTCTGTCTCAAAAATACACACACACAGACACAAAACCTACAATGAGATACCACTTCACACCCACCAGGATGGCTATTACCAAAAAATAAAAAACAGAAAATAACAACTATGTACATTGCAAGTGGGAACATAAAACAGTACAGTTGCTGTGGAAACAATATGGTGGTTCCTCAAACATTTACGTAAAATTACCATGTGATCCAGCAACCCCATATCAAGATGAATGCCTTAAAGAAGTCAAAGCAGAGACTTGGAGATATATTTTTACAGCCGTGTTCACAGCAGCATTATTTACAATTGCCAAAATGTGGAAGCAACCCAAGTGTTCTTCCATGGATAAATGGAGAAACAAACTATGGTTCATCCACACAATGGGCTATGAGTCAGCCTTCAACAGGAAGTGCGCTCTGACACTTGCTACAACATGGACAACATGGCTGGACCTTGAAGACTTGCTAATAAGCCACATGCAAAAGGGCCAGTATTGCATGATTCCACTTATATGATGTACCTCGTACAAGTAGAAGAGTCAAAGGGAATAGGTGAATTCAGAGGCCAGGTGCGGTGGCTCACGCCTGTAAGCTCAGCACTTTGGGAGGCTAAGGCAGGTGGATCACTTGAGGTCAGGAGTTTGAGACCAGCCTATCCAACATGGTGAAACCCCATCTCTACCAAAAAATTAAAAAATTAGCCAGGCGTGGTGGCGCGTGCTTGTGGCCCCAGCTACTGGGGAGGCTAAAGCAGGAGAATCACTTGAACCCGGGAGGTGGAGGTTGCGAGAGCCAAGATCACACCACTGCACTCTAGCCTGGATGACAGAACAAGACTCTATCTCAAAAAAAGAAAAAAAAAAGTTGAATTCAGAGACAAAAACTAGAATAGCGGTTACAGTAGGTGGGAGGAGGGGAATATGGCAAGTTCATGTTTAATGGGGATGGAGTTTCAGTTTAGGAAGATGAAAAAGTTCTGGAGAAAAATAGCAGTGATGGTCACACAACAATGTGAATATGGCTAATGCCACTGAACTGCATGATTAAAGAATGGTTAAGATTGGCTGGGCACTGTGGCTCATGCCTTTAGTGCCAGACTTTGGGAGGCTGAGGTGGGTGGATCACTTGAGGTCAGGAGTTTGAAACCAGCCTGACCAACATGGTGAAATCCCCTCTCTACCAAAAAATTCAAAAATTAGCTGGACGTGGTGGCACGTGCCTGTAGCCCAGCTACTCGGGAGCCTGAGGCAGGAGAATCGCTTGAACCCGGGAGGCGGAGCTTGCAGTGAACCGAGATTGCGGCATTGTACTCCAGCCTGGGTGACAGTGTGAGACTCCGTCTCAAACAAAAACAAAAACCCAAATTTTCAGACATGACACCAAAAACACAAGTAGCAATAACGAAATAAATAAATAAAACAATTTGACTTCATCAACATTTAAAACTTATATTTCAAAGGCACTGTCAAGAAAGTGAAAATAATGGGGAAAATATTTGTAAATCATATGTCTATCAGAGAACTGTATTTAGAAGATACAAATAACTCTTACAAGTCAATAATAAAAAGACGGCTGGGTGTGGTGGCTCACGCCTGTAATACCAACACTTTGGGAAACCAAGGCAGGTGGATCACCTGAGGTCAACAGTTCAAGACCAGCCTGGCCAACATGGCAAAGCCCCATCTCAGCTAAAAATACTAAAAATTAGCCGGCCGTGGTGGTGGGCGCCTGTAATCCCAGCTACTTGGGAGGCTGAGGCAGAAGAATTTCTTGTACCTGGGAAGTGGAGGTTGCAGTGAGCCAAGATTGCGCCATTGCACTCCAGCTGGGTGACAAGAGCAACACTCCGTTTCTATAATACTACTACTAATAATAATAATTAAAAGACAGGCCGGGCGCGGTGGCTCAAGCCTGTAATCCCAGCACTTTGGGAGGCCGAGACGGGCGGATCACGAGGTCAGGAGATCGAGACCATCCTGGCTAACACAGTGAAACCCCGTCTCTACTAAAAATACAAAAACTTAGCCGGGCGAGGTGGCGGGCGCCTGTAGTCCCAGCTACTCGGGAGGCTGAGGCAGGAGAATGGCGTAAACCCGGGAGGCGGAGCTTGCAGTGAGCTGAGATCCGGCCACTGCACTCCAGCCTGGGCGACAGAGCAAGACTCCGTCTCAAAAACAAAAAACAGAAACAGAAACAAAAACAGGACAAAATATCTAAATGGGCATTTCTCTGAAGAAAGTATACAAATGGTCAAAAAGCCCACAAAAACATATAAACATCATTAGTCACCAGGGAAAGGCAAATCAAAACCACAGTGAGATACCACTTCACACCCACTAGGGTCGCTATAATAAACAAAACAGAGAAAAAGTAATAGGTGTTGGCAAGGATGTAGAGAAATTACAACCATTGTGGACTGCTGATGGAAATGTAAAATACTGTAGCCTCTGTGGAAAACAGTCTGGCAGTTCCTCAAAATGTTAAACATTTGATCCGCAAATTCTACTCCTAGATATATACTGAAGAGAAATAAAAACCTATGTCTACGAAAAACGTGTACACAAACATTCTTACCAGTATCACTCATGATGGTCAAAAGGTAGAAACATGCCATATGTCCATTAACTAATGAATGGATGAAGAAAATGTGATCTATCCATGCAATGGAATATTATCCAACTATAGAAAGGAATTGAGTATTGATACATACTACAACATGGAGGAACTTTGAAAACATTCTGTTAGGAGAAAAAAACAAACACAAAAGCCACATGTCACATGATTCCATTGATATAAAATGTCCATAATAGGCAAATCCATAGAAACAGGAAGTAGATTAGTGTTGCTCAGGGTGGAGGGTGAGGATAAGGGTATGGGGAAGGGAAGTGATAAAGGGTATAGGACTTCTTTTTGCCATAATGAAAACGTTCAAAAACTGATTGCAGCAATGGTGCAAAACTCTGTGAGTATATCAAAACCATTCAATTGTAAAAAAAAAAAAAAAAAAAAAAAAGTTAAATTTACCATATGATGCAGAAATTCCACAAAAATTAGGTATCTACACAAGAAAAATGAAGCATGTATCTGCACACAGACTTGCACACAAAGTTCTTAGCATCATTCTTCTTTTTTCTGAGACAAGATCTCACTCTGTCACCCAGCCTGGAGCGCACTGGCATGATCACAGCTCACTGCTCCCTCCTGGGCTCGAGCAGTCCTCTTGCCTCAGCCTCCCAAGTAGTTGGGACCAAAGGTGCAGCCTCCATCTCCCAGGCTCAAACCATTCTCCTGCCTCAGCCTCTTGAGTAGCTGGAACTACAGGTATGTGCCACCACACTTGGCTAATTTTTTTTTTTTTTAAATTTTAGTAGAGACAAGGTCTCATTATTTTACCCAGGCTGGTCTCAAACTCCTGGCCTCAAGGAATCCTCCTGCGTCAGCCTCCCAAAGTGCTGGGATTACAGATGCAGGCCACTGTGCCTGGCCAGTTTCATTATTCTTTTTTTTTTTTTTTTTTGAGACGGAGTCTTGCTCTGTCGCCCAGGCTGGAGTGCAGTGGCCGGATCTCGGCTCACTGCAAGCTCCACCTCCCGGGTTTATGCCATTCTCCTGCCTCAGCCTCCCGAGTAGCTGGGACTACAGGCGCCCACCACCTCGCCCAGCTAGTTTTTTTGTATTTTTTAGTAGAGACGGAGTTTCACCGTGTTAGCCAGATGGTCTCGATCTCCTGACCTCGTGATCCGCCCGTCTCGGCCTCCCGAAGTGCTGGGATTGCAGGCTTGAGCCACCACGCCCGGCCAGTTTCATTATTCTTTTTTTGGTTGTTTAAGTTCTGTTGCCCAGGCTGCAGTGCAATGGCGCAGTCTTGGCTCACTGCAGTCTCCACCTCCCAGGCTCAAGCAATCCTCTTGCCTCAGCTTCCCAAATAGTTGGGAGCAAAGGTGTGCATCACTACGCCTAGTTTATTTGCCTAGCTACAGTGTTTTTTTTTTTTTTTTTTTTTTTTGAGACAGAGTCTTACTCTGTTGCCCAGGCTAGAGTGCAGTGGTGCAATCTCGGCTCACTGCAACCTCTGCCTCCTAGGTTCAAGTGATTCTCATGCCTCAGACTCCTGAGTAGCTGGGATTACAGGCATGTGCCACAATGCCCAGATAATTATATATATATGTGATGTGTGTGTGTGTGTGTGTGTGTGTGTGTGTGTGTGTATATATATATATATATATATTTTTTTTTTTTTGAGACAGTCTCACTCTGTCACCCAGGCTGGAGTGCAGTGGCATGATCATGGCTCACTGCAGCCTCAACTTTTCAGGCTCAGGCGATCTTCTCACTTCAGCTTCTAAAGTAGCTGGGACTACAGGCACTTGCCACCACACCCAGCTAATTTTTGTATTTTTTGTAGATACGGGGTCTTGCCATGTTGCCCAGGCTAGTCTCAAATCCTTGGGCTCAAGTGATCCTCCCACCTCAGCCTCCCAAAATGCTAGGATTACAGACATGAGCCACCGCACCCAGCTAGCCCAGCTAATTTTTATATTTTTAGTAGAGATAGTTTTCGCCATCTTGGCCAAGCTGGTCTTGAACTCCTGGGCTCAAGTGATCCATCTGCCTTGGCCTCCCAAAGTGCTGGGATTAACCTGCTTTTTGAACAAGAGGCCCTGCATTTTCATTTTGCACTGGCCCCTGCAAATGATATCGCCAGGCCTGAGGCCATGAGTAGGTCCTGCTTCAGACACCCAGGCTTCAGGGTTTCAAATGACAAAATCCACACTTGGCTTCTCTCCACACCTCAGCCTTGGCCTCCTTCTGTTGGCTTCAATCTCAGGCCTCCTGCAGAGGCAGAATAGAGACGATAGCTCCAGAACCAGCAGCAGCAGCAGCAGCAGCTAAAGTCTTTCCTGCAAACCCCAGCAAGGCCTCCTCCTTGAGTTTCAAGGAGCCTCGTGTCCTTCCTGGATCTATTGCTCCTACTGGGGATGTGATGCCAGAATAGGTTTCGTCCTGATTCACTTACTCAGCCTCATCTGAGCTGAGACTGGAGGAGATGTGGACCTCCAAGTGAACAGCAGGGGACAGTAGCCAGAGATGAGCAAAGGGGTACCTGGGCAATCGCAGCAATGCCTATGCCTTCCTGGATGCCCAATAGCCACAAATACCCTCCTTCCTTACTCACGGCCACAGAGACACATCTGCTCACACTGACCATGCATTTACTTCCTCTTTGGAGGAGCAAACTCAGTTTTTCTTTCTTTTATTTCCTTCTTTTTTTTTTTGAGACAGAGTCTCACTCTGTCACCCAGGCTGGAGTGCAATGGCACGATCTTGGCGGCTCACTGCAACCTCCACCCGCTGGGTTCAACCAATTCTCCTGCCTCAGCCTCCTGAGTAGCTGGGACCATAGGCATGCATTACTATTGCCTGGCTAATTTTTGCGTTTTTAGTAGAGATGGGGTTGGTCTGGAACCAGACTAGTCTTGAACTCCTAACCTCAAATGATCCACCTGCCTGGGCCTCCCAAAGTGCTGGGATCACAGGCATGAGCCAGTGTACCCAGTTCCAACCCAGTTTTATCCAGCCACAGTTTCCCACTCTAGGACTAGAATCTTTTTTTGTGTGTGTGTGTGTGTGTGTGACAGAGTCTCACTCTGTCACCCAGGCTGGAGTGCAGTGGCACAATCTCGGCTCATAGCAACCTTAGTCTCCCAGGTTCAAGTGATTCTCCTACCTCAGCATCCCAAGTAGCCGGGATCACAGGCATGGTGCCAACACACCTGGTTTTTTTTTTTTTTTTTTTTTTTTTTTTTTTTTTTGTATTTTTAATAGAGATGGAGTTTCACCATGCTGGCCAGACTGGTCTCGAACTCCTGGCCTCAGGTGATCCTCCTGTCTTAGCCTCCTAAATCTAGGACTGGAATCTTTGGTGACTTGGCCTTTCTGCTAAGTCTGCGATGTGGGTCCTTATAGTCTAACCACCTATGGCTGACTGAAGAATTTGACCAACCCAGCCCATGAAGGGGGTATTCTAGAAAGAGACCTATAAAACCATCCAAAACCCAGGCCAGGTGTGGTGGCTCATGCCTGTAATCCCAGCACTTTGGGAGGCCGAGGTGGGTGGATCACTTGGGGTCAGGAGTTCAAGACCAGCCTGGCCAATGTGGTAAAAGCCTGTCTCTACTAAAAATACAAAAAGTAGCCAGGCGCGGTGGCGGGCGCCTGTAATCCCAGCTACTTGGGAGGCTGAGGCAGGAGAATTGCTTGAACCTGGGAGGTGGAGATTTCTGTGAGCTGAGATTGTGCCACTGCATTCCAGCCTGAGCAACAGAGCAAGACTCCATCTTGGAAAACCAAAACCAAAAAAAAAAAAAAAAAACCCAAAAAAACGCAACAGAAAACATCCAAAACCCCCCCTTCTGTGGAGAGGGGAGACTAGGAGGGCGGTCACCTGCCCATGGCATGTACATTCTGATGTCCGGGGTGGTAAGAGGTCCTTGCCCTGATGCTGGAGCGAGTTATTTGGTCAGTAGATCTGGCCTCACCTCCACCGCCCACCATCCAGCTCTCCCCCAGGATCTGCCACGTCCTTTGTCCCCTCTAACCCTGTTATGAGGTCACAGTGGAAACACCTGCACTGGACATTGGGGGGAATGTCCCTTCTGGAGGGTCTGCAGTATCTTTGGTAACCCACTGCCTGATGGCATGTAAGAGAACTCAGGAAATGAATGATCACCACTTTCGGTTTGCCAGATTTTCTGGCTTCACACACCCCCTGAAAGCCTTCCTCAGCCTTCTAACTTATTTATTTATTTATCAAGAAGAGATAGGATCTCATTCTGTTGTCCAGGCTGGAGCACAGTGGCACAATCATAGCTCACTGTAGCCTCCAACTCCTAGGCTCAAGCGATCCTCCTGCTTCAGTCTCCCAAAGTGCTGGATTACTGGTGTGAGCCACCATGCATAGCCCAGTGATTTCTTTCTTTTTTTTCAAAAAATTAATTAGGCCAGGCGCAGTGGCTCACACCTATAATCCCAGCACTTTGGGAGGCTGAGGCAGGTGGATCACCTGAGGTTGGGAGTTTGAGACCAGCCTGATCAAGGTGGAGAAACCCCGTCTCTACTAAAAATACAAAATTAGCCAGGCATGGTGGCGGGCGCCTGTAATCCCAGCTACTCGGGAGCCTGAGGCAGAAGAATGGCTTGAACCCAGGAGGCAGAGGTTGCAGAGAGCCGAGATTGTGCCATTGCACTCCAGCCTGGGCAACAAAAGTGAAACTCTGTATCAAAAAAAAAAAAAAAGAAAGTAATTAAAAATTTAAAATAGAGACAGGGTCTCACTATGTTGCCCAGCCTGATCTCAAACTCCTGGCCTAAAGCGATTCTCCCACCTCGGCCTCCCAAAGTGCCCTTCTGGACAGTTCCACAGGTGAGAATAACTGAAGCCAAACACCGGTCAAGTCAAGGTCTCTGGATGGATAGAAACTCTGCCATGGTAATTCCTGTTCTTAGCAACAGGCCTCCAGCTTGCCTCTGCTGCCAGCGCCACACCACGGCTACCCTCTGAGTCTATGCTGCCATCTTGGCCACCAACCCCCTGAGGTTTCTGTCCTCAGGCTGCATGCCAGCTACACTTTACAAAAGAAAAGAGAGGCTTTGCACAGCGCTGAGATGAATCATGAACCAAGAGGTGAATCACTCAATGCTTGGTGCCTGGGGTCAAAAAACAGAGAGAAAAAAAAAAAGAAAACTAAAAGCAAACAAATTAACCTATGTATCACTTGCAACAGTTTTCAAAATTTAAAGTTTTCAAATCGTATATATATTATATTGTTTTATGTTCTGGGGTACATGTGTAGGACGTGCAGGTTTGTTACACAGGTAAACATGTGCCATGGTGGTTTCCTGCAGGTATAAACCCATCACCTAGATATTAAGCCCCACATTTAGCTATTTATCCTGATGCTCTTCCTTCTCCTGCCACCTCCAAAATTAAGTTTTTAAAAAATTATGAGAAAAACTCAAGAACCGAAGAAAAAAAAATAGACAAATTAAACTTCATGAAAAATTTTTTTTTTTTTTTTTTTTTTTTTTTGAGACAGGGTCCCTCTCTGTCATCCAGGCTAGAATGAGGTGGCACAATCATGGCTCACTGCAGCCTTGATCTACTGGGCTCAACTGGTCCTACTGCTTCAGCCCCCCAAGTAGCTGGGACTATAGGTGCATGCCACCACATGTGGCTAATTTTTTAATTTTTTTATTGAGACAGGGTCTTGCTATGTTGCCCAGGATGGTCGCAACTTCCTGGCCTCAAGTGATCCTCTGCCTCAGCTCCCAAAGTGCTGGGATTACAGGGGTGAGACACCATGCCCAGCTAGCTGTTCACGAAAAAATTTAAAGTTTGTGCATAAAAAGACACTATGAATACAGTAAAAAAACAACCCACAGAATGGGAGAAATATTTGCAAATCATATATCTGACGAGGGATTGACATACAGAATATATAGACACCTCCTAAAACTCGACAACAAAAAACAAACAACCTGATTCAAATATGGGCAAAGGACTTGAATAGACACTTATCCAAAGAAGGCATACAAAGAACCAAAAGCACATGAAAAGATGTTCAACATCCTTGATCATTAGGGAAATGCAAGTTGAAACCACCATGAGATACCATCTGACACCCCTTAGGATGGCTACTATCCAAAACCCAGAAAATAACGAGTGTAGGTGAGGATGTGAGAAATTGGAATCCTTGCACACTGCTGGTAGGAAGGTAAGTTGGTGCAACCACTATGGAAAACGGTAGGGCAATTCCTTAAAAAATTAAAAATAGAATTACCCTATGATTCAGCAATTCCATTTCCGGCTTCATACCCAGAAGAACCAAAAGCAGGGTCTAGAAGAAATATTTGTACACCTATGTCCATAGCAGCATTTTTCACAGTAGCCAAAATGTAAAAACAACCCAACTGTCCAATGACAGATAAACAGCTAAACTAAATACAGGCCATGCCTGCAATGGAATACTATTCAGCCTTGAAAAGGATGGAAATTCTGACACACGCTACAATATGGATAAATCTTAGGCTAAGTGAAATAAGCCAGGCATAAAAAGACAGATACTATTAATCTATTATTCCATTTACATGAGGTACCTAGAGAAGTGAAATCCTTAGAGACAGAAAGTAGAACGGCAGGCTGAGCATAGTAGCTCACACCTGTAATCTCAGTGCTTCGGGAGGCCAAGGCGGGAGGATCACGTGAGTCCAGGAGGTCAGGATCAGCTTGGGCAATAAAGAGAGACCCCCGTCTCTCTATGTGCCTGGAGTCCCAGCTATGTGGGAGGCTGAGTTGAGAGGATTGCTTGAGCTCAGGAGATCAAGGCTACAGTTAGCTATAATTGTGCCACTGTACTCCAGCCTGGGCAACCAAGTGAGACCCTGTTTTTAAAACAAAAAACAAACAAACAAACAAACAAAAAAACTCAGCTGGGTACATGCCTGTAATCCCAGCACGTTAGGAGGCCGAGGCGAGAGGACTGCTTGCGCCCAGGAGTTTCAGACTGCAGTGAGCTATGATTGTGACTTACACTCCAGCCTGGGCAGCAGAGCAAGACCCCATTTCAAAAAAAAAAAAAAAAAAAAAAAACCCACAATGCTTAAGGAGGGAAAAATAATATAAATGACTAAGATGATCAATTTTATGTTATACATATTTTACCACAATAAAAAAAAAGTAGTAAAGTCATTAAAAAAAATCATGAGAGTCCGGGCACAGTGGCTCACGCCTATCATCCCAGCACTTTGGGAGGCCAAGGCAGGCAAAATCATGAGGTCAGGAGTTCGAGACCAGACTGGCCAACATGGTGAAACCCTGTCTCTACTAAAAACACAAAAATTTGCCTGGCGTGGTGATGCACACCTGTAGTCCCAGCTACTTGGGAGGCTGTGGCAGGAGAATCGCTTGAACCTGGGAGGTGGATGTTGCAGCGAGCCGAGATCGCGCCACTGCACTCCAACCTGGGGACAGGGCGAGACTCCATCTAAAAAAAAAAAAAAAAAAATTGTGAGAACAATCCAGGGACTAGAGGAACCATTTTCAATTAAGGATTAAAAGGCGTCACCAGTTTTAAGGAGGAGCCAAGGGAGTTGCCTGGATACCTACAGGGGACTGGGGTGTGGGCAGGGCCTGCAGAGGGCTGAGTAAAGAGGCTGGGGTGGAGCTGAGCTCTGTTTGGCCACTGCGTGAGTCCCCAGGTCCCTCAGAGCCATCAACAGAAGCCCAGGGCACAGAGTGCTTTCTCTTATGGAGGATGAGAGTGGATAACCACAGCATGGGAGGGAGACTGAGTGGTAAGAACTGAGATATTGGCAAACACGACTGCAACAAGGTCTGCCCTACCTGTCCTGGGCAACATCATGGAACACAGCAAACAGGCATCTGGGGCAAGCTTGTGCAAAGAAGGACCCCCCCCCTTTTTTTTTTGAGACAGAGTCTCGCACTGTCGCCCAGGCTGGAGTATAGTGGTGCAATCTCGGCTCACTGCAAGCTCTGCCTCCTAGATTCATGCCATTCTCTTGCCTCCTGAGTAGCTAGGACTACAGGCACCCGCCACCATTCCCAGCTAAGTTTTTATATATATATATTTTTTAATAGAAATGGAGTTTCACCGTGTTACCAGGACGGTCTCGATCTCCTGACCTCATGATCTCCCCGCCTCGGCCTCCCAAAGTGCTGGGATTACAGGCATGAGCTACTGCATTCGGTTTTTTTTTTTTTTTTTTTTTTTTTTTGAGATGGAGTCTCACTCTGTAGCCCAAGCTGGAGTGCAATTGCATGATCTCAGCTCACTGCAACCTCCGCCTCCTAGGTCCAACTGATTATCCTGCCTCAGCCTCCCGAGGAGCTGGGACTACAGGTGCGCACCACCACACCTGGCTAATTTTTGCATTTTTAGTAGAGATGGTGTTTCACCATGTTGACCGGGCTGGTCTGGAACTCCTGACCTCAGGTGATCCTCCTTCTTCAGCCTCCCAAAGTTCTGGGATTACAGGTGTGAGCCACTGCATCTGGCTTTTTATTTTTTTATTTTTTTTTAAGACTGGGTCTGGTTCTGTTGCCCAGGCTGGAGTGCAGTGGTATGATCACGGCTCACTGCAACCTCTGCCTCCTGGGCTCAAGCAATCCTCCCACGCCAGCCTCCTGAGTAGTGGGGACTACAGGCACATGCCACCGTGCCTGTGGAGGCCCCACTTAAGTCCCTGCAGTAATAACCCAGTGTGACTCAGGCCTGGCCTCCCCCAGCCCCTCACAGGGATACCCACAAATGGTGGGGTGCTTCACACAGGCTGCTGGGCTGGAACAAGCTACATGGTGGATGCTGAGTTCCAGGTGACACTTGGATCAGGGCCAGGCAGCCCTGTTCCCCCGAAGCAGGGGATCCCTCTGCCCGCTGTTGGCATAAAAGTAATTGGGGCTGTAGGGACAGCATGATGACCCTCCGCCCTCCCTTCTGGACTGAATGACTTGGGCTCCCTCTGACTGCTGGAATGCCCTGTGAATTGCCCGTGACTGAGGAGAGTTACCTTACTGAAGGTCACATCCCCTTTCTGGGGTGTGCTTCGAGGTGGCTGAGGCAGGGGGAGAATCTCAGTCCATTCCCTGAAGCTTGGTCTGAAGCAGAGGTTAGGTTGCTGAGGCCATGCTCCAGCCTGTGATGCGGCCCAGCGTCTCCCGGGCCCGCCCAGCTTCCACACTTCCCCACGTGAGCTGACCTCAAGAGCACCCCTGAGAAATCTCTGCACGCTCCTCTCCATCTCAGAGCATGCGTCCTGGGGAGCCCCGTCTTCGACAGTAGCCTCCCTTGTATTCTTTGTTTCTTTTCTTTTATTTATTTATTTATTTATTTTTTTGAGACAATCTCGCTCTGTTGCCCAGGCTGCAGTGCAGGGGTACAATCTCAGTTCACAGTAACCTCTGCCTCCCGGGTTCAGGTGATTCTCCTGCCTCAGCCTCCTGAGTAGCCGGGATTACAGGCGTGTGCCACTACACCTGGCTAGTTTTTGCATTTTTAGTAGAGACAGGGTTTCACCATGTTGGCCAGGCTGGTCTCAAACTCTTGACCTCAGGTGATCCACCCACCCCAGCCTCCCAAATTGCTGGGATTACAGGTATGAGCCACTGAGCCTGGCCGCCTTATATTCTTTTTGGAGGCTGCCAAAACAAATGACCACAAACTGGGTGCCTTAAACCACAGACATTTATTCTTACACAGTTCTGGAGGCCTGAAGTCCAAAATCAAGGCGTGAGCAGGCCACACTGCCTGCAGAGGCTCTAGGGGAGGACCCGTCCTGCCTCTCCCAGCTCCAGACCTTCCCGGGCTTGTGGTTGCATCTCTCCAGTCTCTGCCTCCATCTTCACATGGCCTTCTCCTCGGAGTCTCTGTATCTGTTTCCCCTTCTCTTCTAAGGACTTGTCACAGGGCCCACTGTAATCCAGGATGATCTCATCTCGAGAGCCTCAGCTTAATCACATCTGCCAAGATCCTTACTCCAATAGGATCGCATCCTGGAGGTTCCAGGTGGACGTGTCTTTTAGGGGAGGCCACAACTGAGTCCTCGGCCGCCATCCAGGCTTCTGTTTCTATGGCAACACTAAGAGCAACCAGTGAGCTCCAGGAAGGGCAGGGTCTTGGTTGCATTTGTCTCTGCGCCTCTAGGAGCTCCTCAGAAAGGGTGGCAACATGAACAGCCCTACCTGCCACCGCCGTGAACTGACCTCTTTGATGGTGCTGAGAGCAACATGTGGTGTGCAGGGGAGATGCAGACCCCACCCCCATGTCAGCACCCCCAGTGCTGCAGCCAAGAGAGTTTCCCCCTCCGCCCTGCCCCTCTAGGGTGAGCAGGTGAGCAGGCCAGCTTAGGAGAGAAAGGAGGCCTGATGGCTTGGTTGGATGTCTTTTGAAACTTTTCTTTTTTAAAGACAGAGTCTTGCTCTCTTGCTCAGGCTGGGTTGCAGTGGCTCAATCACCACTCACTGAAGCTTCAACCTCCTAGGCTCAAGCAATCCTCCCACATTAGCCTCCTGAGTGGCTGGGACTACAGGCATACACCACCACATCTGGCTAATTAAAAACAAACAAACAAACAAACAAGAAACGTGTAGAGATGGGATCTCACTGTGTTGCCCAGGCTAGTCTCAAACTCCTGGGTTCAAGTGATCCTTCAGCCTTGACCTCCCAAAGCACTGGGATTACAGTTGTGAGCTACCATATCTGGCTGTCTTTTGAAACTTTCCACCGAGGATAAAGGGAAGCGGTCAAGGTTGAAGTTTTAAGTGCTTTTGTGTGGGCCAAGCCAGTCAAAGGTACCTTCCCAGGAATTTAGGGCCCCGAGATATCAACTGGGAGACGGCATGTATGAGTCAGTGTTCTCCAGAGAAACAGAGCCATTGGGATGTATATAGATACACAGAAAGAGGTTGAGTATGAGGAATTGGCTCACGTGGTTACGGAGGCAGAGAAGTCCCAAGATCTTCCATCTGCAGGCTGGAGGTGTGGTTCCAACCCAAACTCAAATGACTGGGAATTGGCGGTCCCATGAGTTAAGTCCTTGTCTGAGTCCAAAGGCCTGAGAACCAGAAGCACCAATGTTAGAGAGCGGGAAAAGAAGGACGTCCCAGTTCGAGCCGAGAGAATTCACCCCTCCTCAACCCTTTTGTGCTATTCAGGATTGTACATGCCCACCTGCATTGGTGAGGGTGATCTTCTATATTGACTCTACCCCAGTTCAAATGCTAAGCTCTGCCGGACTCAGTGGGTCACACCTGTAATCCCAGCACTTTCGGAGGCCGAGTTGGGCACATCACTTGAGGCTAGGAGTTCGAGACCAGCCTGGCCAACATGGTGAAACTCCATCTCTACTACAAATACAAAAACTAGCCAGGTGTGGTGGTGCACGCCTCTAATCCAAGTTACTGGGGGAAGGTGAGGCATGAGAATTGCTTGAACTCAGGAGGTGGAGGCTGCACTGAGCCGAGATCCCACCACTGTACTCCAGCCTGCGTGACAGAGAAAGACTCTCTCTCAAAAATGGAAAACAAAACAAAATTTTAAAAAAACAAATGCTAATCTCTTCCAGAAACACCTTCACAGACACACCCAGAAATAGCTTCACTAGCTCTCTGGGCATCCCGCAGCCTAGGCAAGTTGCCACATAAAAATAATAGTCACACTGCACCTGGTGACACCAGGCTCCTCTGCTGGTAAACTCAACCATGAAGTGGGGAACTGTACGAGCCTCATGGTGTTCTTTCTTATCATCCATATTTTGATATTGTACAATGGGGCCCCATTTGGGCCTGTACTTGGAGTCTGTCCATTCCGCTGTGCTCTAGGGATCACAGGGTACTCAGACTCAGAGGGAAAACTCAGCCATGACTGGAGGTGCCCTCAGTGTCCTCTTGACTCTGTACCTTCCAGGAAGCCAAAGGATGTTTCCCGGGGCAACCAAAGGGACAATGGCCACTGGACATGAAATCTCAAAACGCAGTGACTGGCCAGGCATGGTGGTTCATGCCTGTAATCCCAATGTTTCAGACGCCAAGGCAGGAGGATCGCTTGAGCCCAGGAGTTTGAGACTAGCCTGGGCAACATAGCAAGACCCGTCTCTTAAAATGTTTTTTTTAATTAAAAAAAAATTTAGCTGGATGGATGTAGTGGCTTATGCCTGTAATTCCAGCACTTTGGGAGGCCCAGGTGGGTGGATCACTTGAGGCCAGGAGTTTGAGTCCAGTGCAGCCGACATGGTGAAACTCCATTTCTACTAAAAATACAAAAATTAGCTGGGCCTGGTGGTATGTGCCTGTAGTCCCAACTATCCAGGAGGCTGAGGCACAAGAATCACTTGAGCCTGGAGGCAGAGGTTGCAGTGAGCTGAGATTGTGCCACTGCACTCCAGCCTGGGTGACAGAGCAAGACCCTGTCTCGAAAAAAAAAAAAATTAGCTGGGTGTGATGGCTCACACTTGTAGTCTCAGCTACTTGGGAGGCTGAAGTTGGAGGATCACTTGAGCTCAGGAGGTCGAGGCTGCAGTGAGCTGTGATTGCATCACTGCACTCCAGCCTTGGCAACAGAGCAAGACCCTGTCTCTAAAGTCAAATCAGGCTGGGTGCAGCGGCTCATGCCTATCATCCCAGCACTTTGGGAGGTAGAGGTGGGCAGATCACCTGAGGTCAGGAGTTCAAGACCAGCCTGGCCAACATGGTGAAACCCCATCTCTCCAAAAATACAAAACTTAGCTGGGCATGGTGGCGAGTGCATGTAATCCCAGCTACTTGGGAGGCTGAGGCAGGAGAATCGCTTGAACCTGGGAGGCGGGGGTTGCGGTGAGCCGAGATCACACTGGTGACAGAGCAAGACTCCGTCTCAAAAAAAAAAAAAAAAAAAAAAGTCAAATCAAATCAAATCAAAAGGCAGCAACTCAGAAAGACATTCACCTTCAAGGAGGACGCGGGTGGCTGCTGAGAGAGAGGCGTGTTTCAGCACGTGGCCATGTGGGCCTCCTCATGGTGCTTCCCCAGAAGACCTTTGTTCTTAGAAGTGATGAGGCTGTGATGCCATTTGTGTGGCACTTTCTCTCTTTGCTCCAGGCCCCCCTCTCTCCTCTGTGATGTCCACGGGCATGAGGGGCGTTGGAAGAACTGGGGAATGAGGCCGAGTCCCAGTCTGGAGCCTGCATCTCATTGCCTGTAGAACGAGGCTGATCTCGTCACCTACTGCCAGTTGTCATGAGGCTCAGATGAGGTGATGGGGAGAGAGGATGCAGCACAGCAAACTGGGCTTTTGACTCAGGAGGGGCTGGGTGGCTCATCTACAGGCTTTGCCACCACTAGCAGGCAACTCTGGGCAAGCTGGGTTCTCAGAACCTGGATTTCCTCTTGCTAAGATGTTGTGAGCATCTGAGGAGCATAGGCGCTGCCCAGCAAATGATGGTTACCAGATCGTGGAAAGCAATGAGCTCAGTGCCTAGTGCATAGTGGGAGCCCTGCGTGTGGATCCTTTCCCTCCCTTAGGGCCACTCAGTGGTACATGAAGAAGCCATGAGAGCAGGGATGAGGCTGCCTTTGAGTGTCCTGGGCTGGGTGGCCATAGGGTAGACTGCAGGGGCCCAGGTGGGGATCGGTGTCCGGTATCCACAAACTGTGTCTTGGTCACCAACTTGCTGTGAACGTATGGCTTCTACTAACTTTGAGGCACATGGATGTTTAGTGACTTGCCCAAGCCCAGCCCCAGCTGAAACTGCAGCGTCCTGTCTACTGTGGGCTCTAAATGATGATGAAATCATGTTTGCTCCACGTGACTCATGATCCTTACAATCCCTTAAACTGCAGCATGCATGGTTCTGTGCATCCATGATCCATGCACAGATGTGTGGACTGTCTAATAGTTCTCTTTTTGGGGTAATTTTTTTTTTTTTCGAGACAGAGTCTCGTTCTGCCACTCAGGCTGGAGTGCAATGGCGCAATCTCGGCTCACTGCAATCTCTACCTTTCAGGCTTAGGTGATTCTTGTGCCTCAGCCTCCTGAGTAGCTGGGACTACAGACATGCACCACCACGCCCAGATAATTTATATATATATATAATATATATATATGTTTTTTTTAAGTAGAGACGTGGTTTTGCCATGTTGGCCAGGCTGGTCTTGAACATCTGGCCTCAAGTGATTCACCTGCCTCAGCCTCTCCCGAAGTGCTTGGATTATATGCATGAGCCACTGTGCCTGGCCTGAGATAATATTTAAAAAAAAAAAGGTAAGACTAGTCAATTGCAGCAGTAAGATTTTTTTTTTTTTTTTTTTTTTGAGATGGAGTCTCACTCTGTCGCCCAGGCTGGAGTGCAGTGCCATGATCTCGGGTCACTGCAAGCTCTGCCTCCCGGGTTCAAGCGATTCTCCTGCCTCAGCCTCCCGAGTAGCTGGGTTTACAGGCGCGTGCCACCATGCCGAGCTAATTTTTGTATTTTTAGTAGAGACGGGCTTTTGCTATGTTTGCCAGGCTGATCTCGAACTCCTGACCTCAGGTGATCCACTCACCATAGCCTCCCAAATTCCTGGGATTACAGGCATGAGCCACCACGCCCGACCAAGATTTTTATTTATTTATTTGATTTTTTTTAGAGACAGAGTTTCTCTTGGCCATCCAGCCTGGGGTGCAGTGGCATGACCATGGCTCACTACAGCCTTGAACCCCTGGGCTCAATCAATCCTCCCACCTCATTCCTGAGTAGCTGTGACTATACATGTGGACCACCATGCCGGGGTGGTTCTAATTTTTTTCTTGTAGAGATTGGGCACTAAGTTGCCCAGGCTGGTCTCGAACTTCCAGCCTCAAGCAATCCTCCCACCTCTTCTTTCTCAAGTGCTGGGATGACAAGCATGACCCACTGTGCCTGGCCAAAATAAATACTGAATGCTTAGTGCCAAACAGCAGATGAATAAGGAAGGCTGATGTCTGCAGGGTTTACCCCATTGCATTGTACAACAGGCCTAGGCACCCCTAAAACAAGTAGATGGGTTGTTTGTCACCAGGATCAGGAGACAGCAGAGCTTTGTCAAGCTGTCTTGCTGGGGTGAGCTGCAGTGGGAGTTGGACTCCCCCAGGACACAGAGACAGACGCAGGATCCAGGACTCGCGCCTCCTTGGTGCTCTCCTGCTACCTGGTGGCCTCTTCTTTCCTTTAAGTCCTCTGTCCCTCTTTCACTTCTCTCTGCCTCCTCCACCTGTTCCTGCAGGTGTCTGGCCATGACCTTCGATGGGTGCTTCTGTTCCTCTTAACCACTCTGAACCCTCCAAAATAGCCCCTATGCAAACCAGGACATATATGACCTCCCATGGCCAACAGCAACAGCGGACTTTACCTACTTCAATTGCAAGATGCTCCTTGGAGGGTAGAAACAGTTCTGGGACAAACGCATTTGATGTGAATGGGCCCAGCTCTCTCCTAACCCACAAAGCTTCCTGTCCTGCGCTCTTGAGAGCCCTTCCCTGGGAGTCCAGCCCCTCTCGGGAGTCTGACTTGTATGATGCAAATTGAAGGCCCATGTAGAGTAACAGTGGTTCTTGATGGCGTCACAGCACTCCTGGACTGATGGCGAGAAGACCAGCCCTGTAGAAGCAGTCCTAGGGCCACACCGTGGCAATGAATGTGCAAAATGCAGCCACCTCTCTGAATGGTGACAACGGTGGCCACCCCTCTAACGGTGACAATGGTGACAATAGTCGGACCATCCTCCAACAGCAGACACCCACTGAGCGATTACCCTGCCAGGAGGGCTGAGTCAAGCGCTCTCTATGCACGATCTTGTTGACTCCTCACAACTGCTCTGGGAAGTAGATGCCCCTATTCCCCTTTTACAAATGGATCACCCTAAGCTCAGGAACATATTCAAGGACAGCAGGACACCAAGGCTCATCTGAGCTCACAGTGACAGCATCGAGTCCCACACTGCACAGAGGGCGGGTCTGGCGCACTCCCCACAGCGTGGGGAATCTGCCCTTAATTGCATAGCAGGGAGTGATCAAACAAGTTCTATCACATACCAACACTGCAGGCCCCTCTGGCTCTTCCATCATGAAGCACCTCCCGGTGATGGATGCAGGGCAGGGAGAGGAGGAGAGAGGAGACCTCGGCTTCTGCCTTCCCTAGCTCCTCTCTGCTGGGCACATGGAGATCCACCTGGCGGTTGGCCCCTCTGGGCCTTGAGCCAGCCTGGCACAGGCAATGTACCGTTCGGTGGCATCTGGATCCGTGTTTGTGCCTTAAGCATGACAGGTGGCCCTGGCTCAAACGTCCTGGGCTCCCCTCCCTGTTTCCTGATGGGGGAAACCCTAGTTTCGGGCCCAGGCTGGGACCTGGGATGGACTCAGATGTTTTGGAAATGCATGTTGGGCCAGTGGGTCGGGCCTCACCAGAAGCTTGTGCAGAGGACAAGGAGCTTCCAGGAAACCACTCGCCCATGGAAGGCAGGAGCCAGGCCCAGTGAGCTGACCTGGAATAGTTACACGGCCTATCACATACCAACACCGCAGGCCCCTCTGGTTCTTCAGACCCTGTGGCGTACATAGCCAGAGAGCAGGAGGAACCTGGGGGTGTATATATGCCATAAGTAAAGATGAGCGATTTACCCTACAAAACAGGGCACAGGCACTGCTTTGGTGATGATAGTGGCCACCAGTAGTCCAGAGAGAGAAGATGCAGCCTGGTGAAGCCGTAGCGGCCAATTTGTCTGAGTGTACACATAGACACAGCCTTCAGTGGCATCTTCTCAGGGGCTGTAGCAAGGTCAAGGTGAGAGCTGGCTGGGTTATGACTGCTTCTTCCCATGAGGGCAGCACGTACCAGAGGAAGGACATGGGCTCTGCGGAGCTGGGTTCTTTTTTTTTTTTTGAGACAGAGTCTTACTCCCATCAATCAGGCAGGAGTGCAATAGCACAATCATGGCTCATCGCAGCCTTGACCTCCTGGTATCAAGCAATCTTCCTGTCTCATTTTTTGATTTTTGGTAGAGACAAGGCCTAACTATGTTACCCAGGCTTGTTTCAAACTCTTGGACTCAAGTGATCCTCCTGCCTCAGCCTCCCAAAGTGCTGAGATGACAGGCATGCGCCACTATGCCTGGCTGGGAGCTGGATTCTAATCTCATTCTCACCATTTCCTTGTGTGTGATCTGGGGCAAGTTAATTAAAGACTCTTAAACTGGGATGCGAATGCTGCTGCCCGCTGTGGTTTAAAATACATCCACAACAAACTCTTTGATATTCCTCCCTTTAAGAGGTGGAGCCTCATCCCCTGCCCTTGAATGTGGGATGGAATTAGTGGCTCACTTCTAAATAATAAGGCAGGGGTGACACTGTGTGACCTTGGGGACTGGTCATAAAAGGCCTGCGGGTTCCTACTTGTTCCCTCCCTTGCACTCAGATCCCTCCTCTGGGGAAAACCAGCTGCTATGTCATTAAAACAGCACTGTGTTGGCCACTGGTGAAGACCGAACCCTCCAGCCAGAAGCCACATGAAGGAGCCATCTTGGAGGTGGCTCCTCCAGCCCCATTTGAGCCTTCAGAAGACGGCAGCCCCAGCAGACATCCCAACTGCAACCTCACAAGAGACCCTGAGCCAGAGCCATCCTGATTAAAATGACCATGATGTTTCTGAATTCCTGACTACAGAAACTGTGAGATAATGAATTTTTGTTGTTTTAAGCTAACATGTTTTGGGGGGTAGATTGTTACACAGTAATAGATAACTGATAGACTTATCTCAAGGTATGCGTCAGGATTTACTGGGCCAACATACACAAGGGGCCAGATGCCCAATGGACCCTCAGTCTGATCAGCTCCTTTCCACACTGAGGTCTCAGCAGCCCCTTCCTCATGGTGGCAAGGTTTGGACTGTGGTTATGCCCACACAGGGGCCAGCCCTCCAGCCAGGTTCCTGGCTTCCTCCTCCTTTTCCCAAGGCTTGCCTTTCCCCTGGCCTTGCCCACCAGAGACCCTGTCACAATGGGGGAGGCCCGTGCTCGCTTCTAAACAAAGGATCAAAGAAATCGGTCTGTATGCTGTTAAACATTAAAAAAAATTTTTTTTTGCCTAGATCATATCACTTCTTGCTTAAACCCCTTCCATGGCCTCCCTTTATCATTACAGTAAAAATCCCAACCGTGACCATGGCTATAAGACTCCTATAATATACCCCAGACCCCATAATGTGACCATTCATGATGTTCTTCTCCATGCCCTGCAAACTCACCAGATCATCACACTTTGTTTCTCTGACGCAGACTATTCTTCCACCTGATCTTCACAAGGCTGCCTTCTTTCCTGTTGTTCTCATCTTTACTTAGTGTCACCTTCTCAGAGCATGCCCCACCCCAGGTCCTCTTCACCACATCATCTCATCATTTTTAGCACCAGCTAAAATATCCTGTCTGCCTGATTATTGTCTGAAGCCAGCCCTTGCACGGAAACTCCTTCAGAGCAGAGCTCTGCTGTGCTTGCTCCAGGGGCTAGGAGGGACACACAGCAGAGACTTGTGAGATAAGAAATGTGTGAGACACACCACAGACACTTGACACATGTTTGTGGGCTGGAGAGCTTTTCAATAGCAATCACATTCCCTTTTGAAAGCTTTGGAGGTGCTCCAGGTTCCAGAGGCACCATCTGGGAAAACCCTTCCATGAAGGAAGTTAATCACTTTCAGCCTTTCTTCCAGTGTGCAGTTCTTACAACCTTTCTTTTTTTTTTTTTTTGAGACGGAGTCTCGCTCTGTCGCCCAGGCTGGAGTGCAGTGGCGCGATCTCGGCTCACTGCAAGCTCCGCCTCCCGGGCTTACGCCATTCTCCTGCCTCAGCCTCCCGAGTAGCTGGGACCACAGGCGCCCGCCACCTCGCCCGGCTAGTTTTTTGTATTTTTTAGTAGAGACGGGGTTTCACCGTGTTCGCCAGGATGGTCTCGATCTCCTGACCTCGTGATCCGCCCGTCTCGGCCTCCCAAAGTGCTGGGATTACAGGCTTGAGCCACTTACAACCTTTCTTACTTGCATCATGATCATTTTAATCCAGGAAAGTTCTTATTAGGGGTTTGCAAATGCTGGTGTTCTGAGGGGAGCTACGTCTTTCCTTGATTTAGTTCCAGGTAACACACATGGACTGGAACACCATGATTTTTTCCCTTGGGTGGGTTTTCATGTGGGGTCTGCCAGGCCAGCCCTCCCTCTGTATAGAGCAAGGATCCAGTGACTGCATGGCTGTAGGATGCAAACCTCTTCCCCAGGACTGCTGTGGATTTGGGGTCAGTCCAAGGCATATAGGACAGGCACAGCCAGAAATACCTGTAGGGGGACACCCTGGAGGAGCCTTTGACCCAAGGGAGCTAGTGGGACCTGAACGCCAAGTGGGACTCTGAGCAGGGGAAGGCACGGGCAGAGCTACCCAGCAGGGACCCCACCGTCACAGTGGAGCTGGGTCTCAAAGGCTGCCCTATTACTGTCTGGCTGGAGGGAAGTCCAGGGGTCCCCGGGGCGGGGGCTGGAATGCCAGGGAGGCCTATGAGGCCTAGCCACATTGGAGTATTCACAGATTTCAACACCCAAACTAGCTGAACCGGGGCTCGCCGGCTGAACAGCAGCCTGGCTCTTGGGAGTCACCCAGACCCTGCCTTGACCTCCCCACTGGCCAAAGACCCTGCCGTCCTCTGCCTGCCTGCTCCACGTCCAGTCGTGCTGGCCTCTGATCCACTCCTCGAAGACGCTGTGCTCCCTCGGGGCTTCGCACAGTGGCTGTTTTCCCAGGAGCTGCCTGACCTGAAAACATCCCCCTCTTCCTTCTGAAGACAGTTCGTCGTTCCCTTTCTCAAGGTAGCTTTCCCTGAGCCCTAGACAGGTCCAGGGACCCTGCTCCCCACTCTGGGGTCTGGCCTTCCTAGCACATGCCCAGTTCATTGTATTGTTTTGTTTTGTCTGAGAGAGGGTCACGCTCTGCTGCCAGGCTGGAGTGCAGTGGTGCGATTGCAGCTCACTGTAACCTCTGCCTCCTGGGTTCAAGTGATTCTCCTGCCTCAGCCTCCCGAGTAGCTGGGATTACAGATGTGCACCACCACGCCCGGCTCATTTTTGTATTTTTAGTAGAGATGGGGTTTCGCCAAGTTGCCCAGTCTGGTCTCAAACTCATGAGCTCAAGTGATCTGCCCGCCTCTGCCTGCCTCGGCCTCTGCCTCCCAAAGTGCTGAATGTGTCCATTTCCTAATCCCACAGTGAGGAGGTTTCCACTCAACCGACTCCAGAACTATTTTTCTCACTATTCTCTCACCACCTTCTCGTTAAACAGTTGCGAATGAACGTTCAGACGAATGGACGGACCCAAAATTCCCGGCCTCTTGTGTATCTCATGAATCCTTCTGTGGCTACGCCTCCCGGTAGGGAGTTTACCACTCTTGTGGTCTAGAAAAACGGGTTCTGTGTGGATGCTGGGACCTCAGGGGCCCTTCCCATAGTATGGGTCCCAGACCCATAGTCGGTCCTGCCCATAGACAGCCCACTGTTGGTGGGCTGGCTGTGCCGGGCAGGAGATTCTGCCAGAGAACATGAGGGGCCAAGCCACAAAGCCCCAGCGTGGAGGTCCCGGCTGTTGCAGGGGAAAGTTGCCCAAGACACGCTTGGTGAGCTGATGAGACCTTTTCTCCCACCGATAACACCTCCGACGGCTCACCTTCCAGCACCCGTCTTGCAGCACAGACGTGAGAGCTACATCTGTGAAACACGGTTGGCGTTGCCTTTACCCAAACTTTGTCTCTCCATCCTGTTTGATTGTTCCACCAGGATTTTTTCCCCTATAGAAAGATTTCATCTTTCCTGAGTGGCTGGAAAGATGGTAAAACAAACAAAGTGTTAAAAGGCATTTAATGGGCCGGGCATGGTGGCTCAGGTATGTAATCCCAGCACTTTGGGAAGCCAAGGCGGGTGGTCAGGAGTTCACGACCAGCCTGGCCCACAAGGCGAAACCCCGTCTGTACTAAAAATAACAAAAATTAGCTGGGCGTGGTGGCCGGCTCCTGTAATCCCAGCAACTCAGGAGGCTGAGGCAGGAGAATTGCTTGAACCCAGGGGGCAGAGGTTGCAGTGAGCCGAGACTGCACCATTGCACTCCAGCCTGGGTAACAAGAGCAAAACAAACAAACAAACAAACAAACAAAAAACAAAAGAAAAAAAAGGTGTTTAATGAAAGAGAATACACTAAATAATAAGGTTGTGCTATTTCGTCCTTTTCTTAGAGACACGGGAAGAGGTGTAAGGGAGGAAGAGGAGAAGTGGTCTTTTCTTATTCAATTCTTCAATCACCGAAACTGGGAAGGTATTGGCCAGATAGTTTCCAGAAAGAACTCTCCCGCCGCTGAAGGCAATTCTCCCAGCCTAGGCAGCTGCTTGGAGTAACACACACACCTTCTCGGTGTTAACCTCCTTCGACTTCAGGCAAATGGCCAACACTTACCTGGCTGCAGTGGGGCCCCTGCCACGCATTGTCCCGGGCAGAGAGGCAGCTTTGGCTTGCCGGGTCCATGAGCTGCCAATCATCATGCAGGAAATCAACTCGCTGGCCAGACCTCCTGCATAAATGCCCCAGAGCAGCCACCAGAGCCCAGAACTTGGAAAGGGCAGGGAGGAAGCCGCTGGCAGAACGAGGAAAACCTGTTCCGAGGTGGGAGGTGGGAGGTGGGAGGTGCTGTGCTGGGCAGGGAAACTCTGTGGAGGGGTTAGGTGGTCCTGGCTCATCTTGACCCTTGCCTGTCTGGAAGGGGGATTTTTTAAAAACTGGATAGAAATTGGGTAAGATGTACTTGTTTAATGGGGAAAGATAAGGTGAGTGATTTTAAGTGTTAGAGAACAATCTGGGAAACCTGCCCCTTAAACAAAACCTGATACGGGGGAAATTCCTGCAAAACTGGGAGGAAGCAGGTGCCAGCCTCGCTGCTGCAGGCTGAGAAGCGCCTTTCTCTCTGCAGAATGCACTCAGGGGTTCACCCTTGGTCTGTGGTTGAGGGCGAGGCAGGGAAGCTGAAAGTAACAGCAGCAGAAGGCCACCCAAAGGCAGCTGTGGTTCCAGCCCAGTCAAGATCCACTCCTCAGCAGGGAACTGCAAGTCAAACCCACAATGAGGCTGGGCTCAGGGGCTCACGCCTATAATCCCAACACTTTGGGAAGCCCGGGCAGGTGGATCACCCCTAAAGTCAGAAGGTCGAGACCAGCCTGGCCAACATAGTGAAAACCCATCTCTACTAAAATTACAAAATTTACCCAGGCATGGTGGTGCCCGCCTATAATCCCAGCTACCAGGGAGGCTGAGGTAGGAGAATTGCTTGAACCTGGGAGGCAGAGGTTGCAGTGAGCCAAGATCACACCACTGCACTCCAGCCTGGGCGAAAGAGCAACACTCTGTCTGAAAACAAACAAAAAACAAAGCCACAATGGGACACCACCTTATGTCCACAAGGATGCCACAGTCAAAACCCTGGAGAATGAGAAGTGATGGCAGGGACATGAAGATATGGGAACCTTTACACACCTTTGATGGGAATGTAAAAAAGTGCAGCCATTGTGCAAAATAGCATGGCCGTTCCCCAAAAGTTTAAACACAGGGTTACCAGCAACTCCACTCCTAGGTATATATACCCAGGAGAAATGAAAGCCACCATCCACACAAAAACGTGTGCAGGCATGCTCACAGCAGCATTGCCTTTAACGGCCCAAAGTGAAAACAACCCAGATATCCACAAACTGACGAATGGATAAACGAATTGTGGTCTATTCATACAGTGGAATACTACTCAACCATAAATAGGACTGAAGCCAGGCACAGTGCCTCACGCCTGTAATCTTAGCACTTCGGGAGGCTGAGGCGGGTGGATCACCTGAGGTCAGGAATTCAAGACCAGCCTGGCCAACATGGTGAAACCCAGCCTCTACTAAAAATACAAAAATTAGCTGGGTGTGGTGGTGGGCATCTGTAATCCCAGCTACTTGGGAGGCTGAGGCTGGAGAATCACTTGAACCCAGGAGGCAGAGGTTGCAGTGAGCTGAGATTGTACCACTGCACACCAGTCTGGTTGACAAAGCGAGGTTCTGTCTGCGAAAAAAAAAAAAAGACAGGAAGTAGACGAGTGGTTGTCTGGAGTTAGGATTGGGGAATGGCTTCCCTAGTAGGATTAGGGAAGTGATAGTTAAGAGATAATGGTGTTTCTTTCTGGGATAATGAAAATGTCCTCAAGTGGATCATGGTGATGGTTGTACAACTCTGTGAATATATGAAAAGTTATTGAATTGTATACTTAAAAGGGTGAGTCAGGCCAAGCATGGTGGCTCATGCCTGTAATTCTAGCACTTTGGGAGGTCAAGGTGGGAGGATCATTTGAGCCCAGGAATTTGAGATCAGCCTGGGCAACATGGTGAGACCCCGTCTCTATAAAAATAAAAACTAAAAAAAAAAAACCCAAAAACTAGTGAATCATATGGTATGTGAATTATATCTGTTTAAAGAATTATAAAACTGTTTAAAGAATTATAAGCTGTTTAAAGAAAAAGAATTTTGGGTCAGGGGGTCTCTTTTTAGTCTGTGGGGTAGGATCTCCTATAATCCCCCCAGCCATCTGTGAAATGATTGACCTGGACTGGATAGGGCTAACAATAAAAGAATATCTTGTTATAATAAGTGCATAAGATAAGGGTACAAATTCTACTTTGAGGCACCCATGAAAAGTGAGGACTAGGAAAGAAAATATCACCCTGAATATTCAGACTAAAAACAATCAATACATAATTGATGGTGCAACAATCTGCAGTAATATAAGAGACAGCTTAAAAAGAAACCGCAATAGAGAAGAAGTTGAATCAGCAATTAATAACCTTCCAAAACAGAAAGTACCAGGCCCAGATGGGCTCACTGGTGACTTCTACCAAACGCTTGAGGGAGAGATTATACCAAATTCTCTACAATCTCTTTCCAGAGAGAGAAACTGAGGGTATACTTCCTAACTCATTCTATGAGGCTAGCATCACCTTTCCTAACTCATTCTATGAGGCTAGCATCACCTTTCCTAACTCATTCTATGAGGCTAGCATCACCTTTCCTAACTCATTCTATAAGGCTAGCATCACCTTTCCTAACTCATTCTATGAGGCTAGCATCACCTTAACCAGACATTTCCAGAAAGAAAAACTACAAGGCGGGGTGCAATGGCTCTTGCCTATAATCCCAGCAGTTTGGGAGGCTGAGGCAGAGGACTGCTTGAGCTCAGGGAGTTTAAAACCAGCTTGGGCAACATAGTGAGATCCCGTCTCTACTAAAATTTAAAAAAAAAAAAAAATTAGCTGAGTGTGGTGGGGCACACCTGTAGTCCCAGCTATTTGAGAGGCTGAGGTGGGAAGATTGCTTGAGCTCAGGGAGTTTAAAACCAGCCTGGGCAACATAGTGAGAGCTTGTCTCTACTAAAATTTAAAAAAAAAAAAAAGGTTGGGCATGGTAGCTCACGCCTGCAATCCCAGCACTTTGGGAGGCTGAGGCGGGCAGATCACCTGAGGTCAGGAGTTCAAAACCAGCCTGGCCAACATGGTGAAACTCCGTCTGTACAAAAAATACAAAAATTAGCTGGTCATGGTGGCCCAGGCCTGTAATCCCAGCTACTCAGGAGCCTGAGGCACAAGAATCCCTTGAACCCGGGAGGTGGAGGTTGCATTGAGCCAAGATCGCACCACTGCACTCCAGCCTCCTGGGTGACAGAGTGAGACTCAGTTAAAAAAAAAAAAAAAAAAAAAAAAAATTAGCCAAGGGGGGGGGGGCCACCCCAAAACTCCCAGGTGGGGGGTGGGGGGGGGGGGGGGGGGTGGTGAGGCAGGAGGATTGTTTGAGCCTGGGAGGTTTAGCCTGCGGTGAGCCCTGATTGTGCCACTGCACTCCAGCCTAGGCAACAGAGTGAGACCCTGTCTTAATTTAAGAAAGAAAGAAAAGGAAACAAAAGCTACAGACCAATATATCTTATGAACATAGATGCAAAAATTCCTAACAAAATATTAGCAAGTAGAATCCAACGATGTATAAATAGAAGTCTACACCACTACTAAGTGGGATTTATCCTACGTATGCAAGCCTGGTTCAACATTTGGAAATCAATTCATGTAATCCATCACATCGACAGGCTAAGGAAGAAAAATCACACGACCATATCAACAGACGCTGTTACACCCTTCACAAAAATGAACGCAAAATGGATCTCAGATCATTTTGAGTTAATGCAACACTATAAAACTCCTAGAATATAACATAGGAGAAAATCCAGATGACCTTGGGCATGGAAGTGACTTTTAGCAAACAACAAAGAAGATACAATCCACGAAAGAAATAACTGATAAGCTGGATTTCATTAAAATTAAAAACGTCTGCTCTGTGAAAGATGCTTTCAAGAGAATGAAAAGACAAGCTACAGACTTGGAGAAAATATTTGCAAAAGACATATCTGATAAAGGACAGTTATCTAAGATATACAAAGAATTCTTAAAATTCAACAATAAGAACATGAACAGATGGATTGAAAAAATGGGCAAAAGATCTAAACAGACGCCTCACCAAAGAAGAGATACAGATGGCAAATAAGCATATGAAAAGATGCTCCATATCATATGTCATTAGGGAAATACAAATTAAAATAATAATAAGCTGGGCGCGGTGGCGCACACCTGTAATCCCAGCACTTTGGGAGGCCGAGGCGGGAGGATCATGAGGTCAGGAGAGCGAGACCATCCTGGCTAACACGGTGAAAACCCCGTCTCTACTAAAAATACAAAAAATTAGCCAGGCATGGTGGCGGGCGCCTGTAGTCCCAGTTACTCCCGAGGCTGAGGCAGGAGAATCGCTTGAACCCAGGAGGCAGAGGTTGCAGTGAGCAGAGATCGTGCCACTGCACTCCAGCCTGGGCAACAGAATGAGACTATGTCTCTAAAATAAAATAAAATATAAAACAACAATGAGATACCACTACACACCTATTAGAATGGCCCAAATCTAGAACACTGACAACACCAAATGCTGGTGAGGATGCAGAGCAACAGGAATGTTCATTCATTGCCAGTGGAAATGCAATATGGTACAGTCTCTTTGGTAGACAGTGTCACAGGTTCTTACAAAGCTAAACATACCATATGATCCAGCAATCACATACCTTGGTATTTACCTAGACGAGTTGACAACTTAGTTCAACGCAAGTATCTGCACATAGATGTTTATAGCAGCGTTATTCGTAATTGTTAAAACTTGGACACACCCAAGATGTCCTTCAGTAGGTGAAGGGATAACTAAACCTTGGCACATCCAGACAACGGAATATTATTCAGTGCTAAAAAGAAATTCAATGGAATATTATTCAGTGCTAAAAAGTTATCAAGTCATGAAAAGACATGGAGGAACTTTTTTTTAATAAAAATTTTAACTTTATTAAAACAGAGATGGGGTCTTACCATGTTGCCCAGGCTGGTCTTGAACTCCTGGGTTTAGGCAATCTTCCAGCCTCAGCCTCCTAAAGTGCTAAGATTACAGATGTGAGCCACCACACCCAGCCATTATTTTTTATTTATTTATTTATGGAGACGGAGTCTTGCTCTGTTGCTCAGGCTGGAGTGCAGTGGCACGATCTCTGCTCACTGCAACCTCTGCTTCCCCAGTTCAAGTGATTCTCCTGCCTCAGCTTCCCGAGTAGCTGGGATTACATACGCGCCACCATGCCTGGCTAATTTTTGTACTTTAGTAGAGATGGGGTTTCACCATGTTGGTCGGGCTGGTCTCAAACTCCTGACCTCACGGGATCTGCCCGCCTTGGCCTCCCAAAGTGCAGGGATTACAGGGGTGAGCTACTGTGCCCAGCCATTGACGAACTATAAACACGTGTTTCTAAGTGAAAGACACCAACCTGAAAAGGTCACATAGTATATGATTCCAACTATGTGACATTCTGGAAAAGGCAAAGCTATGCAACTATGGAGACAGTAAAAGGATCACTAGTTTTTAGGGGTTAAGGAAGAGGGAGGGATGAATAGGTGATGCACAGAGCATTTTTAGGGCAGTGGAACTATTCTGTATGATACTATAGTGGTGGATTCACGTCATTATATATTTGTCCAAACCCATAGGATGTACAACACCAAGAGCGAACCCTGATGTTAACTGTGGACTTCAGGTAATGATGGCGTGTCAGTGTAGACTGATTCTATCTGTCTGTCTACCTACCTACCTACCTACCTACCGACAAGGTCTTGCTCTGTTGCCCAGGTTGGTCTTGAACTCCTGGGTTTGCGCAATCCTCTTGCCTTGGCCTTCCAAAGTGCTGTCCAGTGTAGATTTATTGACTGTAACAAACATACCACTCCAGGGCAGGATATTGATCGTCGGGAGGTTGTACGTATGTGGGGAAATGGGTGTATGAGAATTCTCTCTGCTTTCTGCTCAGTTTGCTGTGAACTTGAAACAACAACAAGAAGGAAGGAAAGAAGAAAGGAAGGGAGGAAGGGAGGGAAGGAGGGAGGAAGGGAGGGGCAGGCCGGGCATGGTGGCTCATTCTTGTAATCCCAGCACTTTGGGAGGCCCAGGAGGGTGGATCACTTGAGGTCAGGAGTTCGAGACCAGCCTGGCCAACATGGTGAAACCCTGTCTCTACTAAAAATACAAAGAAATTAGCCAGGCGTGTGGTGGGCACCTGTAATTCCAGCTATTTGGGAGGGGGAGGTAGGAGATTGGTTGAACCCGAGAGGCGGAGGTTGCAGTAAGCCGAGGTCCCACCACTGCACTCCAGCCTGGGCCACAAAGTGAGACTCCGTCTCAAAAAAAAAAAAAAAAAAAAAAAAAAAAAAAAAAATTAGCCAGGCATGGTGGCGCGTGCCTGTAATTCTAGCGCTCAGGAGGCTGAGGCAGGAGAATCACCGGAACCTGGGAGGTGGTATGAGCCAAGATTGTGCCATCACACTCCAGCCTGGGGGACAGAGCAAGACTCTGTCTAAAAAAAAAAAAAAAAGAAAGTACAACTTTTGCTGACTTTTGAGCAGCAACAATGGAAGCTAGAAGTAGCAGAATAATATCTTCAATCTGTTGGAAAGAAAACTAAACAACACAAGCAAACTTGCCAAACTAGAATTTTCCTCAGTGGAAAAGTTCTTCAGTAAAGAGAAGTCTACGGTGTTCTTCAGGCAGAAGCAAAAATTGTCCCAGAAGGGAGGTTGGGGATAGAGGAAGGAATGAAAAGGGATAAAAATGTCTCACTCTGGTGCTCAGGCTGGAGTACAGTGGCACGATCTCAGCTCACTTCAAACTCTGCCTCCTGGGTTCAAATGGTCCTCCCACCTCAGCCTCCCAAGTAGCTGGGATTATAAGCATGTGCTACCATGCTTGACTAATTTTCATATTTTTAGTAGAGGCAGGGTTTCACCATGTTGGCCAGGCTGCTCTTGAACTCCTGACCTCAAGTGATCTGTCCTCCTAAAGTGCTAGAATTACAGGTGTGAACCACCATGACCAAATGCTTATTGTAATTTTTAGAATAATTACTAAAAATGGTAAAAAAAAAAAACCAAAAAAAAAAACAAAAAAAAAAACTCAATAACTCTCAAACTAACACAGGAACAAAATGAAAATGTAAAAATTCAACCAAACTAAACAAAGGCAAAATTAGATAAAAGAACAGAGAAGGCCAGGAACAGTGGCTCATGCCTGTAATCCCAGCACTTTGGGAGGCTGAAGCAGGCAAATCACTTGAGGTCAGGAGTTCGAGACCAGCCTGGCCAATGTGGTGAAACCCCGTCTCTACTAAAAATACAAAAATTAGCCAGGCATGGTGACAGGTGCCTGTGATCTCAGCTACTCAGGAGGCTGAGGCAGGAGAACTGCTTGAACCTGGAGGCAGAGGTTGCAGTGAGCTGAGATCGCACCATTGCACTCCAGCCTGAGCGACAGAGTGAGACTCCGTCTCAAAAAAAAAAAAAAAG
Organism: Papio anubis; assembly: GCF_008728515.1. NCBI lineage: Eukaryota > Metazoa > Chordata > Mammalia > Primates > Cercopithecidae > Papio > Papio anubis. The sequence goes on along the minus strand of NC_044993.1, from coordinate 70,064,723 downwards.
GACTTACTGAGAATCAGTGATGAATAGAAAGCCCATTCATGGCAAACTGCATATCAATAATTACATTAATGGTAAGTGGGTTAAATGCTCCAGCTAAAAGACAAAGATTATCATACTGGATAGACACCAAATCCAACACATATTAAATACAAGAGACACATGTAATACTGAGAGATAAAGCAAGACTGAAAGGAAAATAATAAAAAATTATATACAATTGAAATACTATTAGGTCAGCCAGTGTAGTAAATCCCAATATCAAGCAAACATATGTTTGCTTGATAAAGAAAAAAAAAGTCTCTAGAATTAAGGAGGGTAAGGAGGGTCACTCTATAATAATAAATGATTATTCTAAATTTGTATGTACCTAGTTACATGATACATAGAGCAAATGTGAACAGAATTATATGGAGAAATAGACAAGTCCATATTCATAGTGGGATGTCTGACACAGCTTTTTCAGTAATCAGTGGAACAGGCAGACAAGAAATCAATAACACTGTAGAAGATTTGAAACAACATAATGAACAATCTTGTTGTATGAACATATGGAGAACTGTGCATCCAACAAGTGAAAAATATGTTATTTTCAAGAAGATATCATCCATTTTAAAATATGATGATCTGCTGGGCCAAAATGCAAGTTTCAACACATTTCAAAGGATTAAAATAAAGCAGATAATGTTATCCTAACATATTGCAAGTAGTTTAAGAATCGATAACAAAAATATTAAAAAGTCCCTGTGTCTTTGAAAACGATACTTTCGAGTAACATGCTTCTAAAATATACTTCCAAATAACGCATGGGTTTCAGAAGAAATAAAAATGGAAATTTGAAATTACTTTGAACTATACTATATGTAATGAAAGACAAAATACAACAAACCTTATGGAGTAAAGCTAATGCAGTGCTTGGAGGGAAATTTATAGCCTTAATTGCGTATTTTAGGGAAGAAGAAAGGCTTAAAATAGAATGAGTTAAGCCCATTAATTTTAAGATGTCAGGAAAAGAACAACCCAAGAAACGCAACAAAAGTAGACAGGAGGAAATGATTTAAATCTATAATAAGTATAAAAACAAACACACAACAGAGAGAATCAACAAAGCCAAAACTGAAACCACTAATAAAATTGACTAACACCTTATGAGAATGATTAAAAGGAAATGAATTGACAGTTTTCACCAAAGGCATCTGTGAAAAGAAAAAGAAAATAGAAAAAGAAAAGGCTGGGCATGGTGGGTCACGCCTGTAATCCCAGCACTTTGGGAGCTGAGGCGGGCGGATCACCTGAGGTCAGGAGTTCGAGACCAGCCTGGCCAACATGGTGAAACCCCCATCTTCTACTAAAAATACAAAAATTAGCCGGGCATGGTGGCGGGCGCCTGTAATCCCAGCTACTCAGGCGGCTGAGGCAGGAGAATTGCTTGAACCTGGGAAGAGGAGGGTGCAGTGAGCTGAGATCACACCATTGCATTCCAGCCTGGGGGACAAGACTGAGACTTCGTCTCAAAAAAAAAAAAAAAAAAAAAGAAACTCTTAGTCCTGTAACTATCAAATAAACTACACTGTAATTTAAAAACATGCTATGGTAAAAACTCGGGGACAAAATTCCTTCATTAGGGAATAAGACTAAACATTGAAGAAAGAAATAAAGCTAAGTTATAACATATTTTTCCAGAGAGCAGAAAAAGAATCACGAACTAATTTTGGGAGACTAGCATAACCTTTATACTAACACCCAACAAGAACAGTTGAAAGAGAGAGAGAGAGAAAGAAAGAAAGAAGAAGGAAGAAAGAAGAAAGAAAGAAGAAAGAAAAGAAAGAAAGATACAGATGATTTCACTCATAATATAACTTCAAATATCCTAGACAAAATATTCGCAAGTCAGATCAAGCAACATATAAAAGGATTATACATAACGACCATATTGGATTTATTCCAGGAATGCAGCTTTGGTGTAACATTAAGAAATCAGTGGATAGACCCCACCATGGTAATAGACTGAAGGAGGAAATTCAGCCGGTGTGGTGGCTCCTGCCTGTACTTTGATAAGCCAAACTGAAGCCAAGTGTCTTGAGAGGCCACAGCGTGAGGACAGCTTGAGGCCAGGAGTTTGAAAACAGCCTGGGCAATATAGTGAGACCCTGTGTCTACAAAAAATTAGCTGGGCATGGTGATGCATGCCTATAGTCCCAGCTACTCAGGAGGGTGAGGCAGGAGGATTGTTTGAGCCCAGGAGTTCAAGGTTACAGTAAGCTATGATTGTACCACTGCTCTCCAGCCTGGGTGACAAAAGAAGACCCTGTCTCTTTAAAAAAAAAAAAAAAAAAAAAAGTATAAAGGGTTAGGAAGTGGGGAAAAACCCACCTAAAACAATCATTATTTATTTTATTTTATTATTCTTTTTTTAAGACGGAGTTTTGCTTTTGTTACCCAGGCTGGAGTGCAATGGCGCAATCTCGGCTCACTGCAACCTCCACCTCCTAGGTTCAAGCCTTTCTCCTGCCTCAGCCTCCAAAGTAGCTGGGGTTACAGGCATGCGCCACCATGCCCGTTTTTGTATTTTTAGTAGAGAAGGGATTTCACCACGTTGATCAGGCTGGATGGTCTTGAACTCCTGACCTCGGGTGATCCACCTGCCTTGGTCTCCCAAAGTGCTGGGATTACAGGCGTGAGCCACTGAGCCCGGCCAAGAGCCATTATTCTTATATAACAATTCTGTTTGAAGAAAATCCAAAAGAATCTACTGATAAACATTAAAGTTAAAAGATGTTAGCAAGGTTAATGGATATAGAGTCAATATACAGAAATCAAGAGCATTTAGAAAGTAAACAGAAAAATACATTTAAAAGAGATTTGATTTACAATACCTTTAAAATATGTCATTGCCTAGGACTAAAACGAGCAAAAGATATGCAAAGACCTGTAAATAGGAAACAAAAAATTAAGTTATTACAAGAAATTTTAAAAAGTCCTCAAAACATGGAGAGATACAATAAAACATTCATTGATAAGAAGATTCAATAATGAAAGTATATCAATTTTCAGACTGATCTACGGATCCAGTGTAACCCCAGTGAACATCCCAACAGTTCTTTTGAAAAAATACAACTTGGCAAACTAATCCCCAAAAACATAAGCAATCAAAAAGTTCAGGCTGGGTGCTGTGGCTCACGTCTGTAATCCCAGCATTTTGGGAGGCCAAGGCAGGAGGATTGCTTGAGTCCAGGAGTTTGAGACCAGCCTGGGTAATTTAGGGAGACCTCGTCTCTACAAAACATTTAAAAATTAGCTGGGCTTGGTGGCACACAGCTGTGGTACCAGTTACTCAGGAAGCTGAGGTGGGAGGATGCCATGAACCTGGGAGATTTGAGTCTACAGTGAGCCATGACCACGCTACTGCACTCCAGCCTGGGTGACAGAGTGACACCTTGCCTCAAAAAAAAAAAAAAAAAAGACTGGATCCATTATCTGTTTTGCTATTTTCTAACTGTGTGACCTTGGATAAGGTGTTTAACATCTCTGAACTTGACTGGGGCGATCCCCGGGCATAAAGGCGGATACAGTTTTATCTCACAGAGTTTTGGGATGAGCACAGTGGAACAATAGCAATAACATGGGATTAGGCCAATAGCAATAACATGGGATTAGGCCTGCCATGGTGTCTCACACCATAATCCCAGCACTTTGAGAGACCAAGGCAGGCAGATTGCTTGAGTCTGCCAGTTTGAGAGCAGCCTGGGCAACACAATGAAACACCTGTCTCTACAAAAAATTAAAAAATCATCTAGGCATAGTGGCATACACTTCAGCTACTTGGGAGGCTGAGGTGGGAAGATTGCTTGAGCCCAGGATGTCGAGGCTACAGTGAGCCGCGATTGTGCCACTGCACTCCAGCCTGGGCGACGAAGCCAGATCCTATCTCAAAAAGCAAAAACAAAACACCAAAAATACATGGGATTAACTAGATTGTGATGTGTCTGTGCCATGGAATACATAAAGCAGTTAAAATAATAGGGTAACTACCTCAAAAATAAAAAGTTATTATTATTATTATTTTTTGAGACAGAGTCTCACTCTGTCACCCAGGCTGGAATGCAGTGATACCATCTTGGCTCACCGCAACCTCCGACTCCTGGGTTCAAGCGATTCTCCTGCCTCAGCCTCCTTAGTAGCTGGGATTACAGGCACCCACCACCACACACAGCTAATTTTTGTATTTTTAGTAGAGACGGGGTTTTACCATGTTGGCCAGGCTGGTCTTGAACTCTTGAGCTCAGGTGATCCGCCCACCTCGGCCTCCCAAACGGCTGGGATTACAGGCATAAGGCACCAGGCCAGGCCTCAAAAATAAAAAGTTTTTAAAAATGATAGTGTGGATCTGTATATCCTCATATAAGGAAGGAACTCCATGACACACACGGGAATGAACAAAGCGAATCCCAATTCAGTATCAGCGTGCCTCAAAGCTCACGCATCAGAATCACTGTGTGATTCGCATGTCATTGTTCTCCAGTGAGATCCAGGCACTGGTATTTAAAAACAAACTAAAAACAAACAAAGAAAGCAAACAACAGTTATTGTCATACGCAGCCCTGCGCTGAGAACCCGTGGTCATAAAAACAGCTACAGCTATTACTTTGGACTTACAATGTAGCCGACATCATTCTGAACACTTTGTCTACAGCAACTCACTGAATCCTTACAACTCCAGGAGGAAGGTTCGATTATCCTCCCCCCATTCACAGATAAGAAAAGTCCGGCTCGGTGGCTCAAGCCTGTAATCCCAGCACTTTGGGAGGCCGAGACGGGCGGATCACGAGGTCAGGAGATCAAGACCATCCTGGCTAACACGGTGAAACCCCGTCTCTATTAAGAAATACAAAAAACTAGCCGGGCGAGGTGGCGGGCGCCTGTAGTCCCAGCTACTCGGGAGGCTGAGGCTGGAGAATGGCGTGAACCCGGGAGGCGGAGCTTGCAGTGAGCTGAGATCCGGCCACTGCACTCCAGCCTGGGCGACAGAGCGAGACTCCGTCTAAAAAAAAAAAAAAAAAAAAAAAGAAAAGAAAAGTGAGGCACAGAGAGTTTACACAGCTTGTTTATAATCACACAGCTAGTGGATAGTGGGGTGGCACTTACGGGATCCAGGCAGAGCGGCTCTAAAAATCTAGCAGAATTCCATGCAGTGGTGGGGAGGGAAGAGGAGAGCAGAATTTAGGAATTTTCAATGTGAGTCAGCAGGGGAGGGGGCGCAGGAATCTAATGATCCCCAGATCTGGAAACCTGGGGCATTGGCTCCCAACTCCCTGATAATAACCGCCTGGGGCATTCTTTAACTCTAGGATTCCAGGGCGTCTCGGAGATTCTATTTCCTGGGTCTGAGGCAGGACCCAGGAACCAGCAAGGGTCCCAGGCAGGCCCAGCTTCCCAGACCTGAGCAGCCACTGACAGCTCACCCTCGAGGGGCCATGCTTGCTTCAAACCTCAGCAGTCAACAGCCTGAAATTCATTTTTTTTTTTTTTTTTGAGACAGTCTCACTCTGTTGCCCAGGCTGAAGTACAGTGGCGCAATCTTGGTTCACGGTAACTTGTGCCTCCCAGGTTCACGTGAGTCTCGTGCCTCAGCCTCCCGAGTAGCTGGGACTACAGGCACGTGACACCATGGCGAGCTAATTTTTGTATTTTTAGTAGAGATGGGGTTTCACCATGTTGGCCAGGCTGGCCTCAAACTCCTGACCTCAAGCGATCCGCCCCGCTTGGCCTCCCAAAGTGCTGGATTACAGGTGTAAGCCACCACGCTGGGCTGAAATTCTTAATAATGTAATCTTCGAATGTGTGTTTTGTAAGTGATGGACAGTGTGATGTGCGCCAGGGGCTCGGGCTCTACGCACCTGTGATCTCACCCCGACCCACCCTCTGCCTCCCTGGGAAGGCTCTCCCTGTAGTCCCCCCACACCTGGATGCCCCAGGCTTGGTTCCCCTACCTGCCCCTGCCTCGTACACTGCCATGCTCTGCCCTTTATCCTTTGTCCCCAGAGGGCCTGGGCACAAGTGTGGGAAGGACTGGAGTCGGGTGTGCTGCCTGCAACATTGTGGGGTTGTGGCCATTCCTGCCCCGGGCTGACAGCGCCGGGCATATCTGTCTTGGTGGGGTTGGTGAGCCCCGCACCTCTTGGCACAGATGTTTAAAATCCCTCGGGGTCCCTGTCTGCAATGCAGTGGGGCAGTGAGCATACGGGAGAAGAGATGCCTGGCTCGACCACCGCAGAGGGTCCCCACGCGCCCTGCCTGAGCTCCATGCCTGGGGACCCCCTTTTCCTCCTTCCACCCTCTCTGAGTCAGGCCTGCATTGGTCTCTTTCAGCGCGCCCAAGGACAAAACCACAACACAAATGGCGTAATTTCTGTGATTCTGCACGCAAGTTAAATGCTCTCATATTTGCACTTAAAACTGGCATTGCACAATATATGGATGAACAGTAAAGTTCATGCTGATAATTTACAATTTTATTTTTCTTTACGTAGAATGACATTAAACAGAAATAAAATAACACTGTGACGAGTCAAGGGAGAGAGAGCATGGAAGAAAGGAAGAAAGTTTACACGTTAACAACTTTCATAGCACTTTGTTCTAACTTAAAAAAAACAATTTTTTTTTAAGATGGCATCTCCCTCTGTTGCCCAGGCTAGAGTGAGGTGGCGCGATCACAGCTCACTGCAGCCTCAACTGCCCGGGCTCAAGTGATCCTCCCACCTCAGCCTTCTAAGTAGCTGGGACTACAGGCACACATCACTATGCCTGGCTAATTTAAATTTTTTTTGTAGAGACAGGGGTCTCCCTATGTTGCCCAGGCTGGTCTCGAACTCCTGGCCTCAAGCAATCCTCCTGCCTCATCATCCCAAAGTGCTGGGATTATAGGTTTGAGCCATTGCACCTAGCCTGATCCAACTTTTTGAATAAGGGGTCCTTCATTTTCGTTTAGAACTGGGCCCTAAAAGTTATGCAACTGGCTCCAATCTCAGGGATTCTTATTGTCAGGGAAGTTCAAGAAACTGTTCAGGAATACGGCCGGGCATGGTGGCTCATGCCTGTAATCCCAGCACTTTCACTGGCCGAGGTGGACAGACCTCTTGAGTTCAGGAGTTCAAGACCAGCCTGGCCAATGTGGTGAGGCAAAAAATACAAAAATCAGCTGGGTGTGGTGGTGTACATCTGTAGTCTTAGTCCCAGCTGCTTGAGAGGCTGAAGCAGGAGAATGGCTTGAACCCAGGAGGCAGAAGTGGCAGTGAGCTGAGATCGCGTCACTGAGCTCTAACCTGGGCGACAAAGCCAAACTCTGTTTCAAAGAAAGAAAAAAAAAAAAAGAAGAAAGAAACTAGAGGAATATGGATTGGATAAAACTCTAAACTTGTGTCTTTATGTTGCCAGTAGCTGGCCCATTTTGCTGAGCATTTTAGTTAAGGACACTACTGTAGACATCTCAGCTTCCCTGGGCTCCCCAGCTACGAGGGCATGTCCAAGAAGACACCACAGGCTCCAGCCACCTTCCTTACGGTCAGTGGGCAGCAAGCCAGGCTCTCCAGGCAGAGCTGGGGTGGAGGTGTCTCAGGCTAGCGGGGAAGCACTCTCGAAGGGCCAGCGGGGTGCTCAGTATTTGGCATGGGTGGACACCGGCCTGGGGAGAAGGGTAGCTGCTGGCCCTGGATAAAAGGCACTGGGCAATTTTTAACCAGCTATATTATTTACATATGTATAAATGGATAGACATAGATGTAATTTTGCCTGAAAAAACAGTATACCCTATTACATTTATCTATTTTATTTTTATTTTTTTTCTTTGAGGCAGACTCTCACTCTGTCATCCAGACTGGAGTGCAGTGGTACGATCTCCGCTCACAGCAACCTCCACCTCCCGGGTTCAAGCAATTCTCCTGCCTCAGCCTCCCAAGCAGCTGGGATCACAGGCATGTGCCACCATGACCGGTTAATTTATGTATTTTCAGTAGAGACGGGGTTTCACCATGTTGGTCAGGCTGGTCTCAAACTCCTGACCTCAGGTGATCCTCCTGCCTCAGCCTCCCAAAGTGCTGGGATTACAGGCGTGGGCCACTGCGCCCGGCCTAAATTTGAATTTCAAATAATTTCAAATGTCAAATTATTTTTTTAATGTAATATATCCCAACTCATGCATATTTGGGATACACTTATACCAAAAAATTATTCATTGTTGATCTGACCCTCATAGTTACGTGTATACCCTGTATTTTTATTTGCTAAATCTGGAAACATTCACGGTACAAAAAGTTCAAAGATCCAGATTCTAGTCCTGGCTTTGCGCTAACCAGGAGTTGGAGCAAAGAGGGTACTGCTTCTCAGGCCTCTGGTTAAAAGAAGCCCCTCTCCAACTCCCCCACTGCCTCCACCATCCAGGCTGAGAGAGAGGTTCGGTCAGACACACCAGAGCTAGACCCCAAGCGGATGCTTTCCAGCGCAACGTGAGATTTTGCAGGAAAGGAGTGCATGGGCGTGCAAAGGGGACGCGCGCTAAGCGTAAGGCGGCGTTCTCAACGCTTAGCAGAGGATTGGGATCGCCTGGTGAACGGGAAGAATACTGACGTCCAGCGCCCCCACCCCCAATTCGACTGGTCTAAAGTGGGGCCCAGATACTTGTCTTTTTTTTTAAAGTTTCACAGTGACTCCAATGTGACCTGCACAGTTAAGAAACTGCAGGAGTCTGGGCGGCTTCCAAGGATGGGTCAGGGGCTGGAGGCGGTCTGTGCAATTGGTCTCGTGTTTGCAGAGCTGGAAGAGCCCCCGAGTGGCATCGGGGCCACTTCCGCCTGCATGAAGAAAGGGGTGCCGGGAGGACTGAGGAGGGACTAGGACCCCATCCCCGTTCCTGAGCCAGCGCCCGTCCTACCCCCTGCACGGCGCCTCCAGAAACCCGACAGGGAGAGCGCCTGGACCCCAGGCAGGACGCCGCGTGGGGGACGCTGGCTGCAGACGCCTGTCCCGAGGGCGCCCAGAGGCTGGCTCTGAATCCCAGGATGCCCAGGCCACGATCGCTCGGTCCTGGAGCCTGGGGCTCCTGAAGCCGCGGGGCCTCTTTTGGGGTTTGGGGTCTCAAACCTGAGCGCTCCAGCCCCGGCTGGCGCTAGGTGGCGCCCGAGAGCGCGCCAGGCTCTCCCTGGGGAGACCTGAAGCCGGCCGGGGTCTCCCTGCTCTGGCGCAGGCGGATCATCAACCCCCTGCGTGGCCCAGTTATAGGATCCTTGGGCGGTGCCATGCAATGCCTTTTCAAGGCCCAGCACTTGGCCCGGCCCATGGGAGGGATGGATAGTCGTGCATCCCATAGAGGTGTGGGTCAACAGCCTGTGTATAGCACCTTGGTCCCGTAAGATTTTCATGGAGCTGAAAAATTCTTAACATTCTTATGGCCTAGAGACTTCATAGGGGAACGCATTCCTCACGAGTTTGTGGCGATGCTGGTGTAAACCAACCTACCGTGCTGCCAGTCATATAAAAGTCTAGCGCATGTAATTATGCACCGTACATAATGCTCGGTAATGATAATAACTGTGTTACTGGCTTAGGTATTTACTACACTATACTTTTTTCATTTCATTTTGTTTTGTTTTTATAGAGACAGAGTCTCGCTCTGTTGCCTAGACTGGAGTGCAGTGGTGCGACCATAGCTCTCTGTAGCCGTGGCCTTTGCAGCTCAAACGATCCTTCTGTCTCAGTCTCCCGAGTACCTGAGACTACAGGTGTGCACCACCACTCCTGGCTATTTTTTAAAAATTTTTAGTAGAGACAAGGTTTCACTAAGTTGCCCAGGTTGGCCTTGAACTCCTGAGCTCAAACGATCCTCCGACCTTGGCGTCCCAAAGTGCTGGGATTACAGGCCTGAGCCACAGGGCCTGGCCCTTGTTGTTACTTAGAGGGCACTCATATTTTTTAAAAGTTACCTGTAAAACAGCCTCGGGCAGGCCTTTCAGGAGATATTCTAGAAGAAAACATTATTATCATAGGAGATGACAGTCTCCATACACATTGCCTCTGAAGACCTTCCAGTGGGTAAGATGTGGAGGTGGAAGACATTGACATTCATGATCCTGAATCTGGGTAGGCCTAGGCTAATGTGTATGTGTGTCTTAGTTTTTAATAAAAAAGTTTAAAAAGTTAAAAAAAATTTGATAGAAAAGGCCGTCCAGGCACAGTAGCTCACGTCTGTAATCCCAACACTTTGGGAGGCGGGCAGATCACCTGAGGTCAGGAGTTAGAGACCAGCCTGGCCAACATAGTGAAACTCCATCTCCATTTAAAAAAATACAAAAATTAGCCAGGCATGGTAGTGGGCACCTGTAATCCCAGCTACATGGAAGGCTGAGGCAGGAAGAATTAATTGCTTGAACTCAGGAGATGGAGGTTGCAGTAAGCCGAGATCATGCCACTGCACTCCAGCCTGGGCAACAGAATGAGGCTCTGTCTAGAAGAAGAAGAAAAAAGTTAATAGGGCCAGGTGCAGTGGCTTATACCTGTAATCCCAGCACTTTGGGAGGCAGAATTGGGTGGACTACTTGAGCTCAGGAGTTTGAGACCAGCCTGGGTAAGGTGGCAAAACCCTGTCTCTACAAAAAATACAAAAATTAGCCAGAGGTGGTGATGTGCATCTGTAGTCCCAGCTATTTGAGAGGCTGAGATGGGAAGATCGCTTGAGCCTGGGAGGTCAAGGCTGCAGAGAGCCAAGATTGTGCCACTGCACTCCAGCCTGGGTGACAGAGTGAGACCCTATCTAAAAAAAAAAAAAAAAAAGCTAGTAGAATAAAGACATAAAATAAATTTTTGTATAATATGTTTGATGTGTTTGTGTTTTAAGCTAAGTGTTATTACAAAAAAGTAAAAAAGTTAAAAAAATTAAAAAGTTTATAAAGTAAAAAAGTTCTAGTAAGCTAAGGTTAATTTATTATTGAAGAAGAAAAAACCAAATTTTAAATAAATTGCATGTGGTCTCAGTGTGCAGTATCTATAGAGTCCACAGTAGTGCAAAGTCATGTCCCAGGCCTTCACATCCACTCACCACCCAGAGCAACTTCCAGTCCTACAAGCTCCATTTATGGTAAGTGCCCTATACAGGTGTGTCATTTTTAATCTTTTTTTTTTCTGAGATGGAGTCTCACTCTGTTGCCCAGGCTGGAGTGCAGTGGCGCAATCTCGGCTCACTGCAACCTCTGCCTCCCAGGTTCAAGCGATTCTCCTGCCTCAGTCTCCCAAGTAACTGGGATTACAGGTGCCCACCACCATGCCCAGCTAATTTTTGTATTTTCAGTAGAGACAGGGTTTTGCTCTGTTGGCCAGGCTGGCCTCGAACTCCTGATCTCAGGTGATCCACCTGCCTTGGCCTCCCAAGGTGCTGGGATTACAGGCATGAGCCACCGTGCGGCCCATTTTTAATCTTTTATACTGTATTTGTGCTGTGCATTTTTTGTGTTTAGAAGTGTTTGGTCATCAGAGAAATGCAAATCAAAACCATAATGAGATACCATCTCACACCAGTTAGAATGGCGATCATTAAAAAGTTAGGAAACAACAGATGCTGGAGAGGATGTGGAGAAACAGGAATGCTTTTACACTGTTGGTGGGAGTGTAAATTAGTTCAACCATTGAGGAAGACAGTGTGGCGATTCCTCAAGGATCTAGAACGAGAAATACCATTTGACCCAGCGATCCCATTACTGGGTATATACCCAAAATATTATAAATCATGCTACTATACAGACACATGCACATGTATGTTTATTGTGGCACTATTCACAATAGCAAAAACTTGGAACCCAAATGTCCATCAATGATAGACTGGAAAAAGAAAATGTGGCACATATACACCATGGAATACTATGCAGCCATGAAAAAGGAGGAGTTCATGTCCTTTGCAGGGACATGGATGAAGCTGGAAACCATCATTCTGAGCAAACTATCACAAGGACAGAAAAACAAACACCATATGTTCTCACCCATAGGTGGGAATCGAACAGTAAGAACACTTGGATACAGGGTGGGCAACATCACACACTGGGACCTATCATGGGGTGGGGAGCAGGGGGAGGGATAGTATTAGGAGAAATACCTAATGTAAATGACAAGTTAATGGGTGCAGCAAACCAACATGGCACATGTATACCTATGTAACAAACCTGCACGTTGTGCACATGTACCCTAGAACTTAAGGTACAATAATAATAATAAAAAAGAAGTGTTTAGATACACAATCACTTACCCTTTTGTTGCAGTTGCCTACAGTCTTCAGTGGGGTAACAAGCTGTACAGGTTGGTAGTGTAGGAGCAATAGGTTACACCATGTGGCCTAGGTGTGTGGGAGGCTGTGACATCTAGGTATGTGTAGGTGCACCTGTGATGTTCACACAATGACGGAATTGCCTTAAGTCGACTTTCTCAGGTGTGTCCGTCAAGAAGCAACACACAGGTTGGGCACAGTGGCTCACGCCTGTAATCCCAGCACTTTGGGAGTCCGAGGTGGGCGGATCACCTGAGGTCAGGAGTTCAAGACCAGCCTGGCCAACATAGTGAAACCCTGTCCCTACTAAAAATACAAAATTAGCCAGGCGTGGTGGCATGTGCCTATAGTCCCAGCTACTTGGGAGGCTGAGGCAGGAGAATCACTTGAACCCGGGAGGCAGAGGTTGCAGTGAGCTGACATTGTACCACTGCACTCCAGCTTGGGTGACAGAGCGAGACTCCACCTCAAAATAAAATAAAAAATAAAAAATAAAGCCACCCACATCTGTAATTGATCCACATCACCCCCCTTCCCTCTGGTCTGCTCTTGAAAGGGTCCAAGTGGCACATCTATCTTGTCAGGTCATGCGCATCTCTGTTAGCCACATCTGGAAGATTCTTCAAAGTTTTCCTGTGCCTCCCTGTCAATTGGTAAGAAAAAATCACATATTTAAAAAAACAGGAAATTTATCGGAACAGACTCAAATAAGTGTATTTTCTATGCTAATGTTGATGCGGGGCAGGTGAGCCCCCAAATTGGGGCTTAGCCCGGGAGGGTTCTTGGCCTCACCCAAGAAAGAATTCAAGGGTGAGCCAGTGGTGTTACACAGCAACTTACATTGGAGCGGCAGTGTCCAGCAGCAGCAGAGGGACTGCTCCCTGCCACACAGGGCTACCCCATAGGCGGTGTGCCCAGAGTAGCAGCTCAGAGGCAGTGCTGCTGTCATATTTATACCCGCTTTTAATTACATGCAAATTAAGGGGCAGATTATGCAGAATCTAGGAAAAGGGTGGTAACTTCTGGGTGCTGGGTCGTTGCCATGGAAAGGGGTGGTAACGCCCAGGTGTTGCCATGGCAACAGTAAACCAACCCGGTTCACTGGTGGGCAGGTCTTGTGAACATTTGCTTACGCCCAGTCCCTGTTTTAGCTAGTCCTCAATTTGGTCTCCATCAGGAATCAAGTTCCGCTTCCTATCTCAATGTGATGGGAAAGGAGACTCCCAATAAGGACTTTGAGACATTACAAAATGTTGGACAGGAGTGATGGCTCACATCTGCAATCCCAGCACTTTGGAAGGCCACGGCAGGTGGATCACTTGAGGTCGACAGTTCGAGACCAGCCTGGGCAACATAGTGAAACCCCATCTCTACTAAAAATACAAAAATTAGCCAGGCTTGGTGGCACGTGCCTCAAGTCCCAGCTACTCGGGAGGCTGAGGCAGGAGAATCACTTGAACCCGGGAGGCGGAGGTTGCAGTGAGCCAAGATCGCGCCACTGCACTCCAGCCTGGGCAACAGAGCGAAACTCCGTCTCAGAAAAAAAAAAAAAAAAAATTAATCAAGAAGAATCCAGGCTGGGTGCGGTGGCTCATGCCTGTAATCCCAACACTTTGGGAGGCTGAGGCGGATGGATCACCTGAGGTCAGGAGTTTGAGATCAGCCTGGCCAATATGGTGAAACACCATCTCTACTAAAAAAAAAAAATTAGTTAGGCGTGGTGGTGCCCACCTGTAACCCTACCTACGCAGGAGGCTGAGGCAGGAGAATCGCTTGAACCTGGGAGGCGGAGGTTGCAGTGAGCTGAGATCATACCATTGCACCCACAGTCTGGCGGACGAGAGCAAAACTCCACCTCAAAAAAAAAAAAAAGAAGAAGAATCCAATTTTGTTCAGCATTATCTTCATTTAGAGTGTTTTAATAATTTTTTAAAAAATAGAACAAAGAATCCATTCCTCATGCTTCTACTGACAGCAGCTCTCCCTAAAGCAGGACATTCCAAAAACAAACAAAAAGGCAACAGACAAACATACATGGAAATAAGATGGTCTCTCGAAGCTCTGAGAATTGCAAAGATTTCCTTTCAAGAAACTCAAGTTAGCTTTTGGAAAATGATCTTTTCTATGTTACTAGATATTTCTCTTTTTTTCTCTCCTCATTTTACTTAAATAACTTATTCAGTTAACATCTATTTGCCAGCCTTCAAAGTCAGATCCTGGAAATACAAAAAAGGAGCAAATAATGGGAAACCATCCCGGCCTGTAGGAAACTCACTAACTAACTCGGTAGAAAGGAAGGCTTGTAAATGATGCCAATACAGCGTGCTTGCGATTTCATGGGATCGCATGTATTTTGGTGTTTGGAAGCACAGAGGAGCAAGTATTAATTTTTTAAACTTAGTATAATGAAAATTTTCAAACGCAAACAAAAATAATAGTATAATGAATCCTGTTACCCATTACCCAACTTACAAAATGATTATCCTATTGCCAACTGTTTCATCTAGGCCTTACTACCTTGCAGGTTACTTTCTTTTATTTTTACAGTGTTATTTAGATATAGTTACATATAGTAAAATTCACCCACTCTCAATGTATAAGCAATGCTTTTTAATAGAGTCATGTAACCAACATGATTCAATTTTTAGAATATCCGTATACATCCTAAAAATTTTACTCTCAACTTGTGACAGTTCTCCTCCCTTGCCCCAGCAACCATTGATCTTTCTGTCTCTATAGATTTGCCTTTTCTGGACATTTTTTTTTTTTTTTTTTGAGACAGAGTCTCACTCTGTCGCCCAAGCTGGAGTGTAATGGCACCATGTCGGCTCACTGCAACCTCCCCATCCTGGGTTCAAGCGATTCTCCTGCCTCAGCCTCCCGAGTAGCTGAGACTACAGGTACCTGCCACCATGCCCAACTAATTTTTGTGTTTTTAGTAGAAATGGGGTTTCACCATGTTGCCCAGGCTGGTCTCGAACTCCTGACCTCACGTGATCCACCCAACTCAGCCTCGCAAAAGTGCTGGGATTACAGGTGTGGGCTACTGTGCCTGGCCTCTTTTTTTCTTTTTTCTTTTTGAGATAGGGTTTCACTTTGTCACCCAGGTTGGAGTGCAGCATCACAAACATGGTTCATGGAAGCCTCAACTTCCTGGGCTCAAGTGATCCTCCTACCTCAGACTCCTGAGTAGCGAGGACTACAGGCACATGACACCCTGCCTGGGTAATTTTTTAGTTTTTGTAGAGATGGGGTCTCACCGTGTTGCCCAGGCTGGTCTCAAACTCCTGGACTCAAGCAGTCTTCCCATCTCAGCCTCTGTAGTTAATTACGGTGCAAGGAGCCACTGTAATCTAGCCTCAATTGAATGCAAAAACATTCATAGTGGGTCAGGTGATGAGTGGTTACTGTAATCCTCAGCAGCTTTGGGAGGTCGAGCACAGCGACCACGAGGTCGCTGATAGACCATCCCCTGCCAACACCTGCAGTCCCGGCCTCACTTAAAATACAAAAAAATTAGTCCAGGCGAGGTGGCGGCTACCAGCCCAGCCATCGGAGTTGAGGTAGGAGGAATGGCGGGAACTGGGGTGAGCCGCGGCGAGCCGGGGACCGGCGCCACTGCACCAGCCTGGCGACAGAGGAGACCCCGGCCCCAAAAAAAATATATATATATATATATATATATATATATGTTATTCCATAGGAGGAAGGCAGGAAAGAAAACATCCAAAGAAGCGTTTCTGTGTCTGTGCATGCTTGAATATTTTGCTCAGCCGGTGTCAAAAGTCTGAGCCAACCATATTATCATCATGAAGGAATGTGCCCTGTTACAAGTGCTTGGCGTTTCATGCCTGGCCGCCCGGAGCCATGAGGCCTGATATCTTGCCCGGAGGGCTTTGCTTCCCAGAAGTGGGTGGGAAGAGTGGACCCCATTTCTACAAGGCAAGTTCTGGAGCTGAGGTGGATTCTCTACCAAGGCACAGAGAGGAAAGAAACCTTAGTCTAATTCCCAGGTTGGCCGTCACTCCCTGTGTGCCTTACCTATGCCTGAGCCTTTGTTTGCCTTCTTGTAAAATGGGATTCCTTGCATTTTACTGAATTTTCAAACATTTTATTAGAATTAATATACTCGTTGCTGAGGGGTTGTTGGAACCCCAGGAATCCATCATAGTGAGAGATTTATTCCTTGCAGTTCTAGCACATTTTGATTTAATGAGTATTGCCTGGTGCTTGAGATGAAGTCTGACGCGGGAGGCCGCTTGTGTCTCTGGATGGAGGAGGCACCAGGACCAGGAGCTGTGGTAGGAGGAGCACGGCCCAGGCCCTCGAGGACACCCCTGCAGCAAGGGAGGCAGTGCAGACGTAGGGAGGCCAAGCTGCAGTCTCCACTCGGGGTGCAGCGCCTACAGGAATCTTCAGAGGCTCAGCACAGGTTGAGGCTGTCCCAGTCAGGGTCCCCAAAGCCCTAAGTCTGTGTGAAGAAACCCGGGAGGGCTTCCAAGCCAGCACGGGCGGCCGAAGATCCGCCAGGGCCTGCGGCCGCTGCGGTTCCATCTGTCTGTGCAGCTCCCACCTCTAACTGTGGCCACTGTCTTCCCAATGCCCCACAGTTTGCTCATGGAGAGATTCCTGGCGATCGTAGGCCCTCTGCAGCTCTCTGAAGGGTGAACTGATGAATGAATAGATGGATGAATGGATGACGACCACAACAGTTTCTGGAGGGCCACAGGTTGGGCTGGGCTGGGCACCCTGACAACAGGTGGGTTCTTGTTTCTCCCTGAAGTCTGGCATTCCCAGGTAGCATCCAGAAGGCCGAATGCACCTGAGTGTGCTCTGCCTTCCCTCTTAGTCTAAGCCTTATTATGTATTTAATTATTTACTATTATTATTATAATATATTTTTTAGAGACAGGC
The DNA here is from genome assembly GCF_008728515.1 of Papio anubis. Classification (NCBI taxonomy): domain Eukaryota; kingdom Metazoa; phylum Chordata; class Mammalia; order Primates; family Cercopithecidae; genus Papio; species Papio anubis. Next base: position 70,047,511 of record NC_044993.1, on the reverse strand, counting down.
TCTCACTCTGTCGCCCAGGCTGGAATGTCGTGGCATCATCATAGCTCACTTCAGCCTCAAAGTCCCAGGCTCAAGTGATCCTCCCGCCTCAGCCTCCTGAGCAGCTGGGACTACAAATGTGTGACACCATGCCTGGCTAATTTTTTTTTTAAATATAAATGGAATCTCACTGTTGCTCAGGCTGGTCCTGAACTCTTGGGCTTAAGTGATTCTCCTGCATCGGCCTCCCAAAATGTTGGAATTACATGTGTGAGCCTCCATGCCGGGCCCTATAGCCTGAGCTTTTTTAAATGTAACTTTTTTTTTTTTGAGACAGAGTCTTGCTCTGTCGCCCAGGCTGGAGTGCAGTGGTGTGATCTGGGTTCACTGCAACCTCTGCCTCCTCCCAGGGTCAAGTGATTCTCCTGCCTTGGCCTCCTGAGTAGCTGGGATTACAAGCGCACCCCCCACCATGCCCAGCTCATTTTTGTATTTTAGTAGAGACAGGGTTTCACCATGTTGGCCAGGCTGGTCTCAAACTCCTGACTTCAAGTGATCCACCTGCCTCGGACTCCCAAAGTGCTGGGATTATAGGCATGAGCCACCGCGCCCAGCCTCAATATACATTTTTCATTGAGATCTAAATCGTATACCATAGAATTTTAATGTGTACTGTTCAGTGGTTTTTAGTCTTTTCACAATAAATTGAGTTTTTGAGTAGATAATGCATTCATATGGCTTAAAATTCAATGATTACAAAGGAATATACATGGAAACATCTTCCTTCCCCCCGTCCCGCATACATAGATCATATTATCTATTTTTTGAGTATACTCATAGATATTTTATGCAAATACAAGCAAATATATTCCATCCCTTTTTAATCTACATGGTAGAGAACTATATGTACTGCTCAGCATCTTGCTTTTTTACTTAACTTGGAGGTCCTGCTGGTACTGAGCTTTCTCGTTCCTTCTGGTGGCTGCCTGGTATTCTAGTCTACGGATGGATAAATATTTATTGATGGATATTTAGGTTGTCTCTACCCTCACCTTTTGCAAATAAATGCTGTAAAGAAGAACCTGGTGCATGAGACATTTTGCATGTTTGGGCAGATCTGTAGAATTAATTCCCAGAAGGGCATGTGTTTTTTAAATTTTGACAGCTCTTGCTAAGTTGCCCTTTATAGAGGTTACACCAGTTTTAATTCCCATCAGAATTTATTTCCAAACCTACCATGAGATACGCCAGCGCTGACAAGAATGCTCACTGCGGCATTGTTCATAACGCCCCAAACTGGGAACAGCTCAAGTGATCCTCAGCGGAACGGAGAAATCATGGCCTCTTCACACAACGAAATATTACGCTGCAATGAAAAGAAACAAAATTCTGCTGCACATGGCAGGGAGGAATCTCCTAGGCGGATTGATGATTGAAAGAAGCCAGACACAGAACGGTCCTTACTGCATGATTTCTGTGATATGACTCAACCCGGAAGTCAAAAGGAAGATGCAATCTAGGATGACAGTGATGGAAACAGAGGTGACCCTTGGGTGGCAGAGGGAGTCTGCTGAGTTTCTAAAAATGTCATGTATCTTGTTCGGAGTGATAGTTGTATGGGTGCATCAATGTGTGAAAACTCACTGAGTTATGTGCGCTTCACTGATGGAAGTTGCACCCCAACAAAAAGTTAAAGGGTTTTAAAAAAATTGCCTACACTGACGTGCAAACAACATGGCCGCCCCAACGGGCAGACTCCTCCGATGCAAAAGTTTAGGTGACAGGCTGTCTTTCTTTTGTCCAGTCCTAAGCCGGGGTGGGTTCTGGGCACAAAGAGGTGAAGCACGAGGCTCCCTCCACTGCCTCCAGAACTGTCCAGGGTTCCCCTCTGAGCCTCCAAAAGTGCAGAGTCACACCTGAGGGGGAGGAAGGACCAGAACGACTCCACCCCTCGCCCCACCGCCTCCTTCTCTGCTCTCTGACCGGTGACCAGTGAGGTTTCATTGTTCCCTTCCTGGACGTGTCCCCTGGTCCAGACAATTCCCTGCACCAGCTGCTGAGCAGCTGCCTGGCTATTTATAGCCTCGGTCATCAGTCCCTTCCTCCCACCCTCGGCCCCACTCCTGGGACCACTCTCCCCACCCCCACCCACTTTCCGAGAGTCTGGCTGTGTCCAGCCAACCAGGAGAAGAGTGGGGATAGTGGAGGCTGAATTCGTTGACAAATATCATAGAACACAATTTTTAAAATGTTTCTGGAACATTCTAGGACACATTGTTGTGGGGAGGGGCCTGCCCCTGCTGAGCTGATCCCTGGGTCTCCTGAGGTGACCTCAACTGTCTTTTTTTGGAGACAGAGTCTTGCTGTGTCGCCCAGGCTGGAGTACAGTGGCATGATCTCAGCTCACTGCAACCTCTGCCTCCTGGGTTCAAGCAATTACCGTGCCTCAGCCTCCTGAGTATCTAGGACTACAGGTGTGTGCCACCATGCCCGGCCAGTTTTTGTATTTTTCAGTAGAGGTGGGATTTCACCAATGTTGGCCAGGCTGGTCTTGAACTCCTGACCTCAAATCCACCCCCCTTGGCTTCCCAACGTGCTGGGATTACAGATGTGCACCACCGCGCCCGGCCTGTAATCCTACCGGCCATCAAATCCACTTTAAAAGCAGTAAAGGCATTTGCCTCTTTCCTCTTTCTCGTTCTTTCTCACCCCGCTCAGTCCATCTCCCTACCCCCCTCTCTCCTTCCTTCCTGCACCCACCTTTCTTCCTTCCTTTCTCGGTGAAGTGAAAGGTCACCTCTCATTGTGGAGGAAGGACCAGTAAAGCCAGCTTTAAATGAACATTACTGGGTTGACCTATGCCAGGCAGGCGTGAGGTCTCCAGACAATCAAGCTTGGTGCGTTCACGCCCGGGATGCTGGGGTTGCCCCACCTCTAGGTTTGGAGTGGGACGAGGAGGAGAAGCAATTTGTTCAGGAGCAGAGAAAGTTCACTTGGCTGTGACTCATCGCGTCTCCATCGGGAGTCTTCAGCGGGTCCATGATCATCGGACACGTTCATGATCCGTCCTCAGGCCCTGCCTGTGCAGCGTGTACGGAGGCCAAGGAGTTCCTGGCAGAAAAGCAAGAGTGGAATGAGCTTGCGTACTTGAAGACTGTGGCCGTCTGCCAACATCTCCTTCAAATATGAACATTCTTATTTTCGCTCTCGAAGTTTTTGTCAGGTTTATTGCAAATGCAAGGGTGGTGAGCAGACAGAAACAAAATGGTATTTGCCGAGCTGGAAGGACTGTTTTCTCAACCGTTTCTCAAGAGCACACAAGTAGACGTGCACTTTCCTGGGTCACATCAGGCTCTCCATGGGGATTTGAATCCAAATCAGATATGGCCTTGTTTTACGACGGACCGTCTTGGGTCTCACGGTGTGAGTGTTCATAAGTACACGTCCATCCAGTACACGGCGAAGACTGTTGTAAACCACCCCTGGAAACACATACAAGACAGATGGGTACGCAGTTCACAGGATCGTGCAGAATTCTAATGAATTTCATTGGCATCAAATGTTATGTTCCTGTAAACTGAGAGCCATGAAATTAGAATGAGTGCCTAAAAGTGACTCATTTAATTGAAGAAATGTCTCAGAATCATAAATTGGTAAATCAAAATTGGTAAAACTAGTATCCTTCAAAAAAAATTGAGAATGATGTCCCTAATTGTTTTTTTTTTTTTTGAGACAGTTTCACTCTTGTTGCCCAGGCTAGAGTGCAGTGGCGCAATCTTGGGTCACTGCAACCTCCACCTCCTGGGTTCAGGTGATTGTCCTGCCTCAGTCTCCCGAGTCACTGGAATTATAGGCGCCCACCACCACTCCCAGCTAATTTTTGTTATTTTTAGTAAAGACGGCCAGACTGGTCTCAAACTCCTGGCCTCAAGCAGTCTTCCTGCCTTGGCCTCCCAAAGTGCTGGGATTACAGGCATAATCCACTGTGCCTGGCTGGGATGACTATTTTAATCTCAGGAGAGCCATTTGGGTCCCTTCCAGGGCACAATTCTATTTAAGGATATACTTTCTTAGTTTTACACAAACTTGATAACTGGATGTTAAAGACCAGTTATGATCAAAAAATGTTTACATTTTTGACGGAATTCGCTGTGTCGCCCAGGCTGAGCGTGGCCTGATTCGCAGCTCACCGTGTCTGGGCCTCCCAGGTTCATGCCATTCTCCTGCCTCAGCCTCCCAAGTAGCTGGGACTACTGGCACCCGCGAACACGCCCGGTTAATTTTTGTACTTTTTTTTTTTTTAGTAGAGACAGGGTTTCACTGTGTTAGCCAGGATGGTCTGATTTGACCTTGTGATCCGCCAGCCTCAAAGCCCCAGCGTTGATTTCATGAGCCACTGCGCCCGGCCCATAAGAGCATTTGTTAATATGCACGTCTAAAATCGTTCTTCCCACCTTCCTGTGCAGCACAAAGTAGTAAAGAGAGCAAGAATTTTCTTTCTAAACAGTTGAGCTGAAATTAAAAAAACAACAACAACAAAAACCCAAATGCCCATTCTCCTCCCAGCGGAAGTACAACTTCTCTTTGTATTCTGTTACTAATCTGCTGCACACACCTGTTCACCCAACAACAGCCAACAAAAGTCAAACTCAGAGTCAAGAGTCGTATACATCACAGTGTGTGCTGGAAATCTGATCCAAGCACGTGGACAAACTTTCTATGATTCCCGGCACCTAAGCTTGGCGGCTTGTTTTCAGCGTATTCTTAAAAACCTAGGAAATTGGCAATCACACTTCTAAGTTAAAAGATTGGGAAATCAGGCCAGTGAATAAATACTTACATTGGATCTGCACTATTGACGAAAAATAAAAAATCACTGGAGAAAAATGAGCCCCTTTCTTCTATTTTTGCTCAAAGTAGTCCAAAGAAAACAAGTGTTGGTTCACTCCTGCCTGTGAGCTCAGTGTTGAACAAACTCCAGCAAAATCACAGAGAAAGTTGGAACCAGATTTGCAGCACTGTATCTCACACGTTTCTTCTTCTTCTTTTTTTAAGAGATAGCATCTCACTCTATTGCCCAGGCCGGAGTGTAGCGGCACAGTCACAGTTCACTGCAGTCTCGAACTCCTGGGCTCAAGCGATTCTCCTGCCTCAGTCTTCTGAATAGCTGGTATATATTCCAGCACCACCACCCCCAGCTGCTTTTATATTATTTGTAGAAATGGGGTCTCACTATGTTGCCCAGGGTGGAGTGCAGTGGCACGATCATAGCTCACTGCAGCCTCCAACTCCTGTTGCCAATCTTGGTCCCAAACTCCTGGGCTGAAGTGATCCTCCCACTTTGGCCTCCTAAAGCACTGGGATTATAGACGTGAACCACCGCACCTGCCCCAGGTTCTTAAAAAGGGGTCTCCTTAAAAAGGATGCTTCGGCTGGGTGCGATGGCTCACGTCTGTAATCCCAGCACTTTGGGAGGCCGAGACGGGTGAATCACGAGGCCAGGAGATCGAGACCATCCCGGCTAATGCGGTGAAACCCCGTATCTACTAAAAAATACAAAAAATTAGCTGGGCGAGGTGGCGGGCGCCTGTAGTCCCAGCTACTTGGGAGGCTGAGGCAGGAGAATGGCGTAAACCCGGGAGGCGGAGCTTGCAGTGAGCTGAGATCCCGCCACTGCACCCCAGCCTGGGTGACAGAGCAAGACTCCGTCTCAACAACAATAACAAAAAAGGATGCTTCGGCCGGGCGCGGTGGCTCAGGCCTGTAATCCCAGCACTTTGGGAGGCCGAGGCGGGTGGATCACGAGGTCAGGAGATCGAGACCATCCTGGCTAACATGGTGAAACCCCGTCTCTACTAAAAATACAAAAAACTAGCCGGGCGTGGTGGCGGGCGCCTGTAGTCCCAGCTACTCGGAGGCTGAGGCATGAGAATGGCGTGAACCTGGGAGGCGGAGCTTGCAGTGAGCCGAGATCGCGCCACTGCACTCCAGCCTGGGTGACACAGCGCGAGACTCCGTCTCAAAAAAAAAAAAAAAAAAAAAAAGGATGCTTCACCTTCCTTTTTGGTGTCAGGGAGATAAACCGTCAGGGAGAGGGCACTTTGTTCCTCTAATTGCCTTTCTGCAGAGATTCCTGCTCAAGGAACGGGATGCCTAAACCTCAGTCCCCAGTGGCATTCAAGGCTGCTCGCAGCCACAGGGCGTGTTCTGGCCAATCCTATTCGAGCAAGGGGAGCTGACGGTGCCCCAGCACAGGCAGGCTGCACAGAGCCGCAGCCAGTTCTTCCTGGAAGCGCCTGCGTCAGAGCCAAGGACAGGCCACCTAGTAGTAGTGCCCCTGGAGCCTGGTGCTTGGCTTGGTAGATTAAAATGCAACAACTGGCCGGGCGTGGTGGCTCATGCCTGTAATCCCAGCACTTTGGGAGGCCGAGGCGGGTGGATCACCTGAGGTCAGGAGATCGAGACCATCCTGGCTAACACGGTGAAACCCCGTCTCTATTAAAAAATACAAAAAAATTAGCCGGGTGTGGTGGCGGGCGCCTGTAGTCTCAGCTACTCAGGAGGCTGAGGCAGGAGAATGGCATGAACCTGGGAGGCGGAGCTTGCAGTGAGCCGAGATCGCGCCACTGCACTCCAGCCTGGGCGACAGAGCGAGACTCTGCCTCATTTAAAAAAAAAAAAAAAAAAAGGAATAACCAGGCGGGGCACAGCAGCTCACGCCTGTAATCCCAGCACTTTGGGAGGCTGAGGCGGGCGGATCACAAGGTCAGAAGTTCGAGGCCAGCCTGGCCAACATGGTGAAACCCCATCTCTACTAAAAATACAAAAATTAGCTGGGCGTGGTGGCACATGCCTATAGTCCCAGCTACTTGGGAGGCTGAGGCAGGAGAATCACTTGAACCTGGGAGGCGGAGCTTGCAGTGAGCCAAGATCACATCACTGCATTCCAGCCTGGGCGACACAGCGAGACTCGGTCTCAAAAAATATATATGTATTTCACAGATACAGTCCTTCCTGGTTTTGGTTACTGACGGAGCATAAGCAAGTTTTAATTTTTTCAAATTTACAATTAAGCTCCTGAACAGCAACTCTCTTGCCGTGAACTGAAGGGAAATTTGACGTCTCCCCTCTCCACAGGGTTTTTGTCTTCTGGTAAAAAGAAGATGGGAAAATGCGGATAAAAAGAAGGTTGGAGGGGAGGAAGGAAAGAAAAACCGAGCAATTTCTAGAATACATGATGATTAAGAAAAAACTATCCATGCTTTTGGAATGGACAGATTCTTTAAAATCTGTGATTTCCTTATTTTTTGACTAGCGAGGTGCCATGCCCACAGGTAGGAAGCTTCAGCCAGTGTGTGTGGAAACAGTGCCAGTTTTGGGATATGACGGACAAGTCAGAAGCCTGCTTGAACCGCTGTCACCCCTTTGCAGCCATCCAACACCACGAACAGCAAAAACCTCAGGTCCTGGCAACCCGTCGGGACAAAGTGACCATCAACATGGGGAGGTTGCTGTCAGAGCCATGTCACAGCTCTTACGCCTCCCAGAATTGCTTTTGGTGTGAGGACTGCTGCATGGGTTGAGAAAATGGAATTTGATTGTAATAACTGGATCATCTCAGGGATGGCTAAATCCTAAAATGCCTACAAAGCGTGAAACTGACTCAGGATTTCACAGAGGATGTTAAGGTTCTGATTTTTCCACTTGGCGCTCATCTGGGTGTTATTATCAGCACTTTGGTTGAATGCTGCAGGGTGAGGAGGATGTGCCCAGAAGCCCCACTGCTGCACCCCGTCCGATGGCTTCTGACATGCAGAGCTGCGGGATGGGGGTTGCCGAGCTGGCCGGGGCAGGCTGGGAGCTGAGCTCTGCAGACACTGGGTGCTGGTGAACAACGATGCTTCCACATCCACTCTTCTGGGCATTCCCAGCCTGGTTCACTGCTCTGTCCCTCCCCTCCCCGCCCCCCCCCCCCCCCCCCCTCCCCTCCCCTCCCCTCCCCTCCCCTAATTCCCATTGGTGGGATTGGGTGGGGTTCTCTGGGCCCCACACTGGCCTGGGAGCCTGGCGTGCTGCTGCTGGGCCAGCCCAGGAGTGAATGGATGAAGTTCCTCTTTCTGAGCTGGGATCAGGTCCAGAACTCCCAGCTCGCAGCTTGGGCAGCTGCCTGGTGCTGAAACCAGAAGGGACCTCTGGGACTTAGTGGCAGCTTACGGGGAATGGCTAGGAATGTCTCCCTCTGGGCCAGTGTGTAAGGTCCAGACCAGGAAAAGCGTCAGAAACGGAACCCGAGGTTCATCAAGAAGCCAAGGGGGCAGGCTGGGGGCAGGCTGAGAGCCAGCATCGCAGGTTGATGCTGGGAGGTTGCTGCCTGTGGCAGTAAGGAAAGGAAGAGGCCATCTCAGAACACACGCAACACTGCCGTCCACACAGGGGAGCTCTTGGCAGGAGCCATCCACAGGGACGACTGCTGTGGACACGGATGGGGAGGTCCTGTGTGTGAGGCAGTGACAGAGCCATTGGTTGGGAACACAGTTTTGGAGTTTTGTTAACTATCCCAAGGTAGAGGCCGAGGGGACACACATACATGTCATGCCACAAGGTTAGCGTATTAGAACATGCTAGATTTTCTCTCAAAGCATGCAGGTCTGAGGCTGTCATCATTCTGCCAATAAAATAGACAGGTGAATGAAGAGACGGGGAAACTGGGAAATGAGGAGCTGAAAAGGAGAGAAAGTGGTCGCTGGTGCTGGCTATGTAAGAAAAGTAAATAGTGACCCAGAAGAATTGGGGTCACTGTCTGATTCATACAATAAAATCACTTTGTCTCATTTGAAATATTTTAGGAAAAAGGCATGCTTTTATCCAAAATTATCTGGAAAATTGCCTCAGATGTCTCTCATTTAAAAAAAAAAAAAGTAGGCCGGGCGCGGTGGCTCAAGCCTGTAATCCCAGCACTTTGGGAGGCCAAGACGGGTGGATCACAAGGTCAGCAGATCGAGACCATCCTGGCTAACACGGTGAAACCCCATCTCTACTAAAGATACAAAAACTAGCCGGGCGAGGTGACGGGCGCCTGTAGTCCCAGCTACTCGGGAGGCTGAGGCAGGAGAATGGCGAGGCGGAGCTTGCAGTGAGCTGAGATCCGGCCACTGCACTCCAGCCTGGGCGACAGAGCAAGACTCCGTCTCAAAAAAAAAAAAAAAAAGTAGTTGGACCAGGCGAGGTGGCTGAGGCCTGTAATCCCAGCACTTTGGGAGGTGGAGGAGAGAGGATCACCTGAGGCCAGGAGTTTGGGACCAGACTGAGCAACACAGTGAGACCTCATCTCTATAAAATAAATACATAAAATAGTTGCACCTTACCTTCTTAGGTCTTACTTGAATTAATGTCCTGAAAGTTCACATAAATGACATTCTTCAATATTAAAAAAAAAAAAAAAAAAAAAAGCCAAAACAAAATCCAAACGGTCTCCAGGCAGCAGGTTGGATGAGGACTTTAGAAGTCTATGGAAGTCCTTTATTTAGGTTTGTTCGTTTGTTTATTTTAGACACACTCTTGCTCTGTTGCCCAGGCTGGAGTGCAGTGGTGCGATCTCGGGGCTCACTGCAACCTCTGCCTCCCAGAGGTTCCAAGCAATTTTTCTGTCTCAACCTCCGGAGTAATTGGGATTACAGGCATGTGTCACCACGCCCAGCTAATTTTTTTGTATTTTTAGTAGAGACGGGGTTTCACCATATTGGCCAGGCTGGTCTCAAACTCCTGACCTCAAGTGATCCACCTGCCTTGGCCTCCCAAAGTGCTGAGACTACAGGTCTGAGCCACCGCACCCGGCCAGCAATCTGTCTTTTCCATGGAGGTACAAATGTGCAGCAAACCTTGCCTCTCTCCTGAGACCATTTGGATAATTTGGTTACTCTATGGACACCAAGTTTAGGATTTTCAGAGATCAGGCTTATTTGAGCAATTTAAACATTTCTCCATTCTAAGCATACACTAGATAATAAATATTCCACACATAATTTAAGCAATGAATCTTATGAAAAGAGTGATGGAGAAGGGGGAAAATACATTTTTCCTCGTGGTCACTTGCTGAATGACCGTCTAATCCTGCCATTAAACTCACACCGTCCACCTCCCTCTGGGTTTCGTTCTTTCCTTGAAAAGGAGGAAGGAGGCCGGGCGTGGTGGCTCAAGCCTGTAATCCCAGCACTTTGGGAGGCCGAGACGGGCGGATCACGAGGTCAGGAGATCGAGACCATCCTGGCTAACACGGTAAAACCCCGTCTCTACTAAAATATACAAAAAACTAGCCAGGCGAGGTGGTGGGTGCCTGTTGTCCCAGCTACTCGGGAGGCTGAGGCAGGAGAATGGCGTGAATCCGGGAGGCGGAGCTTGCAGTGAGCCAAGATTCGGCCACTGCACTCCAGCCTGGGCGACAGAGCGAGACTCCATCTCAAAAAAAAAAAAAAAAAAAAAAAAAAGAAAAAAGAAAAAGAAAAGGAGGAAGGAAAAGAAACTGTTTGGATGTAGCAGCGTGCTCTGTTTCTGGCTCTGCAACCAGCAGAAAGACTGCGGTCAATGAAGCTCAGGTTAGAACCTGAGCTTTCTAACCTGTTAAACAGAAAAGGCTTCTGCCAACACTTCAGTGGGGCATCGTGAAGCCAGACGAGGCTCCAGGGGTTTTGAGCTCATTGGCAGAAAAGCATCGCATAACAGGAGACTACCTTCCAGGCAGGGGCATATTTGCAAATGTAAAAACAGAATTTACAGGTGGAAAAGTCATTCTCTTGAAGTCAAAGCCTTGCCTGATGATCTTGTTGCTGAACGTTTATCTATAGTCCTAGAGTCAGGGAGGGAGGACGATGGCCGAATGGGGGTGGAGGCCACAGGTGGAGTGGAGAACCCTGGCATCCTGGGGCTTGAGGAAGGCAGGTGCGTCCCTGGAGAGGAATAAGTGTCCTAGAGACTCAGAACCAAAGCTGGAGCTGTGCTGAGCTGAGACCCGGGAGTTCCCACAGGCCAGTTCTGGAGGGGACAGAGAAGGCTAGAAAGCCACGGAGACTACGGGATGGAGTGCCTGGGAGGGCAGGGCTGGGGAGCAGTTCAGGTGTGTCTTGGCACAAGCATGTCTGTGCCCCCGGGCATCCTGAGCAGAGCGGGGTGTCAGGGCGGGGCGGGGGTGCATTTCGCTCCTCTCTCCCTGAACCCTTTCACATCCTTCTTGATCCTGTTTGCGTTCTCCCAGAATCACATGCACAAATCCAGACTCTTTCTGGTCCCGTTCATCTCCCTCCCATCCTAGAGGGCACGGATTTTGTTTGATGAGAAAATAAAGAAGGTCAGAGGGAGACTGGACACAGAAAGAGCAGCTCTCGGGAAGGCTGCTGGAGGCCGAGCCAGCGCTGCCTCCACTGTGCCTGGGCTGGGGGTGATTGGCAGAGATGAGTGGGTCCCCAACCATCAGCTCTTCCCTCAAAGAGCAGCAGGGGCCCTGCGGGAGGGTACGCTACCCTGAAAGGCTCTCACCAGCCAACCCAAGCCAGTGTTTGTTCTGCCTGGCTCTGGGACCCTCCTGCCGGGACCCCAAACACTGCTGGGGGAGGAGTTTTAAAAATAAAATGGATGGGCCGTGGTGGCTCACGCCTGTAATCCCAGCACTTTGGGAGGCCGAGACCGGGTGGATCACGAGGTCAGGAGATCGAGACCATCCTGGCTAACACGGTGAAACCCCATCTCTATTAAAAATACAAAAAGCCGGCGTGGTGGTGGGCACCTGTAGTCCCAGCTACTTGGGAGGCTGAGGCAGGAGAACAACGTGAACCCGGGAGGCAGAGCTTGCAGTGAGCTGAGATCGTGCCACTGCACTCCAGCCTGGGTGACAGAGCAAGAATCTGTCTCAAAAAAAATAAATAAATAAATAAAATAAAATGGATGGGCCGGGCACAGTGGCTCACGCCTGTAATCTCAGCACTCTGGTAGGCTGAGGCGGGTGGATCACCTGAGATCAGGAGTTCAAGACCAGCCTGGCCATGGTGAAACCCCGTCTCTACTAAAAATACAAAAAATTAGCCAGGTGTGGTGGTGCACACCTGTAATCCCAGTTACTTGGGAGGCTGAGGCAGAGAATCGCTTGAACCTGGGAGGCAGAGGTTGCAGTGAGCCAAGATTGCGCCATTGCACTCCGGCCTGGGCAACAAGAGTGAAACTCCGTCTCAAAAAAAAAAAAAAAAAAAAGATCATCTTATGGGCAGCAGCTGGAATGAGCTCCTTCATCGAGGAACAAACACAGAAGTGGTGCAGTTGTTTTCTCTGAATCTTTCTCGTCGGTTACTTTTTTTTTTTTTTTGAGAGTCTCCCTCTGTCGCCCAGAGTGCAGTGGTGCAATCCTGGCTCACTGCAACCTCTGCCTCCTGGGTTCAAGTGATTCTCGTGCCTTAGCCTCCCAAGTAGCTGGGACCACAGGCGCGCATCACCACGCCTGGCTGATTTGATTTTTGTACTTTTAGTAGAGACAGGGTTTCACCATGTTGGCCAGGCTGGTCTTGAGCTCCTGACCTCAGGTGATCCTCCCGCCTCGGCCTCCTAAAGTGCTGGGACTACAGACGGGAGCCACCGTGCCCGGCCTCGGTTGCTTTTTATTCAGAGTTTGAATTCTCCATAAAGCCATGGACAAGAAAATCATCTCGCATGCATTAGGGTTGACACTGAGAGCCCTATTTACAAATGTCGGCCAGGCATGGTGGCTCACGCCTGTAGTCCCAGTACTTTGGGAGGCTGAGGTGGGTGGATCACTTGAGCCCAGGAGTTTGAGACCAGCCTGAGCAACATGGTGACCCATCTCCACAAAAAATACAAAAACTAGCAGGGCATAGTGGCGTGCACTTGTAGTCCCAGCTACCTGGGATGCAGAGATAGGAGGATCGGTTGAGCCCAGGGAGGTTGAGGCTTCCGTGAGCTGTGATTGAGCCACTGCATTCCAGCTTGGATGACAGAGACTCTAATCTCAAGAAAAAAAAAAAAAAAAAGTCTCTCGATTCCTCGTATCTGGAAAGTCCCTTCAGTTTACTAGTGGAATTCATAGTGGTAACGCCACTGGGAAAAGCACAGCTTCTAATCACAGCTGTTTCTCAAATGCTCTCATGTATTGCAGCAAATTTAACAACCTAGGTAAATTAAAAAACCTAAGTAAAGGGAGTTTAGGGCATTATTTGGCACACAATAGGCACTTAACGAATACTGGCTGGATGTTACTTATCTGTTGGAAATAATTCAACTAACATTGTGTGTACTGAAATGTTTTTTAAACAGCTCTTCAAATATATTTAGATAACTCACACATTAAATTCTAAAATATAATTTTGATTAAAAATGCATGTATCAAGGCTGGGCACAGTGGCTCATGGCTGTAATCCTAGCACTCTGGGAGGCGGAGACGGGTGGATCACCTGAAGTCAGGAGTTCGAGACCAGCCTGGCCAACATGGTGAAACCCCATCTCTATTAAAAAAACAAAATTTATCTGGGTGTGGTGGCACATGCCTGTAATCCCAGCTACTCAGGAGGCTGAGGCAGGAGAATTGTTTGAACCCAGGAGGTGCAGGTTGTGGTGAGCTGAGATCGTGCCACTGCACTCCAGCCTAGGCAACAGAGTGAGGCTTTGTCTCAAAAAAATAAATAAATAAAATAAAAATGCATGTATCAATGAGTAGTATTAACATGCCGAATCAGGTTTCCAACGGGGAGTCCAGAACGCTAGGAAACCTCATCTGCAGAGAGTTGAAATGAAAAGTCATCCTTTCTCTGGTTGCTGTGGATTAGGGGCACTTTATTTGCATTCGTGGACTCCTGAAATTATATATAAAACCAAAAGATTTGGCCGGGCATGGTGGCTCATGCCTGTAATCCCAGCACTTTGGGAAGCTGAGGCGGGCAGATCCCCTGAGGTCTGGAGTTCGAGACCAGCCTGGCTAACATGGTGAAACCCCGTCTCTACTAAAAATATAAAAGTTAGCCGGGAGTGGTGGCACGAGTGTATAGTCCCAGCTACTAGGGAAACTGAGGCAGGAGAATCACTTGAACCTGGGGGGCGGAGGTTGCAGTGAGCCGAGATCGCACCACTGCACTCCAGCCTGGGCGAGAGAGCCAGACTCTGTCTCAAAAACAAAACAAAACAAAACAAAGAAAGAAAAAAAATCAAGAGTTGTTTTTACGTGTATTTTTTCTGGACAAAGGAAGCATAACCTTCATCAAATTATCAAAGCCTTTGTGAGCCAAACCTCTCCCACTGAAAAAAAAAACAAAAAACAAAAAACAATTAAGAATCCCTGCTGTTGAATGAGATTCTAACAGGCACGTGGATTACTTAATTCACATCTCCTTCAGACTTTCAGGCCCAGCAGGGATACGAGAATTCCCCAAGCTTAAATTACTCTAATATTCTAAACGACTCTTTAGAGTCATGTTATTTAAAAAACAACTTGTACAAAGGAACTTTGTGTAAAAATAGACACTTGGGAAGATTTTAAATGTACACGTCCATCGCGTGCAACTGTGTACTTTTTCTTGATTGCTTCCTCTTGGCTTTCTCCAGTTAGTTTCACTTTCCCAGTACGCGGGATCTATTCCAGGTGGCCACGGCAATAGATTCCCACAGCGGGGAAAAGCAACATGTGAACAAGATTTCAGACGAAAGAGAAACCGCAAATGATCAGTTCTGGGGCTGCTTGCAAAAATTAGAGGCTGCCTTTCTTGGTTGTTTGAGAAATCCTCTAAGTTCCTGGGTGCCCCTTCCAGTAGAAAGACCCACGTTCTGGCCGGGCACGGTGGCTCACGCCTGTAATCCCAGCACTTTGGGAGGCTGAGGAGGACGGATCACTTGAATCCAGGAGTTTGAGACCAGCCTGGCCAACATGGCAAGATCCCGTCTCTGCAAAAAACACAAAAATTAGCTGGGCATGGTGTTGCGCACCTATAGTCCCAGCTACTCAGGAGGCTGAGGTGGGAGGATCACCTGAGCTAGGGGAGGTCAAGGCTGCACTGAGCCCTGATGGTCACTGCACTCCGGCCTGGGTGACAAAATGAGACCCTGTCTCCAAAAAAACCAACCAAACAAAACCTCCATTCTTACAAGACCCTCAAGGCAGCAAAGACGGTTATTCCCTAAACTGGGAAGGTGGCCAGGGAGGCCTTCAGTGACGACTCGGAGGAGAGTGACCTCATCCAACAGCATCCTCATTGGCCCGGGCTTCAGCAGAGGATCACCTAGAGGCTGCACCCCCGCAAGTCCGTGAGCAACCACCGGAATCCGTGAATTCAGCTCCCTTTGCGGAGTCTACAAGAGAATCTTTGTGCCCTGAAGTTGGTCATAAATACTTAACTCACGAGGCCGGGCACAGTGGCTCACACCTGTAATCCCCGCAGTTTGGGAGGCTGAGGCACACGGATCACTTGAGGCCAGGAGTTCGAGACCGGTCTGGCAAACATGGTGAAACCCTGTCTCTACTGAAAAAAAAAAAAAAATTACCCGGGTGTGATGGTGGGTGCCTATAATCCCAGCTGCTAGGGAGGCTGAGGCACGAGAATTGCTTGAACCCAGGAGGCAGAGGTTGCAGTGAGCTGAGATCGCACCACTGCACTCCAGCCTGGGTGACAGAGTGAGACTCTAAATAAATAAATAAATAAATAAACTCATCAGGAAAACCCCTACAGGGGAAGTGGCTCTAACCCCCAGAAGGTCCATAGTTTGGCCTCAGATTTGGGAGTGTGGTGAACTCCCAAGAGGCGCAGAAAATGGCGTGCGTGTTTTTCTGGGAAAAGGCTGTGTGACTTTAAGCAGATTCTGAAGTGGCACTGTGACTTCCTCAAACCCCGGGGGACCCCAGTGATCTGTGTACCTGAAATCACTCTTTCCTATTCAGAAAACCTATTTTTTTTCTTCCCCCTCAATCCCTTCTCTAAAGATGTTGCAGAAAACGACTGAGGAGGCCTGACAGGGAAACTCGCACAGGCAGAACTTGTCCTGCAACCTTATTTTTATGGTTTAAAAAATTCTGTGTAAAAATACTTGTCAACTCAAGTTAACTGCAGCAAATAGATCCAATTAAAAAAATAACACACACACACACACAGGGTTTTTTACTTGCCCTGTTTCTGAAGTCATGATGTGAAGGCAAGGCAAACCCACCCAGGGAGCCACAGATCGCAGAACACGCGAGACGTCCCAGGAAGATGGCCCTCCTCCCTGAAGCAGTGCTCATCTTTTCAATAAGAAAATACCAGGCATCAAATATTTAAATTTTAGAATATTTTAATGTCCATTTCTTCAGTGAATGCATTTTGAAATTATTAGAATTAACAATTTAAAAAGAGCAGATCAAAGGAAATATGGAAAATGCAAACAGTCGGTTCTTGCTAATTCAATTTCAGATTCTAGGCATGATGTGATTTTCCAAACAACCAATTAAAAAAAAAAAAACAACAACTCCTTATCTCGTAAATCTAGAAATTCAAATGCAGACGTGTCTTTGGAAACTACAAATGATTGCAGCCCATGTAACAGGAAGCACGCGGTCTTTGGCTCTCCGGACCGTGTGCAAATGTGCAGGTGGGACCCCGCGGGTGACGTCAGTGTGGATGGAGTCACAGGTGTGGCAGAGCCTGTGGGACTCTCAAGCTATTCGAGGGTTTTGTAACTGATGCTCTACATTTGTTTGCATTGGATAAAATTGTGTGTGCTTGTTTACCATATATCTATATGGATATATAATTCCATCTGAGCTGGGGCTGAGAAAATAGCAATTGCAACTCAAAGCAACTATTTACACACATTCAATGCTGAAGTATTGCTTCCTGCCCTAAGTTCCTAAGAGGTATTGCCACCCTGAAGCACGACCCATGCCGTCAGCAGCCCTCGTGCCAGCTGCTTAGAAACTCGTGTCTCCAGCACGACGTGCTCACTGCCAACAGAAGGAGATGCACGGCGTTTCTGCTGCAGAGATTCCGCGGTTCTGCACTGAGGTATGCTTCGGAGCAGGGGATGGGGAGGACCCGAGGGGCTTCGTGGCCCAGAGAGAACGTCTGCACTGGCTGGTTAGGAAGGCTCAGGGTGTTTTTAAAGACAACGTTAAGCTCTGGGTGAGTTTGCACGGGCTGAACCAGACTCCACTTTGCAGCTCCTTGGGTTCCCGGGCTGAGGAATCACAAAGACCTTTGTGGTAGGGGAAGGAAAAGGGCTTGATGGGGAAGAAGTGTGTGCAGAGCAAAACTTTGCAGAGCATGTTCTGAGCGAGACAGCAAGGACATGAGCAAACGCCCAGCCCCTCAAAGCTACACAGCCCAGAGGGGAAAGGGGTGGGGAGGACATTCAAATACACACCTTAATACTGATGCAGAAAGAGCTTCATGTGACCACAATCCCCACAAACAAGGAAAGTATCAGGTAGTGTTTTTTAAGGAAAAAAAAAATCTGCCGTGTTTCATAATATACATTCTTTAGAAGCAAGAGGTATTGTCACAACCACCCTTTCTTCGGTATTGGAAGACCAGCAAACTGACAGTCACACCTGACGGAAAACCTTACAGCTAACGGGGGTGCCCTGGACCCCCTGGACGCCGGGACCCCGGCTCCGGCTGTCCTGCTGGGTGGCCGTCCCGGGCACCGCCCCTGGAGAGGCGGCGGGTCAGAATCGTGACTTCTTCATGCCGGAGATGAGGGCAATCTGTATCTCTTTGGGGAGGAGGAGTGATGATGGGGACTGATGCGGTGTGAGAATGAGACAGTGAGATTTGACAGCGGAAAGCAAAATGCATAGGGACATCGGACAAGAATGACAAGGAGCGCGCCCAGGGCCTCATCGGCATCGCCGGGTCCCCTGAAAGAGTGGCTACGACTCCGACTGGACAACTCGGGCGAGTTCACTTTCACATAAACTTCAGACTCAATGCGGCAAAACATAATCAGACAGGACCAGCAGCTGAGCGCCCAGAGGGAGCTCCCCTGGGTCTCTCACGCCACCCTCGGGATTCCGCCCCCCACAAACCCCGCGTTTGCATCCAGTTGACTCTGTCCCTAGATACGGTGTGAGAACTCCGTCTCAGAGGCTGGAATTCGCTCCCCGGATTAAATCCGGCCACAGACAGGCCTGTGCCATCTGACAGCGGGAGGGAGCCACGAAACTTCCTGAATTTGTGGAAGCCAAGATGGTGCTAGTGCTGCCGGCCCAGACCCCTGTGGTCCTGAGCTGGACCCCGGCAGGGAGGAGCCCCCGTGGGCGGCAGGGGCAGCTGCTGGGCTTCTATTCCCCTAGCCTCAGAATCGCACTGGCCATGCTTTGGGGTCTCTCTCAGACCCCTCTTGGGGTGGGGAGGTTGGGGGTGGCCCCAGGTGGCCAAAACACAAAAGAGACCTCTGGTTATCTTCCTGGGAACTGCCCTCCCCTGTGGCTATGTCCCCCCACCCTGAGGACCCAGCACCCCTTCCCGGGAGCACACATGCTTCCGGATAAATAAATAAATAAATAAATGCAACCTCGGATGTGTATTTGGTGTTTCCCTCTCCGATGAGTCAGCTTCCGGGACCAACGCCTCCCCTCCCGACGGGGAGACCCCTTGGGTGGAGGGTCGGGGGTGAGAGGCGGCTCTGAGACCCCGAGGCCTGGCCACATGGGCGTTGTGCCCAGCTGGCATTTGCCGTCTTGGCCTGCATGCATGTGGGGGAGCCCCTGAACCCGCTCAGTGCAGGGAGTGTGGATCACCCACAGCCCACGGGCCCGGTGCTCCGGGAAAGTGCGGGTGGGCAATGGGGGTGGCAGAGCTGTCCTGATGCGCCCCCTTCGCACCCCCTCTTGGTGGATTACTGGCACTTTATATCAGATTCATGAATGCAAGTGTGTGCGCATGTGTGCTTACACAGAGAGGTCGGGTCGCTGGGGAACACTGCGACGTAGACAGAAACAAAATAAACTCAAAAACAGGGTATTAGCCAGGGAACCGAAAATAGAGTCTCACGGGACGTGGGAAAAAGCAATAAAAATGAGATCTTAACCACAGCTTTTGTTCTAAAAGTCAAATAATACCTAAAGCCATGATCTCCACTGGCGGCCTCTGTCCCGAAACTCGAGGCTGAGGCAGCCCTGAAGGCACTTGTTCTCCACCACGTGCTGAACGGATGACCCAGAGGCAGCAGGGTTTCCAGGGAATGGGGCGAAAGAAATGGATGAAAATGAACCCTGAATAACTGTGATCCACACAGAAGTTAGGGCTGAAATGACCACATAACACCACGTCCAGGGAGGGAAACTGTGGCACTTTGAAAGCACAACAGCCAAATACAAATATTATTGTGTTTCGACAAACAGAGCACCTCGGGCAGCGGGTGGGCGCCGCCTCACACACTCTTTGAAACGTTGAGCTTGGTGAGTTCGTTGGCTTCTTCTATTCCTGTTTCGTCACAGTCGTCTTTCTCTATGGCTCTGCCAAATCGACCCCTTTCTTTGGCTTTGACAGGCTCCTTCCAGGGTCTCTTGGGGGACAGGTGGGCGTCCTTGGCCTGCGTGCTGCTCTCAGAACCCAGAGATGTCTTGTCCACATACTGGACAGAAGGCACCAGGTTGGCAATCTCGTCTGTGGGAGACCGACCGATGCTGCCATCCACCTGGACGCGGATGTCTGGGGAGATGGACAGCTGGTGCTGCGGGAAGACCCCGTGGTCCGTGCACTTTGGGTACAAGTAGGTTTTCATCTGGCCTTTCCCCTTGACGTTCACGGTCCCTCTGTAGTCGAAGTCGTAGCCCATCTTGCTCAAGACGCGGTAGCTCTCTTCGCTCACCTGGATGCGGCACTCCACGCCGGTGGTGTCCATCCTGCTGGCGATGTTGACGGTGTCTCCCCAGATGTCGTACAGCAGCTTGGTGGTGCCGATGACCCCGGCCGTGAGGGGCCCGTGGTTGAAGCCGACGCGGAGCTTGAAGTTGAACCACAGCATGTTGCTGTTGAAGTCGTCCACCACACGCATCATCTCCTTGGCGAACTCGAACAGGATCTGCAGATGCTCCTGTGGGTGGCTGCCGTCCTGGGCCTGTGCGGTGTTCAGCCCCGACGCCGCCATGTACGTGGCTCCGATGGTCTTGATCTTCTCAATGCTGCTGTAGTCCGGCTTGCTTAGGAGCTCATCGAAGTCCCCGATGAGCTCGTTGAGGACCCGGTAGCACTCCTTGCCGCCCTCGTAGTTCTCCTCGTAGAACTCGCTGAAGTTGACGATGCTGGCGAAGATCACCCCTCCGCTGTCGTGGTTCTTGGAGTAGGTCTGGGACACCTTCAGCTGCTCAGCCACGTGGTAGGGGATGATGTTTCTCAGCAGCCAGTCCGCCTGATCCCGCATGCTCTGGATCTTGGTGCGGTGAAGATCCGCTTCCACGTCCCCGTGGTAGTGGAGACGGTAGCTGACTTCGAATTCGCGATTCAGGAACCAGACCAACAAGAGCAGGAGAAAGAAGACGAGAACCACCTCCTGGCCGATGAGGCTGGCCGGCCGCCGGAGGTCACGTGGCACTGAGCTATTGCACGGGTTCCTCTCGGAACTGGAGAGCAAAGACACGGGAAAGGGAGAGGTTACTGCTCGGTGCTTCCAAGTTCAGAACAGCCCCGCTAGCTATGCAAAGCGTTGTTGAGTCCAGGCCTTCAACAACCTGAAGCTGTCAAGCTGCCCATTTCTGGTTCGGGCTGGCTGAAGGTGTGGAAGAATAAAGACTAACTTTTGAAACTGATTTATTTGATTTTCTTAAATAGAGGTGGGGTCTCACCGTGTTGCCCAGGTGGGTCTTGCATTCCTGGGCTCCTCCTGCCTTGGCCTCTGAAAGTGCTGGAATTACAGGCATGTGCTGCTGTGCCCAGCCCTGTAACTAACTTCTTTAAGTGTTTGGTAATTTTTCTTTTCTTTTTTTTTTTTTTTTTTTTAAGAAGTCTTTAGCTTCTCTCAAAAATCTTTTCTTTTCTCTCTCCTTTGTTTTTTTAGAGACATGGTCTCTGCTGTCCAGGCTGGAGTGCAATGGCACAATCATGGCTCACTGCAGCCTTAAACTCCTGGGCTCAAACGATCCTCCTGCCTCAGCCTCCTAAATAGCTGGGATTACAGGCATGCACCACCATACCCAGCTCATTAAAAAAAATTTTTTTTTTGAAGAGATAGGGTCTTGCTGGTTGCCAAGGCTGTACTGAAACTCCTAACTTCAAGCCATCCTCCCACCTTGGCCTTCCAAAGTGCCGGGATTACAGGTTTTAACTGTGCCTGGCCTACCATCTTTTTTTTTGTTTTTTTAAGATTGAGTCTTGCTCTGTTGCCCAGGCTGGAGTGCAGTGGTACGATCTTGGCTCACTGCAACCTCTACTTCCTGAGTTCAAGTGATCCTCCTGCCTCAGCCTCTCTGAGCTGGGACTATAGGCATGTGCCACCATGCCTGGCTAATTTTTGTATTTTTAGTAGAGACAGGGTTTCATCATGTTGGCCAGGCCGGTCTCAAACTCCTGACCTCAAAGTGATCTGCCTGCCTCAGTTCTGGGATGACAGGTGTGAGCCACTGTAGCCGGCTTTTTGCTGAATGAATATTTTGAAAATAAGTTGCTGACATGACACTTCGGCTCTGAATAGTTCAGTATATATCTCCTAAGAATAAGGATGTTTCCCTGTGTAACTACAATATCATCATCATACCCAAGAAATTTAACATTCTCTGACATATTTGGTTCTTACATTTCTTTTTTTTTTTTTTTTTTTGAGACGGAGTTTTGCTCATTTACCAGGCTGGAGTGCAATGGCAAGATCTTGGCTCACTACAACCTCTGCCTCCCAGGTTCAAGCGATTCTCCTGCCTCAGCCTCCCGAGTAGCTGAGTTTACAGGCGTGTGCCACCATGCCTGGCTAATTTTGTATTTTTAGTAGAGACGGGGTTTCTCCATGTTGGTCAGGCTGATCTCAAACTCCCAACCTCAGGTGACCCGCCCAAGTCAGCCTCCCAAAGTGCTGGGATTACACGCGTGAGCCACCGTGCCCGGCCTTGGTTCTTAGATTTCTAATCCAATAAACTTGTCATTTTACAAACAGCTTTTATGAGTTCTATACTCTCTACCTATTTAAAAAAGTTTGACGAGACACCATTTCCCCGATTCTGGGTTAATTCTTTTTGCCGAAATCACTCAGGACAATGCTAACAGCTTACCCGGTGCTGTTATTTTCTCATGGCTGTGCGGTGTTCTAGCACTCGGAAATTCTGTAATTTAACCAGATTCCTCCTGATGGAACTGGGCCCGAGTCTGTCTTTTTCTACCACAAACAGTGTCACAGGGAATATTCCTCTACTCCTATCTTTGTGCGTATGGAAGTGCTGAGTCATTTTAAATATTGCACATTTGGAATTTCCTTAGAAATTTCCAAATTGCCCTTCTAAACAAGGCTGAACCAGTTTCTGCTCCCCCCCCCCTTTTTTTTTTTGAGAAGGAGTCTCGCTCTGTCACCCAGGTTAAAGTGCAGTGGTGTGATCTCATCTCACCGCAAACTCTGCCTCCTGGGTTCAAGCAATTCTCCTGCCTCAGCCTTCTGCGTAGCTCGGACGACAGGTGCACGCCACCATGCCCAGATTATTATTATTTTTTGTTTTGGTAGAAACGGGGTTTCACCACGTTGGCTGGGCTGGTCTCAAACTCCTGACCTCAAATGATCTGCCTGCCTTGGCCTCCCAAAGTGCTGGGATTATAGGTGTGAGCCGCCATACCTGGCTGAGTAGCATAATTTCTTAAAGTTTGTTTGGAATATATATATACACGCACACACATGTATGTGTATATATACACATACATGTACACATATATACACACATACATGTACACATATACACACATACATGTACACATATATACATATACATGTACACATATATACATATATATACACATAATTTTTTTTTTTTTAAGAGACAGGGTCTTTCTCTGTCACCCAAGCTGGACTGCAGTGGTGTGATCCTAGCTCACTGCAGCTTGGACCTCCCAGGCTAAAGCGATTCTCCCGCCTCAGTCTCCAGATTAGCTGGGCCTACAAGCATGCACCACCACACCTGGCTAATTTTTTCAACCTTTTGTAGAGATGAGACCTTACTATGTTGCCCAGGCTGGTCTCAAAGTCTTGGGTTCAAACAATTCTGCTTCTGCCTCCCCAGTGGGCTGGAATACATTTTTTCCCATTTAAAAATACTACACACTCATCATAGGAAATGTAGAAATAAAACAGAAAAAAAAGATTCCTCCATCGTCCTGCCATCCAGAGGCAATCACTATTAACATTTGTTGAACTGCCTTCTAGTCCTTTTCTTTTTCACAACACCGTGACTGTTCTGTTCACGCAAACATTGTACCCTGATGCATTGCTGCCGTGCACAGAGTAGGCCACTTGATTTGATGCAATAATGGGCTTGGTCACTACACACTTCTATATGCGATAGGCGGATCCACAGTTTAGACAGCTCCATCACACTGGAAAGCTCAATTCTCTTTCTTTTAGAGACACGCTCTCACCATGTTGCCCAGGCTGGTCTTGAACTCCTGAGCTCAAGCAATCTGTCTGCCTTGGCCTCCCAAAGTGCTGGGATTACGGGGATGAGCCACCGCACCCGGCCAAAACTCATTTTTTTTTTTCCTTGCTCTGTTGCCCTGGCTGGAGTGCAGTGGTGCAATCTTGGCTCACTGCAACCTCCGCCTCCAGGTTCAAGCGATTCTCCTGCCTCAGTCTCCCGAGTAGCTGGGACTACAGGTGTGTGCCACCATGCCTGGCTAATTTTTGTATTTTTAGTAGAAATAGGGTTTCACCATGTTGGCCAGGCTGGTCTCGAACTCCTGACCTCAGGTGATCCACCTGCCTTGGCCTGCCAAAGTGCTGGGATTACAGGCACGAGCCACCATGCCTGGCCAAAAGCTCAAGTCTTTAATCAAAGGGTTTAATGAGTTTTACTAATTGTGACTTGGGATATTAAAAAACAATGAGCTTGACCTGTGTGGTCATCATGGTCCTCTGTGAAGCACAACCGCAAAAGCCCTGGCCGTGGGTGGAACGGAACCCTGGGGCTCCATCCTGGCTGGACCGCGGGGGAGTTCCAGCATCTTGGCTAGGCCATGCCATCGTTCTGGGTCTCGGTTTCCTCGCATGTGAGCTGTGAAGATGGACTGGAGCATGGCTACCTCCCTTCTGGCCTAAGGTTCTGTGCAGGAAAGGCCTGCCTGCAAAGGTGGTGGCTGGCACCGGGGAGCTGGGATTTGGGGAGGGTTCCCGCCATTCCTTGACAAGAGTGGCTCACGATGCCCACACTGCATAAACAAGGAGGTTTACACTGAATACCCGCTTTCCCGCTGGAAGTCTGGAATTTACACATGCTAGGCAGAGGCTGCCGCCCTGAACAGCCCCTAATACAAAGCCTGGACACCGAGTGTTTAATGAGGTTCCCTGGTAGACAGCATGTTACAAGTGTTGTCACCACTCACTGCTGGAGGAAGTAAGCCCATCCCGTGTGACTCCACGAGAAGACTCCTGGAAGCTGGTGCTGGCTTCCTCCAAACATCAACTCAGACACCCTTCCCCCTTTGCTGATTCTGCTTTATGTCTTTTTACTGTAATAAATCACAGCCATGAGAGAGCGGATTGCGGAGTCCAGAGTCCACCCGCGGCTGGTCTTGGGAGCCCTGATACGACTTCTCTGACTCAATGCCTATGACCAGGAACCAAGAGTCCTCCGTGGGAAGACACCGTGTGCCTCACTGACTCATTTTGCGAACTGTTACTGAAACAAATGACATTACGTACCCTACATCCCAAGTACTAAGCAAAATAACCATTTGTCACGGTGATGACTCAAACATATTTCTGTCCAGCTCCCTGAGCCCTCTGGTTGGTTTTAAATAGAGCAGGAAGAGCATGTGGACTAGGGGGAAGGTTTTGTGAGCCCGTCTTGTTGGATGAGGAGTGGACCTTTCTTTTGATTTCTCAAAGTGGTGACACCGAGAACAGTCCCCTTCAGGAGCAGGTGTCACCAAGGTCTCACATCTCCGTTACATGCAGAGGGGCTTTTCCAGACTCTGTGGTGGAAACAGGAGACTGTGTCTGGGCTTCTCAATCAGTTATCGCTTGTGTGGCCTGCTCTAATCTGTGGGAGCCGGAGCCAGCAGCACGGCCGACTCTGGAGATGGGCGCAGGCCAGGCCCCTCCAGGCAGAGGAGGGACAGCTGCACATGGGCTAGTGCCAGAGGGAGAGGGAGGCAGAGCATGGCGTCTGCTTTCCACCTTTGCTTCCAAGGAAGAGAAGTCATCATACATAGGACGTGCACTCAGAAACCAAGGGGGCTGCCTTGCCGCAGAAGGCATCTGTAACAAACAGGTACGAGGGAAGCTTCCCAGCTAGAACCTGCGTTTCCTGTTCTAAAACCAAAGGAACAAGGAGCTGATCCTATTCCTAAATTCAAACAGTAAAGATCCATTTCAAAAAGAGGGATTTTATTTTTTTTTTTTTTTTGAGACGGAGTCTTCCTCTGTCCCCCAGGCTGGAGTGCCATGGCGCCATCTCAGCTCACTGCAACCTCTGCCTCCCGGGTTCTAGTGCTTCTCCTGCCTCAGCCTCCCGAGTAGCTGGAATTACAGGCGCCCGCCACCACATCCAGCTAATGTTTGAATTTTTAGTAGGGATGGGGTTTCGCAAACATGTTTTCAGGCTGGTCTTGAACTCCTGACCTCAGGTGATCCACCCACTCAGCCTCCCAAAGTGTTGGGATTACAGGTGTGAGCCACCATGCCCGGCTCAAAAAGAGGAATTTCACGTGACTAAATGCAGGAGTTAATTTTTTTTTTTTTCAGGCGAGGTCTCCGGCTCATCGCCGGGCTGGAGTGCAGTGGCGGGATCTCAGCTCACTGCAAGCTCCGCCTCCCGGGTTCCGCGCCATTCTCCCTGCCTCAGCCTCCTGAGTAGCTGGGACTACAGAAGCCCGCCTCGCCCGGCTAGTTTTTGTATTTTTTTAGTAGAGACGGGGTTTCACCGTGTCAGCCAGGATGGTCTCGATCTCCTAACCTCGTGATCCGCCCGTCTCGGCCTCCCAAAGTGCTGGGATTACAGGCTTGAGCCACCACGCCCGGCCGCAGGAGTTAATTTTTAAGTCATAAATGGAAGTTAGAGTAAAATACAGTGTAATCTATTATCATGGAGAAGAAGGATTGACACATCGAGAAAAACAGAAAGCAAACATCCCTTGCAGGGCCAACCAGCCAAATGTGGCTTCGGTGAACACCTTGGTATATTTCAGTGCCATTTAAAATCTACCCTAGGGATGTGGTCAGGTCAGGGGAGAGGGAGTCACCAGTGGTGGGGTTAGGGGGCTTCTGGGGTGCTGGTAATGCTTTACTTCTTGGTGTGGGTGGTAGCTAAATGAGAGTGTTCTCTGGTGAAAATGTACTGAGCTATCCTTTTATGATCAGGTATTCTTCTGTGCATACTGACATATACATGAATAAAAGGTTAAAAAAAGATGCTAGGTGCTTTACTTTTAAATACTACAGCTGTAATCATTACTCATTCATTATAACCTAAGTATTACATCTCATACAAATCTCTACTATATACAAATACCTAGTTGTACCTACAGTACATAATTTCACCTAGTAAATGAAAATCTTACATGTTTTCCGTATTTGCTGCATTTTCACAGTTGTAATATTTGAATAAATGTAGAATCAATTAATTTATTTATTATTGACAACTGCAGTGGCTAACGAATCTTTTTTTTTTTTTCTTGAGACAGAATCTCACTCTGTTGCCCAGGCTGGAGTGCAGTGGTCAATCTCGGCTCACTGCGACCCCCGCATCCCGGGTTCAAGCAATTCTCATGCCTCAGCCTCCCAAGTAGCTAGGATGACAGGTGCCCCCCCACCACCCCGGCTAATTTTTGTATTTTTAGTAGACACGGGGTTTTGCCATGTTGGCCAGGCTGGTCTTGAAGTCCTGACCTCAGGTGATCCACCCACCTCAGCCTCCCAAAGTGCTGGGATTACAGGCGTGAGCCAGCGTGCCTGGCCATTTTTTTTTTTCTTTTTCTTTTCTTTTTTTTTTTTTGAGACAGAGTCTTGCTGTGACAACCAGGCTGGGGTGCAAGGGCACCATCACAGCTCGATACAGCCTCGAATTCCTGGCCTCAAGCCCACCTAAGCCTCCCGAGTAGCTGGGACTACACGTGCATACCACCACACCTGGCTAATTTTTTAAATTTTTTGCAGAAACAGAATTTTGCTATGTTGTCCAGGCTGGTCTAGAACTCCAGGCATCAAGTAATCTTCCCACCTTGGCCTCCCAAAGTGCTGGGATTATAGGCGTGAGTCCCCACGTCCGGTCTTTTCCTGTCTCTTTGATTTTCTCTCCCTTCCTCTCAAACCTGTCCATCTTCTCTTTGTGGTACTAGTTATTATTTGTAAGCCTGGAAAGTTATCTCAGTTTTAGAGGCTTGAAAACTACTGAATTTTACTTTTTCTAGATTTTATATTATTTAATTTTTATTTCCGACTCTTCGATTTATTTAGAATTTATTCTGATGTTTACAGTAAAGCAAGGTTCAAACATTTAGTATTTAGAATTTCAAGTGAGTTATTTTAAAATATTTTACAAAATAACTTTTCTTTGATTTGCGAGATTTCCTTTGTTGCATGCGAAAGTCTTACATAAAATTACGATGACTTTAATGTCTTATTAAAATAATAAAACAAATTTTATTTTCCCCATTAGACATTATAACTATGATATATTTCAACAAGGAGACACTTTCTAGTTTCTATTATAAGAATTGCACATATTGTTCATTTTATTCAAGATCCCACTGTTTTCAGGAACCTTAGAAATGGGCGGGGTAATATAGTCACTCTCGTTTCTTCAGACAGAGGCACAATATTAAAAGCTTACCTGAAATTCTGTACTGCGTCAAGGGGCGAAGTTAATACAGAACTGAAATTAAAATGCAGAAAAATGTTATTATAAAGAGCAAAGAAGGCATTCTACAAGGCAACCTGAGGAGTCTGAACAAACTACGTTCCTGTTTTAGACGCGATTGTGACATCGACATAAAGCCACCTGCTTCTACCTCTTCCTTCACGCCTGTGTCTCCCAATGCTGGGGGCAGTTCCCTGGGTAAAGCTGAGTTTATGTCTTTGTTTACCATCCAGCATCCTCTCTATCCTTGTGAGGCTTAGCAACCGTGATGGGATTAGGGGCTCTGAGGGTCTCACGTGGATGGAGGAGTTCTGGGCCGAGGGGAACTTCAACCACCATCCCTACCCCAGATCTGCTACTTGAACTCTGGGCGCAAGGGCGGCAGAGGGGTCCCCCATCACTGTGGCTCTCCAGCTCCAGGTGGAAAACTCCCGCGGCCACAACTAAAGGCCACTGTGAATGCCCGACGAGGGACCTGTGATGGATTTAAAAGGTAACAAGCAGCTGGCTGGATTTCATACTCTCGAGAAAGAGCTTATCGTGACCATCGTTCTAGATGGTCATACCTTCAGAAAAATCCAAGTCTGCTTTATTTTGCTTAATCTATTTGTTAAAGTTTCAAGTACTGAATGACAGTCCTATTTCAAATTCCCTTTTTGATCATAATTTGCAGGGAATTTAAATGTCTTCCGTATTGGGATTCTTGAGTAAACTGAGGACGGATGCTCACACTGCCCATGGCTGGACTGCTTAACCAAAGGTACCCATGCCTACTCCATCTGATACTGACAACATTGCGGCAACTGGAATCATTTTGTGCTTTTGAATTTATTCAAGCAGAGGTCCTTGGCGACAGTAATGCCAATCCAAGGGGGCATTTTGGAAATGCCAGGGTCCCTCTGGTTCTCTTAACAACTCAGGGAGCCAGAATGTTAAATCTCCTGCAAGGACAAGGAAGAAATATCCCATGTGACTTCAAAATATTCTGTGCACCTAAACCCTCTGTAATTGCAAACAGGCGGTTCTTCAATACACACTAATAGTGAAACATTTTTATAAACAGTTATAGAAAAAGCCCAGTATTTGGGAGAAGTTTATTACATGAATGGAAGCTTAATGGGTTTAAGATATCACGAAATATTTGAATAAACTGTCCACTGCTTACATCTGCTATCCAAGGTATTACTGTATTTCCAACAACATATTTAGTTGAAAAGGCTTAAAATACCCCGAAACCAGTTGCAAGTGTGCAATAGGCAATTGGGGACTTATTTTTTGTTTTTATTTTTGGAAACAGAGTCTCGCTGTGTCACCCAGGCTGGAGTGCAGTGGCACGATCTCGGTTCACTGCAACCTCCACCTCCCGGGGTCAAGCAATTGTCCTGCCCCAGCCTCCCGAGTAGCTGGGATTACAGGTGCACAATGCCACACCTGGCTAATTTTTTATATTTTTAATAGAGACAGGGTTTCATCATGTTGCCCAGGCTACTCTTGAACTCCCGAGCTCAGACAATCCACATGCTTCAGCCTCCCAAAAGTGCTACGATTATATATGTGAGCACTGTGCCTGGCTGGGACTTATTTTTAAGAAATCAATATATACAGAGGATTTCAAAATAAAAGACCTATGTTCAGTGACTGGTCATTAATCCTATGTCTCATGACATCATATGGGGAATCGTTTTGACCTATTTATTATTTTTTATTTGTTTTTGATATGGAGTCTCACTCTTGTCACCCAGGCTGGAGTGCAGTGGCGCAATCTCAGCTCACTGCAACCTCCGCCTCCTGGGTTCAACCAGTTCTCCTACCTTAGCCTCCCAAGTAGCTAGGATTACAGGTACTCGCCACCATGCCCGACTAATTTTTGTATTTTTAGTAGAGACGGGGTTTCACCATGTTGGCCAGGCTGGTCTTGAACTCCTGAGCTCAGATGATCTGCCTGCCTCAGCCTCCCAAAGTGCTGGGATTACAGGCGTGAGCCACCGCGCCCAGCCTGACATAATATTTAGAAATGAGGCCCAGGTGACTCGCCAGATCATCCTACGTCTTCACTCCCCCTTCCAGGCTGTGACCTGTCCTGGTTCACGAACCCTACCCTACTCAAGGAAAGTCAGCACCAGCTTCCTCTCCACCTTCATGTCCACCTGTACCTCCGCCCTTTCATGGCCTCGACCATCTTCTATGAAATCCTTCAGGCCCCACTTTCTTAGATTTCATCCCATTCATCAGAAGTCACCTCACGCCTGCAATGGCGGCATTATGTTTTCCAGGACGTCTACATTCAAACATCCAGAGTGCTGTTCTTTTTTTTTTTTTTTTGAGACAGAGTCTCGCTTAGTCGCTCAGGCTGGAGTGCAGTGGCGCGATCTCGGCTCACTGCAAGCTCCGCCTCCCGGGTTCACGCCATTCTCCGGCCTCAGCCTCCCGAGTAGCTGGGACTACAGGCGCCCGCCGCCTCACCCGGCTAATTTTTTGCATTTTTAGTAGAGACGGGGTTTCACCGTGTTAGCCAGGATGGTAGAGTGCTGTTCTAAATGACGCTCTTTTTCTTTCTTTTGCGTATTACTCTAAGGGCATCTCGTTAGCTCTTTGACATGATATGTGCTGAAAGCTATTTTGGGTCATGATGGGAAACATCTCTATCTAGACGTGAGAAGCAATGTGCAAATGCAGCCAGGCCCTAAGCGACCTCAGGAAAGGTGGCCACGCACCCTGCTGCCCGCACGCAGTGCCGGCCGCGTACCTGTCTGGGCACAGGGAGACGTAGAGCAGGAGCAGCGGCCCGGCCCCCACAACGGTGGCGAGGGAGGACCTCATCCAGGAGCTGAGCTGGCAGAAGTTACAGTAGTGCACGACGGCAATCAGCGCGGCAGAGCCTGTGAACACTGGGAACTGCAAGAGGGGAAGGGTTAGGACAGCCGCCCAGGGCCCCCCAACCACCACCGCTATACCTGGGCCGCCAAAACATTCACCACTAATCCATGTTTCCTTCTTTTTTTTTTTTTTTTTGAGACAGAGTCTCGCTCTGTCGCCCAGGCTGGAGCGCAGCAGTGCGATCTTAGCTCATTGCAAACTCTGCCTCCCGGGTTCAAGTGATTCCCCTGCCTCAGCCTCCTGAGTAGCTGGGATGACAGGCTCCTGACACCACGCCTGGCTAATTTTTGTATTTTTAGTAGAGACAGGGTTTCACCATCTCTGGCCAGGCTGGTCTCGAACTCCTGACCTCAGGTGATCCACCTACCTCGGCCTCCCAAAGTGTCTAGGATTACAGGCGTGAGCCACTGTGCCCGGCCTAATCCATGTTTCTGTGTAATCTAAAAATATCACCAATACCATCTGATTGCTTTACTATCCCCAGTCAGTCTTACTTTTGCTAGTGGGCAGTGTCAAGGACAGATCAAGCCTGTAGGTTCACTAGCCAGCATGAGGCTCCCTGTTCACACGGTATCACGCGCCTCTGCAGGCGTGGGAAACGCCACGTGTCTCCGTGGAAAGGGAAGGGAGGCCCCCTCGTTCGAGAACCACTGTGTGATCAGCTTCCTTCAAAAAGCTTTTCCTCGGGGCCCACTGAGATGTGATGTGGGGCTAAAGTGCCAAACACCATCAGCACGCCCGGAAGCCCATGCACCAGAAGCATCATCTCCCACGGCCGCGCTGGTTCCCTCTCCACGGAGTTTAGCAAAAGTCCCTTCCCGACCAGCAGCAGCCGATCCGGGCACGAGTCATTTCTGTCTGCCAGGTATGCTTCTCACACGGTTAGGAAACGTGGGGCAGACGCTTGTTTGTAAAGTGTAAAGGAAAATGACTCATTTGGAACTTGATGAAGAACAAGTCACACTGGCAGGGACTCGTGCCCACTGGGGACTCCCCAGCCCGGCCATTGCCAGGGCGTGAGCATCTGGGTAGCCCGGTGTTAAGTCGGCTCAGGATAGCAAAAGAGTTCATGCCTCTTTGACGGTTTATTTTTATTTTATTTTGTTTTTAATTTTATTTTAATTTTTTTTTGAGACGGAGTCTCGCTCTGTCACCCAGGCTGGAGTGCAGTGGTGCGATCTCTGCTCACTGCAAGCTCCGCCTTCTGGGTTCAGGTCATTCTCCTGCCTCAGCCTCCCAAGTGGCTGGGACTGCAGGCGCCCGCCACCACGCCTGGCTAATTTTTTGTATTTTCAGTAGAGACGGGGTTTCACCATGTTAGCCAGGATGGTCTCGATCTCCTGACCTGGTGATCCACCCGCCTCGGCCTCCCAAAGTGCTGGGATTACAGGCGTGAGCCACTGTGCCCGGCCCCATTTTATTTTATTTTGTGACAGAGTCTCGCTCTGTCACCCAGGCTGTAGTACGGTGGTGCAATCTCAGCTCACTGCAACCTCCGCCTCCCGGGTTCAAGAGATTCTCCGGCCTCAGCCTCCCGAGTAGCTGGGATTAAAAGTGAGCACCACCACGCCCGGCTAATTGCTTGTATTTTTTGTAGAGACAGGGTTTCACCACGTTGACCAGGATGGTCTCAATCTCTTGACCTCATGATCCGCCCACCTTGGCCTCCCAAAGTGCTGGGATTATAGGTGTGAGCCACCGTGCCCAGCCAAAGGGTTTATTTTTAAATTGCTATCCCAAGTGAGTTAAAGAGAGAGATTAGGGAGTCCAGGAGAACGTGGAAATAAAACAGCTGAGCCTTTACTTACGTGTATGTTCGTCTCAAATTCGGAGGTGACATGGGAGTAGACGGCCAGTGCGGGGAGCGACACCAGGATGGCCCCGATGCAGTGACGCGGTAGCCAGCCGGCGATCCACTCCAGCAGGCGCTTGGTGCAGGCCATGACGTCCTCCAGGAAGAATACCATCCTGCGAGAGGGACAGGGGTTAGCAGGAGTGATGGGGCCTGGGGTGGGTCATGGGCCAGGAGACAAGCGCAAGGCTGCAGCCAGCACTGCCCTCCGCTCTCTCCCATGCTGCCCCTGGGATGGGCATGGAAGCAGGTGTGGAGTGGGGGGTCTGTCTCCCTCACTTTTGGTAGAAGGCAAGGAAGCCGGGCTCAGCTCATTGTACCCGACTCTAGGGTCACATGTTGCGTTCTGATAAAATATGCTTGCGAAAAGCACACGCTTCGCTCGTCTCAGAGAGCACGTGAGAGTATTACAGGCCCCAAGGAGAGTCTCCTGGCGGTCACCACGCTGCCGTCACCTGCTCCCATCAGCTTCTGAGGCAAGAGGTCTTGATGGGGGCAGCTCTGGAGGCACCCCGGAATTCTGTGGAGCCCCTGCAGTTGTCACAGGAGAGGTGGTCCTGGCATCTGGTGGGAAGGTGCCAGGGACAGAGGCGTCCTGCATGTGGGCAGGTGCTACCCAGGGAGGTTCTGCCCTGCACCCCACACAGCAGTCACGCCCCTGGGCACCCACAAAGGCGGAAGGCTGCCGACAGCATCTTAGCCCAGAGCCTGTGTCCCATCTACAAACAGAGAGTGCTCTGCGGTGACGCTGACGCACTGGATTTCCCGGAGGGCAGCTCCTGTGAAAACTGAGTGGCGGTCATCTCTGCTCTGTTTGGGGCATCACCAAGGCCTGTTCCGTGTTTCAGAAAATCACATCACAGGCCGAACCCGGCTTGTGGCGCCTGGACCACTAAACCCGCACACGCGTGCCGTCTGCATCTGGGCTGTCACGTTCATCACGCGTGTGTGCGGCTTCAGGACTCTCCAGGCAGCGGGGCCCTGTCGTTCGTGAGGTCCAGCACCACGTATTTCGTGTGAAAAGACTTCGTCGTTCTGAGCAGAGCAACGGTATGCACTGACTCCTTCCGCAGCTGTGTGTCTCCGCGGGCTCCGTTTCAGGAGCGTGATGTTGACACAATAAAAAGTTCTGTATAAAGCAGCAGCGGAGCGTGTGGGCCAAGAACCACTGTGAGGAGGAGGAACAGGTCTTGGCTGAGCCCAGGGACCCCTGGGCCAATGGAAGGGGGCACATGGGGAGACAAGGAGAGGGCGGGGGGTCCTCGTGGGGAGACAGTCCTTCTCTCAAGGTTGCTGCCAGGGAGCCGGGGACGGGCCTGCTGTCCCTGCCTCAGGAGAGGCTGGACGGGGGCCGCTGTTGAAGAGCCTCTGGCACAAAGCCCCCCGCCCCGCCCGGCGGCCCGGCCTTCGGGCCTGAACACCTACCATGCCTCTACCTCTTGGCTGCGTGGTGTGGCCAGGTGAGGAAACGCTCACCCTCCAGCCATTCCCCACACGGACGCAGGCACAGTCTCACCCTTTTAGGGTACTGGACAGTCCTGGTTTCCTGATATTTAAAGGATAATGAAGGCTTTGGAATATTTCCAAGAATAACCACAAATATGCAGAATACAGAGGCCCCAGGAGGGGGGACAGAGGGAACCGAGTTCTCAGTCAGGAGTAGGAAAGATGCGAGGTGGCGGGGGGCCTTCATGCTGGTCCCCGAGACTGCAGGGATCTGAAAACGAGACCTGCCATCCTCACGCCTGCCGGGGCAGAGTAGAGAGGGAGACGCAGGAAGCCTCCTGGAGGCGGTAGGCGGGGCCTGGGCCAGTCACTGAGAAGGCGCCTGGCTTTCCTCCTGTACAGGAAAGGGATGGGGCGCCCGTACGCCCCACAGCGCAGGCTCCCGTCAAGCTGGGGTCAAAAACACGGCCCTCAGAGGGGCCAGGGAAGCCTTTCAGGGTCTGGGCCTCTCCCAGGCTTGATGATTCCTGGTAAATGGAACTAAATCCCACCAGAGGCCTGTTTAGGGGTGCAGCAGCCACCACCTTCACCAGAAGCTTGGGGAGTGTGTCCCTGCAGGCGGGTCCAACACACCTCACCCCAGCCCTCGGCAATCTAGACCGGGGTTGGCCTCAATGCTTTAGAATTGGGTCTGAAGGAGTAGGGAATAATGGCTAAAGGGTGAAAGTAAAAAGGCGTGGAGACAATGCTGGCCTCAGAACCCTCAAGACACTACAACCACCCATA
The DNA here is from genome assembly GCF_008728515.1 of Papio anubis. NCBI lineage: Eukaryota > Metazoa > Chordata > Mammalia > Primates > Cercopithecidae > Papio > Papio anubis. The sequence goes on along the minus strand of NC_044993.1, from coordinate 70,012,574 downwards.
TTAGAGGAAAACCTGCTGGTGGGCCAGTGAGGGCAGACCTGGGGGAGTGACTGCCCACCGGGACGGGTTTCTTTTTGGGGTGATGGAGGTGCCCGATAGTTACACAGTGGTGATATTCATACAATTCTTCAAATTTACTAGAAATCACTGAGTTTTGCCCACTTGAATGACTTTATTGTATGTAAATCATGTCACAATAAAGCTGATCCTTTTTTCTTTTTTGAGATGGAGTCATGCAGGCTGGAGTGCAGTGGTGTGATCTCGGCTCACTGCAACCTCCACCTCCTGGGTTCAAGTGATTCTCCTGCCTTAGCCTCCCGAGTAGCTGGAATTACAGGCACCCACCACCAAGACTGGCTTTTTTTTTTTTGTATTTTTAGTAAAGACAGGGTTTCGCCATGTTGGCCAGGCTGGTCTCGAACTCCCAGCCTCAGGTGATCCACCTGCCTCAGCCTCCCAAAGTGCTGGGATTACAGGTGTAAGCCACCACACCAGGCCTAAAGCCGATCTTTTTAAAGAGGAAAAACAAACCAACCAGGGGCCTAAGGATGTCTGCTTTGGGTTCTGGGGAAGCAGGCCCTGGAAGGGCTTTTGGACGATGGCTCCTTTGGGAGGGGTCCCCAGAAGCACAGGAGGGCACTGAGGCAGGACGGGAGGCTGTGCCAGGAAGAGGGCTGCTTGCTGTGGGCAATGGGATGTGAGCCCAGAGAGTTCTGGGAAACAGTGAGCACGTGCCAGAGAGAGCATGACCCACGGCGAAAGGGTCCTGGGTACAGCACAGGTGGGAGGGCGGAGGCAGGAATCCCAGCCTGCCCACCTCAGATGGGAGAAGCCAGCATTCCGGAACTTCGGGCCAGACTCAAAGCCATTCGTCTCTGCCCTGGGATGTTGGATAAGGGCAGCAGACGCTCAAGGTCAGGGCTGCCTCCCCATGTCTGTTTGAAGCCCAGCTCCTGGGCACGGTTGCTAGTGGGACTCTGCTAGGCTGGCAGCCGTCCTGTTGAGGGTGACAGGACCACGAAAGGGGCTTGTGGTGCCCAGGGCCACCTGCCTGCTCAGGAATACTGAGACGCTGCAAGCCCCCTCACGGAGCCGGGCTGGTCCTAAGGGCCCGGCTTCCCCAAGACGCACCTGTGGTCTGTTCGGAGCCTCTGTCCCCTTTAAAGTGAGCTTTTTATTATTGGGCTGTATGAGTTCTTTATCCATTCTACATGTTAGACCTTGTCCGAGGCCTGATCTGCAAATGTTCCCTCCCATTCTGCGGGTTCTTTCGCTTTCCTGATGTTCTTTGCAGCACAACGGCTTAACTTTTGACGAAGTTGAGCTTGTCTCTTCTTTCTTCTGCTGGCGTCATACCCAAGAGACCACTGCCTGAGGCAAGCACGCGGAGATGCTGCTATGGGTCTGTTTGGCTCCTGCACTCTGAAGAGGCGCCTGCTGACCCAGCCCCGCCTATCATCTGCCCCGACTCATGTATTTTCCTTTCCTTCCTCCAGATCATTTCCTATCTTCTCACCTTCTCCTCTGCAGTCTCACCCTGGAGATCCGGGGACGAGCTGCGGGGTGCAGGGCTGCGGGGCACTGCCCCCTCCAGTGAGGTGGTCCCCCCGCATCTGTACCAATGTGAGGGAGGGAGGATGCCGGGGCACAGGGCCGGGGGAGGACACGGGGGCCCATCTCCAGAAATAAGCCAGCAGGGACAGCTGGCTGGAGACCAGTCCAACTGCTCAGCCATAAGCCATAGAGCCAGAAGAGGGAGCTAACGGCTCAGAGCTGGAGACCCAGCCCACGCGGCGCTTACCTGATGGACACTGCGAGGGACAGCACCTCCAGCAGCAGGGCCGCGCTGAAGACAGCCAGGGCGGCGGGTGGGGGAGGCGTGGTGGCCGCCTCGTACTTCAGGAAGCAGGTGATGGACAGCGTCAGAAACACTAAGGTCGACAGAAACACATCCAGGAGGGAGCTGAAGGTGGGACTAGCAAACGTCTTCACAGGGGAGTTCTTTATCACCTGTTTGGAGCAGGAGTGGAGCAGAATGACTGGGTGGCCCCGGGCGGCCAGGAGCACAGTTCAGATGGAGAAACAGGCAACACATGCTGAGCGCTGCTGCTCTGGACCAGGCACGGGGCGGGAAGGCTCTCGGAGGACTGTCTCCCTCTACTACCCCATTTAACACTGGGGAGTCCAAGGCACAAATTAAACTTGTCCAGGGGGCCGGGCACGGTGGCTCATGCCTATAATCCAAACACTTTGGGAGGCTGAGGCAGGAGGGTCGTTGGAGCCCAGAAGTTCAACGCCAGCCTGAGTAACACAGTGAGATCCCATCTCTACACAAAAGTTTAAAATTAGCCAGGCATGGCAGCGCATGACTGTGGTCCCAGCTACTCGGGAGGCTGAGGCAGGAGGATTGTGTGAGCCCAGGAGTTTCAGGCTGCAGTGAGCTATAATCATGCCACTGCACTCCAGCCTGGGCAACAGAGTGAGACCCCGTCTACCAAAAATAAACTAATTAGCTGGACCTAGTGGTTCGTGCCTGTAGTCCCAGGTACTTGGGGGGCTGAGGTGGGAAAATCGCTTGAGCCCAGGAGTTTGAAGCTGCAGTGAACTATGATCACACCACTGCAGAATGATACCCTGTTTCCAACAAACAAACAAACAAACAAACAAAAACCCTGCCAGGGTCACAGAGCCACTGATTATGACCCAGCACATTCTCACAGACACGTTACATATTTAGCTGAAAGATGAGTGACTGATTGGCGCAGGTGAGGTCTCTGCATCTGTAAGGCAGTTGCACGACAGCAATGTGCAGGGAGCTCTGCTGCCTGGCGGAGCCCTAGGTTCAGCAGGTGCGAAAGGGGGGCTTCAGGGCAGAACTGGCTGAGGGGGATTTAAGCGGCACATCGTTGCCTGGGAATCTATGGGGCCTGGCCCTGTGCTTGGGGCCGGGGCCCACGCAAAATGATGCCCTTGGGCAGCTCACAGCGGAAGGTGGGAGGGACAGGGATAGGAAACACAGGCAGGTGTGCCAAGTACACTAGAGAGGCCTGCACCAGTGTTCGGCAGTTGAGGGGGAGAAATAATGATGCTGACATGTCCAAGAGGTGTACCAGGCCCAGGCCCTGCAGGGCCTGGGGGCGTGCGATCTCCGCTGATGCTCACAACATCCCACAGGCAGGAACCACCACCCATCTCGGGGTACAGATTGGGAGGCCAAGGCCAGGGGCTACCCCGAGGGCACACAGTGAACGAGGAGCCAGGCCAGGACTCGGCGTGGACCGGTTGACTCCTGAGTGTGCCCCTAACCTGGAGGAAGGAGCAGGACCCAAAGGCAGAGGCTGTGGCTGGGAGAGGGAGGGATGCAGAAACTTCAGCTCCTTTCCATTTGGCCTTGCAACCTTCTGTCAACCCAAGAGGCCATGGGTGTCCACTCAGCATCCCAGCCGGGCTCGGGGCTGGGGGCGGGGCCTGGAGGTGCAGGGAGCGGAGAGGTCTCATGGCAGCCTTGGGTGCAGTGTGTGTTCCGCGGCACACACCAGCTCCGGGTGTCCTGACCACTCCCAGGAACTAGGCGGGAACGGAGGAGGGGGAGTCTGGACGGTGGGAGCAAGGCTGCCAGTCAGCCCTGATGCCAGGCTGGACCCCGCCAGGGCAACCTGGGGGCGGGGTTTGGTTCCAAATTCCCTCCAAAGAACCTAGAGGCTCTGCAGGTGTCCATGTGCCCCGGAAGGGCAAGTCCGGTCCCAACCCCGGAATCCCTTCAGAAGGTGTGGGAATTTCTTTTTTCTTCGGAGGCGGTGGGGACACAGTCTCACTGTCACCAGGCTGGAGTGCAATGGCGCGATCTCGGCTCCCTGCAACCTCTGCCTCCCGGATTCAAGCAATTCTTCTGCCTCAGCCTCTGGAGTAGCTGGAACTACAGGCACGCGGTACTATGCCCGGCTAATTTGTGTACTGTTAGTAGAGACGGGGTTTCACCAAGTTGGCCAGAATGGTCTCTATTTCTTGACCTTATGATCTGCCCGCCTCGGCCTCCCAAAGTGCTGGGATTACAGGTGTGAGCCACGGCGCCCGGTCAGGTTTAGGAATTTCAGGGGTGACACTGCCCATGCCCACCTGCCTTGGCAGAGGCACACGCACGTCCCCTTTCTCTGGGACTCCATCTAGTGCCCATCAGGGGTCCCAGTCAGGGCCGGGTACACGCATGTCCCCCGAGACCTCACTGCCTTGCCCACATGTGAGGCCAGGTTTCCACACAGGCTGCTGTCCTTCCGAGAGCCCACACCTCCCACCTTCCACCCAAGCGCTCGGGTGCAGGGCCTTTCTCTCTTGGGGCTACTATGTCCTCTGTAGAACTGCCCTATCCATGGATGCTGGCAGAGGCCCCGCTCCTCCCTCCACCTCCCTTGTGGTAACTCCTGCCTGCCCTGCTGCTTCCCAGAGACACCCGTCCCAGCCCCAGCCTCTCCCTCTGGTCCACCCCCAGTCCTAATGCCAGAGGCTCCCCAGGCCCACCTGCCCTACCCCTGTGCATCCTGGCAGTGCCGCCTGTCCCAGTCCCACTGAGAACAACGCTCTCCCACGTCATGACACTCTTTTGCCCTTTCTCCCCGTGGGCTCCAAACCCAGGGACAGTGCCACTGGCTCCGCCCTGCTCACTGCCCACATCCCAGGGCCTCTGGGTGTGGCCGTCCCACCATCCTCAGAGCGCAGGCTCTGTGGCGGGGCTGCCAGGGCTCAAGTCACTCCGCCATGACTAGCTGTGATACCCACCCAGCCATGCCTCAGTCTCTTTATCCAAAACCAGGGACAAACCAGTACTCGCACCTTGTGGGCGGTGGGATATTAGGCTAGGAACGTACCCACGTGGAGCCCTCAGCACGATGAGTCCCCACACGCAGGCCAGCTGGGAGGCTCCCTTGTCCCGGTGTCTGTCCTTTCCTACCCACCGGGACCCTGTGGCCACCTGCCCTGAGTTTCGGTAACAGCCTCCCACCTGTCATGTGGCCTCCTGTCTTGTCCATACTCTTACCAACCTTCAAAACTCAGCTGATACATGTTTTTCTTTCTTTTTTCTTTTTTTTTTGAGACAGAGTTTCGCTTTTCTTGCCCAGGCTGGAGTGCAATAGTGCAATGGTGTGGTCTCGGCTCACTGCAACCTCCGCCTCCCGGGTTCAAGCGATTCTCCTGTCTCAGTTTCCCAAGTAGCTGGGATTACAGGCACCCACCACCATATCCGGCTAAGTTTTGTGTTTTCAGTAGAGACGGGGTTTCACCATGTTGGCCAGGCTGGTCTCAAACTCCTGACCTCAGGCAATCCACCTACCTCAGCCTCCCAAAGTGCTGGGATTACAGGCGTGAGCCACTGCACCTGGCCATGTTTTTTTTCCTTTTGTTGGAAGAGACAGGGTCTCACTGTATTGCTCAGGTTGGTCTGTCTCCTGGCCTCAAGTGATCCTCCCGCCTCAGCTTCCTGAGTAATTGGGATTACAGGTGTGAGCTGTGTGATCTTAAAACACAACCTGAGGCCGGGTGCGGTGGCTCAAGCCTGTAATCCCAGCACTTTGGGAGGCCGGGACGGGTGGATCACGAGGTCAGGAGATTGAGACCATCCTGCCTAACACGGTGAAACCCCGTCTCTACTAAAAAAATACAAAAAACTAGCCGGGCGAGGTGGCGGGCGCCTGTAGTCCCAGCTACTCGGGAGGCTGAGGCAGGAGAATGGCGTAAACCCGGGAGGCAGAGCTTGCAGTGAGCTGAGATCCGGCCACTGCACTCCAGCCTGGGTGACAGAGCGGACTCCGTCTCAAAAAAAAAAAAAAAAAAAAAAAACACAACCTGTTCCAGATCCTTCAACAGCTCCCCGTGGCCTTTGCCATACAGTCCATGGTGTGGGAGCCATAAACTAGCCTCTGCCACCTCCTGCCACTCCCGCCCTGGACGCACCTGCAACTCCCTGGACGCACCGCGCTCTTTGGTATCTCTAACGTTTGTGGGTGCTTGCCCCACTCTCCAGAATGTTCCCTCATTCCTACATTCCATTAATTCCTAGTCTCCCCACTGAGGCAAGCTCAGGAGCTCCCCCCTTGGAGCCCCCAGCCTGGGCTTGGTGCGTCGCCGTGCGCTGGGAGGGCATTCGCAGACCTCCAGCTTCGGATGTTGTTTCTAATTCCTGCTCCCTATCAGGCCACATCTTTCCCCCTTCCCCAGCACCAAGAACAGTCCCTGGCAGAGCAGAGGCTGAGCGTACATTTGGTGCCTTTAGGAAAGGATGGCAGAGGTGTCTGCTGTCTGGGAGGCTCAGCAGTGCAGGGTGAGAAGCGGCCCAGACGTCTGGCTTGCCAGCCAGACCGCTCGTGTCCAACCCCGGCTATGGGACCACGGCCACCTGTTCAGCCTTTCTCAGCCTCAGCTTTCTCAGCCTCAGCTTTCTCTTTGGTAAAATGAGGATAATCATCAGCTTCCCTACAGCATTGCTATGAGGATTAAATGAGATGATATTGTGCCTTACAGGCCACCAACCAGCCAACTTGCAAGTCCACTCCGGGAGCTGTGTCTGGGACATTAACGGGTATTCACTGTCCCTTGGAGGCTGACGGAAGGGGGCACCTCCCACCCCACGAGGCATAAACTGGCTCTACCGGGCTCACCAGGGTCTTCCTAGAGCCCAGGCCAGGACACCACAGAGTTTAATGAAGACCTGCTGGAGGAACCAAGGGAATTAGAGTGAGAAATCCCTTTTGCTCTGGGTGGGGAGGGCACCCACTCTTGAGTTGGGAACACTCAGAGGTTAGGTTTGGGGCCAGAGGAGAGAATGCAGTCAGGAAGCCGCCAGGATTCAAACCAGGTTCCAGGTTCTTGTATTATTCCTTCCAGCAAGTCCCTACAGAGCACTGTGAGCGTTGGGACTGTGCTGGAGGCTGTGAGAGGGGCTGGAGGAGAGGGACTGGGGTCCTACCTCACAGAGCTGAGCATCTAGGGAGGGAGGAACACGAACCCAGAACCACGCAAGATTCCAAAATGGGGCACACATGGAGAAGGAAGTGTACGAAGGGAAGTACAATCCAGTCTGGGGTCAGGGAGAGCTTCTTGGAGGAAGTGGGATTGGGTGATGGGCTGAGAGGTCAAGGACAAGGGGTTAAGGTGGTGGGGGCGGGGGAGGAAACGTGGAGCCGGAGTTAGAGAGAGAGGTGAAGGCCTCCTGGGTCCTTCTCAGGCTAAGAAAGCAGGGAGGGCAACAGGCAGAGAAGAGCCTCACCCAAGACTCCAGGACAGGTGGGGCGGGGGCTCCCTTCCAGGACAGGTGGGGGGGACCCCCTTTCCAGGGCAGGTGGGGGGGCCCTTCCAGGGAAGGTGTGGGGGGTTCCCTTCCAGGGTAGGTGGGGATCCCCTTTCCAGGGAAGGTGGGGGCCCCCTTTCCAGGGAAGGTTGGGGGGTCCCTTCCAGGGCAGGTGTGGGGGGTTCCCTTTCAGGAGAGGTGGGGGCGGTCCCTTCCAAGACTGGGGATAGCCACAGGGTCCTGGAGACGCCACCGCAGAGGAAAGAGTCTACTAATGGCGAGGTTGTGCTTTAAGACAAAGGGCTAAAGAAAGGTTTTTCCCTCCTCTGCAGAGACACTTCACGTACAGTTGCCACTCAGGATTTACAGAGTGTGGGAAATGAATGTTAGCCTTCATGTTCCCATCCCTTGCTAAAGCACAAAACTAACAGTGAATGACCCCGTGAGAACAACAGTCACATTCCTCAGTAAAAGCACAAGGAGAAACGAACACACCTCTTCTTGATAGCTGGTCCTGTAGGATCGCTCCAGCTCCTGATCCAGGAAGTTCAGGCTGAACTGGTTAATGGGCGGCTTAAAAAAATAATCTTTCATCAGGCTGGAAGACACAACAAATGCAGTCGATCAATGCCCAGCACCATCACTGTACTGATGTTTTCAGATCACAATTAGCGACCAAAACGCTGCTCATTAGGTCACTACAACAGCTGTGTCTCAAAGCGTCCGCAGACCAGATGCCGCTCAGCTGCCCCTTGTTCAAACAGATCTCTGGGAAGTCCTCTGTGCCTCTAAGCATAATCGTATTTTGTGTTCCACCTCCATTAAGGAATGACCATCCACCATGATTATAACACACATCATCGGAACCTTGGTTTTTGGGGGGTTTTTTTGAGGCAGGGTCTCACTCCGTTGCCCAGGCTGGAGTGCAGTGGCACGGCAATCTCGGTTCCCAGCGACCTCTGCCTCCCAGCTTCAAGCGATTCTCCTGCCTCAGGCTCCCGAGTAGCTGGGATTACAGGCGCCTGCCACCACGCCCGGCTAATTTTTGTATTTTTTAGTAGACGCAGGGTTTCACCAGGTTGGTCAGGCTGGTCTCGAACTCCTGGGCTTAAGAGATCTCCCCGTGTTGGCCTCCCAAAGTGCTGGGGTGACAGGCATGAGCCGCTGAGGCTTGTTTTTGAAAACACATTCCTCATGTCCAGGATTTGGAGATGAGGGCAGCTTTTCTGTTCTGTGAAACAGTCTTTGGTGAAGAACACGCAGATTACTGTGCTGAGAGTACTTACGCGGATTTGGAGGCTTCAAATGAAACCATAATTCAGAACCGGCGGTCCTGTCATTCAGAGCACTGACAGTAATTGCCACCGTAAAAGCTAACAGGTTGTTATCACAAAATTGTGTTTATAGTTAGTGTAATTTTGGTGCTATTGTCACATATGCAGATTGCATGTGAAACCTGCAAAATGATAAAGCTCAGTGATTTTAATAGCAGGGAAATCAAACCCGCTTTCCATGACTCTTTCGTTCATTTATGAATTGCCAGCAAATAGTAATATCCTTTCTATACGGCAGAAAATTACTAGAAACTAAGGGAATGTTAACATGATTTCAGAAAGCAAATATAGCTGTGTTAGCCTCTCTCCCTCATACAGTGACTATCAGAAGTAAATTAGATGAGGCTGGGCGTGTGGGCGCATCCTTGTAATCCCCAGCCCTTTGGGAGGCCGAGGTGGGCAGATCACCTGAGGTCAGGAGCTTGAGACCAGCCTGGCCAACACGGTGAAACCCCATTTCTACTAATAATACAAAAATTAGCTGGGCATGGTGGCAGGTGCCTGTAATTCCAGCTACTCGGGCGGCTGAGGCAGGAGAATCGCTTGAACTGGGAGATGGAGGGTGCAGTGAGCCGAGATGGCGCCACTGTACTCCAGCCTGGGCAACACAGTAAGACTACATCTCAAAAAAAGAAAAAGAAAAAATGAAGTAAATCAGGTGAAATACGTCAAGTGCCTCACGTGCACCCAACACAAAGTAGAGCTCATCACGTGTGCCCCTTCCTCTCCTTGCAGCACAGCAGACACTCTCCTTTCTGTGACACGTATCCAGTAACTTCCTACATCCTCAGACTCAGAAGAGAAATAATTCTGTCCCAGGACATTGATCCTCTCTCCTCCTGACTCAGGGACTGTGGTCTGAGAAGAGCCACCACACAGTTGCAGAGAGGACGTGCACAAGGCCACATTTTAGCAGACAAGTGGCAGAAGTGACCCTGCTATAAGCTGTGCTGCTCCATTTATTTATTTATTATTTATTTTTTGAGACAGAATCTCGCTCTGTTGTCCAGGCTGGAGCACAGTGGGGGGATCTTGGCTCACTGCAGCCTCTGCCTCCCAGGTTCCAGCGATTCTCCTAGCTCAGTCTCCTGAGTAGCTGGGATTACAGGCACCTGCCACCATGCCCAGGTAATTTTTGTATTTGCAGTCGAGACGGGGGTTTCACCTTGTTGGCCAAGCTGGTCTTGAATTCCTGACTTCAGGTGATCTACCTGCCTCGGCCTCCCAAAGTGCTGGGATTACAGGCGTGAGCCACCACGCCCGGCTGAAAATCACCCTTTGAGGCATCATAGTGAAGACTGAGGCAAGAATCATCCGTGAATGCTAAATCTAGGGAATTCTGATGGGGAATGAAATATTTACAAGATCTTCAAGTATCTTCCCACAGATTGCTTATTAGTCATAAGAGGAAGATAATAACCCTAGATCAGAGAACCTGGCACCACCTTGCCTAATTAAAATTAGTATCACTAATGAGGAACACATGGGCACCACGTGTCCCTGGAAAGGACACCCTGAGAAGGACATGGCATCCCTTCTGCAGTCTCTGCCTGGCCAGAGGGAGAGCCTGAATCTAACCAACCCAACTTCAGGAATATTTGATAAAAGGACTGGGCCTGTATATTTCAAAATGTAAACATTAGGCTGGGCACAGGTTCACACCTGTAATCCCAGCACTTTGGGAGGCCAAGGCGGGCAGATCACCTGAGGCCAAGAGTTCGAGACCTGCCTGGCCAACATGTTAAAAATCCACCTCTACTAAAAACACAAAAATTATCTGGGCATCGTTGTGTGTACCTGTAGTCCCAGCTACCTGAGAGGCTGATGCAGGAGAATCACTTCAACTCGGGAGGCAGAGGTTGCAGTGAACTGAGATTGAGCCACTGCACTACAGCCTGGGCAACACAGCAAGACCTAGTCTTTAAAAAAAAAAAAAAAAAAAAAGCCAGGTGTGGTGGCTCATGCCTGTAATCCCAGCTCTCTGGGAGGCTGGGGTAGGTGGATCACCTAGGTCAGGAGTTGGAGACCAGCCTGGCCCATGGGTGAAGTTCCATCTCTATACTAAAAATACACAAATTAGCCAGGCGTGGTGGTGGCTGCCAGTAATCCCAGCTACTCGGGAGGCTGAGGCAGGAGAATCACTTGAACCCGGGAGGTGGAGACTTCAGTGAGCTAACATCGCGCCACTGCACTCCAGCCTGGGCGAGAGAGCAAGACTCCGTCTTAAAAAAAAAAAAAAAAAAAGAAAGAAAAGAAAAAGGCAGAGAGGCTTCTGCCTGCAACCTTTGCTTTTTCCCAGACGGCCCCAATCGTACCTGTCTTCTTTGATAACGTCCACAAAGTGGGCGTCCGTTTTCTCCCGGATGTTCTTGAACCTCAGCGGAAGGAGAGCCGACTGGTCCAGGCTCACCCCTGCCCACCTTCCCTTCTCCTGCAAGATCTCACACAGAGAGGTCTGACTGTTGGTGAGCTTCTCCTCTTGGGGAGGGCTCAGAAGCCCGTTCTGAGTTTTGGGATTAGGTCCTCCAGAAGCCTGCCTCGAGACAAAGAGGACGCAGACACGGGAAGTGAAGTGGCACCGGGCACTGGGCACGCACGCCGGTCCCACCCTGACCTCTGCTGCGGGGCCCCACTGCACTGGGCGTGGGACCTTCTGCCCTGCAAGGGCCCCCCAACCCCCTGTGCCTGCAGACCTGCTCCAATCCCAGCCCGGACTACCCATCTGCTCCTCCCTGTTACCCAACAGCGCCCAGTGGTAATGCTGCGTGTTCAGGCCGCCAGGAAAGTGAGACATGGGAAGAGTTGATGAGGAGGTGGAGGGGAAGGGAGGAAAGTGAGGAGCCCAGGCCCCCAGAGTCTGCTTAGGCCAGCACCAGGGTTCCGGGGACAGGGTGCATGGGTTGGGGGGCTGGGAGAAGTATGACAAGGGGTCCAGGGCTGTCAGGGCACAGGGAAGGTGGATGGAAACAGGGGCTTATGTTCAGGGTGTCCACTGTGGCTGTGGGAAGACACGGGGTGACCTGTACCCACAATCCTTTGGCAGATGGAGGATGAGAGCCTGCGCCCCAGGGGAGCCCCCTGCATGAGCCCCCGACAGGCTCTCATGGGTGGGCTCAGTCCTGGCCCTGGTGTCCAAGTCTGGTTTTCCTGGCAGCCTTCCTGCCACCTGCCCTAACTCCCACCCTCTCTCTTCACCCAGCCTTTCTCGCTGTGAAGACCCCCTCTTGTCTCCGCCCGTCTGTATTCTAGCATAAACTGAGTCCAGCTTCCAGTACCACAAATTTCCCCCGAAACGCTCGAATCCACACGTTTTAAACCCTTACTGGCCTTTAAAGGAGTCCCGCCCAGCTCCGCCCCTGAGCGCTGGATTCCACGTGGGTTCCTGCTGACCCTCCCTCGAGCTCCCTGCCGGTCTCTTCAACACCCAGAGGACTCGTGGGTGCGGAGTGCTGTTACCCAAGAGGAGTTACTCTCAGAACTAAGAAGCCGACAAGACAGGAATGTCACCTTGGGTGGATGCGCCAGGAGAGGAACTGACAGGAACAACAGCCATGAGCTTGTTACCTTGGTGCTGTTTTTATGCTCGTCTTGGCAGCCGTTTTGAGGTGCTCCTCCCTCGGCGCCGGCTTCAGATTTGGGAGCAAATGTGATTCCACATGAAGGGCAGGTCTAGAGGAAAAACACAGACTGTGGGGACACACCCAGAAACCACGACTGCCCCCGCTGAATTCAGGCAGGCCCCGCTGTTGCAATCTGCTGTCACGCAGCATGGTGGTGAGCAAGGGGAAGGCGCACAGAACCACTCGGGGAAGAGCTGAAAGCCACCTGTGACAATGGAAACACACAGAAACCCGTGCACGAACGCAGCGTGACCCGAAATGTGGAACCGGGAATGTTCACTGACTGGACAATGGATCAACAAACTGTGGTCTATTCGAACGATGGGCTGTTAGCCACAAAAAAGATGGAAACATTGACGCCTGCTGCAACACGGTGAGGGAGGCCAGACACAGCACAGATATTAGGTGATCCCGTCTACGTGAAATATTCAGAAAAGGTGAATCCTTAGAGGGAGAAGGCAGATTCATGGTGACCAGGTGGGATGGGAGCAGGAAGGGGGAGTGGCTGCTAAGGGGTATGGGGTTTGCTACGGTTCAAATGTTTGTGTCTCCTCAAAAGTCAGATGCTGAAATCCTAATTCCCAAGGGGATGGCATTGGGGGGGCAAAGCCTTGGGAGGTAATTAGGTCATGGGGGACAAGCCTTCAAAATGAGATTAGTGCCCTCATAGAAGAGGCCCCAGAGAAATCCCTCGTCCCTCCCGCCCTGGGAGAAGGCACCATCTGGGAAACAGGAACGGGTCCTCACTGGACACTGAATCTTCTGGGACCTTGATCTCGGACTTCCCAGCCTCCAGAACTGTGAGAAATATATTTCTGTTGTTTAAAAGCCACCTGGTTTGTGGTATTTCAACAGGGTTTCTCTTTGGGATGATAAAAATGTTCTAAAATTGACCATGGTGATGGTTGTACAACCTTTTGCTAAATATACTAAAAACCACTGAACTGTACACTTTAAAAAGATTTATTTTTTAATTTTTTTTGAGATGGAGTTTCACTCTTGTTGCCCAGGCTGGAGTACAGTGGCACGATCTTGGCTCACTGCAACCTCTGCCTCCTGGGTTCAAGTGATTCTCCTGCCTCAGCCTCCCAAGTAGTTGGGATTACAGGCACCCGCCACCACACCTGGCTAATTTTTTTGTGTTTTTAGTAGAAATGCGGTTTTGCCATGTTGGCCAGGCTAGTCTTGAGCTCCTGACCTCAGGTGATCCACCCATCTTGGCCTCCCAAAGTGCTGGGATTACAGGCACGAGCCACCACGCCTAGCCAAAAAGATCCATGTTATAGTATGTGAATTATATCTCAACAAAGCTGTTATTAAGTAAATAAAGTGGTCACCAACTATGCTAGGACACAAATCCAAGGTTCTTAAGCTCCGTGTGATGGTGAGCTAGTCTCATAAGATGGGCTGAATAATCAGAGGTACATGATTTCCAGATCTAGGAGTAATTAAAAGTTTATAGGAATTAATGGACCTAGAAAAGAGAAGGCAAGATTTAATACAGGTACACTAAAAAGAACAAAGCCTTTATTTCTCACAAACTAGGATTCAAACCCTAGTCAAGTACTTACTAGCTAGGAGACTCTGTTCAAATCACTTTACCTCAGTTCCCTCGTCTATAAAACAAGAGTGAAGATATGTTGCTAATAATTTTTTTTTTTTTTTTTTTGAGACGGAGTCTGGCTCTGTCGCCCGGGCTGGAGTGCAGTGGCCGGATCTCGGCTCACTGCAAGCTCCGCCTCCCGGGTTTACGCCATTCTCCTGCCTCAGCCTCCCGAGTAGCTGGGACTACAGGCGCCCGCCACCTCGCCCGGCTAGTTTTTTGTATTTTTTTAGTAGAGACGGGGTTTCACCGGGTTAGACAGGATGGTCTCGATCTCCTGACCTCGTGATCCGCCCGTCTCGGCCTCCCAAAGTGCTAGGATTACAGGCTTGAGCCACCGCGCCCGGCCGCTAAGAATTAAATGAAATTAAATGAAATTGGCCGGGTGTGGTGGCTCACATCTGTAAACACAGCACTTTGGGAGGCTGGAGTGGGAGGATGGCTTGAGTCCAGGAATTTGAGGCCAGCCCGGGCAACATGGCAAAACCCTGCCTCAACAAAAAGTATAAAAATGAGCCTGGCCTGGTGGCATGTGCCTGTAGTCCCAGTTACTTGTGGGGCTGAGATGGGAGAGCTGTTTGAGCCTGGGAGGTCAAGGCTGCAGTGAGCTTTGATGGCACCACTGCACTCGAGCCTGGGGCAAGAGAGAAAGACCCTGTCTTTAAAAAAATAATAATAATTAAATAAGTATATATATACCCTAGCACAGTTCCTAGCATACAGTATAGCCTTAATAAACTCATTATTATTATTAATGTGACCCAGTAACCTAGGAACTGTCTAAGAAAGCAGCTAACAGCTTCCAATGAAGAAGACAACTGTGGCAAGAAAGATTGTTTTTTTTTTAGGACTCAAAAGCAATTTCCTTGCAGTAAGAACTGTAAAACATTGAAATAAATTATGGGATGCCAGATATTATTTTGGAAATTTAAAATAAGTGTCACTACCTAAGGGCAAAGATATGACCCAGGTTGTATTTTAAGTTAAACTGCAGGCCTCTACTATATTAAATAAAAGAAACAAAGATTCTACAGGGTTGTATAGTTTGGGAATCTGATGTAACACACAAGCTAAATTTGAACATTTGTATGCATTCAAAAAATGAAAATATACATGCCAAAACAGCTAGCGAAATCATTAACTAACATATCTGAGCAAATAATGGCATCCACATAACATTTGCTTATAGCTCTTTAAAAACTGACATTATCAATAGAGGTCAAATGTTCTAGTTGTCAGTAACATACAGTGAGTCTATCTGAAAGCATCTCTTGGTATTGACTGGCAGAGTTAAACTTCCAAACATTTTGCTGGCGTGCTGGCTCACACCTGTAATCCCAGAACTTTGGGAGGTCGAGACGGGAGGATCGCTTGAGGACAGGAGTTCAAGACCAGCCTGGGCAACATAGGGAGACCTTGTCTCTATAAAAAAATAGGCTCTGCGGTCAGCTGGCGTGATGGCCCCGCGTGCCTGGCCCTAGTTACTTGGGAGGGCTAAGGGGCAGGAGGATTGTGAGCCCAGGAGTCAAGGCTACAGTGAACTGTGACTGTGCCACTGCACTTCAATGGTGACAAACAAATGATCTCAAAAACATATATATATAAATATATAATAATGGCATGTATGTGTATATATGTGGTGTGTATATGTGTGTATATGTGTGTATATATGTAGGTGCATATATGTGTGTAGGTGTATATGTGATGTGTGTGTATGTTTATTAGCAAATTAATATATATGTGTGGTGCGCTCCTGTATATATATGTATATGTATGTATATATATGTGTATATGGTGTGTGTGTATGTATGTGTGTATGTGTGTGTGTATGTATTATTATTAATATATATGTGTGTATAGTAATGTGTATATGTGTGTATATGTAATGGTGCTTATGTGTGTATGTATATAATGTGTAATGCTTAATGTATGTAATGTGTGTATGTGTGTGTGTATATGTGTGTGTGTATGTGTGTGTATATGTGTGTGTATATGTATGTATGTGTGTGTATATGTGTGTGTATGTGTGTGTGTGTGTATATTGTGTATGTGTGTGTATGTGTGTATATATGTGTGTGTGTATATGTGTGTGTGTATATATATACACATACTTGCCAGTGAGACCACTGATCTTATTAAATGAAAAAAAAATCTAATACCAAGAGAAAAATAAAGTAGGCATGCCTGATACCATGCATAACAGATGCCTGAGAGAACTCTCTGGTGTGGCTAAGGTGGGGTGCTTGCTGCTTGATGGGGCACAACAGCCATTTCAAAGAATACGCTTCATTTAGACCAGGAGAGAACCAGAGGTGTGAAAGCATTTGCCCCACTTGGCTCAGCCGAAGCCTGAAGTGTAAGTGAGTGCTTGGTAAACGCTGGCAGTGAATATGAAAACTTCTGTTAACTATGCTGTCTGGTCATAAAGAGTTCATCTGGTAATTCAGTGTCCTTGATTACAGACAGAACAGCCATTGGTGTCATTCTTCTGTAGCCATTTAGTCACAGGAATCTCCTGGCATCAGTCTGTTTCAGGTATTTTTCTTGCCTCAAGTTCATCTGCTGTGCTTTTCTCTTTTTTTTTTTGAGACTGAGTCTCCCTCTATCACCCAGGCTGGAGTGCAGTGGGACGATCTCGGCTCACTGCAACCTCCACCTCTCGGGTTCAAGCAGTTCTGCTGCCTCAGCCTCCTGAGTAGCTGGGATTACAGGCACCCACCAACACGCCTGGCTAATTTTTGTATTTTCAGTACAGATGGGGTTTCACCACATTGGTCAGGCTGGTCTCGAACTCCTGGCCTCAAGTGCTCTGCCTGCCTCAGCCTCCCAAAGTGCTGGGATTACAGGTATTAGCCACCGTGCGCGGCCAACCCTGCTGTGCTTTAAGACGAGGCCACCTGCTTCTTCAGTGCCCCCTACAGCACACTGGCTTTCCTGGCTTTATGAGATTTTCCATGCATTTAAAGCCATGAATATGCCACCGTGACAGTCAAACCAACTTGGCACCAGAGGGCACACTGAGGACAGCGGGGGCTCCATGCCCTCTGCAAGGACTTCCCTTGGAGGGGCCGGAAGGCCGGTGGAGCCCGGGAGTGCCCACTGGGATGAGGTTGCTCTCTGGGGAGCCTGGGGCAGTGGTCTCTACAGGTGGGGAACTCAGTGCTTTGCTTACAATCCCCTTGAACAGAGGCCGAGGCCTGCACCCAGTGGTGATAAGAAGTTCTGATACAGAAGTGAGGTCCTGCAGAGCTGCGCACAAACGGCAGAAGAGGTTGTGCTTGCAGAAGGAAAAGGCTGCGTGGGTCCCATGGCCAGCTGCAGACACCCAGGCTCCGGCCTCCTGAGGGCCGGGATAGTGCTCACTGCCTATTCCATTCCCAACAGGTTTGTCCAGGAAGTGGGGGTATGGGAGGTGGGGGGAGAGCCAGGTGCAGACTCCAGGCCACGCTGGGTGGCGTGGCCCCACGGACCTGTGTCACCCGGACCCAGCAGCCATCATTTTACTGCACTTTGAAAATGCGGATTTTGGCTGGGCGTGGTGGCTCATTCCTGTAATCCTAGCCCTTTGGGAGGCTGAAGCGGGTGGATCACCTGAGGTCAGGAGTTCAAGACCAGCCTGGTCGACATGGCAAAACCCTGTCTCTACTAAAAATACAAAAATTAGCTGGGCATGGTGGCACATGCCTGTAATCCCAGCTACTGGGGAGACTGAGGCAGGAGAGTCACTTGGACCCAGGAGGCGGGGGTTGCAGTGAGCCCAGATCGTGCCATTGCACTCCAGCCTGGGCAACAAAGCAAGACTCCAGCTCAAAAAAAAAAAAAAAAAAGTGGATTTCTGTTGTTCTGTTTCTTCTTCAGCTACTTTCCTTTTGGGGGATAAATTTTGTAGATAAAATCTTTAAAACAAATGAAACAAAAGAAATCTTAGAGCTGGGTGTGATGGCTTGCTTGAGCCCAGGAGTTTGAGATCAACCTGGGCAATGTAGCAATACCCTATCTCTACAAAAGCTTTTTAAAAATTTTAAAAATTAGCTAGGCATAGTGGTGTGTGCCTATAGTCCCAGCTACTCAGGAGGCTGAGGTGGGAGGGTCGCTTGAGCCCAGGAGGGAGAGGCTGCAGTGAGCTATGGTTGTGCCACTCCACTGCAAACTGGGTCACAGAGCAAGACCCTGTCTCTTTAAAAAAAAAAAAAAGAGGCCGAGGGTGGTGTCTCACACCTGTAATCCCAGCACTCTGGAAGGCCAAGGTGGGTGGATCATGAGGTCAGGAGATTGAGACCATCCTGGTTAACATAGTGAAACCCCGTCTCTACTAAAATATAAAAAATTAGCCAGGTGTGGTGGTGCGCGCCTGTAGTTTTAGCTACTGGGGAGGCTGAGGCAGGGGAATCGCTTGAACCCGGGAGGTAGAGGTTGCCGTGAGCCGAGATCACGCCGCTGCACTCCAGCCTGGGCAACAAGAGCAAAACTCCGTCTCAAAAAAAAAAAAAAAAAGAAGAAAAAAGAGACAGACATCCATCTACCCAATGGAGAGATTCTCATAACTCAACATTCCCTTCTGAGCAGTAGTTAGAGGTCTCTTCTGTACCAGGAGGGTCCTACCATGCAACGGTGGGTGGGTTTGTTTCCCTCCCCCGACCTCCTACCTCCCACCCCCCACAGCAATTTTCCTTGAGCAATTCGCTAGCTTAATTTTAATCTGGATTAAGACATTTCACGAACTGTTTTTTTGCCAAACACGGATGCCTCTGTGAAACATTTCCCAGCCGGCTAAACATCGTCTCCCCCTGCACAGCTGCAGGCCTCTCCACCCCTGCTGAGCCCTCCCTGGGAAGAGTATTTCCAACTCCAGGAAGCTCCAGGCATGGAAGCACCTCGCTGCCTTGGGAGACAACCCTAGCGGCTGGCTCACAGGGAGCCACACGGGCAGGCACGTTAGAGAAAAAGCAGCGTCATAACGACAGCAGCTACCATGACTTAGGAATGTCTATGTGCCAAGGTCCTACCCAGGAACCAGTCGGGCCCCCATTCACGCGGTATCTGCGGTCTCGACTGTGCGATCTTGTCCTTTGCAGCCACACTGCGAGGCAGCAATGATCGCTCTGTGGACGGCCACAGACTCCAGGGCCCCGGGACCCGGACCACCGTCGTACGGCTCTGGCCCCCTTTCCTGGCACAAGGAGGACCCAGCAATAATCCTGGCACCTTGCTCTCCTGGGCCTTGTTCCCCCAGAGTGACCTGAGCAGCTATGCCTGTCCTCTTGGTTCTTCCGAGCAGCACCCTGGGCCCTTGGGCACCAAGGGAAGTCTCAAGACTTCTAAGGTCCTCCCAGCAGCGCGCCTGGCGGGCAAAGGAGTTTGCTGGCTGTTGCCTGGGTAACCTGAGATTCCCTGGAGAACACCCAAGAGCAAACCCTGCATTTTCCCGGATTATCTTTGCTCCTTCCCCCATGTGGACGTGGGCTTTGGAGGGAAGAGTGTAGCCATTTCTCTAACACACTTGGGCACATTTGCATTTGTTTTTAACACATTTCAGGACGTGCACCCTACATTCCGGTCAAAATATATGGCACAAAGCTATAAAACCGTTTTTTTTTCAAGGTTATTTCTCATCACAAGATAAATCATTTCTCAGCCAACAGCTGTCCCTTTTCAAAACTGTCAAGGGAGGGAGTGGGGAAACCTCTTTTCTCAGAAATGAGGAGGAGACACCACTAGAAGAGCCCTGGCTTTGCCTGC
This sequence comes from Papio anubis, assembly GCF_008728515.1. NCBI lineage: Eukaryota > Metazoa > Chordata > Mammalia > Primates > Cercopithecidae > Papio > Papio anubis. The sequence goes on along the minus strand of NC_044993.1, from coordinate 69,992,999 downwards.
TTCGTCTTCTCAACAGGACTGTTTTGCAAGATGTCATGTTATCAGAAACATCCTTTGCTCCCAAACTCAAAATGATGTTGAACATGGCGAACAGGAAGAGTCATGGCATTGCACCCACAATAACCACAAATACAGTTTCCTGAGGTGTTCTTTGAAACTCCTTGTATCTACTTAGCCCTCGTAAGCACCCACAATGCAGGTACTAAGATCGGTTCCATTTTACAGATGAGGACATTGAGACAGAGCAGGCACCGGCCCAGAGCCACATGGTACGGCTGAAACCGCATAAAGCGGGTGGTGAGCCCAGGCAGCAGAGCTCCCCGCCCCAGAAATCTCCAGGCGAACGGGGCAGCCCATCAGTGCGGCAGAGCCACCGGGCACACTCTGTCCCTGGCATTGCTGTTTAAGCTAACAGGTTAGGTACAGGCATAAGTACTTCAAAATAGAGCATTTCTGCTAACGAAACATTAAGGTAAGATAGAAGTAGAATATTAGAAGAAAAGAGAAGCAGTAATTATCACAGAAAAAGAAATTTTCTTACATCCCCAAAGCGGTAAGAACAGACAGCAGATGGCCTGAGAATACCAGACAACGCACCACACAAACACACACGTGTCAAACTCACACACACGATCTCAGAACCACACGGGTGGAGCCCTAAAGGACCACTAGGCTCAATAACCAGGCTGGTGATGACAACCCGAGTCAAAAATAGATGAAAATATACTCAGCAGACTGTCAGGCAGGAAGACTATTACCAGCTGTGGAAACAGTCCTTTATGAAGTCAAAATAAGAAAATATTTGGCATTTGGGGAAACTTCATGGAAGTGCAATATTTCACTCTCGGGCGATGCCAGTTCAGTGATTCCGCACATACATTTCCATCCCTCTCTCTACACACATATATAATTTCTTACTTGGAAATAATTTTAGACTTGCAGAGAGTGGGAAAGACAGTTCAAGGAGTCTGCGTATATCCTTCGTACAGACCCGCAGTACGGTTATCAAGACCAAAGCAACCCATGCTGGAGCGATACTGTTAGCTAAGCTGCAGGCTTTATTTACATCTGCAGGATGTCCCCGGTTTCCCTGATGTCCCTTTGCTGTTCGGGGTCTCCTCTAGGTCCCATGTTGCATTTAGTCCTTACACCTCCTGCTCACCCCCAGCATATGGGGGTTCCCCTATCTTTCCCTGTGTCTCCTGGCCCTGCTGTGTCTGAAGTCCCGGCCAGGTATTTTGTCAAATGTCCGGATCTGGACCTGCCTGGTGCTTTCTCAGAGCAGACTGAGGTTTAGGGTTTGCGGAAAGAATGCCGCAGAGGTGACATGCCCTTCTCAGGACACCACACTGGGGTACAGGATGGCCATGTGTCGTCCTAGCAGGGAGGCTCACCTGGATCATTTGGTGAAGGTGGCGTCTGCCTGGTTTGCCCACTGTGAAGTTCCTATTCCTCCCCCACCCCACCTTTCTTTATTGAGACGAGGTCTCATTCTAGTGCCCAGACTAGAGTGCAATGGTGCGCTCTTGGCTCATTGCAGCCTCTGCCTCCCAGGCTCAAGAGATCTTCCCACCTCAGCCTTCCAGGGAGCTAGGACTACAGGTGGATACTAACATGCCTGGCTAATTTTTATAGTTTTTGTAGAGATGGGTTTTTTTTTTTTTAATTGTTTTGTTTTTTGAGATGGAATCTCACTCTGTCGCCCAGGCTAGAGAGCAGTGATATGATCCCAGATCACTGCAACCTCCGTCTCTAGGTTCAAGAGATTCTGCTGCCTCAGTCTCCCAAGTAGCTGGGATTACAGGTGCGCGCCACCACGCCCGGCTAATTTTTTTATTTTTAGTAGACTTGGGGTTTCACCATGTTGGCCAGGCTGGTCTCGAACTCCTGACCTCAGGTGATCCATCTACTTTGGCCTCCCAAAGTGCTGAGATTACAGGCGTGACCACCTCACCTGACAGAGACTACCCTTTGGTTTTACAACAGCTTTATTAAGATGTAATTCGCACAGCATATAATGCACCCATTTAAAGTATATAACTCCAGGGTTTTTAGCATATTCACAGGGATGTGCAAGCATCACCACTATCAATTCAGACTACCGCTTATAATAAATACCTATTTAATTTCTAAGCTGTATATATTTATATATGTATGTGTCTATAAAATCATTTTTTCAATTTCTATAATGAATGAAAAGCCCCTTCCTTCCTCAAATCGGGCTGGCTGAGCCTATTCATAATGACTGGACACAAAGAAAACAAGTAGAGGAAAGAAGTGATCATTTATTGAGGGTCATTTTCAAAATTCACTGTCACAAAACGATGATTCCTGAGGTGAGTGGCCTCAAAGGGGAAGGAGAAAGCTTTTGAAAGCAAGACAGGTCCTCTCTGAATCATCCCCATATGAGTAAATATATATCATTAGCTTTGTTACTGACTGGTCCATGTAGAAACACCCAGTGGCCAAGCAGCCTGGGGTTCTGAATAATAGATGAAGGTAAACTCAGGAAGACCAGCCACGCAGGTGCACTCCCGGGGAGGCCTTTCAGAGATGAACTAAGATGCTTTCACAGCTCGAATGGTTCACTGATCAGAACTAATGTGATAAAAGTAATTCAATTTTGGGTTTTCTTTTCTTCTCAAGATGGAGTCTCACTCTATTGCCCAGGCTGAAGTGCAGTGGCATGGTCTCGGCTCACTGCAACCTTCACCTCCTAGGTTCAAGGGATCCTCCTGCCTCAGCCTCCTGAGTAGCTAGGACTACAGGCATATGTCACCACACCTGGCTAATTTTTGTAGTTTTAGTAGAGATGGGGTTTTACCATGTTGGCCAGGCTGGTCTTGAATTCCTGACCTCAGGTGATCTGTCTGCCTCGGCCTCCCAAAGTGCTGGGATTACAGGCACGAGCCACGGAGCCCAGCTGGGTTTTCTTTTTCTTCATGAAGATGTTGGAAAAGCTGTTTTTATTGACATATGGCATCTAGATCCACTCACCACCCACAAGGTTCATGAGAAAATGGAAAGCAAACGCCCGCTGGAGTGCTGACGTCACATTCAACAGGCCAAGGCACACATGCTCCCGTGTCATACCAGTGACTTGGTTATGGCCGAGAGCATCCAACCCACAGCAATGGTCAGCCACAATCACTGAGAATCTCCCTCGAGTCGGAACCGCGGAGAAGATGGGACCTTCCCCAGTGAGTCAGTGACCTCTTGCAGGCAAGCCGGGACCATCTCTCGGCCTCTCCCAGCCCTCCATGGCTCCGTCTATGGTCACTGTCCCTGCTCTATGTGGAGTGAAGGAGTGCCCAGTGTGAGCAGGGCTCCTCCTCAGCCCTAGCGTCTGCAGGTGCCACTCCAGCTAATTTCCCAGCAATCCCGAGAGGTCCCTTCCTCATCACCACTGCACTGATGAGGAAAACTCTTGCTTAGAGGAATTAAGTGTGTGTTTTCTCTTCCTTTTTTTCTTTTCCTTTTCTTTCTTTCTTTTTTTTTTTTTTTGAGACAGCATCTGGTTCTGTCACCCCAGTTGGAGTGTGGTGGCACCATCATATAGCTTACTGCAGCCTCAAACTCCCGGGCTCAAGCGATCCTCCCGCCTCAGCCATCTGAGTGGCTAGGACTACAGGCGTGAGCCACGGCACCTGGCTGCAATTTCTTCACAGTGGCAAAGCCAAGGCTTTGAGAAGGGTCTTGTTTCAAATTGCGGCCCTTCCCGCCATGCTCCGCCTCCCCTCTGTAACGCTGACAGTAGCGTCCTCACCTCTAATGCTCACTCCTTGGTTTCCTTCTTGACCCCTCCTTCCTTCACTTGGGCAGCATCTGTCCCCCCACATTATGCAATATCAGGGCCCTTCGGGTAAGGATCTCTCACTGCTGGTCACTTCAAGAACCCAAGGGGCCAGGCGCAGTGGCTCACGCCTGTAATCCCAGCACTTTGGGAGGCAGGCGGATCACAAGGTCAGGAGATTGAGACCATCCTGGCTAACACGGTGAAACCCTGTCTCTACTAAAAATACAAAAAATTAGCCGGGGGGTGGGGGTGGGCGCCTGTAGTCCCAGCTACTCCAGAGGCTGAGGCGGGAGAATGGCGCGAACCCGGGAGGCGGAGCTTGCAGTGAGCAGAGATTACGCCACTGCACTCCAGCCTGGGTGACAGAGCGAGACTCCGTCTCAAAAAAAAAAAAAAAAAAGAATCCAAGGCTAGGCACAGTGGTTCATGCCTGTAATCCCAGCGTTTTAAGAGGCCAAGGCAGGAAGATGGTATGACCCCAGGAGTTTGCAACCATCCCGGGCAATAGAGCAAAAAAAATTTAAAAATTAGCTAGGCATGGTGGCACATGCCTGTGGCCCTAGCTACTCAGGAGGTTGACTTGGGAGGATCACTTGAGTCCAGGAGTCTGAGCTGCAGTGAGCTAAGATCATGCCACTGATACTTTAGCCTGGGCAACAGAGCGAGACCCCATCTCTTAAACAAACAAACAAAAAAAAGCCGACAGTTGGGTGTAGAAAGGGTTGCCTTGGAGCTATGACTTCAGGACCAAAGTTTTGGCTTTTGACATCACTACCATTTCCTGGTAGGTCGTTACAGTACACAGCTTATGTCACATTAGGTCAGAATTTTCCAGCTATGACCTGGGAGATGACTTAAGGTCACACAGGACACACATTCATGGGGGCTGCCCTGGTTCTACACAGTTCTGCTTGGGCTTCTGACTTCAGTCCTTCGCCTGGCTCTGCAGAGCTGCATCGCTCTGTGTGTTTAATTAAAGAATTAAAAACTTAAGCCAAAAAGAAACTGTTAATTACTACATGCCAGGCACCATGCTCGACACTTGGGAAATATTTAAGTTATTTAACACACAGTCTCTGAATGCAAAGAGCTCACAGGAAGGCGCATAGGAAACAAAGATTTAAGATCGTGTATGTTACAGCCAAGTGGGACAGACTGAAGGGACTGAGAATTTGGAGACGAGGGAACAGCGTTATTGGCTGGGGAGGCACAGGAAAGCGTAGTGGAGCTGAACAGTGAACGCAGCCAGGAGTTCAGAGGGAAAGCGAAGCCATGCGTATTGCAAGTGAGCGGCAGCAGGAACAGGACACAGGCGAAAATCTACGCGTGTTCCTTCAGGGAACGCTTCCTGAACACCTTTTCTCTAATGTATTAGTCCTTGGCATGAAACTCCTTTTACTACATGAGCATTTCCCCAAAAGGTGAGACCACATTAGCCCTGCAAGGTGCAGCTTGAAGAAAACAATTGTGCTCAAAGAGGCCTGAGAGTGCGGCATACACCGCGTCCTCCTCCGAAGGACTAGATACTGTCTACTAGCGTAGTAAAGGCTCTGAGAAGTCCTGCAATAAAGAAACTCTTTCTGTGTTGAATATCCAGAGGTTCCCGAATTTACTTTACCACTGAGTGCCACGCCCCCTCCTTTTTTTTTGAGACAGGGCAAGGTCTCACTCTGTGGCCCAGGCTGGAGTGCAGCAGTACAATCACAGCTCCCTGCAGCCTTAAATTCCTGGGCTCAAGTGATCCTCTTGGCTCAGCCTCCCGAGTAGCTGGGATGGCAGGCACATGCCACCAAGCCCAGTTAATTTAAAAAATTTTTTTGTAGAGATGATGTCTTGCTACGATGACCAAGCTGGTCTCAAAATCCTAGCCTCAGTCGTTCCTCCCACCTCAGCCGCCCAAAGTGCCAGGATTACAGGTGTGAGCCACCCTGCCTGGCCTTCTGTCAACCTGAGATAGATTACAGGATTCTCAGAAACGTTCAACGATATTTGGAAAATCTCCACATGCCAAGGAGATATGCTAAATGGTTTTTGCTCATTCGAATCAAAACAAATATATAGATGAGTACAAAGCAGTGTAGCATCGCCATGGCTAAACTCGTGGTCACTAAACCTGTGAGCATGTGATACGGGGAACTCTGCGACCGCATCCCCTAACGGACAGAAACACACATATGTGGACGCTAAAATGGCAAACACAACAAATTATTTATTTTTGGCTTGGGCTGTCTTTCACTACTTCAATAGAGCTCAGTGTGCAGGCTGGAGGAAACCATTTTTCCCCAAATAGCAAAACCATTCCCGACTCCTCCCCACGCCAGCCCCTCCCTGCCCGGGTCCGCTGTCTAGGAGCCCAGAGCTCCATTTTCTGACTCCTGCAAAACGTCAGCCCAGGCGAGACGGCTGTCTCTAAAGTTTGCAGGCATCCAGGGAATCTCAGATACATGAGCTTTACGCGTGTGCCAAGAGTACGGGGAAGAGAGGATCCAACACCACTGTCCCGGTGGTTTTCACTCAGGGATGACTCTGCACCCCCAGGGGACACTGGGCCATGTCCGGAGACATTTTTGGTTGGCACAGTTGGGGAGTAGGGTACAGGTGGGTATGCTGGCATCTGGCAGGTGGAGGCTAGGCATGCTGCCAGCCATCTGACAGTGCACAGGACAGCCCCACCACACAGGACTACCTGGTCCAAAATGCCAGCGGTGCCAAGGTGAGAAGCCCTGCGTTACACTAACAAAGCACCCAACCAACATGATACACGAGCGGGGTTGACAGAACCCAGGTGTCATCGTTACAGGTAACTGGGCGACAGGCGCTATGTATCCTGACCCAGTAAATAATCTGGATACCCCGGCTGACTGCCACATGACGAAGGCTGTTCATCGTAAACACCAACAGCAGCTTTCAAGCCTGTGAATGAACGTGGAGAGGCAGGGACACACTGGGTGAAGCCGTAACCACTGGCCGCCATCCTCACGCATACCCCACTGTGTTATCTGACAACACAAAGCAGCGCAGGGGAGCTGTTGTGATTCTCTCTCTCTCATTTTAAGAATGGAGACAGGAGATGTGTAAACTACAAAAGTAAACAGAAGGTACCAGTGGGGAAACTAAATCAAACGTGAAAGCGGAGGAACAGCTCATAAACCGAAATGATTTCACACACCCAAGGTCGACCGCGCCAGTTCCTTGGTAATTTATGATGACAGGTCAGTCCAGAAACAGGCACTTCTAGGCGGCTACCAGGAAATCCCGGTTCCAATAATGAAATACTACAATGTTCTCGGCAGCCTGTCCTCTCAGTGAGCTGTGTCCTAGGATTTACCCACACCAACATCATTTCAAATAATCATAAAATAGTGGATTTCAAGAGACGTAGAAGTATTTGAGAAAGTGGTCTCTGAAATCAGATTATCAACTAGCTCTCCACCCAAGGTGCCAAGGAAGGCCACCTTTACTGTCATTTATCACTAGCTTCTAGAAATCCCAAAACACCACAGGTCCCAGGAGGAGAAAATAACTAATAATTCAAATGAGAAGCATCCTTATGCAATGGAAAGGAAATGGAGGTGCGTAGTATGTCAAAAAGCAAGGATATTAAAAATACAAAATGCTACTAACTTTAGACTAAATATTAAAATCATGAAAACCAAATAGAAGGTTATTCCACGTTGTTTGCCTCAGACCTGGAGGCTGTTTATTATTTCACGTGCTCTACTGCAGAATTAATAGAAAGTTTTAGAAGTAGAAAAAAAAAAAAACTAACCTTAAGGTTATCAAAGGTTTTGACAGTCTGCGCCAAGTCACTGACATTCCCTGATGACGCTGTCCCCTGTCCCCTAGGGCCTGAGGACACCTGTGAGCCGTCAATGATCTCAAAGCCAGAAAGCAAGGCCTCTGCACAGCTGCAGCGAGACTCCTTGGCTCTCTGACCCGATATCAGGTAAGTCTTCAAACCTATGATGGATAAAAGTTACAGTCAGCACAGATTGAAAGCACCGTCTGTTGAAACGCAGCTCCGTCTTGCTCTCTGGGAACGACTCACTCCTGGAAAGTTGAGAGTAAAGTGAAAATGTGAACAGGTCATAGTTTACGACAGACGTCCATGATCTCTCCGGAGAGATGCGGCCTCAGGGAGACCGTGGGCCCCCGAGACACTCCAGTTACCCACATTACGTTTTCTTGGAGTAACGGCTGCGTGTTTCATGTTTTACCTTCAGGGTTAAAATAAGCATTAAAAACTTCCTCCATAAAAGGGTCCCAGGACCTCCCTGTGAAGGCAGCAAAGCAGAATGGTTGACCCTAGACCCTGCTTGGGTTTTTTTCTCTCTGTAAATACCAGTCCGGTGAGTACCTTCACAACGGTCAGTGTAGACGTCATGGCAGCCTTCGGCACTGACCATCTTACCTGTATCAGAGATTGCAAAACTACCCCGAAAAACGAGACCCTAGCATGCACCAACAGGCCATTAAAACCTCCCCTGACTCAGAGCCGTCGAGCATCTATTTCCTGTTGGATTCAAACACTCACCCCAGGAACATTCAGCTTTTGTTAAGCTGAGGTCCACATGCATATTATTCTCTCACAAAATCCCCTCTACAGAAAAAAAAAAAAAAAAGGTGGTCAAAAGGACACTTGACACATGTCTTTACAATTCTCCTTGGAGGCTGAACTAACACCTGGACCCACGCCGCACTGGAAGGAGCTGTGAACAGGCGGGTGGATCCCGCCCCGGGAATCTGCTGAGAAGATGGCAAAGGAGCAGCTTTTCCGGGAAGAGCCCAAGGAATTTTTGAAAAAGAAGCAAACTTTATTTAAACAAATCCATCCTTTTGTCTTCACTGGAATTTAACCAGATGGCAAATGTATCGGAAGGAGGGACAATGTAATTTAACATTTAAATAACATTTATTTCAGGCCTGGTGTATGCCAGGCACTGAGAATAAAATCATGAACAAAGCAGGGTCCCTTCTTTTTTTCTTTAATTGAGATGGAGTCTCACTCTGTTGCCCAGGCTGGAGTGCAACGGTGCGATCTCGGTTCACTGCATCCTCCACCTCCTGGGTTCAAGCAATTCTCCTGACTCAGCCTCCTGAGCAGCGGGGATTACAGGTGTGCACCACCATGCCTGGCTAATTTATGTATTTTTAGTAGAGATAGGGTTTCTCCATGTCGGCCAGACTGGTCTAGAACTCCTGACCTCAAGTGATCTGCCCACCTTGGCCTCCCAAAGATTACAGGTGCGAGCCACTGCACCCAGTTGTAGGGACCCTTCTTGAAGGGCTGAAGCTCCAGCTTCAGGTTGTGAAGGGTGTGGCACGGAAAGATTCCATCAAGAGGCAACGTGTCTACGACACTGATCGACTCTGGCTTCTTACACTGGGTACATATTTGGTCAGTGCTTTAAAATTCATTCATCAGAAACCCAGGGACTACTTCATCAACGGTCCCGAATGATTTTATAAGTATGGCCTCATCTCATCATTTCACCTCCCTCTCTACTTGTCAAAATACTACATGGCTTATCTTTTTAAGTCAAGTGTTCTGAGAATTTGCCAAGAGTCCTGGACACATGTAAAGTCATCCTAGAGCGTAGCCAGGTCATAGCTGAGAACCAAAAGACTTAGATATTTTCAGATGCCAACTGGCCCCAAGAAACCCTTCATGATTTATTTTTCCTTTAGAGATAGGGTCTTGCTCTGTTGCCCAGGCTGGAGAGCAGTGGTGCAACCATGGCTCCCTACAGCCTCCACCTCCTATAGCCTCAGCCTCCTGAGTACCTGGGACTACAGACGTGTGCCACTATGCCTAGCTATTTCTTTCTTTCTTCTTCTTTTTTGTTTTTGAGATGGGGTCTCACTGTATTGGCCAGGCTGGTCTCGAACTCCTAGGCTCAAGTGATCCACCCACTTTGGCCTCCCAAAGTGCTGGGATTACAGGTGTGAGCCACCGCAGCTGGTCAATGGAAATCTTTCACTCTTACTTAGGTCCTGAACTTTTGTGCATTTTTTTCTCCAACAAAAACCCACATCCCAATTTATATACAGGATCAACCACGGCTGTAACATGTATACACCAAAATGGAAACATGAACTGGAATATGATGTAGGAGTGAAGGCATCTTTACACCAATTTCTCAGACCTGTCCCAGGCGACACTGGACCAACTCTGCCATTTCACTTTGCCAGAGTTAAAAAATGCAACCGGGCCAGGCGCGGTGGCTCAAGCCTGTAATCCCAGCACTTTGGGAGGCCGAGATGGGCGGATCACGAGGTCAGGAGATCGAGACCATCCTGGCTAACACGGTGAAACCCCGTCTCTACTAAAAAATACAAAAAACTAGCCGGGCGAGGTGGCGGGTGCCTGTAGTCCCAGCTACTCAGGAGGCTGAGGCAGGAGAATGGCGTGAACCCGGGAGGCGGAGCTTGCAGTGAGCTGAGATCCGGCCACTGCACTCCAGCCTGAGCGACAGAGCAAGACTCCGTCTCAAAAAAAAAAAAAAAAAAAATGCAACCAATGGGGACACAAGAGAAGACAATGAGCTGCCAGGGCTTATTCCCGCCTTCATCAAAGAAGTACACGTGAGAACTTCTGTCCCAGGGCTGCTCTAAGGGTCTCCTTCCCATGACTCCTGAGTGTGGCCCACAAGTCACCAGGTGGCAGGGTGGTGACAGGAGCCACTGACAGCCAGTGTGACTGTGGATGGCCACTCTGGAGACCGTAGTCCCCACGCACTGAGAGAGGAAGGACATTTTTTTGGTGGGAGGGAGGAAAAGTTGCAGCTGAAGGGTGAGGTTTTCCACTATGTCTGTGGCTGGCCCTGCAAAGTGCTGGCGGCTTAGGGTGCCCCTGCCTGAGGCTATGACTCCCGGTGCACAAGGGCTGCCCTGGGAGCATGAACTGGGCTGCCCCTCAAACCCAGGAAGGGGCCCTCACCCAGGTAACTGCGTACCTGCTCCCTGTGTGGCTCCAGAACTGCAAAAGAAAGTCAAGACAGCCTCTCCTGGAAGTGCGTGGCAACTGAAGTGGCGAGAGGCTGGGCAGGGAGGCCTGAAGAGCTGGAGCACGATGGGACAGCCGGCACATTCACAGCGCTCCGCACGGCAGTCCACAGGGCGCACGCAGCAGGGAGCACCCCGCAGTAGCATGGAGCAGCAGCAGCCACCTCTGCTCACAAGCTGGGCACGTGCCTCATGCACATCTCCAACTTCTGCTGTTGCTTGTTTGAACTGGGGTTACTGAGTCACTCTTAATTCATCAAACATTTATTAAGCACTTTCTGTTTACTAAACACTGATAGGTACAGGGACGATGTGTGACTATTTTGGCCAAGATCGTGACCCGTGTGGAGCCCGTCACCTGAAGAGGGGCCAAAAGGACAAGCAGGTGTGACTCTGGTCAGGCACGCCAAGTCCCAGGACGAGGAAGGACAGCTGCTCCAGGAAGCACAGGACGGGGCATCTCAGGAAGCCTCGAGAAGGAAGGGGCTGTGGCTCGAATGTGTCCTCTCCAAATTTCAGGCGTTGTGGAGTGACAGTCTTAAGGAAGCAGGGCTTTAAGAGGTGACGAGGCCAGGAGGGCTCCTCCCCTGCAATGGGATCAGGCACCTGCATAAAGGGGCTTGCTGCAAGGGGTTCTCTCACTTGCCCTCCCGTTTCTTCTCCCTTCCACAAGATGCAGCCCTCCCCAGACACCTGCACCTGCTGGTGCCTTGATCTTGGACTTCCCAGCCTCCAGAAGCATGAGGACATAAATTCCCGTGCTGTATCGATTACCCAGCCTGTGCTGTTCTGTTACTGCTTCCCAAGCAGAGGGAAACAGACGGATCAGCGCCCTCCACACGGAGACTGAAAGACGTGGGGAGGTCAGCCTGGCAACAGCAAACCGGGCAAGGGGCAGGGGTGGCTGACGCCAGGCAGGGGGGTTACTAGAACGGGTCATGAAAGGTCCTCTACGGAGGGGGACTGCAGCAGGCACAGCTAAAGGATGGCTTTTAACTCAGTGTGGCTGGAACAGAGAATGTGTGCGGGGAATGGCCAGGGCTGAGCCACAGCACCTGTGCAGGGCACTGTGTGGGCTGTCCCGGGAAGCCTCCATCCTGGGGCCACCGGCGGCAGGGGGGCGAAAGCAGGAGGAAGAGCCACATAGGAGGCATGAGGCATAGGACAAGCCAGGGAGCCAGTGGAAATGCCAGCCACAGCGGGTGGGAAGCTGGGAGGCACGGGAGTCAGGAAATAACGGTGGAAACGGGAAACCTACTCCCCGCAAACTGGTGGCGAGAGGCAAGGCTCCGATTACAAGCAATCAAGCGTGATGGGCGGAGACCTGGCTGCTGGAGGGGGCCTCCGAGTCAGGTCCAGGTCTGCCCCCTAATCCCGTGACCTAAGTGAGCTGCTTCATCTCTGCCTCTCAGTTTCCTCATCTCTAAGGCGAGGACAGGAGCAGGGCTTACCCCACGGCTCACATGTGAGGCTTAGATGACCAACACGCACACAGCCTCTACAACTGCCCGGCATGCAGCAAGCACTAGACATTAGCTGTGATTATCGACACAGTGTTTGATCTGCGTGTCACTGGAATCTTTTTCATGCACCTTCTATGTACAAAAGCTTTTGCAAAACTGTTAAATCAATAATTGCTCCTGACTTGAGTTTTTCTTTAGGAAGCACTGAATGACCAACCTGTAGTGATAACACGATCCTACTAGTGTGACAAAGGCCAAACACACCTCCGAGTCCACAACGAGCAAAACTGGGAAATACGTGATCTTTTCATTTAGGCTTCCATACGGAAAGCTAAATTTAAAGTGAAACCTTTTGCCAGAACCAGGAGGTTATCATCATGACAGCTAAGGCAGAACGCAGCTGCCTGATCAGAAACGCCTGAGAAATATATCAGGACAGGTTACTGAGTTCAAGCCCAGCCAAAGTCTTAAGTCAGGAGAATCTGCAGCAACATGATTTAATGAATAACCACACACATGGAGCCTGGGGTCCAAGTTCATTAGAATGGCTCTTTTACAGCAGAAGGTCCAAAAAAAAAAAAAAGGCAGCTAAATGATTTAAGTGTAAACAGGAGAATAATTAATATGATTTCTTATGTTCTTTCCTGGTTATCCATTGATTTGAAACCTCAACAACAGTGATGCCTTTTATCAGCTTAATTTTACAAAGGCTGCAGAGAGAGGCGGGCATTTCCTAATGGGTTCCTGTGTGATGGGGGAATCTGCCTATGGCTGCGTGCGTGGAGGAGGTTAACACAGTTAACGTTCTTAAGTATTCTTAAGTTTAGTGTCATTTCTCTGAAAACTAAAACTGCACTTTGCACATAGTGGTGATCAGGTTTGGTGACCTGAGTATAGCAAGAGTCACTGACAAAGCCCATTACGGAAAAGAAAGACAATTCTGGCCTCATTTGTCCTGGTCTCTTTCTGTGGGATTCTTGCCTTGGACTGAGATACCCTCAGCCACCAAGAATCAAGGACATGACTGCCAACTCAACAGAAAGAGAAAAAGAGCTGGGCACGGGGGTCACAGCTGTGACCCCAGCACTTTAGGAGGCTGAGGCAGGAGGATCACTTGAGCCCAGGAGTTTGGGACCAGCCTGGACAACATAGTGAAATTCCGTCTCTATAAAAAATTTAAGCATCAGCTGGGTGTGGTGGCACCTGTGGTCCCAGCTACCCAGGAGGCTAAGACGGGAGGATCACTTGAGCCCAGGAGGTCGAGGCTGCAGTGAGCTGTGACTGCACCACTACACACCAGCCTGGGCAAGACAGCAAGACCCTGTCTCAAAAAAAGAAAAAGAAAAAAAAGAAAAGAAAAACAAGCTGGGTGTGGCAGCACACGCTGTAAATCCCAGCTACTTCGGAGGCTGAGGCAGGAGAATTGCTTAAACTTGGGAGGCGGAGGTTGCAGTGAGCTGAGATCACGCCATGTACTCCAGCCTGGGCAACAAGAATGAAACTCCATCTCAAAAAAAAAGAAGAAAAAGAAAAAGAAGAAAAACAAGAAGGAGAAGAATAATCAGGAAGGAAAGAATGTTTTAAGACATGACTTTGGGAGCCAGCCACATAGCATAACAAACGCCTAGAAGCTTACGTCACTTATGACTTAAAACAATAAACAGAAGAGAGGCAATCAGCTTGGGCTGGTTCAGAAACATTCCAGGAACGTCTTTCATTTTGCATCGCATTCTTCCTCATGACTAGGTCAGAAATGACCAAGCAGCATGAGAATTATTTAAACTAAACTGTAACCAGCCAATAAGAAAAATAAAGTTAAAAAATGCTTTTAATCTATCAAATAGCCAAAGCCTATGGAGTTATAGATATATTTTATAATTATCTATTCTTTCTGCGTAAGAAGAACAAAAGTTTTGGTACAAAAGAGAGAATATTTTTCACGTGTTTATGTTAAAATGTTCTCCGGAGGGGGGTAAGTCCTTCCTACTCATATGTACAATAAATAATCATAAGGACTGATTTATTCTGGTTGTCCTAATATTTGACGATAAGTCGCAAGGTCTTACTACAAATCGCTGCTGGTGAAACTTAACCTCTTCTTAACAAATGAAGTCCCAGGCCAGGCACGGTGGTTCACGCCTGTAATCCCAGCACTTTGGGAGGCTGAGACGGGAGGATCACTTGAGCTCAGGAGTTTGAGACCAGCCTGGCCAACATGGCGAAATCCCGTCTCTACTAAAAATACAAAAATTAACTGGGCACGGTGGCGCACGCCTGTAATCCCAGCTACTCAGGAGGTTGAGGCAGGAGAATTGCTTGAACCCAGGAGGCAGAGCTTGCAGTCAGTCGAGATCGTGCCATTACACTCCAGCCTTGGCGACAAAGTGAGACTTCATCTCAAAAAAAAAAAAAAAAAAGAAGTTCCAAATAATAAAATATGAGATGGATTTATGGAAGAAAGTGAAAGAAACAAAGGGTGTTCACTCTGCCTGTTTAACTTGATCTTCTGCCTAACCAAAAAACAGTTTTTGTTTTTTTGAGATAGAGTCTCGCTCTATTGCCCAGGCCAGAGTGCAGTGGCACAACCTCAGCTCACTGCAACCTCTGCCTCCCGGGTTCAAGCAATTCTCCTGCCTCAGCCTCCGGAGTAGCTAGAATTACAGGTGTGCACCACCATGCCTGGCTAATTTTTCTGTTTTTAGTAGAGACGGGGTTTTGCCAAGCTGGACAGGCTGGTCTTGAACTCCTGACCTCAAGTGATCCGCCTGCCTCTGTCTCCCAAAGTGCTGGGATTAAAGGCGTTAGCCACCACACCCAGCCAGAAAACAAAATTTTAGTGTGTGCACGCATACTCTCTCTCTCCCGCTTCCCCACCCCTGCTTCTAAACAGGTACCTTCTATACCCAGCTTCCCTGTCTCTCCCAGTAATGGCTAAACAGCTGCCATCACAGCCAAATGGGAATGACAGGCACCCCCCTGAATGACCACATTCCCCTGTTCTGGCTTCTTTTTTTTGGAGACAGAGTCTCGCTCTGTCGCCCAAGCCGGAGTGCAGTGGCTCACTCGGCTCACTGCAAGCTCCGCCTTCTGTGTTCACGCCATTCTCCTGCCTCAGCCTCCCAAGTGGCTGGGACTACAGGCGCCCGCCACCACGCCTGGCTAATTTTTTTTTGTATTTTTAGTAGAGACGGGATTTCACCATGTTAGCCAGGACGGTCTCGATCTCCTGACCTCATGATCCGCCTGCCTTGGCCTCCCAAAGTGCTGGGATTACAGGCGTGAGCCACCGCGCCCGGCCTGGCTTCTTATCTTCTGTATTCTGCGTTAATAAATATCCCACTGCTACATTCCAGAATGCTGACACAGGGAGAGTCCCGGAGTCACACACTTCAGAGACCCTCGCCTCCCATCTCTAAGAGACCTCCTGAATTAGGGTTTACAAGCACAAGCCTTCACAAAGACTGCAGAACGAGCCTCAGAGACGACACCCAGCACATCCGGCACGTCTGTCAACAGCCCACCAGGTGCTATCTCTGTCATCCACTGGCTCATTTGCTCATTCACGCACCCAGAAAACTAAATGCTTACTGAGTACTTACCGAAGATTAGGATCTGGGCTAAGGGTTGAAAGAAATAAATAGGTTAAAAAAGAAAAAAAGCAACCTAGGTGACTTTCACTTCAGTGCTTGACCTTAGTTCCCTTGTCTAGATCATGGAAATGCTAGTCGGTGTGGTGGCTCACGCCCGTAATCCCAGAACTTTGGCAGGCCAAGGTGGGTGGATCACTTGAGGTCAGGAGTTCAAGACCAGCCTGGCCAACATAGCAAAACCCTGTCTCTACTAAAAATACAAAAATTAACCAGGTGTGGCGGCAGGCGCCTGTAGTCGCAGCTACTCAGGAGGCTGAGGCAGGAAAATCTCTCGAACCCGGGAGGCAGAGGTTGCAGATAGCCGAGATCACGCCACTGCACTCTGGCCTGGGTAACAGAGTGAGAGTGAGACCCCGTCTCAAAAAAAATAAAAATAAAAATAAAAATAAAAAAGAAAAGGAAACTACTGTGATGTGATGGTCATACCACAGTACAGGGCTGTTGTGAGGATTAAATGAGTTCATTCATGTAAACAGGGACATGCGAAAAAGGGAAAGACGGTGCTTGTCCTGAGAACAGCCGTGAATGTGAGGACAGTGAGTGAGTGACGATCTGGACCCACAAGAAGAGAGAGACACACACATTCAAGTTCAAGTGTCCATGGGCTGTTCAGAAGCAACAAACAGCACTTCAACAATGAGTTGCCGACAACAAAATGCAAATGAAGGTCTGCAGTAACTATTAAGATTGCTGTCATGGAGCCGAGTTTAAACAATGGGAAGAGGCTATGAAACAGGAGAGCTGGGGAAAGATACCAGAACTGAAACCGACCACCAGCTGATCAGTTTCTATCTGTGAAGTGACAGCACCAAATGCACCAGATGCCACAGACGGGAGGGAGGGGGATGAGTCACATCTGCAGAGGGAGGGGGTCGGGTCATATCTGCAGCAGGGACGGGGCGGGGGGCGGGGGGTCCCAGACCGCACTCGTGTCCCTAGAGAGCTGACAGGTTTCTAAGAGGATGCTGATTCAAGTACAGAATGTAGATGATGAGAAATAACAGAAAGAAGAGAAATGAAAAACTAAATTTAAAATCGGAGACTAGGTAGCTGCTAAATACTTGAAAACAAAAAAAAAAGGAATGCATTGACAATGGAAAGAAAGCTGTATGATGTTTAGTGAAAGAAACCAGTCCCAAAAGGCCACACACCATGTGATCCCATTTATATGAAATGTCTAGCATGGGGAGATCTGTAGACACAGAAAGCAGATGAGTGGCTGCCATGGGTTTAGGAGAGGGTGTGACTGCTAAACGGATGCAGGGTTACTTTTTGGGGTGATGAAAATGTAAAATTAGGTTGTGGTGATGGTTGCACAACACCATGAATACACTAAAAACCACCGAATTGTACACCCGAGAGGGTGAATTGCATCGTATGTGAATTATACTTCAATAAAGCTGTTTTTTGAAAAAGAAAAGGAAGCTCGGTGTGGTCGTGCATTTCTGTGGTCTCAGCTACTTGGGAGGCTGAGGCAGGAGGATGGCTTGAGCCCAGGAAGTGGAGGCTACAGTGAGCTCTGACTGCGCCACTACACTCCAGCCTAGGTGACAGGGTGAGACCCTGTCTCAAATATAATAATACAATAAAATAAACTAAATACAGCAATGTGAACATCAACAAGGTGCAATAATTCTGAGATTTAGAGAAGAAATAAAATAAAGCTGGGAAGAAACACACCCTCCCCAAGAATAGAAGGTAGAGTGAGCAGTAGCAGGTAAATGAAAAATATGAAAGGCTTAGAAATAGATAACGTGGGCCAGGTATGGTGGCTCACACCTGTAATCCCAGCACTTCGGGAGGCTGAGGCTGGGGAGATCGCTTGAGGTGAGGAGCTCGAGACCAGCCTGGCCAACATGGTAAAACCTTGTCTCTACTGAAAATACAAAAATTAGCCGGGCATGGTGGTGCATGCCTGTAATCCCAGTTACTCGGAAAGCTGAGGCAGGAGGATCATTTGAACCCAGGAGGTAGAGGTTGCAGTGAGCCAAGATCGCGCCATTGCACTCCAGCCTGGGCAGCAGAGTGAAACTCCTCAAAAAAAAAATAATAATTAGATAATGTGGTAGAGCTAGGGCAGAAAAACATGTAAGTCAAGAATAAGGCCAAATAACCTTGAAGAACTAAAAATTCAACATGGCAGGAGTTCAGAAGTCTGGGAGAGATTAAATAAAACAAAACAAAAGAAAATTTGACCTTCATGAAATAGCTCCAAGAATCATTCAATTTGCAGCTCTCACTATTGTAGTCCAACCTAAAAATGCTGGGCCAACACCCACATTGTCTTCTTCAAGCACACACACTTCTCCTGCCGCAGGTGTGGCCTGTACAGCACACCCACACGCCAGATGCTTGGCCACAGAAACACAGAAGGGGCCACTGTCCTTGCCTGGAACACAGATGGACCTTCTCATCCAGGAGGGCATTTACTTGCAAAGGCATTTTCTTCTGACCCACAGGTGGTTATTCTTCCACTGACACCTCCTGTGGGCATCTTCAGCTGGAAGAAAGGCCACCGAGGCGGTGAAGCCACCTCTCCCATAAACATCGTATCATGTAAAGGAAAAAACAAGATGCTGAATATTCTTTTTTTTTTTTTTTTTGACGGAGTCTCGCTCTGTTGCCCAGGCTGGCGGGCAGTGGCATCATCTCGGCTCATTGCAACCTGTGCCTCCTGGGTTCAAGCGATTCTCCTGCCTCAGCCTCCCGAGTAGCTGGGATTACAGGCACCTGCCACCATGCCCGGCTAATTTTTGCATTTTTAGTAGAGACGGAGTTTCACCACGTTGGCCACGCTGGTCTTGAACTTCTGACCTCAAGTGATCCGCCCGCCTCGGCCTCCCAAAGTATTGAGATTACAGGCATGAGCCACCGCACCCGGTCGATGCTGAACATTCGTGACTAACCTTCCGTGGGAGCAGTCATGCCACTGCCTTCACCACCTGTTGCTTCCTGGAAATGTTGATCAGGCTCTTGGCTCTCTCCCAGATAATATTTGCAGCACAGGCACATGCTTGCTGTGAATTTCCACACTTGTCAGATCACCCGGTTTTCAACTTGTTTTCCAGTTTTCTCTCTTTTGAAGAGTATTTTGCACACTGGCTGGGGCAGAGGCTGACAGTTTCCCAGACTGTTTTCTTGTTTACAGAGCACATGCAGACTTGCTCAAGTCATCTAACAGAGAAACCCAAAAACCTCCATTTTCTCCCGAGATATCTCTGCTGTCTCCAATTTCACTTCAGCAGTGCTAGTGGCTGAAATACTATGGACTATGTATTTTGGACTTTCTTTTTCTGACCTTTTCTGGAAGAATCAAACTTGTATTTGTGTGTGTGTGTGTGTGTGTGTGGCTTTGTTTTTTTAAGAGACAAGGTCTTTCTCTATTACCCAGGCTGCAGTGCAGTGGCGCAATCACGGCTCACTGCAGCCTCCACCTCCTGGGCTCAAGCGATCCTCCCACCTCAACTTCCCAAGTAGCTGGGATGACAGGTGTACACCACCAAGCCCACCTTTTTAAAAAAAATTTTTCTTTTGTAGAGATGGAGTCTCACTATGTTGCCCAGGCTGGGCTTGAACTCCTGGCCTGAAGTGATCCTCTGGCCTCAGCTTCCCAAAGTGCTGGAATTACAGGCAGGAGCCACCGTGCCCAGACTCAGGTATTTTTTAATAACCTCAAGGTGTTGCTGCACATTCCACAAGTTGAGAGCAGGACCACTCTGCCACCCAGGGATGTCCCAGGCTGGGCGATTTGTTCTCCCACTGTACACTGGGCAACTGTCATTTATGCCTTAAGAAAATCCCATTCAAGTTGTGGACTCAATGCACAATCAAAACTGAAAGCAAAACCGAGGGCGCGAGTAGTGAGTGCCCGAGGAGGGGACAAAGGCTGGGGCCCGGGCCATCACCACATGGAGAGCTGGCTTATAAAACAGTGCCCTGGAGCTTCAGTCAGCAGCCCCCACTCCCAAAAGGGGTAAGGAGCCTTCAGAAACTTGCTTGTCTTATGCCAGAAAGCTGAGCTCTGCACAGACCCTGGAAAAACCACTGTTGTCAAAGGAGAGAGAGAAGTGGGCAGAAAGCCCAGGAAGGAGGGTTCCAGACTAGTGGAGGTACTGGCCTCAAACAAGACAGCTGGGTACTGAGAGAAGAAGAGATATATGCCAGGCATGGTAGCTCGCGCCTGTAATCTCAGCACTTTGGGAGGCCAAGGTAGACGGATCACTTGAGGTCAAGAGTTTGAGACCAGTTTGGCCAACATGGTGAAACCCTGTCTCTTCTAAAAATACAAAAATTAACTGGGCGTGGTGGCGGGCACCTGTAATCCCAGCTACTCGGGAGGCTGAGGCACGAGAATCACTTGAACCCAGGATGCGAAGGTTGCAGTAAGCCAAGATCGCGTCACCGCACTCCAGCCTGGGCGACAGAGCAAGACTCCATCTCAAAAAAAAAAAAAAAAGAACTAAAAGAACGAACTTTCTATGAACTTCCTGTGATGATGGACATGTCCTGTAGCCGTCCAGTTCTGTGGCCTCCAGCCACGTCTGGCTACTGACCACTCGAAATGTAGTTAGTATGAACAAGGAACTAATTTTTTAATGATTTCAATTATAATTTAAATCTTAAACAGCTACATGAGGCTGGTAGCTACGTATTAAGCAGCGATGATCTACCTCCTTCCTCATTGGTGAAAGGAATAAATTGGAAACAGAAAGCTCTTTTTTACCTTTATTAAATAAAGGTGAAGTTGTAAGAACTACTAAAAGAAAATGGGTGGGATAAAAGTAAAACTAAATATGAAACTAGTAAGTATTCACTGTTATTTATTATAGATGACATTTAGACCCAAATACAAGAGGGAGAGTGCCCTGTATATTAATAGCAGGAATAGCCAATGAGAAAGTGGAATAGGCCAGGCATGGTGGCTCATGTCTGTAATCCCAGCACTTTGAGAGGCCAAGGCGGGTGGATCACTTGAGGCCAGGAGTTCGAGACCAGCCTGGCCAACAAGGTGAAACCCCCTCTCTCCTAAAAAATATACAAAAAATTAGCCAGGCTTGGTGGCACATGTCTGTAGTCCCAGCTGCTCAGGAGGCTGAGGCAGGAGAATTGCTTGAACGCAGGAGGTGGAGGTTGCAGAGAGCCAAGATCGTACCACTGCACTCCAGCCTGGGTAACAGAACAAGACTCTGTCTCAAAAAAAAAAAAAAAAAAAGAAAGTGGAATAGAAACAGTTACTCTATCAAACAAAATAGTAGATAATCTTTAAGAATAAAGAAACAAAAGAGCTTGGAAACATTTGAGTATTTTCCCAAAAAACCCTATAAGTGGGATAAGATATTGGTTCACACCTCTAATTTAGAGCCTACAGAAACACATTAGCTTGACCTTGCTTGACATATATTATTTCTAAAAAATGTTTTAAATGTGAGTATTTAGAAGATATACCATATTTTCTGCTTTTTATATACTTTACATTTTACTATGTGAGTTTAAAAAGCAGTTGGTAAAACACACACCCAAGCTGTCTGATCTTTCACACCATTAAAAGCAACACATGTATTAAACACACCACTGCACAACGGGCGTGCCATGGGTGCTCTCTGACTGTATGGGGCTTGAATGTTTAACTAGGCTCGAAGCCACAGTGCTAACAGGATCTGGCAGAGACCGACAAGGCCACGCCGGCAGCAGGTGTTTCAGGAAAGGTATGACTCTCCCGTCCCTTGCGCTGAAGCCTTAGCCTCAGGCAAATTTGTGAACCAGGTAGAATCTAACTCAGGTCACTTTGGCAAATCTCCACTTTCTACCAGCCTCTCCAGGACCCTGCTGCCTTGCGAGGGCCCCTACCCACCTGCCAACCTAATCCCCTCACCATCCACCAGCACCAAGGCTGCGTGAGCACACTGTAGATACACGAGCTCCATCCCAACTCAGAGCTAGGAGAGCATCAGAGGCCAGACTCCTGCCCACTGCTTCCGGGCTCCACCAGCAGCCTCATGCAGCCACCCCCTGCAGCTGACTCATCTGCATACTGAGACTTCCTGACACAAATGGAGGTGACAATATTCATTCCCCCCATCACATCCCAGAAATTCCCTTATGGCCGACATCCATTCTGAGTTTCTACGGCGCCTTACAGGAGGGCAATTCCAGGCTGAAGTGGCGGGTCCCCGCACCAGACTCCACTTCATCAGAACACTTCTGTTAAAGTCTTTGAAACGCATGAAATTCCCTTTAGGATCCGTAATAACGCCTTCTGGAAACTGGATGGCAAGCCACTCACCCTCAACCTTACCAGACCCGGTGACTCTTTACCTTTCTGTGACATATTAATTTGCAATGTCCTCTTTTCCATCACGAAATAAAATTAAATTCATGGACAATACAACCTTTAATCACTGAGACCATAAAAGACACCTACAGCGGCTGACTAGCCTTCCCTCAGCCACCTTTGCACCCAGCCTAAGGGCAGGGTGGCATCGGAGCCTCCATGCTTCAAAGATGGCCACCAGGGCCCATCCCCCTTTCCATGCTTCTCCCTGCCCAGAGGGAATCAGCCTGAGGAGAGGTTAAAGACTAAATACAACCAGGCGTGGTGGCTCATGCTTATAATGCCAGCACTTTGGGAGGCCAAGGTGGGAGGATCACTTGAGGCCAGGAGTTTGAGACCAGCCTGGCCAACATGGTGAAACCCCGTCTCTACCAAAAACACAAAAATTAGCCAGGCCTGGTGGCGCACACTGTAATCACAGTTCCTCTGGAGGCTGAGGCAGGAGAATAGCTTGAACCTAGGAGGCGGAGGTTGCAGTGAACCCAGATCACGCCACTGCAGTCCAGCCTGGGCCTCAGAGTGAGACTCTGTCTCAAAAAAATAAAAAAATAAAAAAATAAGACCATGCCACAATTCTGTATATGTATGTATTTATTATATACACGTATGTATAAGGTACATATTTATATGTGTATATCTGTGCATATGTGTATATGTGTATATCTGCAGCAAGTTTTTTAAAAAGGAGAAAATACGCCTGTAATCCCAGCACTTTGGGAGGACGAGGCGGGTGGATCACAAAGTCAGGAGATCGAGACCATGGTGAAACCCCGTCTCTACTAAAAATAGAAAAAATTAGCCAGGCGCAGTGGCGGGCGCCTGTAGTCCCAGCTACTCGGGAGGCTGAGGCAGGAGAATGGCGTGAACCCGGGAGGCGGAGCTTGCAGTGAGCCGAGATTGCGCCACTGCACTCCAGCCTGGGAGACAGAGCGAGACTCCGCCTCAAAAAAAAAATAAATAAATAAATAAATAAATAAAGGAGAAAATAGGCCAGATCCGGTGGCTCGTGCCTGTAATCCCAGCAATTTGGGAGGCTGAGGCAGGAGGATTGCTTGAGCCCAGGAACTCAAAGCCTCAGTGAGCTGTGACTGCACCACTGCACTCCAGCCTGGGTGTCAGAGTAAGACCCTGTCTCTAAAATATACGTAAATAAATAAAAATTAAATGGAGAAAATTTCTTAATAACTTTTATCCTATTCATTCTTTCAACACATAATAAGCTCCTGAAATCCGTTAAGAATGAGATTAGACCTACTCTAAATCCTACTAACACCTTCCATTGACTCTGTCTTACTGATCTCAGTACTGTAGTACCTGGGGGAAGGCCCAACACCGTGGACACTCGGAAACGTCAAGAATTGAATCACGTCTCTACAACGATGGTCCATCCACAAACAGCACAGGGAACAAGGAAGGGCAGAACAAAGGACTGAAACCGCTGTCATTTGTCTGGAGAGTGAATTACACAGATCAACGTTCTTCACATAATAAGAAACAAGAAGTGGTTTGTTTATGGGTTCCACGGGAGCACCCGCTGCACGCCAGGCTAGACGCTGGGGATAAAACTGTGAACACGGCTTCCATCATCATCTCACTCAGCGGTAGGAACCTGCAGCAGGGAGAATAATCCACAAGCAAGGACCCGAGTCACCAGCTGTGATTAAAAGCCAGGAAGAAGGCAAAAGCTTCCTGCCATAGAGAATACCCAACACGTGGTTTGGACAGAGAGTCAGGGACGTCCCAGCTGAAGAAATGAGACTGAAGTGGACACATCACAGTGAGACGGAGGCAATCGTGGTGGTGTAGGTCTGGGGAAGGCACGTGGGATGCAGGGATCGGCAAGGAAAGGACAATCCCAGCATGCTCAGCTGGCTGAAAGGTGGCAACTGCCCCCGATGCAGACTGAAGGAAGAAAGTGGGGCATGAGATGAGGCTGGGGAGGTGGGCCAGGTCCTGGGAGCCATTAAGAGGTGTCTGCCTGGCCAGGTGTAGTGGTTCACACCTGTAATCCCAGCACTTTGGGAGGCCAAGGTAGGTGGATCACTTG
This sequence comes from Papio anubis, assembly GCF_008728515.1. Taxonomy (NCBI): domain Eukaryota; kingdom Metazoa; phylum Chordata; class Mammalia; order Primates; family Cercopithecidae; genus Papio; species Papio anubis. Next base: position 69,968,707 of record NC_044993.1, on the reverse strand, counting down.
AGGTCAGGAGTTCGAGAACAGCCTGGCTAACATGGTGAAACCCCATCTCTACTAAAAATACAAAAATTAGCCAGGCGGAGTGCGTACCTGTGATCCTAGCTACTCGGGAGGCTGAGGCACAAGAATCGCTTGAACCCAGGAGGTGGAGGCTGCAGTGAGCCGAGATTACACTACTGCACTCCAGCCTGGAGGACAGTGGGAGACTGTCTCAAAACGACAAGAGGCATCTAACTTTACATGCTAGGCACACAGAAGAGCTCTGCAGTGTTTTAAGTAAGAGAGCACACAATTCGATTCTTTCTTATTTTGCATTTAAATTTAACGTTTTTTTTTTCTTTTGAGACGGAGTCTCGCTCTGTTGCCCAGGCTGGAGTGCAATGGCATGATGTTGGCTCACTGCAACCTCCGCCTCCCGGGTTCAAGCGATTCTCCTGCCTCAGCCTCCTGAGTAGCTGGGATTACAGGCACCAACCACCATGCCTGGCTAATTTTTGTATTTTTAGTAGAGACGGGGTTTCACCATGTTGGTCAGGCTGGTCTCAAAGTCCTGACCTTGTGATCCGCCTGCCTCGGCCTCCCAAAGTGCTGGGATTACAGGTGTGAGCCACCGCACCCGTCCAATATTTTTAACTTTTTAATTCTAACTAATGATAGTCACACAGAAAAGTTACATATACGGTACAGGGAGTTCTCATATATCCCTCGCTCCACTTCTTCTCCTAATGTGAATGGCTTATTGTACGACATTAAGCACAGCTCCATAATCAAGAACAGGAAATTAACATTGGTACAATGTTATTAACTAGACGATGAACTTGATTTGAGTTTCACCAATTTTTCACCTGATTTATGTTCCAGGATTTATGTTCCCGCTGTGGGTGGTGAACGGCTCTGGAGGAGTCAGGATTAGAAGTGGGGGCTCATTCCTAGCCTGTTGCTGTGGTCCAGGGAAACGCTGGAGTGGCCTTAAGTCAGGTTCACGATTCAAGGTCTAGGCAGAGCCGACAGGATGTGAACAAAGGGAACAAGGACACTTTCCGAGTTCCTGGGTTCTGCCTTCAGTACGGGGATGGATGAGTGAGACCAGAAGAGGTGTAAGTTTAGGGGGCAAAATCAGGAGCTCAGTTCTGGACCTCTCAAGCTGAAGACGCCAGTGACACGCTCAAGTGACGGGGACAAGGAGGAGGCTACACCATGAGATCAGAAGGGAGCTCAGGGCCAGAGATCCGCTGTCCATAATATCACCACGGAGAAGACGGCAGGTTGGGGAGGCCTGGGAAGCAGCCTTGGAGCTGCAATGGTTTGAACGGCCAGGGAGGTAGGCCAGCAGGGCTCTGAGAAGGGACAAAGCGGTGGGGAGGGGGGCCGGGTGCAGTGGCTCATGCCTGTAATCCCAGCACTTTGGGAGGCCAAGGCTGGTGAATCACCTGAGGTCAGGAGTTTGAGACCAGCCTGGCTAACATGGTGAAACCCCCGTCTCTGTTTAATAAAAAAAATTACAAAAATTAGCCAGGCATGCTGGCATGCGCCTGTAATCCCAGCTACTCAAGAGACTGAAGCAGGAGAATCACTTGAACCCGGGAGGTGGAGGTTGCAGTGAGCGGAGACAGTGCCACTGCACTCCAGCCTGGGCGACAGAGCAAGACTCTGTCTCAAAAAAAAAAAGAATTGATCACTGCAAATGCTGCAGAGGAAAGACGAGGCCACTAGGAAAGCTAGCCTGGGTTTGGCCACACGAAGACTGTCAGTGACCACACCAGGGAGAGGTGCATTTGGGCAGCAAAGGGCACGGGCCAGGTTGGGCGGGTTGGCGTGCGAGCGTGAGCAAGGTGGAGAAGGCACACGTGGTCAGTCCTTTGCAGAAGTCTGGCATGAGCCCTGGCGAGGAAATGGCCTGGGGGGTGTGGCAGAACAGAGGTGCTGCACCATGTCCTGCACCGACCAGGAGGGTCCAGTGGAAGGCGGCTGCAGAGAAGGCGGAACCCGTAGCTCCAGAAGGTTTGTGGCATGACCAGCAGAGGCCAACTTCTATTGTGAAGAAGAAACAGACTCCCAGACTTTCAGGGAAGGGGGTGTGTTTGATCTGGTGGCAGTGCAGACAGCAAAGTAGGACCCTTGGGTGTGGCTATGACTGAGAGGATGTCGGGTGGAGTGAGAGTCAGGCTGGTGTAGATTCACTCATGAGGAAGTATCTAAAATCTTCCAGATGACAGTGCTACCAGCTGGACAGCTGACAGTCGGCGCTGGCTCTTTCAAAACAGTGCTCCAAAGGCAAAGAAATAGCAAAGGTACAAGTAAGGCACTTAACTATTTGTTGGGTGAATATAGAAATGAGTGAATGAATGGATGGATGAGCAGATGCATCAAGAAGTTAATTCAAAAATTAAAGCCCATAACGAAAGTAAAGTAGAGGCCGGGCAAGGTGGCTCATGCCTGTAATCCCAGCACTTTGGGAGGTCAAGGCGGGTGGATCACCCAAGGTCAGGAGTTTGAGACCAGCCTGGCCAACATGGTGAAACCCTGTCTCTACTAAAAATACAAAAATTAGCTGGGCGTGGTGGTGTGCACCTGTAGTCCCAGCTACTTGGGAGGCTGAGGCAGGAGAATTACTTGAACCGGGGAGGCGGACATTGCAGTGAGCCAAGATCATGCCATTGCATTCCAGCCTGGGCCAACAACAGCAAGACTCCATCTCAAAAAAAAAAAAAAAAAAATTAATCATGCAATGACCATACGGCCAGAAACTCCAATCCTGGATATTTACCCTAGAGAAATCAAACCTTATGTTTACAAAAAATGCTGTATGCAGATGTTTGTAGCGGCACTATTCATAATTGCCAAAACCTGGAAACCAATCTAATATCCTTCCCAGGACGAATGGATACACACACTGTGGTCCCTCCCCACAACGGGGCGCCACTCAGCATCACAAGGAATGAACTAGAGACCCACGCAGCACCCAGGACGAATCTCAATAGCTCTAGACTAAGTGGAAGAAACCAGTCTTCAAAGCGTACATGCTGTGTGGTTCCATTTTAATGACAGGCTCCCAAAAGCAAAACTACAGGGAATGGACAGTTGTCACTAGCTCGGCAGGGGCCTGGAGGCAGGGAACCTAAGGCTGATTCACCCTGACTTTTTAGAACTGAACCAAAAGGAAAACCACACCCAGGTAACAAAAGGATCAGAGGCTCCTCCCTTTGCACCTTGTGGCAGATGAAAAATGTAAAGTACCTCTGATTGGTTCCCTCCTGCAAGAAACCAGACTGGTCCCAGGCCAGGTCTTCAGATGTAACTTTGCAACTTCACTTCAGCCTCTGATTGGTCGCCTCCTGCAACCAATCAGACTGGCCACAGGCCACTCCTTCACTTACATAGGGTGTAACCAGGTAACAAATGGGAAACCTCTATAGGGTATTTAAGCTCCAGAAAATTCTCTAATCAGCTGCTTGCTCCTGCTCGAGCCCGCTCCCACTCTGTGGAGTGTACTTTCATTTCAGTAAATCTGTGCTTCCCTTGCTTCATTTTCTCGTTGCTTTGTTTGTGCATTTTGTCCAATTCTTTGTGCAAAATGCCAAGAACCCGGCCAAGAACCCAGACAACTTGTGGTCAAGACCCTCTGCTGGTAACACCTGTAAAGGGTGTATTAGTCTGTTTTCACGCTGCAATAAAGACTATAATTATCTGAGACTGGGTAATTATGAAGGAAAGAGGTTTAACTGACTCGCAGTTCCCCGTGGCTAGGGAGGCCTCACAATTATGGCAGAGGGCAAGGAGGAGTAAGTCACATCTTCCACGACGGCAGGGAAGAGAGAGAGCGTGTGCAGGGGAACTCCTCTTTATAAAACCATCAGATCGGCCGGGTGTGGTGGCTCAATCCTGTAATCCCAGCACTTTGGGAGGCCAAGACGGGTGGATCACGAGGTCAGGAGATCGAGACCATCCTGGCTAACACGGTGAAACCCTGTCTCTACTAAAAAATACAAAAAAGGTAGCCAGGCGAGGTGGCGGGCGCCTGTAGTCCCAGCTACTCGGGAGGCTGAGGCAGGAGAATGGTGAACCCGGGAGGCGGAGCTTGCAGTGACCCATGATCCGGCCACTGCACTCCAGCCTGGGCAACAGAGCGAGACTCCGTCTCAAAAAAAAAAAAAAAACAAACCCATCAGATCAACTGGGCCTGGTGGCTCACGCCTGTAATCCCAGCACTGTGGGAGGCCGAGATGGGCGTATCACGTGAGCTCAAGAGTTCGAGACCAGCCTGGCCAACATGGTGAAACCCCATCTCTACTAATAATACAAAAATTAGCTGGGTGTGGTGGTCCATGCTTGTAATCCCAGCTACTCCAGAGGCTGAGGCAGGAGAATCGCTTGAACCCAGGAGGCGGAGGTTGCGGTGAGCCAAGATTGTGCTATTGAACTCCAGCCTGGGTGACAAGAGCAAAACTCTGTTTCCAAAAAAAAAAAAAAAACCCATCAGATCTCGAGAGACTTATTCACTATCACGAGAACAGCATGGGAATGACCTGCCCCCATGATCCAATTACCAATCACTGGGTCCTTCTCACAACATATGGGAAATGTGGGAGTCACAATTCAAGATGAGATTTGGGTGGGGACACAGCCAAACCATACTAAAAGATCAACACCAGGGGGTGATGAAACTGTTCTGTATCCTGATTATACTGGTGGCTACAAAACCTATCCATGTGTTATGACCCTTAGAACCGTATAGCAAGAAAAAAAGTCAATTTACAAATGATAATTAGCAAAATAAAATTATATGTTACCATACGATCTTGCAAGTCCAATCCAAGCCTCTACTCACGAGAAATGGAAACAACTAAGACTTGCATGCAACATTCAGAGCAGCTCTGTTTATCACAGACAAGATGTGGGAATAATCCACGTGTCCAGCAGCTGGTGAATGGATGGACACACTGTGGTATATCCACACCACCGAATCTAACTCAATAAAAAGGACCTAAATATTTGATCCGTGCTACAATACAGAAGAACCTCAAAAACAATATGCTAAGTGAGAAGTCAGCTACAAAAGACCACAATAGCGCATAATTCCAATTATATGAAATGTCTAGAAAAAGCAAATCTATAGAGACAGAAAGTTGATTCGTGGTTTGGGGCTGGGAGCAGGTACTGCCTGAAACCAGGTATGACGGACCTCATGGGATGATGGAAATGTTCTAAAACCAGATGATACCCTAAATTTTCTAAAAATAAAATTGTATACTTTTCAGAGCTGAGTTTCATAGTATGCAAATGATACTTTATAAAAGCTTTTAATAAAAAGTGCTCAATTCACTATCTACTTTTTTCTTTTTTTTTTTTCCTTTGAGACAGAGTCTTGCTCTGTCACCCAGGCTGGAGTGCCGTGGTGTGATCTCGGCTCACTGCAACCTCTGCCTCCCAGATTCAAGCAATTCTCCTGCCTCAGCCTCCTGAGTAGTTGGGATTATAGGCACCTGCCACTGCACATGGCTAATTTTTGTATTTTTAGTAGAGACAGGGTTTTACCATCTTAGTCAGGCTGGTCTCAAACTCCTCACCTCATGATCCACCCGCCTCAGCCTCCCGAAGTGCTGGGATTACAGACATGAGCCACCGCAACCGGCCTAGCTAAAGTAAAACTTGATCCCTACCTCATAGTGTACACAAAAAATACCAGTTCACATTTCACGTGGATTACAGATATAAATCTGAAAAGCAAAACAATAGAATATCTAGGAAATAATATTATAGCTTCATGACCTCAGAAGTAGAGAAATAGGACGGAAAAAAAGCCCTCGCCTAACAAAGGAAAAAGTGGATCAATTTTATGGTAGGGTGAACTATATGCCAATTGCCAATATTTAACCATTTTGATCCTCAAAAATGGCAATTTCATAGTAAAAAGGCAAGACTAGAGTGGTAGAAGGTATTTGCCTCCCATATAACTGACAGAGGGCTGGCAGCCTGAATATAAAGAACTCCTCAAAATCAGTAAGAGGCTAGGTCCCGGGGGCTCACACTTGTAATCCCAGCACTTTAGGAGGCCAAGGTTGGTGGATCACCTGAGGTCGGGAGTTCAAGAGCAGCCTGGCCAACATGGTAAAACCCTGTCTCTAGTAAAAATACAAAAATTAGCCAGGCGTGGTGGCATGCACCTGTAATCCCAGCTACTTGGGAGACTGAGGCAAGAGAATCTGTTGAACCCAGGAGGCAGAGGTTGCAATGAGCTGAGATCGCGCCATTGCACTCCAGCCTGGGTGACAGTGAAACTCTGTCTCAAAAAACAAAAACAAAAACAAAAACAAACAAAACCCAACAATAAGAAAACAAAACCAGACCACGTAGAAAAATGTGTAAGAAAGCTGAACAGGCGGCCGGGCGCGGTGGCTCACGCCTGTAATCCCAGCACTTTGGGAGGCCGAGACGGGTGGATCATGAGGTCAGGAGATCGAGACCATCCTGGCTAACACGGTGAAACCTCGTCTCTACTAAAAATACAAAAAAATAGCCAGGCGTGGTGGCGGGTACCTGTAGTCCCAGCTACTTGGGAGGCTGAGGCAGGAGAACGACATGAACCCGGGAGGCAGAGCTTGCAGTGAGCCGAGATCACACCACTGCACTCCAGCCTGGGTGACAGAGTGAGACTCCGTCTCAAAAAAAAAAAAAGAAAGCTGAACAGGCACTTCACTGAAGAGTCAACCCAGGTGGCCAGCAGACACAGGAAAAGACACTCAGCCAGGGAAAGGCAAATCAAACACAGAATCACAAATGAAAATGACCAAAAGAAACCGCTCCCACCCACGAGAGTGGCTGAAATTCAACAGACTGACAAGCGCTGGTGAGGATGCAGAGCCACAGGAACTCTCATGCCCTGCTGAGGGGCGTATACATTGGCATCGCCATTTGTAAAACACGTCGGTATTACCGATGGAAGGTGAAGACACTCATACTCTATGGCTCAATAATTCCCCTTCTAGACATTGATTTCCGCCAAAGAAATGCATGCAAGTGTGCATCAGGATACAGGATGTAAATATCTACAGGGACTACAGTAAAAGCCAAAAGCCGGAAACCATCCACATGTCCGTCAAGAGGAGGATAGATGGATACATTGTGATGTGACAGAGAAGGCACAACAGCAGTGACAATGCAGGAACCCCAGCATAAGCAACAGGCAACAGGAATGAAGCTCACAAACTTAACACTGAGTGACAGAGGCAGCCACAAAAGAATACCTACTAGCCGCACGCGGTGGCTCAATCCCAGCACTTTGGGAGGCTGAGCCAGGCAGATCACCGGAGATCACGAGTTCGAGACCAGCCCGGCCAACATGGTGAAACCCCGTCTCTACTAAAAATACAAAAAATCAGCCAGGCATGGTGGTGGGTGCCTGTAGTCCCAGCTCCTCAGGAGACTGAGGCAGGGGAATCTCTTGAACCTGGGAGGCGGAGGTTGCAGTGAGCCGAGGTCAGCACTGCACGCCAGCCTGGGCAACAAGAGCAAAACTCTGTCTCAAAAAAACAAAACAAAACAAAAGAGAATACACACTGCAGGTTCCATTTGTATGAAATTCAAACACAGGCAAATGCAATTTATGGTGCCGGCAGTCAGGACAGAGTTACCTTTAGGAGGAGGAAGTGGGTAGCGCTGGGAGGACACAAGGGAGGCTTCTGGGATGTTCTATGTCATCTGGGTGCTGGTTTAGTGGGTGTATTTCTTTTGTGATAATTCTTCAAACTGTACGCTTATAACTCCTGAATTTTTATGTATGCATATTACACTTCAATGCAAAATTTATTTTTAAAAACAGGAAACAAAACTCTTCAAAAGGCCGGGCGCGGTGGCTCAAACCTGTAATCCCAGCACTTTGGGAGGCTGAGGCGGGCGGATCACGAGGTCAGGAGATCAAGATCATCCTGGCTAACACGGTGAAACCCCGTCTCTACTAAAAAAATACAAAAAACTAGCCGGGCGAGGTGGCGGGCGCCTGTAGTCCCAACTACTCGGGAGGCTGAGGCAGGAGAATGGCGTGAACCTGGGAGGCGGAGCTTGCAGTGAGCTGAGATCCGGCCACTGCACTCCAGCCTGGGCGACAGAGCAAGACTGCGTCTCAAAAAAAAAAAAAAAAACTCTTCAAAAATGCCAGCAGCAGTAAAGAAAAAAAAATGTGGGGAACCATTCTAGATCTAGATCTTCAGTATCCTCTTTCGAGGAAAAGATCATCACCGATTGGACCCTGGATGAACATCATAAAAGCTCTAAAGGATACGGTTAGGCGCTGGGGAAATTTGAACATGAACTATATATAAGAGGATTTTGTCAATGTTAAATTTCTTGAGTAGGATATTTTGTTTTGTCTGTACAGGACAATGTCCTTGTTCTTAGGAGATACATGCTGAAGAATTTAAGGGTGCAGGGCCACAATGCCTGCAATTTAGTCAGTAACGGTTCAATGGCTCAGCAAAGAAAAAAGAGGACAAATATAGACAGATACACACACATGCACATATGCACATACATATGTGTGTACTGTATTATATCCCGTTCAGGGTTCTTGCACAAATGTCTGTATAATTATATACATACATGCACCGAGAGCGCCAAAGAAATTTGGCAAAATGTTAACCACGGGTCAATCAGGTGAAGTGGGATATTAGTGTTCATTATACTATTATTTCAACTTTTCTGTAGGTTTGAAATTTATCAGAATTAAAAGTTGGGAAGGCCAGGCACAGTGGCTCATATCTGGAATCTCAGCACTTTGGGAGGCCGAGGCAGGTGAATTGTTTGAGCTCAGGAGTTTGAGACCAGCCTGGGCAACGTGGCGAAACCACTGGCTAATACAAAAATTAACCACGTATGGTGGTGCACACCTGCAGTTCCAGCTCCTCAGGAGGCAGAGGTGGGAGGATCACCTGAGCCTAGGAGGTCGAGGCATCAGTGAGGCATCATCGTGCCACTGCACTCCAGCCTGGGTGACACAGTGAGACCCTGTCTCAATAAATAAATAAAATTAATTAATTAAAATAAAATAAAAAGTTGGAGAAAAACGCAAAAGCAAGCCAAAAAACAGGCAAGCCAAACACCCCACGCCAAGTGTTGAAGGAATCACAGTTGGATAAGAAAACCAAGAAGAAGTCCAGGCACAGTGGCTCACACCTGTAATCCCAGCATTTTGGGAGGCCGAGCCGGGCGGATCACAGGGTCAGGAGTTCAAGACCAGCCTGGCCAACATGGTGAAACCCCATCTCTACTAAAACTACAAAAATTAGCTGGGTGTGGTGGCCCGCGCCTGTAGTTCCAGCTACTCAGGAGGCTGAGGCAATAGAATTGCTTGAACTCAGGAGATGGAGGTTGCGGTGAGCAGAGTTGGTGCCACTGCACTCCAGCCTGGGCAACAGAGCAAGACTCTGTCTAAAAAAAAAGAAAGAAAGAAAGAAAAGAAAAGAAAGAAACAGAAAGAAAGAAAACCAAGAACAGCAGAGACGGGACCACCAGGAATGGCAAGACCTGGCCCTCTGCGGCAGGTGGAGGGCAGGACAGCTGCTGGGTGGCTGGCTGTGTTCTCCTGCAACCTGCCTGGTAGATACGCAAAGGTGGTCACCTTATAATAAAAAGATTATACATTTATTTTATGGGGTCTTCCATCTATATTGTATATATATATATTTTTTTTTTTGAGATGGAGTTTTGCTCTTGTTGCCCAGGTCAGAGTACAATGGCGAGGTCTTGGCTCACTGCAACCTCTGCCTCCCTGCTTCAAGCGATTCTCGTGCCTCAGCCTCCCATGTAGCTGGGATTACAGGTGCCCACCACCAGGTCCGGCTAATTTTTTGTATTTTTAGTAGAGTCGAGGTTTCACCATGTTGGCCAGGCTGGTCTTGAACTCCTGACCTCAAGTGATCCACCTGCCTCGGCCTCCCAAAGTGCTTGAATTACAGGCACGAGCCACCGTGCCCAGCCTGTATCATACGCTATTTAAAAAAGAGACTTTACAGAAAAACAGACTGAGCAAGTAGAGCTGCATGCCAGTGCATGAGCAACAAGTTATGATCGGACACTGGAGGAAGAAAGAGGAAGCAGTCGGCCACGCAGCTCCGCTCTGCCAAGGTCTGCTGCCGTCCCTCACCCGCCCCACTACGTGGCAACCCAATCACAACAATGCCACCGTCCCCTAGCTGCTAAATGCTCTCGCCATTTGGTTGCTATTCAAACACACCTAACTTAGACTTCAGACTAATGTCCTGGAGGTGTTGCAAGATGGCCATGCTTTATGAGTAAGTTTGTCTTCCAGGGTGAAAATAATGATTTTCCCATAAATCACATATAAGCACTTAGCAAAACATATTTAAAACTCTCATAAGTTTTGGTCCTAAATTCTTTTCTCTTGCTATTACTACAAAAATGCCAGAGACAAAAAATATATTATGTATGACAGCTTGGAATCTAATTCCAAATGAGTTGCTTCCATAGATTCACTTACTGCAGAACTAAATATGCAAGATTCCAAATGGAGGCCAAATTCTGTCCACACATGAGACGGAGGAACCCTCAGGAGTCTCCCCTTGAAGTAATTTTTTTTTTTTTTTTTTTTTGAGACAGAGTCTTGCTCTGTCGCCAGGCTGGAGTGCAGTGGCACGATCTCAGCTCACTGCAACCTCCACCTCCCAGGTTCAAGCAATTCCCCTGCCTCAGCCTCCTGGGACTACAGACACACATCCCAATGCCCAGCTAATTTTTTGTATTTTAGTAGAGATAGGGTTTCACTGTAGTGGCCAGGATGAAGCTGCTCTCGATCTCCTGACCTTGTGATCTGCCTGCCTCGGCCTCCCAAAGTGCTGGGATTACAGCCTTGACAAGCTGACAACAGTATCTATGTTCTTTTTCAGCTTGTGGACTCCACGCCAAAATGCCTGGTTTCAGATCCCAATTCCTCTACCTGTGCACAATTACTTAACCTCTTTGTGCCTCAGTTTCTGAGTCTGACAGATTCCGGCAACATCAGCGACTTCACAGCGTTGTTGAGGATTAAATGAGTAAATACTCTAAACGGCTCAGATCTGTGCCTGGCACATATTAGCACCAACGCTGGCCTGATTAAAAATTGTATTATTATTTGCTTAACAATTGCCTGAAGACACAGAAAAGCCGTCTGCCACATATGCAGATGAGGGGAACCACCAAAGATTTGGTGGGTTTCAGAAGAGGTACAGGCCTGACAGCTGCCACGTGCCAACAAGGTGAGCCTGCAAATCAGAGACCACGGGCACGAGCCACAGTGCATGTGGCTGCTGTGTCACCTCTGCCTTCTCAGTCTTATACAAATGGTCTCTTGTGGCTCAAGTTACATACAGAGCTCCAACTTAGCCAAGGTGATGCAATAGGAATTCACTACACTCGCCCTTTGTCAACTTGGTGTCCATATCTACTCCTCTTTTCACCGAACTTAACTTCCAAATCAAGTAAACAGCAACTAGGCTTCCATGTCGTTTAATGCTACTATCCCTCTTACAACCAAAGCCACGCTAACCCTCTCCCCAGAAGAGGAGCCAAAGTCCTTTTCTTGAGACAAGGTCTCACCTGTCACCCAGGCTGGAGTGCAATGGTACAATTTCGGCTCACTGCAACCTCCGCCTCCCAGGTTCAAAAGTTTCTCCTGCCTCAGCCTCCCAGGTAGCAGGGATTATAGGCACCTGCCACCACACCCAGTTAATTTTTGTATTTTTAGTAGAGATGGGGTTTCACCATGTTGACCAGGCTGGTCTCAAACTCCTGACCTCAAGTGATCCGCCAACCTCAGCCTCCCAAAGCACTGGGATTACAGGCGTGAGCCGCCGCACCTGGCCCAAAGTCCTTTTACATTCTATCTGAGTGGTTACCCGTTGGCACCCTGTGGAATGAAGGAGGAGATTGAAGTGATGACATAAGGCTAGGAGCTGACAGACCGCTGAAGTGTAACTATGAAGGCAGGCTGTGGACCCTGCCGGCTGGAAGCAAGACCCTCTGGTCATATTTACTACCAGGTAGAGAAGGAGAAGACATTCGCCGCATACCAGGTGCCAGGAAACACGTTAATTTGTTCCAGCAACAGAAACGCATCTGGCACAGCAGCTGTAACTGGAGTCACCGCCCAGTTAAGTTTATGACAACCCGCTGTCATTCTCTAAGATCCATCCGTCTTCTAGACGAGCCAAACATGGGTTAAACGGAGATGTGACAGGATCACCACCCTTGCATCTTTCAAGTCCCTGATGGTGGCACTAATCTCTGCCATCCTTCCAGGCATGTGATAATTGCTTTGGGTTGACTATTTTGGTAGATAGAGGCAGTTCTGGCAGCTTCTACTTGGCCTTTGCTACCATAACAGTCCTTACTCCAGGGAACCAGTGTCAGAATTCTGCTAGTTGCTAAATAGACGTATATTTAATTATGCATTCCAGAGCTGCAGAAAGAACCACAAGATAGCTATTATATCTTAATAATCACTTAATATATAATACGCAGTGATATGTGGGTAACAAATATTATATGAGTCATTACTCTGAAACGGATTAAAGTTAATATAAGTGTAATTGACATACTGAGTGATTATGGGTGCCCACTCAAAAGTCAACCATACTCAATTATACACAAAAACACAAAACGCACGTGCACACATGCTCAGATCGCCTCGCAAAGCCTATATGCATGGGAAGCCAATGACACACATGAGGAAAGACGGGAATACAGAGCTGCTTCTTGGTTTCAGGGAATCCTCACTTCTTTCTTCCTTCTCAGGGAAATTTCACTTCGTTTCATGCTCAACCTCCAGCCTCCCAGGCCTTGGCCTTACAGATTCCAAGGGGGCCAGGCGTGGTGGCTCACGCCTGTAATCCCAGCACTTTGGGAGGCTGAGGCAGGCTGATTACCTGAGGTCGGGAGTTTTGAGACCAGTCTGACCAACATGGAAAAACCCCATCTCTACTAAAAATACAAAATTAGCCAGGCGTGGTGGCACATGCCTGTAATCCCAGCTACTTGGGAGGCTGAGGGTGGAGAATCGCTTGAACCTGAGAGGCGGAGGTTGCGGTGAGCCGAAATCGTGCCATTGCACTCCAGCCTGGGCAAATGAGTGAAACTCTGTCTCAAAAAAAAAAAAAAAAAGAAAAAAGATTCCAAGGGGCCCCAGCCCCACTGTCTTCACCAAAGACAAGCCAGCTCCTTAGAACCCATGATGTCAGAGCTGTGATCTCCCAGCACACTGGAGAATGCAATCTCCCTTGCATCTTCGTATCTCCTAGTAGGCTGATCTCATCCACCAACAGCCACAGCATCTCGAAACAACTCGGGAGCTGCTGTTTCCCACGATCATGTGGTCAACCCTGGTCCTTCAAACTTCCTTCAGGACTCACATACATACCACACCCCGTTCTGAGTTTTGAGCAGAATGCTTTTTCTTTGAAAGTCTTTATTCAATGCCCCCTTTTCATTGATAGAAACTTGGAGGGTAGATGAGAAATTTTATGGCACGTATATAATGCATAGTGATGAAGTCAGGGCATTCAGGGTGTCCATCACTCAAATACAATACATTTTGGTTTTGGTCTTTTTTTTTTTTTTTAGACAATCTCGCTCTGTCACCCAGGCTGGAGTGCAGTGGTGTAATCTTGGTGCACTGTAACCTCCGCCTCCCAGGTTCAAGCAATTCTCCTGCCTCAGCCTCCAGAGTAGCTGGGATTACAGGCACCCACCACCCACCTAATTTTTGTATTTTTAGTAGAGACAGGGTTTCGCCATGTTGGCCAGGCTGGTCTCGAATTCCTGACCTCAGGTGATCCGCCCACCTCGGCCTCCCAAAGTGTTGAGATTACAGGCGTGAGCCACCACGCCTCGCCGCAATACATTTTTGTTAGGTTAGAATATAGATATAATATTAGAATTATTAGAATAACATTACTCTGCTCTCAAGCCTTGAACTTATTCTTTCTACCTTACTGCATGCTTGTACCCTTTAACCGACTTCTCTTGACCCTTCCCCTCCCCGCCACTCACCCTTCCCAGCCTCTGTTATCCATCTTTCCACTCTACCTCCATGTGATCAAACCTTTTAGCTTCCACATATAAGAACATGCAATATTTGTCTTTTGTGTCTGGCTTCTCTCACTTAATGACTTCCAAGCTGGGCATGGTGGCTCATGCCTGTAACTCCAGAACTTCAGGAGGTCAAGGTGGGAGGATTGCTTGAGCCCCAGGAGTTCAAGACCAGCCTGGGCAACATAGTGAGACCCCATCTCTACAAAAAATAAACAAAATTAGACAGGTGTGGTGGCAGATGCCTGTGGTTCCAACTACTCGGGTAGCTGAGGTGGGAGGATCACTTGAGCCCAGGAGGTCAAGGCGCAGTGAGCTGTGATTGTGCCACTGCACTCTAACCTGGGCAACAGAGCAAGAATCTGTCTCTAAAAAATAAAAATAATAAAAATAATCGTAATAATAATGACCTTCCGTTCCATCCACGTTATTATAAATAACGGGGTTTTGTTCTCCCTGATGGCTGGACAGTATTCCGCTGCATATACATATACCACATTTTCTTTACCCATCCATTTGAGGATGGATGCGTTGACTCCACGTCTTTGCTATTGTGACCAGTGCTATGATGAACACACGAGTGCAGGCATCCCTTTGATAGATCGATTTCTGTTCCTCTGGGAAGATATCTAGTAGTGGGATTGATAGTAGCTATTGTGCCCAGTAAGGCCCCGCTTCTTAATATTATTCTAATATAATTCTAATAGCCACTCTGACTGGCGTAAGGTGCTCTCTCATTCTGGTTTTGATTTGCATTTCTCTGTGATGAGTGATGTGGAGCATTTTTTATGGTAATGCTTTTGACTGACTGTGCCATGTTTACAACTGTCTTTGACCAGAGACCTGTACCACAGAGTACTACACAGGATTAAGGAGGAGCATCAGAAGGCAGTGGAACAGATGTGAGGCCCATCAGCTGGTACTAGAAAAGAGACAATCCATTTAAGGCTTTTACTCATTTTTGAAACCTATGTGCTATGGTCTAAATGTCCCCCAAAATTGACGTGTTTAAACTTCATCACTAAGGGATTGTATTAAGTGGGGTCTTACGGGCACAGTGGCTCACACCTGTAATCCCAACACTTTGGGAGGTTGAGGTGGAAGAATCACTTGAGTCTAGGAGTCCAAGACCAGCCTAGGCAACATAGTGAAGACTCCATCTCTACAAAACAAAATTGTTTTTAATTAGCCAGACGTGGTGGCACACACTTGTGGTCTCAGCTACACAGGAGGCTGAGGTGGGAGGATCGCCTGAGCCCAGGAGTTTCAGGCTGCAGTGAGCCGTGATTGCACCCCTGCACTCCAGCCTGGGCGACAGAGTAAGATTCTGTCTCAAAAAAGAAAAAAAAAAAAAAAAAGGCAGCAGGGTCTTCAAGAGGTGATGAAGTCACGAGTACTCCACCTTTTCAAATGGGATGAAGGCCCTAATACGAGAGGCCTTAGGGGTGAGCAACCTCATGAAAGGCCTGGGGGAACAAGTCTGTAGCCTTTGCGCATGACAATGTGAGGACATGGCACCAGACACCCAATGCCATGGCCTCGATCCTGGACTTCTCAGCTTCCAGAACTGCCTCCAGAACTGTAAGAAATAAATTTCTATTGTTTGGAAATCACCCAGTTGCAGGTATTTTGTTGCAGCAGCAAAAGGGACTGAGACACCGTGTCACTGTACAGTCTTTGCAGTCAGCATGGCTTCAGCTGAGCAAAGAGGGACAGAAGAGTTGGGTCTCATCCTCACGACCCTGTTTCTCTCCTCTCTTTTCTCAGGCTCATCACTCCCCAGCCATCCACACCAGAAGCCTCCAGGTCACTTTCTTCTCCTTCCTCTCCCTCACCATCAAGCCCTGCCAAGTCTCCCTGTGGAATCCACCACCTTCTCTCCACTCCCACTGCCTGAACCCTTAATGTCTCCTGGGCCCTGGAAAGAGCTTCCAAACCATTCTCCAGGCTTCCAGTTTCTCCTCTTCCAATGCATCCTCTATCACATTATCACCCCATAAATCTTGCCCTGCAACTCGTAATGCTTGCCCTTTTATAAAAATAATAGCAACAATATCTCCTACAACTAAGATTTAGTGAACACGGATTGTGTGTCAAACACTGTTCTAAGCACCTTATACGCATTACAAACTCCTGCTAACAGAACAGAGCAGAGACTCCAACGTGGCACGCAAAGTCTTTCACTACCAGGCCCCAAGCCCCTTTCCACCCCCATCTCCCATGTCCTCCGTCTTTGCCGCTTCCCCATGTACTTCCGGTGCTGTTTCTCAAACACCTACCCCTCTCCGCATTACACGCCCTCGTGCTGTTTCTTTGCCGTTTTACGTGTTCTGCTACTGTTTCAATTCTTGTCTTTTTAAGTGTTCCGATGACACTTTAAAAATGCTTTAAATGCAGGATTGCAGGCCGGGTACAGTGGCTCATGTCTGTAATCCCAGCACTTTGGGAGGCTGAGGCGAGCAGATGACCTGAGGTCAGGAGTTCAAGGTCAGCCTGACCAATAAGATGAAACCCCATCTCTACTAAAAATACAAAAATTAGCCGGGCATGGTGGCATGCACCTGTAATCTCAACTACTCGGGAGGCTGAGACAGGAGAATCACTTGAACCTGGGAGGCAGAAGTTGCAGTGAGCTGAGATTGCACCATTTCATTCCAGCCTGGGCAACAAGAGCGAAACTCTGTCTCAAAAAAAAAAAAAAAAAAAAAAAGGCAGGATTGCACCCTTGAAAATTAAAATTTAACTTTAACTGAAAGGAACAACTGAGGTCAGGTGCAGGAACTCAGGCCTGTAATCCCAGCACTCCGGGAGGTTGAGGCAGGTGGATCGCTTAAGCCCAGGTGTTCAATACCAGCCTGGGGTAACATAGTGAGACCCCATCTCTACAAAAAATGCAAACATTAGCAGGGCATGGTGGTGCATGCCTGTAGTCCCAGCTACTCTGGAGGCTGAAGTGGGAGGATCACCTGAGCCCAGGAGGTGGGGGCTGCAGTGACCCATGATTGTGCCACTGCACTCCAGGCTGGGTGGCAGAGCAAAACCCTGTTGCAAATTTAAAAGAAAAGCAAAAAGAAAAGAAAACCATTGAGCTTAACACGCCTTTTCATATAAGTAACTCCAGTGATGGCTTTCATCTAGGCTAACATTTTGGTTTCTGTGAACAAATCATTTTGGTAATAATTCAGTGGACATTTATGCTCCAAGATAGACAGAGCCCCTAAATCTGCAGGTGCATGAAAAGTCCAGGTGTAGGCACATTACACTACACAATTATCTCAGACTAGGGTGGTTTGCTGTGGCGAGACTGGGTTTTCTTTCTTTCCTTTTAAATTTTTACTTAATCAAAAAAGCTTCTTTTAAGACAAACACTTGGTGAGGTGGCCAAGCACTATCATATTTCCTGGTTTCTTCTCCTTCTTTACTTAACAAAGAACTGCTCATTAAAATGACATCTTCTTAATTTTTTTTTTTTTTTTTTTTGAGATAGACTCTTGCTCTGTCGCCCAAGCTAGACTGCAGTAATGCAATCTCGGCTCACCGCAATCTCCGCCTCCTGGGTTCATGCAATCCTCCTACTTCGGCCTCCCAAGAAGCTGGGATTACAGGCAGCCACCACCACACCTAGTTAATTTTTGTATTTTTAGTAGAGATGAGGTTTCGCCATGTTGGCCAGGCTGGTCTCGAACTCCTGACCTCAGGTGATGCGTCCACCTTGGATTCCCAAAGTGCTGGGATTACAGGAGTGAGCCATGGTGCCTGGCCCAATGACATCTTTTTAAACTCACATCTAAGGAGGGTCTACTGAGTATACAATATTGATTCCAGGTTGAATAAAGTATCTATATGAGTCTTTTCACCTGTTGATTGAACTGTCTTTAATAATCACACTTGTGTAGTACTTTTCATTTCCGTTACCTCATTTGATTTTCCAACGAGACAGTGACAATTCTGCTTCCAGTAGACATGGGAGGTGAAAACAGCAGGGACACTACTTACCTGTAGTGGTCAGTTTTAAGTTGAAGATAAATATCCCTTCAAAATTTCAGCATGGAAAAGACCACAAGAAATAAGGCAGAGAATCAAAGCTCAGGGAGGAAAATCATATAGGGGGCATTAAGGACCAGCAGGGTCATAAGACTTCCCAAGAAATGGCATGTTCTAGAAATAGAGCAAGGAAGCCACCCCACACTCATCCTTCTCTGAATTTCTATTCTCGTTTTTTCCTTCTAAGGAGCTAGACTTGGGCCGGGCATGGTGGCTCACACCTGTAATCCCAGCACTGTGGGAGGCCAAAGCGGGTGGATCACCTGAGGTCAGGAGTTTGAGACCAGCCTGGCCAACATGGTGAAACCCCCATCTCTACTAAAAATACAAAATGCAGCTGGGCATAGCGGCTCAAGCCTGTCATCCCAGCTACTTGGGAGGCTGAGGCAGGAGGACCACCTGAACCGAGGAGGCAGAGGTTGCAGTGAGCTGAGATCACTGTGCGATCGAGCAAGGCTGACAGAGCAAGGCCCCGTCTTAAAACCAAAAAAAAAAAAAGCTAGGCTTTTTCTAAACTTTTAAATCTACTGCTGAATTCAAGGAAGACTTGATTGCAGTAGCATAGAACTCTGGAATCACAAATAAAGTACTAGCAAATTCCATCTTTATACACTACTACTTTAAGGCTACACTAATACTAAAAAAAGAAAACAGGCAAAGAAAAAGTTGATGATTCATGAGTTTAAACAATGTTTTTATTTATCTTTTTTTTTTTTTTTTGAGACAAGGTTTTACTGTGTTGCACATGCTGGAGTACAGTGGCATAATCATAGCTCACTGCAGCCTACATCACCTGGGCCCAAGCCATCTTCCCTCCTCGGCCTGCCAAGTAGCTGGGACCTCAGGGATGTGTCCCTGTGCCCAGGTAAGTTTTTTTTTTTTTTTTGAAATGGAGTCTTGCTCTGTCGCCTAGGCTGAAGTATAGTGGCATGATCTCGAGTCGCTGCAACCTCTGCCTCCTGGTTTCAAACAATTTTCCTGCCTCAGCCTCCTGAGTAGCTGGGACTACAGGTGCCCACCACCACGCCCAGATGATTTTTGTATTTTTAGTAGAGACACGGTTTCTCCATGCTGGCCAGGCTGGTCTCAAGCTCCTGACCTTGTGATCCATCCACCTTGGCCTCCCAAAGTGCTTGGATTACAGGCGTGAGCCATGGCGCCTGGCTGACCCGGCTAAGTTTTTTAATTTTTTGTAGAGACAGGGTTTCCCTAGGTTGCCCAGGCTGGTCTCAAACTCTTGGGCTTAAGCAATTCTCCTGCTTGGCCTCCCAAAGTGCCGGGATTACAGGTGTGAACCACCATGCCTGGCCTTGACTTCATTTCTAAAAAGAGAGGAAAAATATATGACTCCTTCCCCGCCCCATTGTTATTTGATTAAATTATTTACAAAACGAATTCTTAGGATATTTTGCATTTTCATTTCCTTCTGAAAAATCAATTTTTACACCATGACCTTAATCTGGCTAATTCTGTTAAAATAGGATTTAATTTTAGTAAGTTCCCAGAGGACCTGCATTCAATTCAATTATTGGTTGAACTGTATTTCCTAGTGACTAGGATTCATAAATATTAATTATCAGAAAGAGTAGAAATGAACATATAGTTATTTTTAGTGTATACAGTGAAAACAACAACAAAAAATCCTGGAAAACGGAGCTAGACCAGCGCTGAGATGAAAATCCAACAGCCACCTGGCGAACTCTGTGTTCCAAGAGGTTTTTATTTACAGTGTAGGATGTGACTTTACCTATAAAATACATGCTTTTTCAAGGCTTTCTGGGTGCCACTCCACTTGGACGATTCTGGTTGTGGTCTGCTAACTCATCAACTGTCCGATTTTGGCAAGTTCCTAAACTTCTCTGTGCCTCGTTTCTCCCCTTTGTAAAACAGGACTAAAAATATTAAAACTCTTCCCTGTGGGGTTGCTTTCAAAATCATATAATGTGTTACATGTAAACATAAAGCATTATAACAAGACAGAGGAATACACCACTGGAACAAAATCAGAAGCAGTTCCCTCGTTTTCTCATAACATGGAGTCTGGCTGGGTCCGGTGACTCCTGCCTGTAATCCTGGCACTTTGAGAGGCGGAAGCAGGAGGATCACTTGAGGTCAGGAGTTTGAGACCAGCTTGGCCAACATGGTGAAACCCTGTCTTTACTAAAAATACAAAAATTAGCCGGGCGTGGTGGCGCATACCTGTAATCTCAGCTACTTGGGAGGCTGAGGCAGGAGAATCACTTGAATCTGGGAGGCAGAGGTTGCAGTGAGCCGAGATTGCGTCACTGCACTCCAGCCTGGGCAACAGAGCAAGACTACATCTCAAAAACAATAATAATAATAAATAATAATGTGAAGTCTTTTTTTTTTTTGCCTAGAATTTTCTGTGCGTTGCAGGAATGAGTACATTCAGAATTCATTCCAAAGTTCATTAAGAAAAGTACAGTTAAGCTTTGGTAAAATCGTCTGCCAAAATTTAAAAAAAAGAAGAGAGAGAAGGAGAAGAAAAGTACATTAAAAAATAACATCACTAAGAACTCTGTAACCTTGAGCAGGGCACTTAAGTGCCACGGACCTCAGTTTCTTCCTTTTTTGTTGTTTTTTAATTTTTGTTTTCTAGGTAGACACTGAATGCTAGTTTCTTCCTTTTTAAAAAAATGAAATAGCTTAACTAGAACCATCTAAACTACAAAGAATCTTTTTAAAATTCTAGGCCAGGCACGGTGGCTCATGCCTGTAATCCCAGCACTTTGGGAGGCCTAGGCGGGCAGATCACCTGAGATCAGGAGTTCGACACCAGTCTGGCCAACATGGTGAAACCCATCTCTACTAAAAATATAAAAATTAGCTGGGCGTGGTGGCGTGCGCCTGTAATCCCAGCTACTCGGGAAGCTGAGGCAGGAGAATCGCTTGAACCCAGGAGGCGGAGGTTGCACTGGGTCGAGATTGCACCACTGCACTCCAGCCTGAGCGACAGAGTGAGACTCCATCTAAAAAAAAAAAAAATTCTAAAACACTGGGATTTGTGAAGTAAATAATAAAATTCTATGACAGGACAGACCCATTTTCGTCCAGGCTATTTACCAAATGCAGCAAAGGAAATAAAAAAAAGGGTTCCCAAATAACAAAACACATTTTGGAGATCTGGACTTCTCTGTTATAAACCTATGGAATCAGATCATTTAAAATCTAGTTAACAGAGAAACCTTGGTTTAATAGTAACAAACATACTTCCTTTAACCACGAGCCACTTTAATGTATATCAGTTTTATCTCTGGAGCTTCATAAATCCCAATAGAGAAAGCTGATCTATTTTAACAGAAACATAGCAAGAGAGTGTCACTTCTCAACCATTATACATTTAAATAATGTCTGTAGATGGAGAGCCTGCATCTAAATCCCAGCAATGTTTCAGGACCTAGCTCTGAGGCCACATCAGCACTCCAGGCAGGCAGACGGACTCCCCACTCCGCCTCTTTTGCCCCCAGAAAATATATCTTTCCCCAGACCAACAATCCACTTCCCGGCCTCACGTCGACTGGCTCCCCACTCCCGCACGTTACTGTCAATTCTTTGCGAGATGAGGCTGTGCTGGCTCGGTATGGCTCATGAGACAAGCATGCAAGAAATATTTATTAATGTAAACTTCTATGAATTTGTATCATCTGAGTTTACGGGAATAAGGAGAAATCACAAAAGCATTGTAAGTGAGGCTTTGAACAAAGTCCTGAATGGAAGAGTCTAGTACCATTTTTAGAGCTTTTTTTTTTTTCTTTTTTAAATTCCTTTTACTATCATTCCCAGCCTTGGTAGACACTTGACAAATATTTGAGGGGAAGCTAAGGATAAAAAGATGAAAACAAAGTGACTGCAATGAAAAAATTAAAGCCCAGGTAAGAATAAACAGTTTAATCTCTGTTTAGTTAGGAAGGAGCCAAACGCAGCTGGGCACGGTGGTTCACGCCTGTAATCCCAGCACTTTCAGAGGCCAAGGCGGGCAGATCACAAGGTCAGGAGTGAGAGACCAGCCTAACATGGTGAAACCCGGTCTCCACCAAAAATACAAAAATTAGCCGGGTACGGTGGCATGTACCTCTACTCCCAGCCACTCAGGAGGCTGAGGTAGGAGAATCACTTGAATCCAGGAAGCTAAGGTTACAGTGAGCCAAGATTGCACCACTGCACTCCAGCCTGGGCGACAGAGCAGGCTGTCTTTAAAAAAAAAATCAATAAAAATAAATAAAAAATAAAAAAAAAAAAAGAAGGAGCCAAATAATTTTGCCTCCCAATTTTCTTGATCCATGCAAGAGGGGAAGATGGTCTCAGGTAGTAACTAGCTTTGAAAATCCTTGTGGATTTTTTGAGACAGGGTCTCACTCTGTTGCCCAGGCTGGAGTACAGTGGTGCAATGTTGGCTCACTGCAGCCTCGACCTCCTGGGCTCAAGTGATCCTCCCACCTCAGCCTCCCAAGTAGCTGGGACTACAGACATGCAGCACCATGCTTTTTTTTTTTTTTTTTGAGACATGAGGTTTCATCCTGTTGCCCTGGCTGGTCTTGAACTCCTAGGCTAAAGCGATCCTCCCATCTCAGCCTCCCCAGTAGTTGGAACACAGGTGTATACCACCACACCTGGCTAAACTTTTTTTCATATTTTTTGTAGAGATGGGGGTCTTCCTATGTTTCCCAGGCTGGCCTCGAAATCCTGGGCTCAAGTGATGCTCCTGCTTCAGCCTCCCAAAGTGCTGGGATCACAGGCGTGAGCCACAGCACCGGGTCTGAATTTGTGATTCATGTTAATGATGAACCTGGGCTGAGCCTTAAGTATCTGTCTGGGGTTGCAGAAGCAATCAGCACAGTACTCAGCGCTGAACCGCAGCAGAGAGCACCCAGCGCAGAACCACAGCACAGAGTGCCCAGCGCAGAACCGCGGCTGCGCGGTGCCAGCTGATGAACGCAGCTTGCGCGGTGCCAGCGTGAACCGCGGCATGCGGTGCCAGTGGAATTCGCCAACGCGTTGAACCGCCAGCACACAGCGCAGCGCGAACCCGCCTTACCTGGCGCCCAGCACTGAACCGCAGCACAGAGTACCCAGCACTGGATAAGCAGCCGCGCGGGCGCCCAGCAGCCGCTGAACCGCCATGGCACAGGTGCCAACTGGATCGCGGCCGCTGGCCCAGCGCTGAACCGCGGCACAGAGTGCCAACGCTGAACCCATGGCGCAGGCCAGCGCTGAACCGCGGCACAGAGTGCCCAGCACTGAACCGCCCCAGCACAGGTGCCAGCGCTGAACCGCCCGGCACAGGCCAGCCGCCTGAACCGCCAGCCTGGAGCACCCAGCACTGAACATGGCACACGGCTGACGCTGAACCACAGCACACAGGCGCCCAGCGCCTGAACCGCCCGGCTGGAAGCCCAGCACTGAACCGCAGCACACAGCCAGCACTGAACCGCAGCACAGAGTGCCCAGCACTGAACTGCAGCACAGAGTGCCAACGCTGAACCATGGCCTGGCGCCCAGCACTGAACCACAGCAGGTACCCAGCACTGGATCGCTGGCCGCGAGGTGCATCCAGCACTGAATCGCCACGCGCGGTGCCAGCACTGAACCGCGGCTGGAAATTGCCAGCGCTGAACCGCCAGCACCTGGCGCCCAGCACTGAACCGCAGCACAGAGTACCCAGCACTGGTCGCCAGCCGCGCGGTGCCAGCGTGAACTGCAGCATGCAGTGCCAGCTTATGATTGCCCAACTGGAACCGCCCCGGCCTGGCGCCCAGCACAGAACCGCCTTTACCTGAAGCCCAGCACTGAACCGCCCGTACACCGAAGCCAGTACAGCCTGGGAACGCGGCAGACCCAGCGCTGAACGGCAGCGTGGCACTGAACCGCGGCACAGTGCAGCGCTGGTAAAGCAGGTACCCAGGCCCGCTGAACCACAGCACGGTACCCATCACTGAACCATAGCACAGAGTGCAGCACTGAACCACAGCAGAATGCAGCACTGAACCACAGCACAGTGCCCAGCACTGAACCATAGCACAGAGTGCCCAGCACTGAACCACAGCAGAGTACCCAGCACTGAACCACAGCACAGTGCCCAGCACTGAACCATAGCACAGAGTGCCCAGCACTGAACCACAGCAGAGTACCCAGCGCTGAACCACAGCACGGGTGCCCGGCGCCTGAACCATGGCACAAATTGCCGGCATTGGATAGGTAACGCGGCGGTGCCCAGCACTGAACCACAGCAGAGTGCCAGCACTGAACCACAGCACGAGGTGCCCAGCACTGAACCACAGCACAGAGTACCCAGCACTGAACAGCAACACGTGGTGCCCAGCACTGAACCGCAGCACACAGTGCCCAGTACTGAACCGTAGCACACAGTGCCCCGCACTGAACCGCAGCATGCAGTGCCCAGCACTGTACCACAGCACATGTGCCCTCCCCCCATGGCCCCGAACTTATATTCGTCAACATATGTCATGCAGATGCATGAACGAGCAGAGCCACAATTCTCACATGAGCTTTGTAAATAAGGAAAAACTGCATGGGCCAGCACACGTTGCTTGGGTGTGTGTGTCCTAAGCACTGATGACATAAATGCAGAACCAACAACATTTCCACTCATCCAAAGGGAATCGTGAGTTCTCAATGAGCGGCCTGGGAGTCACTTAGAAGTCATTTCCAAAGCACCGTGAAACTTGTCTACTTCATAAAAAAGTACTGAGGCTGTTTTACAGCCCTTTAACTTAAATCTAGTAATTGTGCCTATCAGAGTTCTGAAGAAAATAAGACTCTTAATAATCTAGGCTACTAGTTCATGCAGATCATCTTAAACCAAGATTTTCCACAGACCTCACATATCGAGGTGTTATGGTCCTTTTCTAAAATGAAAGAGCTTCGCTAGAGCCCAGAAGTTCGAGACCAGCCTTGGCAACATAAATGAGACCCCAACTCAACAAAACAACAACAATTTTTTTTTTTTTAATTATCCAAGTGTGGTGGCATGCACCTGCATTCCCAGCAACTCGGGAGGCTGAGGTAGAGGAGAACTGACTGAGCTCTGGAGGTCAAGGCTACAGTAAGCTATGAGTGCACCACTGGACTCCAACCTGGTCAACAGAGCAAGACCCAATCTGAAAAAACAAAAACAAAAACAAAAACACGAAAATATATTCCACAAAAAAGATTTGCATATAAGGACTGTATATAAGATCGTTTTCTAGGCGGACATTGGATGCTAATTTCTTCCTTTTTAAAAAAATGAAATAGCTTAACTATAACCATTGAAACTACAAAGTATCTTTTTAAAATTCTAAATATTAGGATTTATAAAGTAAATAAAATTCTATGATAGGATGGAGCCATTTTCATGCAGGATGTTTGGAAACCCTTCTTTTTTTTTGAAACTCTGTCAAAGAAAGAAGGAAAAGAGAGAAAGGAAGAGAGAAAAAGAACTAGCTTAACAAAAATCATGTAAACTACAAAGTATCTTAATTCTAAAATATTAGAATTTATAAAGTAAATGAAATTCTGTGATGTGGTTTCTCTAGTTAATGGCCGGGGGACTTATATAACTGTTACAAAGACATTATTTAAAAATCTTCTGTTCTCTTTTGGGGGCAATTGGATTAACAATCGCAACTCCTTTGTAACCAATGGGCTTCTGTGTGAGCTGTTAGACGCACAATGGTATTGGTTCAAGAGGGAAAACGAAATGACACGGACACCACTCATGACAGCCTTCAAAGTTCTGTCTGCTTGACCAATCAGGTCCTTTGGTTGAAATCCATAACCAATCAGGTCCTCTGGTAGAAATCCATGACCAATCAGGTCCTTGGTTGAGATCCATGACCAATCAGGTCCTTTGGTTGAAACCCATGACCAATCAGGTCCTTTGGTTGAGATCCATGACCAATCAGGTCCTTTGGTTGAAATCCATGACCAATCAGGTCCTTGGTTGAAATCCACGACCAATCAGGTCCTTTGGTTGAAGTCTTTTGCTGTAACATCAGCCAGATGATCACAGCCCTCCCTGTCCTTGTCCCTCTCCAGGTACAGAGGCGCCCAACACACAATTAAAAATACATGGAATTTTGGACATCTTTCCTTCTTTGCTTCTGACACCGTACACACGTGGGTTCAAGTCCTTGCAGAGGGCACAGTTATCCTCCATGGTGAGGATGGGCATTCCCTAATGATTAGTTTTTCTAGTGGGGCACACTAGAGGAAGCACGTTTCTTTTTAAAAAAATACACTGAAATGCTGCTGTGGTTCGATTGTGTGTCCAAAACTCATGCTGAAACTGAACCTCCAGTGTGGCAGTAATGAGAGGTGGGGCCTCTAAGAGGTGATGCCCGGCAGGTGGGTTAATGAATGAACGAGTTAACAGATGAATGGCTTCTCATGGGAGTGGGACTGGTAGCTTTATGAGAGGAGGAAGAGAGACCTGAGTGAGCAGTCAGCCCCCTCGCCATGTGATGCCCTGAACCTTCTCGGGACCCTGCAGAGTCTTTATACACTTCCCGGTTTCAGGTATTCTGTTATAAGCAACAGGAAGCAAACTGAGACAACGCAGAGCCAGTTCCCGGGCGCAGATGGAAGCAGAGTGCCAGCGCCAAGCTTCGGGGGCATGTGGAGGTCAGGGAACTTGGACGGGATCTTGCTCTTGGGTCCGTACTGGCCCGGATGGTGGGTGGGCCATGCAGAGACAGGTGGGCTGCTGCGGGACAGAGGGACAGAGGTGGGAGACGGCTCCCTGGTGACTTAAGAGACTTTGCTTACAGAGTCTGAAAATCGCAGAACAAGTTCCAAGAACGCAAGAGAAAAGACCTTTTTTGGATGATGTCTCATCCCCTCCAGAGTGTGCTGATTTTGTTTTTTCTTCTTCTCCTTTTTCTTCTTTTTTTTTGAGACGGAGTTTCACTCTGTTGCCCAGGCTGGAGTGCAGTGGTGTGATCTCGACTCACTGCAACTTCTGCCTCCCGGGTTTAAGCGATTCTCCTGTCTCAGCCTCCTGAGTAGCTAGGATTACAGGCACAGGCGTGCGCCACCACATCCAGCTAATTTTTGTATTTTGTATTTTGTATTTTTGTAATGGTGAAACATGGTTTCACCATGTTGGCCCAGGATGGTCCCAAACTCCTGACCTCAGGTGATCCACCCGCCTCGGCCTCCCAAAGGGCTGGGATTACAGGCGTGAGCCACCGCATCCGGCGAGAGTGCGTTGTTTTCTCATTGCAGACAGTCCCTAACTTGCCCTGAACCCTCCCTTACCCAGGTAGCCACGAAGCCTCTGGCGACTGAGGCTTGGGAGTGAGCCCTGGCGGTTCTGACTGACACTCCGCCCTGACCCACTTGGGGCTTGTGTGATGTCCCCTTTGGCCTGACAAGAGGACCCAGTTCTCTTCTGTGCTCCTCCTGAACAAAACAGGTCCCAGTCTGGGAAGGCCGCCAAAGAGAGATCTTTTCACTGGTTTCTGTTCCCTGTCATTTTTGGGGGAGGGCGGGCTGGGGAACACAAACACCCAATAATTGGAAATTGTCAGACATACAAAACAGAAAGGTAATGAGTCATAAATCCTATTTTAAGGTTATATTTGCACTGCCATTTGAAAATGAGAAAACACTAATAACATTAAAATGAAGTCTTTGTTAAAAGAAAAGTAACCACGCATTGTTCCAATTTCCATTTGTTCTTTGTTTGACAATGAAAAATCATCCTAAATTAGTTCCATACACTTACTGTGAAACACAACAGTTTATTCCTGGGTCACATTCTGCCCCTTCTGCGGTTTATGTAACTCCTCTTTGTTCCGCCAATGGCAGTACAATAGCAAACAAAATAAAATAGAGTTTATTATGAAAATGGATCCATTAAAGCTACCTAAGAATAACACAGCCCTACAACTCTGGCACTTGCGAGGGACATGGGTAAGATGAAAGGGACGTCAGCACCCCTGCGAGAATCACACAGATGGGCCCCTCGGTGCACCTGGAGAGGGAGGCCACAGTGGCAAATAATAGGGAACACAGCCATGCCCCACTCCCTTCTTTCCCAAGAGTTGCCATTTCTGCCCTTGCTGGATAAGCTCCGTGTCTCACGCACAGTGAGCGTCCGATAGATGCTGGCTTGGACAGGCGATGCAGAGTGTTCCCATTGGCGGCACTCTAGTGGGGCTGCTCAAGTCCCTCCTCCCAATCCAGAGGGTCCCACCTAGGCAAGGCCCATGGTCACTCCCCAGGAGAAGAGCCAGTAATGTCCCCATCAAGTAAAACCCCTGGTCTCCAGCTCACAACTCAAAACCCAAGCAAATAAAGGAAAAGCTCCTGGGACCGTCAGGACTCGCAACGACTGAGGGTCAGTCATGCTATCAGGAAATCGTAATCCTGGCTCAGAAAGGTTTTAAATACAGGGAAGCAGAGGGCTGGGGCAGCAAAGGATACTACTAACAGCAAGTGACTCACAGGACTCACCTGGAAGGCATTACAAACTCGAAATTCTAAAACAGTGGCCGCCAAGCTCACCCAGAAGATGAGGTCCCACTGGTCCCTGAGTCTGCTCCAAACGGCCACGCATGGCGTGGGCATCCTCTCCCCTGCCTTCCACTGCTCTGCGGAACCTCACCTGGGACCACAGAGAAGAGGGTCCAGGGAAATGCCGCTGAAGGCTTCATCTCTGCAGTGGAGAGAAAGTCGGAAGGGGCGGCACCCACTCCTAGCTGCCCACAGATGACCACGAACAGACACCCACCACCAACACCGGCACAATCCCCCGACACGTTCTCAGACCAGACCAAGACCCCAGCTGAGCCCAAGGATGCTGGCTAATCAAATAGTAAACACCTTAAATTATCCTTAAAAGTCACTGGAATGTCAACTTCAATCTCTTTAGTCTACTCTCTAAGATACTTCTGAGCCAAAACCAGGTGAGAAGATTTTTCTTCTGGGTACAAAGCAGAACAATAAAAGTGATCCTCTGAGTCAAAAACAGCTCATGAAACTCACCTCCCGCCTCCGACGCAGCCCTGCCGCATCCTGCATGTCCACAGTCCCTTTACCAACAACCAGCTGATGCTTCAAAACGTCAGTCTTTCAGATTAACTCAGAAATATCGATAAGGGAGGCCTTTTTCTTAGCTTATGTTGGATATGTTTTTCTGTTTAGGCTACTGCTATAAAGAACTATCCACAAGCCTGGGCAACAAGTTAAGACCCCATTTCTACAAAAAAATACAAAAATTAGCCGGGCATGATGGTGTACACCTGTAGTCCCAGCTACTCAGGAAGCCAGGGTGGGAGGATCGCTTGAATCCTGGAGTTGGAGGCTGCAGTAAGCCATGATCACACCACTATACTCCAGCCTGGGTGACAGAGTGAGACTGTGTCTCAAAAAAAAAAAAAAAAGAAGAACTATCCCGAGAGTCCACTGCTGGGGGCCAAAGTGGGGGTGGGGACCCTTGGCTGCCATGTTCCTGGGTCGGGAACATGGACTGGATGGCCTGCATGTCAGAAGACTGGTTACATACAAGGGGACCAGTCAATAAATAAAAATAGTTAATATAGTAAGAGCTCTCTGTTACTGTTATTGTTAGAAAACAGGGGCACAGCCGAGGAAAAAGGAGAAAGCTAAAACAAACCATATGACTCAGATGGTATCATGCTTTCTGTATTAGATGAATGGATAGATAGATACTAGAGGGACAGATGGATAGACAGAACTATAAATGTATGTGTGCCCGTCTGTGTGTATGTACAAACGTATACATGTAGAGAAGTACATGCATATGTTTAATTTCCTAGCTACATCAGGCGTGGTGGCTCAGGCCTGTAATCCCAGCACTCTGGGAGGCTGAGGCAGGCAGATCACCTGAGGTCAGGAGTTTGAGACCCAGCCTGACCAACATAGTGAAACCCTATCTCTACTAAAAATACAAGATTAGCCAGATGTGGTGGTGCATGCCTGTAATCCCAGGTGCTTGGGAGGCTAAGACAGGAGGATTGCTTGAACCCAGGAGGCGGAGATTGTGGTGAGCCAAGTTCATGCCACTGCATGCCAGCCTTGGCAACAATAGCAAAACTCCATCTCAAAAAAAAAAAATTCCTAACTACGCTGCTTGAGAAGCCCTTGTAGCCGTAATAGCCCAGTAGCGTGAACACACCTAATGCTTAGATCCTGGTTTCTACCACTTTCTACTAAAAGGAACCAGGGCTTATTGGAGAAATGGTTGATTCCAGGGCTGGAGCAAGTTCCAGATGAGCCTAGAACCAATAACTAAAGATGCGGCTGGACGCAGTGGCTCACGCCTGTCATCCTAGCACTTTGGGAGGGCGAGGCGGGCAGATCATCTGAGGTTAGGAGTTGGAGATCCGCCTGGCCAACATGGTGAAACCCCATCTCTCCTAAATATACAAAAATTAGCTGGGTATGGTGGTGCGCGCCTGTAACCCCAGCTACGTGGGAGGCTAAGGCAGGAGAATTGATTGAACCCAGGAGGTGGAGGTTGCAGTGAGCCGAGATCACACCACTGCACTCCAGCCTGGGCAACAGAGTGAGACTCCATCTCAAAAAAAAAAAAAAAGAAGAAGTAGTAAAGATGTGCTCAAAGAATGACATGAACATATCAAAAGGACACAGGGGCTGGCTCGGAGGCGCTCCTGTTGGCCAAATCAGGGACAATCTGGCTATCGAAGCAAATGATGATGGTAATGAATTATAACCCAATGGGTAAAATAGGAGTCTGTGAGTGTATTGACAGGAAGGAGGGAAAGACAGCAGGCAAGCTCCAGCTTGCAGTGGCATGCCAACTAATAAATGCAAAAGAAACAATGCAACTAGAAACATCACCATTTGGCAAAACTCATACTGATCCCCTCAGGCAAGAATCATCCAAGGATGCCAAAACAAATGGGTGAAAGCTTCATGAGAAACAGGATATCTTCCGAGTCCCCAAAAAGTCTCCCCACCAAAAACAGTACTTTTTCACCGATAATTACAAAATACCAATTAACTAATTTTACAGTGGAGAAACCCGGTAGACACCACCTCAACCAAATGAGAAGAGTTAACTCCTCTAGAAATGGGACTGATCAGACCTGTGTGTGTTCCAGTCGTGACATCCCTGTGACATCCCTGCAGGGACTCTCCTGCCAGGAACCTACAGCCTGATTCTAATCACAAAGGAATATGAGACCAGCCCAAACCAAGGGACACTCTACAAAGTAACTGGCCTGTTCTCTTCAAAAATGTCAAGGTCCCGAAAGACAGATGAAGGAACGGCCCCAGATTGAAGGAGACTTGAGAGCCATTGACACAGACCGTGCCCGTGGTCCTGAGCGGGCTCCAGGGCCTCTGAATTTGGTGGCGTGGTGTGCCAGTGCCCATGTCCTGATTTGGACAGGTCAGTGCAGGCTATACGGGAGGGCGTCCTTGTTTTTAGGAAACTCACACAGAGGAATCTAGGGGCACTCTGCAGTCTATTCTCAAATTATTCCGGAAAAAAGGGATGTGTGTATAACGAGGAACAGACACACATGTCAGAATGTTAATTCAGGGAATCTGGGTGAAGAGCATTTGGGAATTCTTTATATTGTTTGGGAGCTCCTCTGTAAATCTGGACTTAGTTCAAAATTAGAATATGATGCCACCAAAACCCCCTCTATCGCTCAGTCAGCATTCCTAGGTATCAACTAGTGTGGAATTCCGTTGTTTGAATCACTAGATAGCAATGAAGTGTGTAACTCTGTTGTCTGAAGCCACCTGGTTTGAGGTACTTTGGTACAGTAGCCCTAGGAAATGAATATGCTACTCAAAGAATATTGAATGTGGCTTTTTCTACAATACTAAAATCTCACTCACCATGTTAACTTAGTAAGGTAAACTGCTGGGACGGGGTCCCGTTTCAGCCGAACGCATCTGACAATGTCTGAAGTCACACACTGCATAATCACAAGTTTCTTCTTGACATGAGCAGCTCTTCAAGTGTATGAGGAACAATGGATTCTTTGTCAGGGACTCACAAGAGTCACATGCTGTTATTCTTTTTTTCCTTAAGAGACAAACTGATTTTTTAATCACTGAGAGCCTACTACATGAATGGCATAGTTTTAAAATGTCTTGACATGTCACACGTAAATGACAATAAAAGTTTCTTGGAAGAGGGGCTAAGATATGGGACGAACGTGATTTATTTAACGGGCATGCGCTTCCGGCCACGAATCACACGTACGTACGCCCGCACGGTTATCCATAACTACCATTTCAACTGAGCCGCGTGAGACTGTAAAACGCAGTCATTACTAAAGCAGCACGGGAAACATCCCAGATTAACAGTGGAGAGAGGAGATGCGTTTGGAGTAGAATCCTGGAGATAGTTAAGTTACTCGGCGCTTTCACAGTCGTTGTTTTTTCAAATTCAGTCGCTGAGACATAAAATAATATTGATCTTTGAGAAGGGCTCTCGACGGAAACAGCAGTTGGCAGCCTCCCCAGAGCACTTGCCCTTCCTCTGGAGCGCTTCACGTGCGAGCCCGCCGTCTATTTATAACAGTTGGGCACTCGTCGCCACAATGGCTGATTGTGTGGTCCAGCTGCCTGTGTCTATCAAGAAGGGGAGGAGTGGACAGCCTGCACTTTGATGTTTCCCTTTTTTGGAGACTGAAAATAACATTTTAAAAAAACTGCCAACGGGCAAGGTCACGAAATATTTTTGGATGGCACGGGGACCGACTGCAAAGCTGTGGTTCACATCAGATGCGGAGGCCTGGGACGCCGCCAGTGAGCCCCATTGCACAATATCCTGCTCATGCCAACTTCAAAAGTTATTTGCCTCGGAGAGCTCCCAGACGACTCTTTCTCGGTAATAAAACACAGCATTTTATAAATTTGCAAGGGTCTTCCGGATAGGGCATTACCCACAGGAGCAAGGATTTCCCTGGCCACTCTGGTGACAATTGCAACCAGCAGCCCTGGGCCTCTTACTGCCCTCGCCCCGCCCCGCCCCACATCCCTCACCCCCACTCCACGAACCCCTGCCCTTCCCTGATGAGCTCTCAAGCACTTACCAGCGACACGCTACATATTATTCTAATGCATGTGTCCACTTCTTGACTCACCCGTTCTATTACAGATGGCTCACGAAAGCAGGATTAGCGTCTGTTTTGTTCACTGATGCAACCACAGAGCTGAGAATAGTGCCTGGCTCACAATATTTACTGAGTGCATACTTGTGGAATTAATTAATTTAAATAGCAGAGACAATGGGATCAGGAAACACATGGAAATACCGATGACCAGTATTAGATGTCAGGGTTCTGTCGCCCTTCCCCCCACTCCCGACGAAGATCCCAGCTTTGTTTACATATTTGTGGTGCACAAAAATAGAAATGGACTAAACAAAATTCTCGATTTTCCCAAAGTGTGGTGGAATGCAGAAACCAAGACCTTGCAGAGCTCAGTTCTGAAATGATTTTCACTCAAACGATCTTCCTGAAACTCTTCAGATTACTCTCTGCCCATTTCACAAACCTTCTTGCTGGAGGTATCAGACACGGGAAGCACCTGTGCTAATCAACAAGTATGGCTCTGATAAACGAATATTTTTTCTTTTTTTTTTTTTTTGAGACGGAGTCTAGCTCTGTCACCCAGGCTGGAGTGCAGTGGCGCAATCTCGGCTCACTGCAACCTCCACCTCCCAAGTTCAAACAATTCTCCTGCCTCAGCCTCCTCAGTAGCTGGGATTACAGGTGCCCGCCAACATGCCCAGCTAACTTTTGTATTTTTAGTAGAGATTGGGTTTAACTGTGTTAGCCAGGACAGTCTAAATCTCCTGACCTCGTAGATCGAGACTATCCTGGCTAACATGGTGAAACCCCGTCTCTACTAAAAATACAAAAAACTAGCCGGGCGTGGTGGCGGGTGCCTGTAGTCTCAGCTACTTGGGAGGCCGAGGCGGGAGAATGGCGTGAACCCGGGAGGCGGAGCTTGCAGTGAGCCGAGATCAGGCCACTGCACTCCAGCCTGGGAGCACAGCGAGACTCCGTCTCAAAAATAAAATAAAATAAAATAAAATAAAATAAAATAAAATAAATAAATCTCCTGACCTCGTGATCCACCTGCCTCGACCTCCTAAAGTGCTGAGATTACAGGCGTGAGCCACCATGCCCGGCCTAAATGGATATTTTGAAAATCATCAAGTTATACAAAAGAATCCCACATGCTGTACAACAACACTAGAGATTTTAGGGTTTTTGTGGGTTTTACATAAGTAGATCATGAAACCCTGACTCTAATTATTATGTAAATGAAATTCAACAATACACTTATACCTCAAAAACTCTGGAAGGTCAGAAAGAGGCAGAGAGCAGGGCCCCCATGGAAGGGGAGGTGCACAAGGCAGAGAGAGGCAGGGGAGGCACAAGTACAGGTCCCAGCACGGTGGTAGCCAACAGTAGAGCCATTCCTCCACACTGGGAAGGGCCCCCGGGCCTCAGGAAGCCGGCTCTATTCAGCAGAATTCACAAGTGAAGAAGGCTTTTTAGATGTCTTTTGGGACCAGGCACAGTGGCTGACACCTGTAATACCAGTACTTTGGGAGGCTGAGGCGAGCAGATCACTTGAGGTCAGGAGTTCAAGACCAACCTGGCCAACATGGTGAAACCCCGTCTCTACTAAACATGCAAAAAATTAGCCAGGCATAGTGGTGCGCACCTATAATCCCAGCTACTTGGGAGGCTGAGGCAGGAGAATTGCTTGAAGCCAGGAGGTGGAGGTTGCAGTGAGCCAAGATCGGGCCATTGTACTCCTGCCTGGGTGACGGAGCAAGACTGTCTCACAAAAAAAAAAAAAAAAAAAAAAAAAAAAAAAAAAGATGTATTTGGGGAACAATTCGCTAGCAAAACAAAGATGCCACTTCTAAGTATGAGGAATTCCTTATCAAAGATGCCTGAGCCTGCAAGACAGCTCCTACAAGTACACGCGCCGCAACGACTGGGTGACTGCGCATCTCTGGCAAGTGGTTTTGAAGCCACTTCCTTAGCTCCCATAGACAGGCAGTGCTGGAAACACACATGCAGGGAGCTCCCAGCCAGTGTTGCGCGATACGGAACTCGAAAGCTGCAACCAAGAAGGAGCCGGTCAGGTTCACCTGCAGGTTCATTTCTCCCCGCAAGGAGGCTGTCTTCAGAAAACTCTGTGACATCAGGATTCTTCAATAATCTCTTCAACATCAGATCTCAACACATTTATAGAAAATCTCCAGGCCCAGCAGTTTTCCTACCTGTGCAAAAATGCTGTGGCTTCAAAGTAATGTTTTGTTTCGTTTTGTTTTTGAGACGGAGTCTTGCTCTCTCGTCCAGGCTGGAGTGCAATGGTGCAATCTCAGCTCACTGCGACCTCCGCTCCCGGGCTCCAGCGATTCTCTTGTCTCAGCCTCGCAAGCAGCTGGGGATATGGACGTGCGCCACCACGCTCAGGTAATTTTTGTATTTTTAGTAGAGATGGTGTTTCACCACGTTGGCCAGGCTGGTCTCTAACTCCTGACCTCACGTGATCCACCTGCCTCGGCCTCCCAAAGTGCTGGGATTACAGGTGTGAGCCACCGCGCCCAGCCAAAGTAAATTTAAAAGGGGCTTTCATTCTCCCAGGAGTCAGAATCAGTCCTCACTGGAAGAAGCAGAATTCTAACCTCAAAACTCATCTCCTGGGAACGCTGGAAAGCAGTGTGTGATCTGCGGGGGCAGAAATGACTGACACCCAAACGCCTCTCTGCATCACGGGCACTCAGCAGCGTGCCTAGTGCATAGTAGGACTTCAGCAAATACGTGCTGTTGTTATCATGTGGCATGACGATGGAGGTGCGGAGGTTTACCTGTGTGTTTTTATTATCTCCGGTTGACACGGTGGCCACACCCAGGTTGCCTGTTCTCAAGCTGTGTCATGACAGTGACCATCACCCACATCGGGCCCCGGGTGATGTGAGTGCAAAGTGCTCAAGCTCTCCTTCGGGTGCCAGGCCTGCCATGACACATGGCGAGTCCCAGCAGAGGTCAGACCAACAACTCGGTTCTTTCAGGTAACCTGTACTAATGAACCCCGCCCCCGGCCACACGCAAATCTTACTCTTCCGTTATTTCATGTCTATGAAGGGTTTTGGCAGGAAAAACAAAAACAAAAAAACCTCCTTTTAAAAAAATCTACAATTGTTTAGGTTTTTGTTTAAAGAGACAGGGTCTGGTTCTGTTGCCTAGGCTGGCGTGCTGTGGTGCAATCTCAGCTCACTGCAGCCTCCAACCCCTGGCCTCAAGCAATTCTCCTGCCTCAGCTTCCTGAGTAGCTGGGACTGTCCATCATTTTTTAAATAACAGCTTTATTGAGATATAATTCACATACCATATAATTCACCCATTTCCAGGGTACAATTCAGTGGTGCCTGGCATATTCACACAGAACCAACCTAGAACACTTTCATCACCCCAGAAAGAAACTCCGCACCCAGCTGCAGTGACTCCATCATCCTGGCTTATCTCGTGTGTCTGCCAGCCACGGTTCTGTCTCTTTCCTTCCCAACACCAGCCTCTCTTTTCACCCACTATCTCCCCGCCAGCCCTGCTCCCTGCATTCTGTAGGAAATGCTTGGCTCCTACGTGGTTGAACGAATACCAAAGCTTCTGTGAGCACGCCAGAGGCCCCCTCAAAGCTCTCTCCTCTGTCTGAAATGTTACTCTGAAGGAGTGATTTCTTGTTTGTTCTGAATAAGGATGACGACACCAGGAAGCGGAGGCCTGGGGAGCATTTATGGCGTGTGCTCGATGTGTGAGCACCATGGCCAGCACGTTCCACACAGTGCCCTGCTAAACCCTGAACACAACCCAGTGCTGCAAGGGTTGTTCCCGGCCCTACTTCAGAGATGAGAAAACCAAGGCCCAGGGAACCCACGGTCACAGAGGACTGTAAGAAGGAGAGTTGAGTAATCCCAGGACTTTGGGAGGCCAAGGTGGGCAGATCGCTTCAGGTCAGGAGTTCGAGACCAGCCTGGCCAACATAGTGAAATACCATCTCTACTAAAAATACAAAAATTAGCCAGGCGTGGTGGTGGGCACCTGTAATCCCAGCTACTTGGGAGGCTGAGGCAGAAGAATCGCTTGAACCCAGGAGGTGGAAGTTGCAGCGAGCTGAGATCGCGCCACTGTATTCCAGTCTGGATGACAGTGAGACTGTCAAAAAAAAAAAAAGGAGAGTTGAGGCTGGGCACAGTGGCTCATGCCTGTAATCCCAACACTTTGGGAGGCCAAGGTAAGCAGATCACTTGAGGTCAGGGGTTCAAAACCACCCTGGCCAACATGGTGAAACCCTGTCTCTACTAAAAATACAAAATATTAGCCAGGCGTGGTGGCATGCGCCTGTAGTATCAGCTACTCGGGAGGCTGAGGCAGGAGAATGGCGTGAACCTGGGAGGTAGAGATTGCAGTGAGCCAAGATTGCCCCACTGTACTCCAGGCTGGGCGACAGAGAAACTCTTGTCTCCAAGGGGAAAAAAAAAAAAAAAAAAAAAAGGAGACTTGAAAATTGAACTCCAAGCAATGTGACAGCAGAGCTCAGGCCTGGAACCCCATGCTACACTGACTCTTGTTGAGAGAACGTTTCAAGATGTAATCATGCCTACAATGACGTCACAGGGGAAGTGACTGATCCGCTACCTTCCTGGAGAACCTGGGAAGGTATGTGTGATCAGGAGGATAAAAAGCCAGGGAACGAGAAAACTGCAGAGAGGAGACCCAGCAGGCACGATGCTGAGAAAGGTGCAGCAGAACTGAGTCCACTGAGGATCTAAAACTCCCCCCGTCTTAGAATTCTGTCCTCATCTCCTGATTGCTAATTAACTTTATCTCCTTGAATCAAGAGAGCTAAAGGAAGTCTCTGAATTAGAAACCTTTGTGGTAAGGTGTAAAGGAATTTTGGTAAGAGGATATAATCAAAAATATGATGATTAAAGAAAGACCTTAGCCTGGAAAACAATTCACTAACTTATTAACAGTGGCTATCTTTAAGGGATGGGATTAGTAAAGATTTTCATTTCCATTTGCATTTCTATATTGCCAAATTTTACAACAAGCTTATAGTACTTAGAAAGTTGGAAGAAAAACCGGCTGGGGACGATGGCTCACGTCTGTAATCCCAGCACTCTGGGAGGCCGAGGCGGACAGATCACCTGAGGTCAGGAGTTCGAGACCAGCCTGGCCAACATGGTGAAAACCCATCCCTACTAAAAATTCCAAAAATCAGTTGGGCATGGTGGCAGGTGCCTATAATCCCAGCTACCTGGGAGGCTGAGGCAGGAGAACTGCTAGAACCTGGAAGGTGGAGGCTGCAGTGAGCCGAGATCATGCTACTGCACTCCAGCCTGGGCAACAAAGCGAGACTACATCTCAAAAAAAAAAAAAAAAGAAAGAAAGAAAGAAAGAAAGTTAGAAGAAAAAAACAAAAAGATGACCTGGGGAGAGGGGCAGAACTTCTGGAATAATGAAGTGGGAAGCTTGGCAAAACGTCTCCTCAAAAAGTAACAATAAAACTAGACAAGTCTGTCAAAACAACCACTACAGGGATGGAAATCAACCAA
This sequence comes from Papio anubis, assembly GCF_008728515.1. Classification (NCBI taxonomy): domain Eukaryota; kingdom Metazoa; phylum Chordata; class Mammalia; order Primates; family Cercopithecidae; genus Papio; species Papio anubis. The sequence continues at coordinate 69,929,970 of NC_044993.1, read as the reverse complement.
AGACGTACAAAAAATTGAAAAATGTTTATTCAAGAAAAAATACACCGCTGGGCATGGTGGTTCCCACCTGCAATCGTGGCACTTCGGGAGGCCGAGGCCAGGGGATTGCTTGAGGCTGGGAGTTCAAGACCAGCCTGGGCAACATATCAAGACCCCGCCTTGACAAAAACCAAAAAGTCAGCCTGGCATGGTGGTGCACACCTGTAGTCTCAGCCACTCAGGAGGCTCCTTTTTTAAAAAGGAGGAAAACATCTTGAGCCTGGGAGTTTGAGGCTACAGTGAGCTATGACTGTGCCACTGCACGCCAGCTTGAGTGACAGAGCAAGGCCTCATCTCAAGAATTAAAAAATAAAATCAAGAAGAAAAATGACCAAACCTTGAGTTAGAGCAGTGGTGTTCTGTGATGCTTTGGCCTGAGGGGCTCCTCTCTTTCCCCTTAGTTCACCTGTGCTGGTACATCTACCAGGCTGGGACAAGCTGTGAAAATTGGTGGCTCCACTGCTGGAGGGGTTGACTTGATATGGAGGAGAGCACATGCCCAAAGGCACTGACATAAACCACAGTGATTTCCTGTAAACAACAGGAAATGTACAGAAGGTCAACATCTCAGCCACTCTGAGCCTGCAATACTGGTTGTGGCAGCCTACAGATCAGCAGACCAGCCAAAAACCTAGCCAGAAGATACAGAGAATAAGGGAGCTATCGTGGGCAGTGGTAAAGCCCCACACATTCTTCACGCTCTGGAAGGCTGCACACAGGCAGGAAAGACTGAAGCGGGTCCTAGTTATCCACTCATCCCTGGCTAAAGTGAGGCCTACCCCATGCACAAAGAAGGCCAGAAAAGGCCTGGCAAAAAGGAAAAACCAAGGCAGACTCGTATAATATATGTCTGAATTCTGAACATGTCCCTAAACTCACACACATATCCACTGCAAATTGTGAGAAGCGTTAGTAGCTCAAGGTGTTTCAGCACACCTCTGAACAATCACTGCCTGACCACTAAGCGATGCTGACCTAGGTGTAACCCCTGCAAAGCCAGGCTTAAACACATTTTAAAAATAAGAAAAAAAAAATGAGCAGGATCATCAGCAGCTGCTACAGAAACAGACTTCATAGAATTAGTCCAGGAAAGTCACAAACAAAAAGAAACAAACAACAAACCTGCATTTTGCCAAAGGTGATCATAATCCAGAGGTGCTACAATGTATTAACTAAAATACAGAGTTTAAAAAAATAAAATACAAGACATGCAAAGAAACATAAAGTGTTGTGAATTATACTCAGGCAAGAGTCATAACTGGAAACTCTAAAGAGGCCCAGATATTGGACTTAACAAAGATTTCAAAGTTATAAGAAACTGCTGTAAGAATGGAACTGAAGGAATTCATGTTTAAAGAATTAAAGGAAAGTATGATAACAATGACTCATCAAATAGAGAATACTAGTAAAGAGACAGAAATTATAAAAAGAAAATAAACAGAAATTCTAGAGTTCAAAAGTATAATAACTGTAATGAAAAGTTCACTAGAGCGGCTATGACATGGGAGAAGAAAGAATCAGTGATCTTAAAATTATCCAATCTGAAGAAGAAATAAAAAAGCATAAAGAAAAATAAAAAGAACCTCAGAAACACATGGGATACCATCAAGCATACCAACATATATATAAAGGAAGTCTCAAAAGAAGCAGCAGCAAAAGGAAACAGAAAAAAATTTTTGAAAAACTAACGGCCTAAACTTCTCAAATTTGATTTTAAAAAATTAATCTTCACATCTAACAAACTCAAAGTAAGCTCAAAATACACCAACTCAATAAACTGAGCCACCATGACACATCATAGCCAAACTGCTGAAAGCCAAAAACAAAGAGAAAATCTTGACTGCATCAAGACAAAATGGTTCTTCATGTAAAGGAGCACTACGATAAGATTAACAGCTGACTTCACTTTAGTAACAGAGACCAGAAAACAGTAAAATGACATATTCAAAGCACTGAAAGAAAAACTTCCAATCAAGAAGTCCATATCCATCAAAACTATACCCCAAAACTAAAAAGTAGAAATAAAGATATTCCTTTTATCTAAAAGACAGAAAATATGTTACTGGCAGACCCTGCTTACAAGAAATACTAAAGGAAGACCTTCAAGATGAAAGAAAAAAACCACGAGATTATATCCTGAATCCACATGAAGAAATAAAGAATGCTAGTAATACTAATTACATAAGCAAATATATACCAGATTTATAAATATTCTCTTTTTTACACTTAGCTGATTTAAAAGACAAGTACATACAACAGTAACTGCAGACTTTTACTACTGGGCTTATAACATATGAAGATATAATATATATGACATATTACCACAAAAGAGATAGATAGACATAGACATTTAATGGAACAAAGTTTCTATATTTTATTGAAAATGAATTAGCATTAATCTAAAGTAGACTGTGGGCTGGGCATGGTGGCTCATGCCTGTAATCCCAGCACTTTGGGAGGCTAAGATGGGAGGATCACTTGAATCCAGGAGTTTGAAACCAGCCTGGGCAACATGGCAAAACCCCATCTCTACTTTGTAAAAACTATATATAGATATTTAAAAAGTAGACTGTGATGAGAAGCATATTGCAATCCTTAGAGTAACCACTAAAAATATACAAAGAAGTATTAAAAACCTCACCAAACAGATGAAAACAGAACACTAGAAAATATCTATTTAACACAAAAGAAAATAGTAAGGAGAAATAGAACAAAAAGATATGAGACAGAAAACAGCAAAATGTTAGATGTAATCCAAGCATATCAATAATTACATTAAATGTAAATGGATTAAACACTCCAATAAAAGGTGAAGACTGTCAGACTAAATTTTTTAGAAGTCCCAACCATGTGCTGTCTGCAAGAGATGCAGATGGAGAAAAATGTACTAAGCAAACAAAACCATAAGAAATTTGCTTTGCAGTAGCTATAATAATATCAGAGAAAGTATGGGAGGCTGTGGCAGGAGGATTGCTTGAGTACAGGAATTCAAGGTTACAGTAAGCTATGATTGTGCCACTGTACTCCAGCCTGGGTGACAGAGTGATACCCTGTCTCAAAACAAACAAACAAACAAAAACACAAAAAGTCCCACAGACTAAAACTGTAAGACAAAAAAGTTATGAGAGAAAAAGAAGAAATTTTGTAACAATGAAAGGGTCAATTCATGAGGAATATATAAAAATATAAACATATATGCACTTAATAACAGAGCAAAAATACAATAAAGCAAACACTGACTGAACTGAAGGGAGAAATAGACAATTCACAATAATGTTTGGAGACTTCAATATTCCACTCTCAATAACTGACATAACAGTTAAACAGAAAATCAGTACTTCGAACAGCATCGTCAACCAACTTGACCTAACTAACATCTGTAGACCATGTCAAGCAACAACAAATAGAATATATATTCTTTTCAAGTGTACATACTGCATTGTTTAGAATGAATCATGGACTAGGTCATAGCATAAGTGTCAATAAATTTAAAAGAATTAAAATCATATAAAGCATGTTCTCTACCAAAATGGAATTTTAAAACATCAAGAACAAAAAGAAATTTGTGGACTCCTCAACTACTTAGAAATTAGAAAACATATCTAAATAATTCAAAAGTCAAAGAAGAAATCACAAGGGAAGTTTAAAAATACTTCAAACTGCAGGAAAAGAAAAACACAGCAGATCAAAATTTATGGATGCAGCTATATGAGAAGTACTTAGGGAGAAATGTATAATGTTAAAAGCCTGTATCAGAAAAAAAGAAAAGTCTCAAGTTAATAACCTGAGCATCAGCAGGGCACAGTGGCTCACACCTGTAATCTCAACACTTTGGAAGGCCAGGGTGGGACGACTGCTAGAGCACAGGAGTTCAAGAAGAGCCTGGGTATATAGTAAGACTCTGTGTCTACAAAAAATAAAAATAAAAATTGGCCGGGCGCGGTGGCTCAAGCCTGTAATCCCAGCACTTTGGGAGGCCGAGACGGGCGGATCACGAGGACCCGGGAGGCGGAGCTTGCAGTGAGCTGAGATCCGGCCACTGCACTCCAGCCCGGGCGACAGAGCGAGACTCCGTCTCAAAAAAAAATAAAAATAAAATAAAAATAAAAATTAGCTGGCCCAATGGTACACACCTGTAGTCTCGGCTACTTGGGGGCTGAGGTGAGAGAATCTCTTGAGCCTAGAAGGTGGAAGCTGCAGTGAGCCAGTATTGTGCCACTGCATTCCAGCCTGGGCCACAGGGCGAGATCCCTCGGCCCACATCACTTCCCTACAGGCTGATCCTTGCCACTGAATCAGTCCACATGAATCAGTCCACTCCTGATTCATGGCTGGTGAATAGGTGAGGGAGGAAAATGGAGAGAGCGAATACACAGTGTGACAGAGGAAGGAGAAGTGAAAGGTCATGAGCATTCGCTGCAGCCAAGCCTGTAGTATGTCCATCACCAGGCTTCAATTTATAGCAGCTCCCCGACTGCGTGTGTCAATCTCTAACTGGCCCACGTGCCAGACCTGAAGCTGCTATTGGAAAGTACCCCTCTCTCGTCATGTCATCCGCACAGTAATTCACTTAGCTCTGAACGGAGTACAAATGAGGGATGCTCTAAGATCAAAGCACCAGGGTCTTCAAAATTATCTTCACTCTCCCCCCACCCTGCCCCAAACACCTGCATGCTCCTTTCACTTTCAGTTCCAAAGTGCACCCTCCTAACGCCGACCGAAAGGGAAAGTAAGCCCTGTTTTCGTTTCCTTTCAAATATCTGATGCTTTCCAATTTTATTCCTATTTTCCCTAATGGAATATTACTACTTGGAAAGCATCATTCATCTCCTCTCGAGATCTCACAGCAACACCATGTTGCCAGAAGGGCAGGTGTGAAATCTGAAACAATGGCAGAAGTCTAATGTCACATGTCAACGTACAGCCTCCCATCGAGGCCCATGACTTTATTTTTATTTATTTATATATTTATTTTTTGAGATGGAGTCTCACTCTGTTGCCCAGGCTGGAGTGCAATAGCACGATCTCAGCTCACCACCACCTCAGCCTCCCGCGTTTAAGCGATTCTCCTGCCTCAGCCTCCCGAGTAGCTGGGATTACAGGTGTGAGCCACCACACCCGGCTAATTTTTGCATTTTTAGTAGAGGTAGGGTTTCTCCATGTTGGTCAGGCTGGTCTGGAACTCCTGACCTCAGGTGATCTGCTCGCCTCGGCCTCCCAAAGTCCTGGGATTACAGGTGCCCGCCACCACACCCAGCTCAGTTTTGTATTTTTAGTAGTGACTGGATTGCTCCATGCTGGACAGGCTAGTATCGAACTCCTGACCTCAGGTGATCCACCCGCCTTGACCTCCCAAAGTGCTGGGATTACGGGCGTGAGCCACTGCGCCCAGCCTAAGGCCCATGAGTTTAACAAGCGGGATGTTGTGTTCCACCTCCTGCTGCTGCCTCTTAAGGAACAGGGGCACTTCCTCACCACAGAGAAGGGGACCCTTCTCCATTCTAGGAGTGGGTATGAACTTGCCTGAATAATCTGTGATGGGCAATGGGAACGTACCATCTACATCTCATTATGAAAATCCCCCAAAACCCTACAAAACCATACAATCGTGAAGTGTTAAGAAGTCTTAAATAGTTCTAATATATAATTCCCCATAAATCTTTTGTCTGTAAAAAAAAACTCTTGTTTTTTTCATTTTGATATGCCACTTCAAAGCCTTTCCCACTCTTTGAGTATATTTACTTTTCTCTCTCCTCTCCCTAGTGACCGATCAGCGATTTTACCTTTATTTATTTATTTAGAGCTGGGGGGGTCTCACTCTGCTGCCCAGGCTGGAGTGCAGTGGCATGATCAGGGCTCACTGCAGGCTCCACCTCCCAGGTTCAAACAATCCTCCTACCTCAGCCTCCAGAGTAGCTTGGACCAAAGGTGCAAGACACCACATCCAGCTAATTTTTTTTATTATTTGTAGAAATGAGGTCTCGCTGTTGCCCAGGCTGGTCTCAAAAGCCTGGTCTCAAGTGATCCTCCTGCCTCAGCCTCCCAAAGTGCTGGGATTATAAGTGCGAGCCACAGCTCCCGGCCAACAATTTCACTTTTTAAAGACATGGGTCATATTGTCCAATAACATTTACATGAGATCCAGGAAAAAAAAAAAAGTGAATATTATTCTTTAGAATGATAAATAATTCATATCAAAAAATTAGCTTTAAAAGATTCCCACTTGTAGGAGCTATTAGAATTTCAAAACTGCCCAGTTAAACATAACCTTGGTCCAGCCCAACATTTTCATTTACATATAATTCAAAGAAAAGATTTACTTTTCCGTAAATTTCAAATGTTCTTCAGATGAAGGAAACATTCATTATTACATCAAAGCAAGTGCAACTTCACTATGGCATTTCCTGATCTTTTAGACAATTAGGCTGCAAGTGCTCATCTGGGACAGATTCAGAGAAAATTGCAGCTGATGCCCAGCTCTAGGAAAGAGTTTTAAGAACGGAAATAACTTTAAAAAAAAATTAGAATCACAGAATGGGGGGAGATGAGAAAAAAATTCATCCTAAATTAGAAATAAGAACTCCTGCCCAAAGTGCAGGGTTTTAAAAAAATGGAACTGTTAAACAGATCGAAATATTATTCAGAAACAACACCAGCTCACAAGGGTAGTAAAATACGAATTCTTAAAATCGTTCAACAGATTGAAATAATATTTGTCAACAACATCAGCTCACAAGGATAGTAAAATACTATCATTTTACTCTATTTATTATATAGTAAAATTATTAAAATCCTTCTCCTTGTGCTATGCCTGTTTGAGTTGGCTGAACAAGTTCCTTCCCTTCCCCAGGCTTCTAACAGTGAACATGATCTGGCAGCATTAGACACACCACAACTCCACTCCAGACCAAGAGGGGTCTGGGTCAAACCCAGGACTTCTGGCTCCAATTAGGAGAGTTACCGAATTAAGACGGTTCTGCCTCAACTGAGTCACCCTCCAGGGACGGCTGAGTCCATTTCAAGGGTAAGTAATGGGGTAGCTCTACCCACCCTAGAGAGATGTATTTTATGGTCTGTCCTAAACAGAACTGGACCCCCAGAGAAGTTCCGAGATCAACACAGCCTGCAGCTGACCCTGGGAAGTGGCTCAATTCAGGGCCTTTGCTGACCAAGAGGATGGATCTCCCTCCCCGGGAGGTGGGCTGCAACCTCCCAAACACTCTGCCACTGTAGCTAATGTGTGCAAACATTTACTTTGTGAATTTGTATCTTAGTAGCTTCCCTAAGTCAGCAAAATCCAATCTCTGAATCTTTCTGTGGTGACTGAACTAACTCTATGTTGCACTTTTGGCGAAAAACTGCAACATAGAAGTTAATTAATTCTTTAATTAAATGGGTTAAGGGAAAAAAACACAGCAATAATTTTTTTTTCCTCTTTCACTTTTGGGATTTGAGGTCTTCAAACAAGTTTTTCTAACTGTAGGGAAAACAAAGTCTTTTAATAATTATCATTAATGATTTATAATTTAAGCAGTTTAGGAAATAAAAAAATGCACAGGACATGATACTCTCACACCCAGACAAGTTCATATTCCACCTGCACCCCTTATACAGCCAAGGTTGATTTTGCATCTCTTTTCCTCACTTAAGTGAGGAAAAACATACATTTTTGCCAACTAGGATAACTCATATAATGGTTTTTTAAAAATCTTGTTTTTCTGATAAAAAAATTATACTTGTAAAAAAAAAAAAGAAACAACGAAACAAAACATATTAGTACAAGTTGCTCTAATGCCACTGTAGAGGACACTCACTATATATAAATTTGTATATATCCTTCAACACATGTATTATTATCTCTCTAGACCCACGTTATCAAACACACTGTTTTATGGAAAATGAGATCATGTTTTACATATGGTACAGTTGCCTGCTTTTTTCAATTAACAATTCACGATGGCTCTTTTGCGCATATGGGTACACACAGATCTACCTCATTCTTACAAATGGTTACAAGTATTCCACCATAAGGACAGACCATAATTTTCACTTGATAGATGTTCAAGTGATTTCTAGTTTTCTGCTATTACAAGAAAGACAGTAACCAAGATTCTCATAAACACATTTTTGCACTTAGGCAAATATCACCACAGGGTAAATCTCTAAAAGCGAGAGGACTTGGTGAAACGGTATGACACGGGAAACTCTGAAGACACGTGAAATGTCCTCCAGAAAGGTTTCTGCAATTCGTAGTCCCACCTCCCTCTCCTCGCACCACCAACAACTAGAACCAGTTTTTTCATCTTGATGAATCAAAGAGCTTTTTCGAATTTTTCTTCTTATTTCAATATGCTGCTGCTGTAATTCATTATTATTGTTAGTGGGACTGTACATTTAGCCCACCACACACACACTAGCTGCATGACCTAGGGAAGTAATTTAATATTTCTGTGCCTTGGTTCCTTGGTTGTAAAATGGAGATAATGAAACTAATGTCTACTTCTCGGGGGAGCCGTGAAGACGTAATAAGAGAAGGCATCTCGGACACTTCGTGCCGAGTCTGACACAGAGTGGGGCTTCAGCAAAGGTTGGAAGAACAACGAATAAAGAGAATATATTCAATGAACAATGAATAAATGGAATATATTCTATCAGGTTGACTTGCCAGAGTTATCTCACTGATCACCTATTGGCAGGAATTTGGCTGCCGTTCAGTTTTTGCTATTCTCAATTACATTCGTATCATTGAGTAAACTGTTCTCTTGTATCTACAGGACCATCTTCTAAGGCTCGTCTTCCAGGATTCCGACAGCATTACAGTTCTCACTTCTGTTCTGGATTCCGACAGCATTACAGTTCTCACTTCTGTTCTTTAGAAGAAGTGAACCAGCAACGCTAGGCCACCCATCAAGTTTTAGAAAATTTTCTCTGCCTTAAAAAGTATATAATGCGGCTGGGCGTAGTGGCTCACACTTGTCATCCCAGCACTTTGGGAGGCTGAGGCAGGTGGATCACTTGAGGGCAGGAGTTGGCAACGAGTCTGGCCAAGATGGTGAAACCCTGTCTCTACTAAAAGTACAAAAAAATTAGCCAGGCGTGGTGGCACATGCCTGTAATCCCAGCCACTCAGGAGGGTGAGGCACAAGAACTGTTTGAATCCAGGAGGCAAAGGTTGCAGTGAGTCGAGATTGCGCCACTGCACTCCAGCCTGGGCAACCGAGTGAGCCTCTGTCTCAAAAAAATTGTGTGTGTGTGTGTGTGTGTGTGTGTGTGTACTTTTAAGGCACTCTCTTTTGTACTTTTAAAACTACTAGTAAGGACATATATTTCCATCTCACTCACTGTTTGTCGTATAGAAAATAAGCTTTATCGTTATCATTTTCACGCATATATTTTTCTCCAAATTATGACCTGGAAAAAAAACTTGCAGCTGGTAACTGGAAAACTGGGTAACATATATTTATAAAAGACAAACACACATGTATTTCTTATACATGGCTTTTCTCTACCAGTAAAGAATAGGATGTGGATGAAAGTTTCAAATAATATTATGTGATCAATCTCACATAATTACTGAACTCAACAAAATTTTTGAAAAATAACCAAGTAGAAGTTATTTTTAGAAACCTGGAATGTCATTCCACCTAACAAAAATTAAAACTGGCTGCACCTGGTGGCTCACACCTGTAATCCCAGTGCTTTCAAAGGCCAAGGCAGGAGGATCGCTTGAGTTCAGGAGGTCAAGTCCAGCCTGGGCAACACAGAGAGATCCTTTCTCTTTAAAAAGAAAAAAAGCCAAGTGCAGTGGCTCACACCTGTAATCCTATCACTTTGGGAGGCCAAGGCAGGAGGATTACTTGACCCCAGGAGTTCAACACCAGCCTGAGCAACACAGTAAGACCCCATCGACACACAAAAATACATAAAAATTAGCTGGGTGTTGTGATGCATGCCTATAGTTCTAGCTACTCAAGAGTCTGAGATGGGAGGATTACTTTGAGCCCAGAAGGTCAAGGCTGCAGTGAGCCACGATCAGACCACTGCACTCCAGCCTGGGCAACAGAGAGAGGCTCTGCCTCAAAAAATAAAATAATAATAATAAAAACCAAGATCAACAATATAACCACAACTTTTCTTGACCCATCAAAGAGGTGGGGTTACAAAGTAACCAAGTAGTGGTCAGGCATCTTGGCTCACACCTGTAATCCCAGCACTTTGGGAGGCCCAGGTGGTGGATGACTTGAGGCCAGGAGTTCGAGGCCAGCCTGGTCGATATGGTAAAATCCCATCTCTACTAAAAATACAAAAATTAGCCAGCCATGGTGATCCATGTCTGTAATCCCGGCTACTCGGGAGGCTGAGGCAGGAGAATCCATCGAACTTGAGAGGTGGAAGTTGCAGTGAGCCAAGATGGTGCTACTGCACTCCAGCCTGGGCAACAAGAGCGAAACTCTCTCTCTAAATAAATAAATCAATCGAAAAAGTTGAAAACAGATCAGTATCTGGTCTTGAGGCTTTTAAGAAGTCAAATTCCTTATAAAGGTTCCTACAAAGTCAACTTAAAAAGGGCCCGTATGGCAGATCACGATTCTTGCTACATTTGATGCAAATCATCAGGCCAAGTATAAAGCAACTAAAATGTTTTGCAAATAAATTGGTCTTACTATCATATATATAATGTATCCTTGGTAGAAATGGGGAAACTGGAGAAAGAACAATTTAGATTCTAGCCTTAACCATTGTTTTTGAGTTTTTATTATCTGCCTACAATTTGGGCTAATCCTGAATTATTTCCTGGCTGCAACAAGTCTCTAAAGAAGAACCGAGTTTTAATTTTCGTCATGATGCATTTTCGTTGGCTCCCTTAACAGAACACATTCTTTTTTCACTGTTGTTCTGGCACACAAGTTCTGGGTTTTGTTTGTTGTTTGTTTGTTTGAGATGGAATCTCACTGTCATCCAGGCTGGAGTGCAGTGGTGCGATCTTGGCTCACTGCAACCTCCACCTCCTGGGTTCAAGCAGTTCTCATGCCTTAACCTCCTGAGTACCTGGGATTCTCTTTCTATTGTAATCTCTGTGTGCACAGTATTCTACTATTCAAGTGATTGATGTTCTGTATCTCACATTGTGTTGCCTATTCTGAGAGAACCAAAGCCACGGCATTCTGAGAACTGAAGGTGATTCAACAGCCCGTGAATCTCCCTCGTTTGGAATCCCACTGGGCCCGATCTGTTTTCCAGGACCAAGGCACTGCTGCTAAAGCTATACAGTGTCAAGCACCCTCCTTAAAGGCTCAGGGACCATCAAGGAAGAAGAGGGCATGTGAGATTACAACAGCTGGATTACAGGAGTGGACTGTGGCGGCTGAAGTAGCTCCGTCTTGGATACTACTCCGACATGCTGGCTTCTGATTAACCCCAGTTCCGGGAAGCCCTCTAAGATTTCCAGTTGATGCACTGTTCCTTGTGTAAGACCAAGTTCTTACCATAAATCCTGACCTTAGGTCAAACAACTTTGAGGTTATTGTACTCACACTGACCTACACATCCCGCTGAATCACCCCTTCCCTACGGTGTACAAGCCCTGGGGCCGGGGAATAATGGTGCAGGGATCCACTGTCTCGTCTTGCTGCAGCCCCAGTTCACAGACTAATGAACAGAAGCCTGAGAACAGACATAGCTTCTGTTCATAAGCCCCTATTAAATGTTTCTAAGAAAAAGAAAACGCTTGAAGAAGAAAGAAAGAAGGAAATATTTGAAGAGATAATGGCCAATAATTTTTTAAACATAATAAAAGACATCAAAGCACAGATCCAAGAAGTTTAGAAGACTCCAAAAAAGAGAAATACCAAAACCACATCATGTCCAAACTGTCGAACACTAAAAATAAGAGAAAATCTTAAAAGCTGCCAGAGTGAGAGTGGGAACTGGGAAACATATTACATTCAGAGGAACAAAGAGAAGAATTATAGCAGACTTCTCATCAAAACAACACAAGCCAGAAGGCAGCGGTGTGGTATCTTTAAAGTACTAAAAGAATAAGTTGCAAAAAAATTTTTTCAACACAAACTTCTATATCCTAAAAAAAAAAAAACAGAAACAAACAAACAAACAAAAGCCCAACTCTTAAAAATGAGTGTCTCTTGGATCTGGTTGGAAATTTTTTCTTAACTTTTTTTTTTTTAAGAAAGGGTCTCACTCTATTGCCCAGGCTGGAATGCGGTGACGTGATCTCGGCTCTCTGCAACCTCCACCTCCTGGGTTCAAGCAATTCTCCTGCCTCGGCCTCCCAAGTAGCGGGAACTATAGGCATGCGCCACCATGCCCAGCTAATTTTTGGTAGAGATGGGGTTTCGCCTTGTCGGCCAGGCAGGTCTCCAACTCCTGGCCTCAAGTGATCAACTCGCCTCACCCTCCCAAAGTGCTGGAATTACAAGTGTGAGTCACCGCGCCCGGCTCTCTTTAAAAACACTTTTTTTTTTTTTTTTTGAGACAGAAGTCTCACTCAGTTGCCCACACTGGAGTGCAATGACGCGATCTCAGCTCACTGCAACCTCTGCCTCCCGGGTTCAAGTGATTCTCCTGCCTCAGCCTCCCGAGTAGCTGGGATTACAGGCACTCGCCACCACACCCAGCTAATTTTTGTATTTTTAGTAGAGACGGGGGTTTGCCATGTTGGCCAGGTTGGTCTTGAACTCCTGACTGCAGGTGATCCACCTACCTTGGCTTCCCAAAGTGCTGGGATTATAGGCGTGAGCCATTGTGCCCGGCCTAAAAACATTTTTTAATGGGAGGGAAATAAAAACTTTTTCAGACAGAGAAAGGCTGAAATCATTTATTCCCAGAAGACCTATAGCATAAAAAATGTTAAGGGAAGTTTTTCAGTCAGAAGATGATATGAGACAGAAATCTATAGATCTACACAAAGAAACGAAGAGTTCCTGAAGTGGCCTAAAAAGAAGAAAGATTTTCAAATCTTTCATTGTTTTAAAACTACACTGTCTATATGGCAGCCACTTAAATTTAAATTATTTAAATTAAACTAGTTTATTTAAAATTCAGTTGTTTTCTGGTACTCAATGTTCACACATAGATAGTGGCTACCATATTGTATAGTCTAGATACAAACCATTTCCATCATTGCAGGAAGTTTAATCGAACAACATTTTTCTAAAAAGTAATTTCCTGTAAAAATAACAACAACATATTATGGGTTTATAATATATATAAAACACATTGTTATGACACTATGAGCATCATAAATGTTTACAAGGTTCTTATAGAACCTTGTAGTAACTTATAGTTATGAAGAATTCTTACAAGCTTCTTATATAACAAATGGTATAATATTTGGAGGCAGACTGATAAAAAATGTACATTGTAAATTTCGGACAATCACTTAAAATAAGTGAGAAAAAAGATATAAGAAAAAATCGATAGAAGAGATAAAAATAGAATCATGACAAAAAATCTGGCTGGGCACAGTGGCTCATGCCTGTAATCCCAGCACTTTGGGAGACTGAGGTGGGAGGAGCACTTGAGGCCAGGAGTTCAAGACCAGGCTGGGCAACATAGTGTGGTTCTGTCTCTACAAAAAAAAAATTAAACTAAAAAAACAATTAGCCAGGCATGGTGGTGTATACCTATAATCCCAGCTACTTGGGCAACAGTGGCGGGTGGGTCATTTGAACCCAGGAGGTCAAGGCTTCAGTGAGCTACGATCACGCCACTGTACCCGGGTCCGGATGACAGGGCAACACCCTGTGGCAAGAAAAAAAAAAAGAAAAAAGAAAAAGAAAACACACTAGCAAACTGTCTACTAAGTGTAAGGTTAAAAAGTGATTGAGGGGAAAAAAAAGAAGTTCAGTATTTCTTTACATAGAAAATTCAAAAGGTTATTCTGAATCTAACAAAGATTTAAGTAAAATTGTTATACTTTTAACTACTACTTTATGGCCAGGTATAGTGGCTCACACCTGTAATCCCTTTGAGAGGCTGAGGCAGGAGGATCACTTGAGCCCAGGAGTTCAAGACCAGCCTGGGCAACGTGGTGAGACCCTGTCTCCACAAAAAAATAGAAAAATTAGCCAGCTATGGTGGTGCATGCCTGTAGTCCCAGCTACTCAGGAGGCTGAGGTGGGAGGATCACTTCAGCCCAGGAAGCTGAGGCTACAGTGGGGTGTGATCATGCCACTCCACTCCAGCCTGGGTGACAAGGTGAGACCTGTATGTGTATATATACACACACACATATACATATATGTGGAGTGCAGTGGCACCATCTCGGCTCACTGCAACCTCCACCTCCTGAGTTCAAGTGATTCTCCTGTCTCAGCCTCCCAAGTAGCTGGGATTACAGGCACATGCCACCTCGCCCAGATAACTTTTGTATTTTTAGTAGAGACGGGGCTTCACCATGTTGGCCAGGCTGGTCTTGAACTCCTTATCTCTGCTGATCCGTCCGCATCAGCCTCCCAAAGTGCTGGGATTACAGGCATGAGCCACTGTGCCTGGTCAGTGCCTAATTTTAATCTCTTACTTTAACCACTAATTTTTTTTTTTTTTTTTTTTTTTTTGAGACAGAGTCTTGCTCTGTCGCCCAGGCTGGAGTGCAGTGGCACAATCTCGGCTCACTGCAACCTCCGCCTCCCGGGTTCACACCATTCTCCTGCCTCAGCCTCCCAAGTAGCTGGGACTACAGGCGCTCGCCACCACGCCTGGCTAATTTTTTGTATTCTTCATTAGAGATGGGGTTTCAGTGTGTTAGCCAGGATCTAGATCTCCTGACCTAGTGATCCACCCGTCTCGGCCTCCCAAAGTGCTGGGTTTACAGGCGTGAACCACCGTGCCCGGCCAACCACTGAGTTAATTTTTTAAATCTCAGAGGAACATTAATTTACTGCAGAAGAGGTGAGGGAAAACTGGATGTACTGGCAAGAAATTTACTTGGTCCCATGTGTGCAATCTGTCAACATGTAAATACTGAGCGTCTGCTAAGCACCATACACCAGGGACACAAAAATGTTGCAAAATGTGTCCTGGAGAGCTCAGTGAAGGGAAGACACAATTCCAAAGACCCATTAAGGCGAAAGGAGCTAAACAGAGACCTGGCAAGGAATGGCGGCTGGGGCGGGAGGGGGCGGGGGGGAGGAGTCAGGAAAAACTTTCCAAAGGAAATGTTACTGGATCTTGTAAGGTGGGCAGGGGTCCAACCTGCAGATACCCGGCTAATGAGAGCGTTTGGCTTATCTGGGAAAAATGCAAGCAGGGTTTTTTGGAGAAACGGATGAATTTTAAGTCTGGAAGAGTTCATAGGGGTTCTATTATCCTGAAACGCATCGGTGTTATTTCTTTAAGTGACAGATACCTAGTTAATGAGGAGAAAAGGAAGGCACAAAAGCACAAAGTGATGACAGAGCAAATGCAAAATACGGCTGGGTGGGGTAGCACATGCCTGTGGTCCCAGCTACTTGGGAGGCTGAGGTAGGAGGACCACTTGAGCCCAGGAGTTCGTGTCTGGCCCAGACATCGATAATTAAGAATCAGCCTCCTGGCTGGGTGCAGTGGCTCACACCTGTAATCCCAGCATTCTGGGAGGCCGAGGCGGGCAGATCACCTGAGGTCAGGAGTCCAAGACCAGCCTGGCCAACATGGCAAAACGCCGTATCTACAAAAAATACAAAAATCAGCCGAGTATGGTGGCGGGTGCCTGTAATCCCAGCTGCTCAGGGGGCTGAGGCAGAAGAATCACCTGAACCCGGGACGTGGAGTTGCAATGAGCCGAGACTGCGTCACTGCACTCCAGCCTGGGTGACAAGAATGAGACTTCGTCTCAAAAAAAAAAAAAAGAAAAAGAATCA
Organism: Papio anubis; assembly: GCF_008728515.1. Taxonomy (NCBI): domain Eukaryota; kingdom Metazoa; phylum Chordata; class Mammalia; order Primates; family Cercopithecidae; genus Papio; species Papio anubis. Next base: position 69,914,071 of record NC_044993.1, on the reverse strand, counting down.
GACTCCTTTCTGTACATGCTTTCCACGGCTAGCGTGCAGACTCACTGGACTATGGGGTGTAAGATGAGGACAATTGTAAGCCCTATGCAGGCAAGTTATAGTTTTGTTCAAAACTCACTCGCAATTGGGAACAGCTTGAGACTGTGCCGGCATGGAACAGCACAGCCTCAGTGCCCCCCGAGGACAGTTCCTGTGACATCTGGAGAGACGAGCACATTCAGGAGGCCCAGGAGGGTTTTCAGGTGGTCTTTTTGGCTGTAGAGAGATCAAACACCCTTCCCCAAGGTCCTTTAGGAGTAAATGGCCAATTTAGCAACAACGAGCACTCAAGAAGCACACCAGCATTTTCTTTATTATGATTATTCCCTGCACATTACATCATGCTTTCTTTTCTTAGAGGGAAAACACCCACACACACGCACACAGGTATGTACACACACACACACACACACACATATCAAATGTTACTGTAACTCCTAAGCAGAGAACAGGCATATATTTGGCCTTTACCTTTCAGTCCAATTTTTTAAAATGAGATGTAAAAACTGAAAAGGAGGGGATTTAAAATTTATATGATTTTCTGCCAAGAAAAATCTAAGGCTCTCTGATTTTTAAAAATCAGACACAGGCCAGGCGCGGTGACTCACACCTGTAATCCCAGTACTTTGGGAGGCTGAGGTGGGTGGATCACTCGATGTCAGGAGTTTGAGACCAGCCTGGCCAGCATGGCAAAATGCCATCTCTACTAAAAATATGAAAGAAATTAGCCAGGCATGGTGGCGCATACCTGTAATCCTAGGTACTTGGGAGCCTTAGGCAGGAGAATTGCTTGAACCCAGGAGGCAGAGGTGGCAGTGAGCCAAGATGGTGCCACTGTACTCCAGCCTGGGCAATAAAGTGAGACTCTGTCTCAGGAAAAAAAAAAAAAAAAAAAAAAAAACAGAATAAGCATTCAATTAAGTGGCCAGTTACAAAGAAACAACACTTTCAGCTTCATGGTTTCCTATAAAGTTAAACACACTCATCACACAACCCAGTCACTCCACTCCTATGCATTTAACCAAAAGAAATAAAAATATACATGCACAAAAGACTTGTGAATGTTCACAGCAACTCTATTCATAATAGCCAAAAACTGGAAACAACTCAAATATTCATTAACTGATAAACTGAATTTTTTAACTTGTGGTATGCCCAGTCCAGGCACAATGGTTCATGCTTGTTATCCCAGCACTTTGGGAGGCCAAGGTGGGAGGAGAGCTTGAACCCAGAAGTTCAAGACCAGACTGGGCAATATAATGAGACCCCCATCTCTACCAAATACTTAAAAATTAGTTGGGTGTGGTGGTGTACCATGAAGCCATCTCCACCTCCCACTGTCACCACCCTCAGAACCAGGAGCGGCTCTGTGGCTCCCTGGCTCCAGAGGAGCTGGCCACACAGAAGACCCTCTATCACTCCTGCAGAACAGCTAACGCTTTGCAGAGCTCCAGATGTAAGTTTAAGAAATACATTTGTTATAAGGTTTCTTAACAAGACACATCAGTGAAATCTAAGACTCTTAACAGGTGACCGTTAAAGGAATAAACCTCTTCCACACGTTAAAACCACATCCCAGCTACTTGGGAGGCTGAGGTGGGAAGATCACCTAAGCCCAGGAGATCGAAGCTGCAGTGAGATCACGCCACTGCACTCCAGCCTGCCCAGAGTGAGACCCTGCCTCAAGAAAGAAAAAAAAAGAAAAGAAAAACATAAAAATATTAGAAGAAAATACAGGTTAATATTTTAAATAGTCCTCAGGTGGGGAAGGCTTTTCTAACCATGTTACCAAAGGTAGAAATCATAAACAATGATGGATAGATAAGACCAACATAAAGATTTTAAATTTCCACATATCAAGAAGTATCACAATTGAAAGACAAATGAGAAAATGGGAGACATTTTACAACATATATGGAAGACGAAGATTAAAGATACTTACATAAATAAAGAATTTTCACAAATCAATAAGGAAAAGACAAGCAATTTATAGGCAACTCATAAAGAAATACAAAAGGGCAACACACATATGAAAAAGGGATTTGGCCCCGCTACTAATTATTGTGGACAAAGACAACGGCAAATACGGATATTCGTCACACTGTTATAACTGACAATATTATATTTCATCGAGTCTAAGATGTTAATGATATAAGATGTTTCATTATGTTTTGTTCTATTAAAAAATAACACAAAGTGCTGCCAGTTAAACTATGACATACCATTAAATTATAAAATGCATTCTGATTTGAGGGATGGCTGGATTATCAACAGCGTGGTATTGTGATATACAATGATTCAAAATTGGAAACAATCTACATTTCCAACAAGAGATATTTCCTGAATAAATTATAGTACATCCCCAGAATAAAATATTAGTCATTTAAAATGACGACACAGATGTATATACAGCCTTGGCCAGGCGCAGTGGCTCAAGCCTGTAATCCCAGCACTTTGGGAGGCCGAGGCGGGCGGATCACGAGGTCAGGAGATCGAGACCATCCTGGCTAACATGGTGAAACCCCGTCTCTACTAAAAATACAAAAAACTAGCCGGGCGTGGTGGCGGGCGCCTGTAGTCCCAGCTACTCGGAGGCTGAGGCAGGAGAATGGCCTGAACCTGGGAGGCGGAGCTTGCAGTGAGCTGAGATCGCGCCACTGCACTCCAGCCTGGGTGACACAGCGCGAGACTCCGTCTCAAAAAAAGAAAAAAAAGAAAAAAAAAAAAAATAAGATAAAATAAAATAAAATAAACAAAGATGCATATACAGATTTAAGTGGAAAGGTATTCATGATCCATTAGGTTAAAAAAAGGGGTTATAAGACAGTGTGTTTCATATGACACCATTATATCTATATATATTTATATGCACTGACATATATTTGATTTTGAATAAATATTTATATTTGATATATATTGCATATGTACTGAAAGAGTCTAAAAACCTCATGTTGAAACATTCAAAATGGCTATCTCTAGTTGGTAAATGTTTTTTAATCTTCTTTTTGCTTATCTGTCTTTTCTAAAACACCAAAAGCATGTTTTACTTTTATAATAAAAAATTAATAAAAATAAGATGGTCACTCCTTTGCCATCTGCCTAAACAGAGAGCTTCAAAAGTCACAAATTCCTTAAAGTTGCAATATTTACAAAGGAAAGAAAAATCTTCAAGCAATCTAAAAAGCTCAAACAGGAAATGATTAAACTATAGCATATTAATTCAAAGAAATACTACTATATTATGTAGATGCATGGAAAAATCCCCAAGAAATAGCAAAAGAAAACTGAAACACAAAATGACTTGACATCAATTTTAACAAAGAAAAAAATTACCACCTGTACCTAAGAATTTAAAGAAGTTAACAGAGGTAATGTTTCTTTTCTTTACTTTTTCTGAGACAGTCTTGCTCTGTTGCCCAGGCTCTAGCGCAGTGGCTCAATCTCAGCTCACTGTAACCTCCACCTCCCAGGCTCAAGTGATTCTCCTGCCTTAGCCTCCCAAGTAGCTGAGACTACAGGCGTGTGTCACCACGCCCAACCAATTTTTGTGTCTATGTGTATATATATGTATATATATATACACACACACACACACACACACGCATATATACATATATATATAATTTTTTTTTTTATATAGAGATAGGGTTTTGCCATGTTGGCCAGGCTAGTCTCAAACTCTTGGCCTCAAGAGTGATCCTCCCGCCTCAGCCTCCCAAAGTGCTGGGATTACAGGCATGACCCACCGTTCCCAGCCCAACAGAAGTAATTTTTATAATAGGCTTCAGAGAATTATGTGTTTTGACCTTTTCATTAATGTCTTATATAAAATTAGTTTGATAGGAAGAATAAAAAATATATACACCTTCAGAAGCATGACAGCGTTCTCCAGGCCTCTACCAGAAACTTTTTTTTTTTTTTGTAAAATATCAATTTTACACTCCAAAAAACATTCCACACGGCAACCAAAGTCCCATAGAGAGCACTTTTTCCCCCTTGCCTCTTCTTTAAGTCCCTAATTCAAAATTTTGGTTTTAAATAACCTGCTCAAGAAAAAAAAGAAAATCTCACATAGAAATGCCTTTACTACAGGGAAATGGAGCAAGAAATTGCCCTTGTCTCTGTGAGTGCTTTTCTCTGTTTTCTGGTTAAGGAAAACATTTCCAAGTTCATAAAAACAAGGAACTAAAATTAGAGAGATGAGAACTGAACCTTGACTCGAGGTAGGGAAAACACTATTTTTAAACTGAGAAATATTTCTAGATCTGTGCTTTATGAGAAAGGAAGACGGGCGTGCTCATGTGTGTGGATGGCATGGCCTGGTGGGGGACGGGGCAGGAGAAAACCATCTCCTGCAGGGGGGCATTCCCTGCACCCCACACACATCTGCTCTCGTGGAATACAAACTGGAACTAATCAGTAGCCAGCACTTGGGAAATCCAGTCACTCAACAGCAGGGAGGAGGTTGCACGTTGCTCACACCAGACCATGAAGCCATCTCCATCTCCTGCTGTCACCATCCTCAGAACCAGGAGCGGCTCTGTGGCTCCCTGACTCCAGAGGAGCTGGCCACACAGGAGACCCTCTGTCATTCCTGCAGAACAGCTAACGCTTTGCAGAGCTCCAGATGTAAGTTTAAGAAATACGTTTGTTATAAGGTTTCTTAACAAGACACATCAGTGAAATCTAAGACTCTTAACAGGTGACTGTTAAAGGAATAAATCTCTTCCACACATTAAAACCACATTCATCTTGACAGTCATAGCCTGGCTCGAAAGCCTTCAAGAGTGCTTTTACCTCCCACCACATCAAATCTAGATTTCTTCCTTTCATCCTGACACCCACACCTTCAACACCACAGCACATGCGGGGAGCCCAGGGTGCGGCAGGGGAGGAGGGCGCTGTGTCTGCAGGGGCGTGTGGGTAAGAGCGAGAGAGGGTGCGACAGTGGGGGTGGGGGGAGGGTGCTGTGTCTGCGGGGGCGTGCGGATAAGAGCAAGAGAGGGGATGGCGGGGCAGTCTTGGAGAGGGGAGGGGTGCGGAGGAGCACTGCCTTGTGAGGTCACTGGTGGGGATGTGGGTTCCAAGCAGCAAGAAGAAGGGATTGAGGCCAAGCTGGAGAACTGAAGGCAAGTCACGCACAGGCAGAGTTGGTTAAATGATCCAATTTCACAAGTTTCTCCTAGAACAAGCACCTACATTTTCATTTTTTAAATGCTGCATGAAGGTTGGGCAATGGCTCACACCTGTAATCCCAGCACTTTGGGAGGCTGAGGCAAGAGTATCACTTGACGTCAGGAGTTCAAGACCAGCCTGGGCAACACAGCGAGACCCTGTCCTTATAAAAAAAAATTTTTTTTTAATTAGCCAGGCATGGTGGTACGCGCCTGTATTCCAAGCTACTCAAGAGGTTAAGGCAAGAGGATGGCTAGAGCCCAGGAGATCAACAGTGAGCCACTACTGCCACTGTCCACCAGCCTGGGCAATAGAACAGGACCCTGTCTCAAAAGAAAAAAAACAAACAAACAAAATTCTACATTTTAACTAAAGTCACAGCCACTAATGCACTGCATCCCTAAGAATCATTTTCTTTCTTCATGTCCTCCCTGTTCCCACACACCTATCTTCCTTACTAGCAGAAGCCTGATTCTGCTTGGGGGATCTCCTTTCTACCTGCTTAGGAAGGAGATGCACACACGCACACACACATGCACGCATGCACACACATGCACACCCATGCATGCACACACACACATGCATGCGCGCACACACACATGCATGCACACACACATGCATGTGCACACACACGCATGCACACACACACATGCATGTGCACACACACGCATGCGCACACACACATGCATGCGCACACACACACACATGCATGCACACACACACACACACGCATGCGCACACACAGCCCACCCGCAGTAAATAGATGAAGCAGGGTATGTACACCCCAATGGGGCTTCCCTCCCCTCTCCAGTGACTGAGGAGGATGTGGCACATGGCCCCGCCTTGGCCAAAGGCAGCTGAGAGATGTCTACTTGGGGACGTCTGGGAAGTTTCCGTGCTAGTAAAATAAGACATGCAGGATTGGAAAAGGCCCTCTTCTTTACTAGATGTCACTGTGTCCTTCGGCATGGCTGCAGCCACCTTGCGCCACAAGGGAAGACATCTCCCACATGGCAAGGACAGCAGAGAGCAAAGATGAAAAGCACCTGGGGTCCTGGAAATGTCATCAAACCTCTGAATTAATCAACCCCGGAACTGCCATACTTCTTGTTACGTGAGATAGTAAATTCATTTTTTTGTTTGTTTGTTTCAGGTAATTTTAGTTAGGTGTTCACTAACTCACAACAAAAACCATCTTAACCAATACAACGTGCTTATTTTATCAAAACGTAAAGTCTTTTTTTTAGAAAAATCACCAATACATAAGTTTTCTGTTTGTGTTTGATACAAAAGTATCTTTCCAGTAGTGTGGCTATAATCAAAAAGACAAACAGCAACAACTGTGTGTGGGGACGTGGGGAAATCAGGGCCCGCGCACACTCTGGTGGGAAAAGAAAATGGCACAGCCACTTTGGAACATACTCTGGACGTTCCTCAAAAAGTTAAACATAGAGTTACCATAGGACCCAGCAATTCCACTCCAAGGTACATACCCAAGAGAAATGAAAACATATGTCCACAGGAAAACGTGTCTGCCAACATTCATAGAAACACTATTCATCACAGTCAAAAAGTGAAACTACCCAAATGTCCATCAACTGAGGAACTGATAATGAACAAAGATAAACCAAATGCAATGGAATAGTATTCAGCCATGAAAAGGAGCAAAGCGAGAATACACACTACGCCATGGGTGGATCCGGAAAACATGAGGCTCAGTGAGAGAAGCCAGTCATGAAGGACCACATATGATGTGATTCCCATTTTGCTGAAATGTCCAGAACAGGCAAATGCATAGAGACAGAAGGCAGCTTAGGGGCTATCAGGGGCTGGGAACACTGGGGGTGGCAGCTCAGGGGTGCCAGGCTTCTCTGTCGAGTGAAGAAACCATCCCCAAATTGTCTGTGGTAATGGATGTCAAAGCATAGGAACTGTACACTTAAACTGCTGAATTGTGTGGCATGTGAATTATATCTCAATAAAGCCTTTTTTTTTTTTTTTTTTTTTTTTTTTTTTGTGACACAGGGTCTCCCTCTGTCACCCAGGCTGGAGTTCAGTGGTGCAATCTTGGCTCACAGCAACCTCCATCTCCTGGGTTCAAGTGATTCTCCTGCCTCAGCCTCCCAAGTAGCTGGGACTACAGGCACCCACCACCACGCCCGGCTAATTTTTATATTTTTGGTAGAGACAGGGTTTTACCACGTTGGCCAGGCTGGTCTCGAACTCCTGACCTCAAGTGATCCGCCTGCCTCAGCCTCCCAAAGTGCTGGGATTACAGGCGTTAGCCACCAGGCCCAGCCTCAATAAAACATTTTTTAAAAAATGAAATGTTGGCTGGGTATGGTGGCTCCCACCTGTAATCTCAATACTTTGGGAGGCCAAGGTGGGGTTATTGTTTGAGGTCAGGGGTTTGAAACCAGACTGGGCAACACAGTGAGACCCCATATCTACAAAAAATGCAGAAAGTTTAAAAATTAGATGGTGCACACCTGTAGCTCCAGCTACTCCAGAGGCTGAAGTGGGAGGATCACTTGAGCCTCGGTGGTCGAGGCTGCAGTGAGCCATGATTGCACCACTCCACTCCAGCCTGGATGACAGAGTGAGACTGTCTCAAAAACAAAAACAAACAAACAAACAGGAAATGTTGTGACAGAAATAGTGGCAATCTCTGTGTTTCTATTACAACATAGCCAAACTGAGCCGTGTGCTGGTTATCAGAAAACCACCAAGGGACGACCCACATTCCTGTGACTTCTTAAGTAACTACTTAACTTGGGCATTTCTAATATTCACATCAACTTCAACTCCCGGCTTTCTAACTGGTTTAGCTACAGGCCAAATAAAGCACACATTTTTACAAGTCTTCAGACGCCTGTCTCTTCATTTACCCATTGGTGCCTTAGGTATAGACAGGGCTGAGTGGTGGCACTGGCTGGCAACACCCAGAGGATGAAAGAGAGGACACTGGAGGCTGGATGCAGTGGCTCATGCCTGTAATCCCAGCACTTTGGGAGGTCTAGGTGAGCAGATCACTTGAGGTCGGGAGTTCGAGACCGGCCTGGCCAACACGGTGAAACTCCGTCTCCACTAAAAATACAAAAATTAGCTGCGTGCGGTGGCACACACCTGTAGCCCCAGCTACTCGGGAGGCTGAGGTGGGAGAATCACTTGAGCCTGGGACTCGGAGATTGCCATGAGCCGCAATCGCATCCCTGCACTCCAGCCTGGGTGACAGAGCAAGACTCTGTCTCAGAAATGAAAAAGAGAGGGAAGGCCGGGCACGGTGGCTCAAGCCTGTAATCCCAGCACTTTGGGAGGCCGAGACGGGCGGATCACGAGGTCAGGAGATCAAGACCATCCTGGCTAACACGGTGAAACCCCATCTCTACTAAAAAATACAAAAAACTAGCCGGGCGAGGTGGCGGGCGCCTGTAGTCCCAGCTACTCGGGAGGCTGAGGCAGGAGAATGGCGTAAACCCGGGAGGCGGAGATTGCAGTGAGCTGAGATCCGGCCACTGCACTCCAGCCTGGGCGACACAGCGAGACTTCGTCTCAAAAAAAAAAAAAAAAGAAAAAAGAAAAAGAGAGGGAAGACGCCCGGTTCCAAAAGAGAGGAGCAGAAAGTGCGCGCACCCAGCACCCAGGAGCCCTCCATAAATGTGTGTGAAATGAACGTGTGTGTGAACACCATCAACTGAGGCGGTATAGAAACAGCAACTCCCGGTCAGAGCAGGGAGGAACTCATCTAAAGTAGAGGCTCCCAAGAGCTGCAGCAGAGGGTCGACAAAGGAGGGGAGGTCTGCATTGCCTCCAAGCAGTGCTTCTCGAAATGGGATCCCCTCGAAATGGCAGCCGCCTCAGGATCACCTGGGAACTCGCAGGAATGCACATTCTTGCCCCACCCTGGACCCACGGAGCCAAACTCTCGGGGGTGGGGCCCAGACGTCTGTGTGTTGACTCAGATGACGTTGATACAGGCTCGAGGGTGAGCTACTCTTCCAGGGACAACCAGTGTGGTCCTTCCACCCATGCATGTCCAGGGATGACCAGTGGGTGCTGGTGTTCAGGGTGGTGTCCGGACATCTATTCATTTATTCCGTAATTTAAAAACACACACACACACTCGCTGACTATCTACTGTATCCTAAAAAAAATGAGAAAGACTCTAATGCATAGGGCGTCGTCCAGCCCAGGTCAGGGTACTCAAAGGTACGCAGACGGCCGCACGGAGAGCACCAAGGGGTAGAGGGATGCTGCTTGGGGGTGGGGAAGGTGACGACGCAGTGAAAACAGGGAGGACGAGGAGAAAAAAATCAAGTACTGCCAGACCCTGGCACAAAGCGGGAAGGGAGGTCACATCTATCGAGGGGGAGGAGGGCGACACAGAAGGAGAAGAGACAGGGAAACTGCCTCTCCAGTTCCTTCCACAGAGGGTCCATTGCAAGCAAGTGGAAAATCAGCCACGTGCCATGTACTACGTGGCAGGGGTGGCAGCCTGAGCCCTGAGATCACAGAGCCTATCCCATGTGATGCACGTCAGCCACACATCACCCAGGCCTGTGACGAAGGACAAGCGCACGCTCCGCTCCGATGACACGTGCAGCTGGCACCGACCCAGGAGGGATCATGGACGTGAGGAGACTGAGTCAGTGTCCAAAGAGGGCCCATCAGCCCGGAGAAAGTTGACACAAAACCATGAAATGTAATCTACTTAGGGGACGGACGGCTCACTCTCAGCACCAGTGCAAAATGTAGATTTTATCCATTAATACTTCGGTAAGTATCTCAAAAACATTGGACTGTTTTTTATTTTTATTGATTTTTTTAAGACAGGGTCTCATTCTGTCACCCAGGCTGAAGTGCAATGGCATGATCTCAGCTCACTGAAACCTCTGCCTCCTGGGTTCAAGCGATCCTCCCGCCTCAGCCTCCCTAGTAGCTGGGATTACAGGCATGCGCCACCATGCCCAGCTAATTTTTGTATTTTTAGTAGAGATAGGGTTTCACCATGTTCCCAGGCTGGTCTCAAACCCCTGACCTCAGGTGATCCTCCCACCTAGGCCTCCCAGAGTGCTGGGATTATAGGCGTGAGCCACCACACCCGGCCCTCCAAAGCTTCTTCATTCTCCCCTAATCAAGGCGCTGCTCCTTCTTCAAATCCTGTCATCCCAGGAGCTCGCCTGAACCCTATTCCATTCTGATACTGCACCCTACATCCCAACAAGGTACATCTTTTACCTGCATTCTATCAACGTAAAATCCATCCTGGCTTTCTTGGTGAGCCTTTCTGCATTTACTTGCATCCCTCAGGAAGCGGGGAGTTTCCTCGTTTACGGTGAGGTTTTGCTTTGCATGGAGGTCTGTTTGTTCTGTGACATCTCCTTCTTTAAGAACAAGGAAGGCCGGGTGCGGTGGCTCACATCTGTCATCCCAGCACTTTGGGAGGCTGAGGTGGGCAGACCAGCCTGGCCAACAGGGCAAAACACTGTCTCTACTAAAAGTACAAAAAATTAGCCAGGCGTGGTGGCACATGCCTACAATCCCAGCTTCTTGGGAGGCTGAGACATGAGAATTGCTTGAACCCAAGAGGTGGAGGCTGTAGTGAGCTATGATCGCGCCACTGCACTCCAGCCTGGGCAACAGAGTGAGATTCCGTCTCAAAAAAAAAAAAAAAAAAAAAGGAACAACAGCTAAGAGCTTGGCAGAGTTTACTCTGCACAGTTCAGGGAGGGCACTGACTCTGGTGGGCGTAAGCACTCAGTCCCTCGTGGGATGTGCTGAATAAAATCAGATCCTTTGCTCGGATACTACAGTCCTGAAGCAATCCTGTTACTATTTATTTTCTTTCTTTCTCTTTCTTTCTTTTTGCCTTCCTTCTTTCTTTTCTTCTTTTCTTTCTGTTTCTCTCTCTCTCTCTCCCCCTTTCTCCCTTTCTTTCCTTTCTTTCTTCCTTTCTTTCTTTCTTGTTTTTTTTTTGTTTTTTTTGTGTGACACAGTGTCGCTCTGTCACCCAGGCTGGTGTGCAGCAGTGTGAGCTCGAGAGATGCTCCTGCCTCAACCTCCCCAGTAGCTGAGACTATAGGCGTGTGCCACCATGCCCGGCTAACTTGTTACTATTAATTAGGCCTCCCAGATACCTTGATCTCATGGAGGAAGTGCCTTGGGAAGTAGATATTAATATTCTAGCCACTGGAAAAGTACATCATATTCCCCAAAGTAACTTAATACACTGGCACCTGCTTTATACATCGGTCTCATGGTTAGCATGAATCATGACTCCTAAACTCACACAACTCTGAAGACTGATGGAAATGAAGATTCTGGTTTGTTTTTGATTTAGATAGGGTCTTGCTGTGCTGCCCCGGCTGGAGTGCAGTGGCACGATCTCAGTTCACTGCAGCCTCAACTTGCCAGGCTCAAGCGACCCTCCCACCTCAGCCTCCAGAGTAGCTGGGACTACAGGCGCGTGCCACCATTTCCATCTAGTTTTTGCATTTTGTAGAGACAGGATTTCACCATGTGACCCAGGCTGGTCTTGAACTCCTGAGCTCAAGCCGTCTGCCCACCTTGGCCTCCCAAAGTGCTGGGATGACAGGCATGGGATTCCAAACCAAGATTCTTTTTTTTTTTTGAGACGGAGTCTCGCTGTCTCCCAGGCTGGAGTGCACTGGCGCAATCTCGGCTCACTACAAGCTCCGCCTCCTGGGTTCATGCCACTCTCCTGCCTCAGCCTCCCAAGTAACTGCTACTACAGGCGCCCACCAGCACACCCGGCTAATTTTTTTTGTATTTTTAGTAGAGATGGGGTTTCACTGTGCTAGCCAGGATGGTCTCGATCTCCTGATCTCTTGATCCACCCGCCTCGGCCTCCCAAAGTGCTGGGATTACAGGCGTGAGCCACTGCACCTGGCCCAAACCAAGATTCTTAATCTTAAAATTACGAACAAGATCCTGAAGCTCAGTCATCACCTGAGTATCTCTGTCCCTCCTAAGAGGCTGCAACAGCACTGTCCACCTCATCCCTCTCTGCTCCACAATCTACAAAATCTCTATGTCCAATCTTATCTTGCCAATCTACAACTCTCTTGCACTACAATATACTCTAATTGTTAATGTTGGTCTGGTAGGTTCGCTTTTTTCTTTTTCTTTTTTTTTTTTTGAGACGGAGTCTCGCTTTGTCACCAGGCTAGAGTGCAGTGGTACTATCTCAAGCCACTGCAAGCTCCGCCTGGGTTCACGCCTATTCTCCTGCCTCAGCCTCCCAGTAGCTGGGACGGCCACACCGCTAATTTTGTATTTTAGTAGAGACGGGTTTCACTGTGTTAGCTACAGGGATGTCTCTACTCCTGATCTCTATCCACCCCGCCTCCTAAAGGCTGGGATTACAGAAGGCGGAGCCACCGCCTGGCCCAGGTTTGCTTTTCAAAACAGCTTTATACAGAGAGAATTCATATACCGTGTAATTCTCTCGTTTATAGTTTATAATTCAGTGAGGTTTCACACACAGAGTCGTGCAACCATCACCACAGCCCATTTGAGAACATTTTCATCACCCCAGAAGGAAACCCCATGCCCATCGGCAGTTACCTCCCATTTCCCTTCAGTTCCCCAGCCCTGGCCATCACTAATCTACTCTCTGTGTCAGTAATTCTAGAGTTCCTAGAAATTGAATCATATAAAACGTGGCATTTTGGGTTTTTGTTTTGTTTTGTTTTGAAACAGAGTCTTGCTCTGTCACCCAGACTGCAGTGCAGTGGCGCAATCTCAGGTCACTACAACCGCCACCTCCTGGGCGCAGGTGTTCCTCCCACCTCAGCCTCCTGAGTAGCTGGGACCACAGGTGCACGACACCATGCCTGGCTAATTTTGTTTTTTTGTGTGTTTTTTTTTTCTTTTCCGTAGAGACGGGATTTTGACATGTTGCCCAGGCTGGTCTCGAATGCCTGGGCTCAAGCGATCCAAAAGCGGCCTTTGCGGTCTGGCTTTTTTCACTCGGCATGTTTTCAGTATTCGTCCATGTTGTCACATGTATCAGAACTTCATTCCTTTTTAAGGCTGAATCGTACGCTATCCTATGGAGGCGTTACGTGTTGTTGATGTGTTATTTGTTTTGTTTATGTGTTCATCAGCAGACAGGCATTTGGGCTGTTTCCACTTTTTGGCAATTGTGGATAATGCTGCCATGGGCATTCCTGTAAGTTTTGTGTGGATGTGTGTTTTCACCTCTCAGGCACAAACCCAGGAGTGGCATTGCTGGGCCCTACAGTAGCTCCGTGCTTAACCTTTTGGGGACCTGCCAGACTGTCTTTTGTAGCAAGTGTACCATTTCATGTTCCCACCAGCCGTGAAGGGGGAAGTCTGGGAGGTTCCCGAGACAAGGCCCATAGTTTCTTCATGCTCACGTCTTCAGCCTCCCACAGGTACTCCAAAACTTTTCAACCGGTGCATGCGTGCCAAGCTTGCTTTCAAACAGAGAGCAAACCAAGCCCGGCTGCAGAGGACTAGGCCACTTTCCAGAACAGTCCTCTCCCTGGTGGGATCCTTTTGTTCCCTGGAAAAGCCAACCCCCCTTATCCTGGGTAGTTTTACCTACCCACAGGCTTGAATTACATCCTAACAAACAGTAAACCACACTTGCTGGGACTCCGCGGCCCGAGGGCTGCCTAACAGCTTGGCAGGCATCCCCGGCAGCCACTGGGACCCAGCTGCCCCACAGGCCATTCCAAGCGCCCCCCACAAGGGCACTTCTCAGGTGAACTCACACAAATGCGTGCGGAGCGACACCCTGACTTGGAGGGGACTCCAGCCGAGGTCAGCCCTGGAGCACACCCCCCACACCCTATGGACACTTCCAAGCCCCCCAACTTGGCAAACGCAGCTAGAGGCCTCGAACCTCACCCACTTACTCAAGGACAGACCTTGCCCCTTCCTTTGCCTTTAAGGACAAACAGATTTTTTTTCTGCTTAGAAACTCAATGTTTTCCTCTTCTGTCCTAAACACTACTGATGTTCGGTAACGCAGACATGTTTACATGCTATTTCTTGTTTTAACAACATGAAAACAAAATAAAAATGAACTATGAACTGATGACCGTGTTTGGGAGTTGAGCTTTTTCGGTGGCCAGTGCTGCTTTTAAAAACGTTCTATATTAAGGAAGTGCTGTGGGAACACGGCTGGCCGTGGAAACCGTCCCACCTCCCTGTGCTCCAAAGCCAGCCAGCAGGCAAAGTCCTGGCTGGGCACGAGAGGCTCAGGGCTCACTCGACCCCACGGAAACCAGAGGGGAAGCCTAACGTTACCACGCTGTATTTAGACGGTGTGGATTCATTTGAACATGAAAGTTCCTAGAGTTGTTTGGGATTTTTTTTTTTTTTTTGGTCAATATTTAAATAGTACTTTTTTTTCAAGCTTGCCCTAGATACCAACTGTTTATCTAACACACAATTCCAATGTCGCCAAGCCTCAGGCCAGTTTGAAGGGAACAGCCAAAACTCATGCGTTCACATAAAGAGTCTCTAGGCTCTTCTATCTACATTATAATTTTTATCCTAATCACAAAACGATTCTGAAGGGTAGTGAACAAAGTAATTATTGCAATCAAGAAAACATAATGGCCAGCCACATCTATTACCAACTTGACCTAAGCTTTCGGATGTTTTCCAAAACATCCGACTGCTGTAGGTAACTTTTTACAGGGTCTTCATACAAGTTCCTATTTTATTTTATTTCATTTTATTATTTTTTGAGACCGAGTCTCACTCTGTCACCCAGGCTGGAGTGCGGTGGCATGACCTTGGCTCACGGCAACCTCTGCCTTCCAGGTTCAAGCGATTCTCCTGCCTCAGCCTCCCAAGTAGCTGGGATCATAGGCGCCCGCCACCATGCACAGCTGATTTTTCTATTTTTAGTAGAGACGGAGTTTCACCCTATTGGCCAGGCTGGTCTCAAACTCCTGACCTCAAGTGATGCTCCTGCCTCCCAAAGTGTTGGGATTACCGGCGTGAGCCACTATGCCCAGCCCAAGTTCCTCATTTTAAAAGTGGCAGAGGTTTGTCAAAAAGTTAACAGAGTGACCGTGTGACCCAGAAACTCCATGCCTAGGTCTGTGCCTCAAAGAACTGAGAAAACAGACACTCAAACACAAACGCGAACACGACTGCTCCCAGCAGCACCGTTCACAATAGCCAAAAGGCAGAAACAGCCCCAGTGTCCATCAGTGGATGATGGAAAAACAAAATGTGGTCTAGCCACACAATGGAACGTTATGCACCTGTCATCAAAAGGAGGTACTACTCCATGCCACAACATGAATGAACCTTGAAAATACGCTGAGTGCAAGAATCCACATACCCTACGATTCCAAGTATATGAAACGTCCAGACCAGGTATATCCTGCAGATGGAAAGTGCAGCGCAGCGGCTGCCAGGTGCTAGGGTTTGGGAACTGGCAAGTGGCTGCTTAGTGGGTGTAGGGTTTCCTTCTGGGGGTGATGAAAACGCTTCAGAATTAGACCCAGGGGATGGTTGCACAACACTGTGAATGTCCGATATGCCACTGAACTACTCACCTTAAAAATCATTAAGTTATGTGAATTTAGCCTCAATTAAAAATAAATCAGGTTGGGTACCGTGGCTCGCGCCTGTAATCCCAGCAGTCTGGGAGGCCGAGGCGGGCGGATCACGAGGTCAGGAGATCGAGACCATCCTGGCTAACATGGTGAAACCCCGTCTCTACTAAAAATACAAAAAACTAGCCGGGCGTGGTGGCGGGCGCCTGTAGTCCCAGCTACTCAAGAGGCTGAGGCAGGAGAATGGCCTGAACCTGGGAGGCGGAGCTTGCAGTGAGCCGAGATCGCGCCACTGCACTCCAGCCTGGGTGACACAGCGCGAGACTCCGTCTCAAAAAAAAAAAAATAAATCAGGTTGGGTACCGTGGCTCGCGCCTGTAATCCCAGCAGTCTGGGAGGCCGAGGCGGGTGGACCATCTGCGGTTGGGAGTACAAGGCCAGCCTGGCCAACACGGTGAAACCCTGTCTCTACTAAAAATACAAAAAATTAGCCAGGTGTGGTGGCGGGTGCCTGTAATGACCAGTAGTTGGGAGGCTGAGGCACGACAATTGCTTGAATCCAGGAGGCAGAGGTTGCAGTGAGCCGAGATCATACCACTGCATTCTGGTCTAGGTGACAGAGCAAGACCCTGTCTCAAAAAACAAACAAACAAAAGAACCAAGTAGGAAGAAACGTGGCCAGCCGCTCCTGGGCAGTGTTGTCGAGAACACACACAACTGCTACAGCGCCTCCTACCAGACGTTTCTTGGGAAAGTAAGCAAAGTCCTTTCCTGAACGTCAGGTAAATTTTCATAAAAATCAATACTTTCCTAATTTAACATTCACATTTTAGCTTATCATATAACTAGTTATAGACTTGTTCATTAATTCTAATTGACGTTCAATTATACAATCTAATCTCTAATTCCCATTTTCCATTTCTAGTACATAAGCACAAGAAATGTCCTTTTGGTCTTGTGGAAAACATGCCCTATTTAATAAGACACAAATTTGATTCAAATTTCTCTTTCTCCTCCTCCCCCTTAATACACTAAAAATAACTGTAATAACATCTTACTCATCCTGAATGCATGTACCTAGCAACCTCACTTACTCAGACTATAGCTGACAACCAAAAACCTGCACAAAGGCGGAATCCTTAGCCCTTTCCATCGAACGATATCTGCAGGCTGAAGGAGCTTAATTACTTGTTGGTCTGGTTTTTTAATGTAACAAAGTAAAAACCAGGAGCAAATGTGTTACAAGAAAGCACACTAACAGCTACATACATTGATAGCAAAAGAAGCCCAAAAAATTATTTTTAAAAACATAAGAACTGGAAAAACAGAATGATCTCAGTTTTTTTAAAAAAGCAAAGATTCCTATTTTTATAGGGAAATTGCTATATTAGTAAAAGCCAAATAACAAGAAGCAAAAATAACTGAGTCATCAAGAAAATTACATCTTATTTGGCATAGTCCATTTTTATGAAAGCGTTTTATCTATTTCAGAAACATAAAATCAAACGTTTGAATTGGTTAAAACAGAAAATTATCTGATTGACTAAAGGAGAAAATCCTCTGCTCTTCAGAAAATTCAACCATCCAGAAAGTGCTATCACTGACATTTATATCTAACAACATGGCAAATGAGGTTGGCTTCATAGTCAACCATTTGCTACCCCTGAAGCTCTCTATTAAGGATCTGGCTGATCAGAAAACTTAGTATTTAATCAACCTAGAGCAGGCCTAGAAAAGAGGCTACTGTTTAAAAAAATAAAACTGGTTATATAAAACATTTACGTCAAATTACAATTCAGTATTAAATCTTCTGGAATCACGCCTTTCAGGAAAACATCGGGACACTAGTGAAAATGAAACGGCTAAATCTCAAAGTATATTATTAAGTCATAAAAGACTTTTTTATCGTTCAACATTTTTTTTTTTTGTCTCTACATAAAAAAAGTATTTTTTGTCCCTACAAAAAATACAAAAATTAGTCAGTCACGGTGGCATGCACCTGTAGTCCCAGCTACTCGGGAGGCTGAAGCTGGAGAATGGCTTGAGCCCAGGAGGCGGAGGCTGCAATGAGCTGAGATCGGGCCACTGCACTCCAGCCTGGGCGACACAGCCAGACCCTGTTTCAAAATAATTAATTAATTCATTGTTTAAAAAAATCAAAGCATAGCTTAAAATGATTACTAAGTTAACAACGTTGTTGCTATTCCTTGTTCAGTAACACTCCGCACACCATAGACAGTGGCGCTAAATGCGACAGAAGCCTCAGTGCGAACTGGAACACCTCCCAGGAGTCCATGGAATCGGAAACTTAATAGCTACTAAATAAAGTAACATCATGACTGCAGCTATGAAAGCAAACATTTCCATTTGAACTTCAAGTGGCAGGAGGGACAAAGTTGATCTCTCAGACTCATCAGCCCTGAAAGTGTTCCTAATCACAGTTTCTTTCGGGAGCCAGAAAGAACACAGCGTTAATTATGTTAATCCAGCTGAGACATTCACTGTGAAATGTGTGTGAGAGAAACGTCCTTTGAAATTTCTCATTTGCATGGTAGTTCTGAAAGTTTTTAACCTCCTGCAATTCCTGGCACACGAGTCAGTCACTCACTTGTCCTCAGGAAGCACAGGACGGCAGCAGGTTCGGAATCACACTTTCTCTATGTGATTTCAAAACTCGGGTCTTTGTCCAGGTGAGATTCTCAGTCGGGGCAGAGGGCAAAGGTATCCAATGACAACCCTGTCCTTCAAAACCAAGTCCTGTTTTCCCATCAGCCGTGCAAATCACAGCAAATGTCATGTGGCTTTCCAGGAGCCTCTTTGCTGTTTGCTGAAGAAGGGTAAGAAAACCATGGAGGATTAAAATCACCACATTCAAATTACTATAAAGAAAAGGAGGCCAGGCACTGTGGCTCATGCCTGTAATCCTAGCACTTTGGGAGGCCAAAGTGGGACGATCGCTTGAGGCCAGGCAACATAGCAAGACTCCATCTCTACTAAGACAAAAAATAAAAGAAGAAAGAAAAGGAAAAATGCAGACAAGCCAGAAAATAAAATTGAGGAGATTAATACAATATAATAATCAGATACTGCAGATCACACCTGGAACACCACCTCACCCAGGCAAAGGAGGAAAAGCTTTCATGTGTGTTCATCATTTGAGCAAAAAGGAAGAAAACACTCACAGAAACTCAGGAGATCCAGAGGAGACACTCCAAACAAAGAAAATGGAAATGACAGGGAACCAAATGATCCACATCAGGGATTTTAAGAGGGAAAGTATGCTTCTGAGTGAAAAAAATAAAGAAAACCATTCAAAACTTTTTATAAATCTTTGACAAAATCCAAGTTTCCTTTCAACATCGGTGACATTTAATTTTTTTTTTCTTTTTGAGATCGTCTCTGTCACTCAGGCTGCAGTACAATGGCACGATCTCAGCTCACAGCAACCTCTGCTTCCCAGGTTCAAGTGATTCTCCTGTCTCAGCCTCTGAGTAACTGGGATTACAGGTGTCCGCCACCGTGCCCGGCTAATTTTTGCATTTTTAGTAGAGACAGGGTTTCGCCATGTTGGCCAGGCTAGTCTCGAACTCCTGACCTCAGGTGATCCGCCTGCCTCTGCCTGCAAAGCGCTGGGATGACAGGCATGAGCCACCATGTCCAGCCCTCTAATTTCTAATTACAAGATCTAAGGTAGACACTTTCCAGATGCATTAATGTGGGGGACAACTAGAGGACTAACATGTCCCCTTGCACCTCAACATAGGGCCAGTAGACCCAGAGCTCACCGTCGAGAGCAACAAGAGCAAGCAAGTCCTTCATCAATGGAATCATCGGTAAGAAGACCGTCAGTCCAGGATTCGCTCAGTCCTACCAGTGAAAAACTTGCCAACACAGTGAAATTCATTTTACTGGCAACCAACCTTCCAATCTCTCTCTAAACTAATGTTCACATGGAAACTGAAGCACATTTTAAAAATCATAATTATTCACTTCACATTTTCTCCAAGCCATTTCAAAAGTGTTTCTCAGACTTTCAAAATCAAACGGGGTTCCCAGGCCAGGTGCCGTGGGTCACACCTGTAATCCCAGCACTTTTGGAGGCCAAGGCAGTTAGATTGCTTGAGCTCCGGAGCTCAAGACCAGCCTGGGCAACATGATGAAATCCCATCTCTACAAAATACACAAAAATTAGATGGACATGATGTTGCATGCCTATAGTCCCAGCTACTCGAGAGGCTGAGGCACAAGAATCACTTGAACCCAGGAGGCGGAGGTTGCAGTGAGCTGAGATCGCACCACTGCACTCTACCCTGGGTGACAGAGCAAGACTCTGTCTCAAAACAAAACAAAACAACCACCAAACAAAAAAATATCAAATGGGGTTCCTCTAACGATACCCGGCTTTATTCAGGAAACGTGATCCTCAGGAAACCATGTGTAAATTTTACTTCTAGAACTCAATCTTACGTATTTATATTTAAAGGAAGTAAAGAATCTTTTACGAAGTTACGAATGTCACACACGCCCTGCAATTTAGTGGTTCTATAGATCAGAGCTTCCCTATGCTAAATTTGTCTAAATGTGGGTTCCTAGTTTAAACAAGTGGACAAAGAAAACACCACTCTTCATATTAAGAACGAGCACTCTGTCCCAATCCTGTGAGAATCTCAGCTATTCTTAGACAATGGTGGAGATTTTAAGCATATCTAGCTCAAACTTTATATTTTACCAATACGAAAAAAACAGAACCAGAGAGGTTAAATTATTTGCCCAAAATTGCTCGTTAGTGGAGGGAATGTATTAACACCAAAAGCTAATTTACAAAAACAAATTAAATAAGATCATGCTATAAAAGTGCTTCCCTTTCAGAAACCACCCTCACCACACCCAGTTTTTAGGCAGCTCATTTACACACACAAAAATCACATTAATGAACATCAGAAGCAGTGGCCTTTTCTCATGGGAAAAAGAACTCATTTATGAGGTTCCAGAATGCAATGCAATCTACACTTTAAATAGTAACACAATAGGGTAAAACTAACTGAATCGACATGCAGTAAACCCTTTCACTCAAAATGTCATAGCCTGAATGGTATATTGCATTTAATATCCATACACAAGGAAATGAATCACACGCATGTGGGGTTTCTTCCTTTCTCCAGGCTAGAGCATTAGAAAATGTAGTTAATATTTCCCAAACAACTCAAACACGAACATAACCGATTCAAAAGCTGCTTCTTCTCCTCTTTGGAAGGGGGAAAAAAAAACAGATTTTAATAGCATTATATAAAAATCCTGGAAATTATGCACAAAGACGACCCTGGAGCTTTGCCAGAAAAAGGTATGCTGGTTTTCCATGTGTATAAATGGTAATCAAATAAGAATTACCAGGAGCTACAATATTAAAGATAAATATACTTCTTGAAATCTCCATCTTAACAAAGCTTAAAAATAATTGCCAGAACTAAGCCGTTCAACCCCACATTTCCCGGACCTTCCCTAAGCACTCAGTCCTCTGTGTTTCCGCCCTACGCCCCACGCCCTCAATGCAGCACCTCGGAGCCCACAGTCCCAAGCCGTCCACACTCAGGCGCCCCTGGGCCCATTCACGTTCCCAGGCACCGTGCACTGGTCAGCTCTCTCCGCCACCACCTTTACTAGAGCCTCTCAAGACCTTCCCTGAGTGTCTATTTAAATGAACCACTCAGTCATTCCAGCAAAGTGGTTATTGCCTTTCCTCTACTTTCTGGCTTGTTCCGTGTAGATGGTTGGGGTGTGAGTACCTAACAGGGTACTCACATGTGGAGTTATAGTTTGTTTGTTTTTTTTTTAAGACAGAACATCGCGGGGGCCGGGCGCGGTGGCTCAAGCCTGTAATCCCAGCACTTTGGGAGGCCGAGACGGGCGAATCACGAGGTCAGGAGATCGAGACCATCCTGGCTAACATGGTGAAACCCCGTCTCTACTAAAAAATACAAAAAACTAGCTGGGCGTGGTGGCAGGTGCCTGTAATCCCAGCTACTCGGGAGGCTGAGGCAGGAGAATGGTGTGAACCCGGGAGGCGGAGCTTGCAGTGAGCTGAGATCCGGCCATTGCACTCCAGCCTGGGCGACAGAGCGAGACTCCGTCTCAAAAAAAAAAAAAAAAAAAAAGACAGAACATCGCTCTGTCACCCAGGCTGGAGTGCAGGGGTGCAATCTCAGCAACCTCCATCTCCCAGGTTCAAGCGATTCTCCCGCCTCAGCTTCCCGAGTAACTGGGATTACAGGTGCCCACCACCATGCCCACCTAATTTTTGTATTTTTAGTAGAGATGGGGTTTCTCCATGTTGGCCAGGCTGTTCTTGAACTCCTGACCTCAGGTGATCTGCCTGCCTTGGCCTCCCAAAGTACTGGGATTACAGGCGTGAGCCACCGTGCCCGGCTTATATTTATTTATTTATTCATTCATTTATCAGCAAATATGATCACACATGGCTCTATTCCCAGTGCTAGGAACACAGCAGGAAATAAAACATGGAAAATTCCTGCTCTTAAGATGCATTCCAGTGGCGTAGAAACAGATTATAAACAAAATTAAGTCAAATACATATGATGCAAGATGGAAAAGAGAGTGGCTGGCCCATCGTTCCAGAAGGCACTGTCGAAAGCAAGGCTCCTACTAAGGAATTCCTGGAGTTGGGCCTTCTGGAATGTTCCACAGCTGTCCTGAGGGATGGGGTTTGCTGGACTGGGGGAGGACTCCTCAGTCTGCAAACAGGTCATCTACATTTTGGTTTGGGATTTCTTTTTACTGTTTCTTTTGGGTTTTATTTTATTTTATTTTATTTTGGAGACAGAGTCTCACTCTGTCACCCAGGCTGGAGTGCAGTGCTGCAGTCTCAGCAACCTCTGCCTCCCGGGTTCAAGCAATTCTCCTGTCTCACTTTCCCGAGTAACTGGGACTACAGGCACCCGCCACCACGCCCAGCTAATTTTTGTACTTTTAGTAGAGACGGGGTTTCACCATGTTGGCTAGGCTGGTCTTGAACTCCCGAACTCAGGTGATCCGCCAGCCTCAGCCTCCCCAACTGCTGGGATTACAGGTGTGAGCCACTGTGTACGGCCTATAATATTCATTCATTCGTTCAACCAGTATTATCAGGCATGTATTATATGCCTGGCTATATTCCCAACACTAGGAACACAGCAGGAAGTAAAACATGGAAAATTCCTGCTCTTAAGATGCATTCCAGTGGCGTGGAAACAGATTATAAACAAAGTAAGTCAAAGACATATGATGCAAGATGGAAAAGACAGTGGCTGGCCCACTGTTCCAGGAGGCACTGTTGAGAGCAAGGCTCCTACTAAGGGAATTCCTGGAGTTGGGCCTTCTAGAACATTCCACAGCTGTCCTGGAGGCTGGAGTTTACTGCAGGACTCCTCAGTCTGCAAACAGGTCATCTACATTTTGGTTTGGGATATTTTTTTTTATTGTTTTGTTTTGTTTTGTTTTGTTTTGTTTTTGGAGACAGAGCTCTCACTCTGTTGCCCAGGCTGGAGTGCAGTGATGCGATCTCGGCTCTCTGCAACCTCTGCCTCCCAGGTTGAAACAATTCTCCTGCCTCAGCTTCCCAAGTAGCTGTGACTACAGGTGCACGCCACCACACCCGGCTAATTTTTATATTTTTAGTAGAGAAGGGGTTTCACCATGTTGGCCAGGCTGGTCTCAAACTCCTGACCTCAAGTGATTTGCCCGTCTCGGCTTCCCAAAGTGCTGGGATTACAGACGTGAGCCACCACACCCGGCCTTTTTATTGTTTTTTATCACGATTTACCTACAGTCACAGGCACCTGCCCCTCAACAGGCATCAGTGGGAAGATACAGAAAGAAATTCTACATTGCTCTCAATTGTAGGAATGCAAATTAACGCTTCCAAGGAACTCGAAGATGCACGAATCGTTTCTTGGGTGGCATTATTTCCTCATAGAAACATGCACATTCTATTCATTTTCTTTTCAAAAAAGATGAGGGTAAACTTTAGTTCAGTCTCTCTGAATAAACTTATCAGACAAACAGAATTAATGAGATTTTAATACCTGTAATTTCTCAACTCTTTAAAAATGTTACTAAATGGGCATGAAGGTTATCAAAGACCACTGCGGTTGCATGAAGAGGACTCAGCAGCCAACTTAAAGGGGCTCCCATGGGCCCCAAATGGGACAATTTGAGCATCAAAAATAATATATCTGTAATGGAATGAAATACATCAAACAAGTTAAAATTCAAGAGTTTAGAGTGATTCTTGAAAAAAAATCACCTTTGGGGGATGTTAGGAAACCAACTCAGCTGGGTGCCTTGGCTCACGCCTGTAATCCCAGCACTTTGGGAGGCAAGTGCTGGGATTACAAGCACGGGAGGCCAAGGCATGAGGATGGCTTGAGCCCAGGAGTTTGAGACCAGCCTAGGCAACATGGCAAGACCCTGTCTCTACCAAAAATTTTTCAAAATCAGCTGGGCGTGGTGGTGCACATCTGTAGTCCCATCTACTGGGGAGGCTGAGGCAGGAGGAGCACTTGACCCTGGGAGGTTGATATGGTTTAGCTCCGTGTCCCCACCCAAATCTCATCTTGAATTGGAATTGCCACGTGTCGAGAGAGGGACCTGGTGGGAGGGGATTGGATCATGGGGTGGTTCCCCCCATCCTGTTCTCCTGATACTGAGGGAGTTCTCACAAGATCTGATGGTTTAAAAGTGGCGGTTTGCCCTGCACATGCTCGCTCTCTCACTCTCTCTCGACACCATGTAAGATGTGCCTTGCTTCCCCTTCACCTTCTGTCATGATTGTAACTTTCCTGATGCCTCCCTAGCCATGCAGAACTGTGCCAATTAAACCTGCTTTCTTTATAAATTACCCCATCTCAGGTAGCATCTTTTTTGTTTGTTTCTGAGATGGAGTCTCACTCTGTTGCCCAGGCTGGAGGTACAGTGGCGCCATCTTGACTCACTGTAACCTCCACCTCCTAGGTTCTAGTGATTCTCCTGCCTCAGCCTTCCAAGTAGCTGGGATTAGAGGTGTACACCACCACACCTGGCTAATTTTCTGTATTTTTAGTAGACACGGGGTTTTGCCATGTTGGACAAGCTGGTCTCGAACTCCTGAGCTCAAGTGATCCGCCCGCCTTAGCCTCCGAAAGTGCTGGGATTACAGGCATGAGCCACTGCACCTGGCCTCAGGTAGCATCTTTATAGCAGTGTGAAAATGGTCTGATACAGGTGGAGGCTACAGTGAGCTGAGATTGCGCCACTGCACTCCAGCCTGGGCAACGGAGTGAGATCCTGTCTCAAAAAAAGAAAAAGAAAAAAACAAACTCAGTCTGTAAATGGTATAGAAAGGGAAAGAACCAAGCAAATAAAAGCATCTAAACATACACGGCTCCCAGGATCCTAGGATTTCACCATGGCTGAGACAGCAGTGTACGTGAGAGCACCTTGTAAATGGAGAGAGCTAAAGACAGGTATAGATGTTTTGGCTGTTGCTGCCACTGCTAAGAAAATTATTCCTACTTTCAGTAATACTAGCTCTTCTCTACTGAGAGGTACTATGTGCCAAGAAGTTTTCTAAGAACTTGTATTTTCTCATTTAATCCTCGCAGCAATTCTGTGAGATGGGTACTAGTGTTTTCTAACACAGCCTTTGGGTTTAAATACTGGCTCCACCATTTAGTATCCCTTTCTGGCTCTGTGATCATCACAAGTTATCTAACCTCTCTGTGCTTTAGTCCTCTCATCTATAAAATGGAGATCATCTCAGCCGTATCTGTAATACAATCAAGAAGTCTAGCACAATATTTGTTCAGGTGAATTTATTCATTTTTATTTATTTATTTATTTTTTTTTTTTGAGACAGAGTCTCGCTCTGTCACCCAGGCTGAGTATAGTGGTGCAATCACAGCTCACTGCAGCCTCGACCTCCCGGGCTCAAACGATCCTCCCACTTCAGCCTTCCAAGTAGCTTGGAATACAGGCATATGCCATCATGCATGGCTAATTGTTTATTGTTTTTAGAGACAGGGTCTCGCTATGTTGCCTAGACTGGTCTCCAGCTCCTGGACTCAAGTGATCCTCCTACCCTGGCCTTCCAAAGTACTGGGATTACAGACATGAGCCACTGCACCTGGCCTGTACAGATTATTTGATCACTGTCTACTTCCCTTTCTAGGCGTCATGCCCCAAGAGGGCAGGGGCCACCCCTCTATCTCCAGAACCTAGTCCTGGCCTTGCCAATGGTAAGAACCCATTCAATATTTAATGAATAAATAAATGAGTTTACAGTAGGATACAGTACAGTTGAAAAAACCGCTCTAGTTCAAACCACAGCCAATAACTCGAGTTGCAAAGCTGAAGATTTGCTCATAATTCCTCAACCATCGAGGGGCCCATCATCTTAAGAACTCTGGGGACCTGAAGCAGCCTAGGAACAAGACTGCTGAACCCCCGAGGGTTTTCAGTAAAGCAGCAGCCAAGTTCAACAGCTAGAGTTTAACCAGGGCGAGCTATCAGCGTTTTGTATTTTGGACACTTGCCCTTTTTAGTACGAGAAACTGACACAATCACAGTCCCTAGTGTGTTCTAGGTTTCGGTACTGAATTATACAAGATGTGCGCCGGACTGAGCGCAGGAAGAAAGAAACACCCTTTAGTGCAATACAAAATGTGACTCAGCCAGCGGGGAGGGCGAGTTATTGACGGAATGGCTGTCCGCCATCAGTCACTATGCAAATAAGCGCTTGTCTTGAATTATCTCAGCTGATTCTCCCAACAACCCTCTGACACAGACACCATCACTCCTATAAATTGCAGAGCCTCCAGGAAGCTTCCCAGAGTTAGGAAACCATATAACCAACAATTAAGCCCGAATGTATCAGAAATCAAAATCCAAGCACCTAACCGAAGGGTGAGCCCTTCCAAAAAAAATTCACAGGAACAAAGTTGATGGTCGTTTCTTTCTTTGTTTTTGAGATGGAGTTTCGCTTTTGTTGCCCATGCTGGAGCACAGTGGCATGATCTCAGCTCACTGCAACCTCCGCCTTCTGGATTCAAGCAATTCTCCTACCTCAGCCTCCCAAGTAGATGGGACTACAGGCATGTGCCACCACACCTGGCTAATTTTGTGTTTTTAGTAGAGACAGGGTTTCTCCATGTTGGTCAGGCTGGTCTCGAACTCCCGACCTCAGGTGATCTGCCCACCTCGGTCTCCCAAAGTGCTGGGATTACAGGCGTGAGTCACTGCGCCCAACCGTTATTTTGTTTTTTGAGACAGAGTCTCGCTCTGTTGCCCAGGCTGGAGTGCAGTGGCACCATCTCAGCTCACTGCAGCCTCTGCCTCTCAAGTTTAAGTGATTCTCCTGCCTCAGCTCTCCTGAATAGCTGGGTGCCCACCACCACACCTGGCTCATTTTAGTATTTTTAGGAGAGACGGAGCTTCACCATGTTGGCCAGGCTGGTTTCCAACTCTTGATCTCAGGTGATCCACCCACCTCGGCCCCTCAAAGTGCTTGAATTACAGGCATGAGCCATGGCCAGTTCAAAGTTGATGGTCTTTATCACACACCTTGAACATGAGCAACAAAGACTTACCAGCATCACAAAGGATTTTTAAGGATTTTGTAAGAAAACGTCAATGTATGAACTAAGGTCACTTGCTATTTCCACAAGAAACATGTAATGTGTGTCACGACTCCAGCTGGCGCTGTTCCACATGCATGAGAACGCATGTTTGGGTGGCACATACAAAACCCTCAGTCTTCCCATATTGCAGCCCAGCAGTTCTCAAAGTGTGGTCCACAGATCCTCAGAGGTCCTTGAGGCCTTTGCAAGGCATCTGCGGAGTCTAAACTATTTGCACAATGACACTAAGACAGCATTTGCCTTCTTCAGTGTTGACATTTGCAGTGACAGTGCAGAAGCAGCCATGGGTGGAACTGCTAGTGCCTGAGCACGTCCCGAGGCTGGGCACCAAACTGTGCTAGCACTCAGCATGTCCTTCACCACCCCATACTTACGAAAGGAAAGGCAGACAGCTTCGCTTAAGAATGTCCCTGATGGGCCAGGCGCAGTGGCTCGTGCCTGTAATCCCAGCACTTTGGGAGGCCGAGGTGGGCAGATCACCTGAGGTCAGGAATTCAAGACCAGCCTGGCCAATATGGCGAAACCCTGACTCTACTATAAGTACAAAAATTAGCCAGGTGTGGTGGCACACACCTGTAAATTCCAGCTACGTGGGAGGCTGAGGCATGAGAATCACGTGAACCCAGGAGGCGGAGGTTGCAGTGAGCCAAGATTGCACCACCGCACTCCAGCCCGGGCGACAGAGCGAGACTCTGTCTCAAAAAAAGAAAAAAAAAAAAAAAAAAGAGAGAAAGAATGTCCCTGATGAAGCTGTCAACATGAACGACTGTGTTAAATCGCAAGCTTGAGTAGGTGTCTTTTGAATAGTCTGAGGGATAAAATGAGAGGTACGCCTACGACGATGCTGCCCGTCAAAGCACAGTGGTCTTCGAGAAAAGCAGCTGTGCAGCTGTTCGGTCTGCAGGCTGAATTGGCCACGTTTTTGGTAGAACGTCACTTATACCTGACCTACTGACAAACTACGGTTGTTCAGACTTGACTACGGGCAGATCATTCCTGGGGGTATGGATGAGTCTGTCACTTCGAGAAAAACAACTGACAGTTTTTGCTGCCAATGATAAAAATTCCAATTTTCAAGTAGGGTTTTTGGAAAACTTACATCAGCCACTGTGATGAAGTCAACATCTTCAGACTATTAGAACTAACTGATGTCAACATGTGGAAGAGCTGCATCATTCAAAAGACCAGTATTTTCCAAATGACTAGTGCATTATACAATCACACCTGGGTAAAAACCCAACAGCGTTTAATATAATCGTGTACAAAAAAAAAGATAATAAAATTTCAGATTCCATACTGCAACTAACCTTTAAGAAACTACTCCTCAAAATAAAACATCAGCAGGGTGTGGTGGTGCATGCCTGTAGTTCCAGCTACTTGGTAGGCCAAGGCAGGAGAATCGCTTGAGCCCAGGAGGTCAAGGCTGCAGTGAGCTATGGCAGCACCAATGCACTCCAGCCTGGGTGACAGAGCAGGACCCCATCTCAGAAAAAGAAAAGAAACTACTACTCACTTGTTGAATGTTTCTACAGAATCAAAGAAAAAAATCCATAATTACACAAAAAGGCTATGAAAATGCTCTCCCAACTATGTATCTCTATAAAATCAGATTTTCTACACATTGTCCAACATATTGTAACAAATTGAAGGCCAAAGCAGCTAAGAAAATTCAGCGAACACACTTAAAAGTGTTTAACATGGTACATTACATCACTTAAAAAACTTTAGCCATGGGTCAAGCGAGGTGGCTAACATGGTGAAACCCCGTTTCTACTAAAAATACAAAAAATTAGCCAGGCGTGGTGACGCGCACCTGTGATCCCAGCTACTTGAGAGGCTGAGGCAGGAGAATTGCTTGAACCCGGAAGGCAGAGGTTGCAGTGAGTTAAGATCACACCACTGCTCTCCAGCCTGGGCAAGAGTGAGACTCTGTCTCAAAAAAAAACTTAGTTGGGTGTGGCGGCATGCACCTGTGGTCCCAGCTACTCGAGAGGCTGACAAGGGAGGATTATCTGAGTACAGGAGGTCAAGGCTGCAGTGAGCTGTGACTGTACCACTGCACTCCAGCCTGGGCGACACAGCAAGACCCTGTCTCAAAAAGAAAAGAAAAAAACCTACAGAAACAACAATTTCTACCGCATTAGAGGAAGGCATATAAACTAGCTGCAGCTATCCCTGAGTGTCAGGGGCCCAGCATTTCACCCTGTTTCCCAGCTTCTGCCCTCTAGGTCACACTCCTGCCACCACTACTGCTACAACTCGTTCTGCCTCCACTGCCACCACCAGCCTCTAGCGGGTTCGATGTTCCCCCCATCCCAGAACACTGAGCCTCCCCACTTAACTCTACAGAAAGGATGCCAGGAATTTTTTACAAGTGCAACGCTAACAAAGGCTGGAGAAAATGAGACCAAAAACCTGATTTCCAAGAGCAGACAAGTTTTACAAGGGGTAGTCTTCTTTGCCTAAGTTGACTAAAATTTAGCCACAGGTTGGCTTGGCTGGTGTGGTTCACTGGGTACATCCACAAGACTACAAGAATATCACTGCTGTCTGTAGTCTTCCCAGGGGAGGACCACCCTACCCTTGGCCCACACCCATGGGTGGGGGCTCCACCTACACCCTCTGATGCAGCCCAGTCCCTTCCCTTCTGTTCCACGGCAGCACTGGTGCCTGGCCACTTCCCTTGCCAGTTCCCTTCCTGTTTCACAAACTCTCATCTCTTCACAAAATTTCCTGGAGGGGTGCTAGTTCCTGTTGGAAAAGGTCTTGAGGTGTGTCACAGGCAAAGTACAAATGATATGCCCAGGGCCAGATGGATGACAGGCCCCTCAGCTCAGCCAGTCCAGAGTCAGGAGGGGACCTGCAGAATTCTAATGGTGAATGATCACACTCTTACAATACTGAAATTCCAGCAAACATGCCAATACGGAAATGACCCACCAAGAGAAAGACAAGACTTACGGCCCACGCAGGCTCATGCACACTCTGTGCCCAGACATGGACCGATTAATGTGGGTTTGTTTTTTTCCAAGATTACTATTCCACAGCAAAGTACACAGGCAACACTGACCAATATGCAGAAACATAATTACTATCTAACCAAGCTGGCCAGCAGACAAAAATCTTGAAACTTCTTGACTTGCTCTAATTGTTCCTTCTCCATGTTTCCCTTCCTTAGGCATTCTACCTAAAAAGACAGCCTTCCCTTCCTTCTTCATCCCGTCGGCAATGCAGCAAACCTTAACCTTCTCTCGCTTCACCAGAGGTTACTTCTACTCGAAAGCTTGTCTTCAGAATTAACAGCTCTGTCCTTGTCACTGGAAGCCAGGTCTCAAAGAGCCTGAACAAATGGTCACTGGGGGCAGCTTGAGAGTCAACTCTATAGCTGTTTTCTGTCTCCCACCCCAGCTGTGGAGGGCAACTGTGTGCTTCATCTCATCTCTGCCATTTGCTATCTGAGAGGCTGCATTTCCACGTGCACTAGAGAGCCTGCTCAAGAATGCGGGTCAAGGCTGGCTCACGCCTATAATCCCAGCACTCTGGGAGGTTGAGGCAGGTGGATCACCTGAGGTCAGGAGTTCGAGACCAGCCTGGCCTACATGGTGAAACCCCATCTCTACTAAAAATACAAAAATTAGCTGGGCGTGGTGGCACTTGCCTGTAATCCCAGCTACTCAGGAGGCTGAGGCAGGAGAACCACTTGAACCCTGGAGGCAGAGGTTGCAGTGAGCTGAGATCGCGCCATGACACTCCAGCCTGAGCGACACAGCAAGACTCTGTCCCAAAAAAAAAGAAGAATGCAGGTCAACGCAGAATTTCCAAGCAAGGAGACTGGGCTGTGCTCACAGGCTAGCATCCCAGTGGCAAGGGTTGCAGGCTCAGGTGGGGACAAGCTACCCAAGCTAACGGAGGAAGGAAGAGGAATACCTGAGCATGCAACTGAACCCCAAACCAACACCTGGCTAGGGTTCTGTCAGCTGGCAGGCCCGTGACCACGGTTAACAGGGCACCCAGATTTCCAGCATGAGACAGGTGTCTGCAGAGGCTAACGCATACAGAATGCCTCCGTCCACCATCGGTCTGTCGGCCCACCAGACAGGGTCTAGATATGAACTCCTTTAAGGCGAAGGTCTTGGTCACAGAAGCGGCCAACAGGTGACAATCTGCCCAAATGCACACCAGTGGTCTCTTACCCCAGCTACTCCACAAGCATAAAGTTTGGCTGGGGAAAAAAGGCTTTTTTAATTTCTACATCTGACAATGTGATTGCTACCCAGTATTCCCTGCTTCAGAGATATCACCATGGGTGTGGATGGGAGTGGCGGAGCATCTTCATTCTGTCTTCCTAATATTTACCGGGGAAAAGAAGATGCCTGTAGATATTTTCTAACGGTTTCACTTTCTGTCTTTGTGACGCTGTACCTATGACAGGAAAAGCCAACAGCTCAAGATAACACGCACCGTTTTTTGCTTGTGGCCCAAGGCAGAATACAACAGCCACAGTTCCCTCAGGCCTAGCGGTTTCACCCCAAATGCTGTGGAAGGTCCCTCACCTGAATCAGACTCTTTTTTTTTTTTTTTTTTTTTTGCGATGAAGTCTCACCCTATCGCCCAGGCTGGAGTGCAGTGGCGCCATCTCGGCTCACTGCAACCTCTGCCTCCCAGGTTCCAACGATTCTCCTGCCTCAGCTTCCCAAGTAGCTGGGACTACAGGCGCCTGTCACCATGCCCAGTCAATTATTGCATTTTCAGTAGAGACGCGCTTTCACCATGTTAGCCAGGCTGGTCTCGAACTCCTGACCTCGTGATCTACCCACCTCGGCCTCCCAAAGTGCTGGGATTACAGGCATGAGCCACCACACCCCGCCCATTTCTCCATATCTTTAATAACTGTGCTTCACTTTTTTTTTTTTTTTTTTTTTTGAGACGGAGTCTCGCTCTGCCGCCCAGGCTGGAGTGCAATGGCCGGATCTCAGCTCACTGCAAGCTCCGCCTCCCGGGTTCACGCCATTCTCCTGCCTCAGCCTCCCGAGCAGCTGGGACTACAGGCGCCCGCCACCGCGCCCGGCTAGTTTTTTGTATTTTTTAGTAGAGACAGGGTTTCACCGTATTCGCCAGGATGGTCTCGATCTTCTGACCTCGAGATCCGCCCGTCTCGGCCTCCCAAAGTGCTGGGATTACAGGCTTCAGCCACCGCGCCCGGCCTTTTTTTTTTTTTTAAGACAGGGTCCATTCTTGTCGCCCAGGCTGGAGTGCAATGGCGCGATCTTGGCTCACTGCAACCTCCGCCTCCCAGGTTCAAGTAATTCTCCTGTCTCAGTCTCCTGAGTAGCTGGGATTACCTGCCACCACACCTGGTAAATTTTTGTATTTTTAGTACAGATGGGGTTTCACCATATTGCCCAGGCTGGTCTCAAACTCCCGACCTCAGGTGATCTGCCTACCTCGGCCTCCCAAGGTGTTGGGATTACAGGCATGAGCCACCATGCCCGGCCCCTCACTTTTTAAATTATTTCCAAAATCCTAGCAGTATGCTAAAAATTCCTGCAACCTTCTCCCAGTGCCTGGCCACCCTAGATAAGATTTCTCACACTCACGTACACCCCATCTTCTATATCCCCTTCCTGCTTTACGTTTTTTCACAAAACACTTTTTCTATCTTATTTATGGTTTGACTTCCCTGTTGTCTCCTCTATTAGATCTCCCCTATTAGAAGGCCTGGTTTTTGTTTCTTAGAGACAGGGTCTCACTCTGTCGCCCAGGCTGGAATGCAGTGGTGCAATCACGGCTCTCTGCAGCCTCGACCTCCTGGGCTCCAGCGATCCTCCTATATTACTGACTTAGAAATTCTTGTCCCCTATTACAAGAGCAGGAATCTGTTTTGTTTACAGCTGTATTGCCAGAACCCAGAACCGTGCCTGGCACAGAGTAAATGATTCGCTGAATGAATAAGCAAGCCGGGGGTTCCGGGCCTCCTTCTGTAAGTCCATCCTGCATTCTCCATTCATACCATAGCAACTTCAAAGGCCCCTCACCCATTCCTGACTCCACATTGTCGCCAAGTCACTTCCAGAAACTTAAAATGCCACTTCCCATTCACATGGTTAAGCCCTTCCCTCCTGCCAGTCATCTGTTTAAATCTGGCTTGCAGTCTCATCAAGCTGGTCTTCCTAATGCCACTCAGATCCCATCACCTCCATCACTACTACTGTGACCTTGGATTGGGCCACCATCACCCCCACCTGGGATTTACTCAACACCTCATTAATCTCTTTCCAGCCCACACTCACTAGCTCTGAAAGAGTGAACTTTCTAAAACTGCAAGTCAGATCGCCTAAGTCCCCTGTTAAGTGGTTCCCTGACACCCACAGGATCAAATCCAAAGTCCTTCCCACGTTACCCGTGGCCTTCCTTGTCCTGACCAACGACTAACAATCGCCTGCCCCCACAGAGAAGCACAGGGCCCAGCCACGCCCACCTCTCCGCTCTGCCCCTTGCTCTTCTGTCCATCTGGACAGCCATGGCCTGATCTCAGCACCCAGCTCCAGCAGGAGCCCTCTCTAAAGCGCTCCCCACTCCCGGACATACTCCACAACACTTTCAACTGTGACCTCATGGAGGGTGGGAACTATAAACGCAGCGGAGGCGAGACCCAAAGTGGGGCCGAGCCCAAGAGGGTTCCTGGCTTTGCCCAGGAAAGAATTCAAGAGTGAGCCGGTGGCAGGAAAGAAAACAGCTTTATTGAAGAGGCAGGCAGTGTTACAACTCCGTGACTGCTCCTGCAGAGCTGGGCTCCCCCAAAGGCAGAAAGTAGCAGCTCAGGGCAGTTTTGAAATCATACTTATATCACTTTTTTTTTTTTTTTTTTTGGAGACACAGCCTCACCTAGGCTGTCGCCCAGGCTGGAGTGCAGTGGCCATGATGACAGCTCACTGCAACCTCCACCTCCTGGGTTCAAGCGATTCTTCTGCCTCAGCCTCCCGAGCACCTGGGATTACCTCCATGCCTGGCTAATTTTTGTATTTTTAGTAGAGACGGGCTTTCACTATGTTGGCCACACTGGTCTCGAACTCATGACTACAGGTGATCCACACACCTTGGCCTCCCAAAGTGCTGGGGTTATAGGCGTGAGCCACTGCGCCTGGCCTTACCTTATACCTACTTTTAATTTCATATAGAGTAAGGGGCAGCTTAGGCAGAAATTTGTAGGAAAAGGGTGGTGGCTTCTGAGTTGTCAGGTCATGGCCATGGAACGAGACAGTAACTCCAGGTGTGGCCATGGTGACAGTAAACTAACATGGCACACTGGTGGGTGTATCTTGCAGAACGCTGCTTCGGCCCCATCCCTGTATTAGCTAGTCCCCAATTCGGTCTGGCATCTGTGCCCCACCTCTGGAGTCAAGTCCCACCCCCTACCTCACGATCACGGATCCTCCTCCACATCCACAGTGCCAGGTGCACAGTCGGTGCCGGGGCACAGCACAGATTTCAGAGTGAGGGAATGTGCAGAAATCATGAAACTACCCTTCTGCAAAGCCTGTTCAGATAAATTCGAATGAGAGGAGCTTCCTTCTGTGCTCCCAGGCTAGTTCTAGAAGCCCCTTCTCATTCTACGGATGCCCGCTCCTGCTGGGCCGCTACTGGGTGCTTTTTAACCCTGGGGTCAGAAAAGGGGGTACAAGGGAAAGGATAATACCCAATATTGGGTTTTTTTTGTTTTTTGTTGTTGTTGTTTTTTAAGACAGAGTCTTGCTCTGTTGCCCAGGCCGGAGTGCAGTGGCACAGCCTCGGCTCACTACAACCTCCTCCTCCCGGGTTCAAACAATTCTCCTGCCTCAGCCTCCCATAATACCCAACATTGTATAGAGAAAACATTTGCCACCAGCCTAAAGGCAGAGGCGAAAATCGCTCTTACATGTAGATAAGCTTAACGATGTGGGTGAAAGGGTCTTCTACAAACTGTGCTATCATCTTAATTTAGCTTTGTAAGGACAGTTTCCAAAAGGGCCAGGAAGTTGTGTAGACATGCTCTATTCCTGGAGTCCTATCCACAAAGGTTTGCAAAATGAGCTCAAGAAAACAAAATCATGGTCTCAGGGAAACAGCTACAGGGAAGAATATCACATTTAAAAAATCAGCAGCTTGGCTAAGCCTTCTTTCTTCCCTACTCCCTACAGTACTAAACCTTTTATAAATGTACAATGTACACAAATGTCAAGAAAAGTTAATTTACCAAATTTACACTATTTGAGGTTTAAAAACACATACACACACAAACCCACTCTAGCATTTTTTTTTTTTTTTTGCCTCAGTGTCTGAGTCCCCTGATCTATAAACTTAAAATAAAACTACTCATAAATTCACAAAATAGGTATTCAATGACTTGGCAATTTCCAAATGATTACACCCTTTTCATTTTTGAAATTCGAGTAATACAGCATACAAAGTACAGCTTACAAAACTGTTCTCATTGTCCTGTGGGCCAACATATTTCATTTAATGTACTGCCGCCCAGCTCCACCATCCCCCAGTCCCCCAGGACAGAGCTCCCAACACCTGGGCCCTAAAAATGCCAAGGTGTCAAGCAGGGGTTACACCCACAGCTCCATCCACTGACACCTTCAGGCTCAAGAGCAAGTGCCACTACCCTAAACAGAAAGAACTTGTCACGGCAGCATCTTTCAAGTGAACGGCAAAGTGTAGTTTCTGACCTCGTCAACATAGTCCTTAAAGCACTCTAGGTTAGGGGAATTCTTGGTGAAAATAGTTTTCGTCTACATCCATAAAATCTTCATCAGCAAAGTTAGTAAAATAAAGAAAAACCAGAAGAAAGATGATGTTCCCTTGCCAGATAACAAATACATAAAAGATACAGGAGCTCAGATCACAAGCCAGAGAAAGAGAATGCCAACTGGGGATATAGGATGATCTCACACCAACGACCTGTGCAGGCCCTACCTCAACCACTGGCCGTCTCTGACTGACATTACTACTTCTGCCGTCTCTGATTGAAAGTATTACCTCTGCCATCTCTGACTGGAACTATTCACTACTTCTCCTTCCGAGGATTCCCTTTCCTGAGGCTGTTAACTGTGTAAGCATGCAGTGTGGGGAGGCCACAAAAACAATACAGCTTCACAAAAGCAAGCTTTAAAAAAATCAGCGTTATTTTCTCTACATACTTCCAAAATAGATGTTCCCCTCAATCCTGAAGATTTTGCTAAAACGTAAGGGCTGTTTAAAAAGGAAGAAGGGGGGAAGAAATGTAGCAGATTACTTAAAATCCTTCTTTTTCATCCTACTTATTTTAACATCATTTTCCAGATCTCAAAGACTTTTGTCCTGTATTAGAAAAAAGCAGCAGCCCAGTAAAAACATCAAGAATAGCAGTAGGGAGCTTGAAACCAGGGACCAGGCACCAGATCCAAACGTGAGAGGATGAGGGAGGAGAATACCAGCTCTTCTGTGGGTACGTCTCTCCCTTCCAGATCACCTGGCGGCTGCAGAAGCTCAATATTCTAAAATGCCTGGTTCTTCACTTAAGGCAAATACTGTGATAATAAAATATCCTTAAACAAATGACGGCTGAAAACTGAAAATGCAAACTTTTTTAAAAAGACCTAGATAAAAGGCAGTGTGCACTCGGAGGTAAGTAACTCCGTCCAGTTCTCCAGAGTCCTGCAGGACTGCGCCGACTTCCTATCCCTATTTTGAGGACAAGCAAAGTGAGGCCCAGAGAGGAGAAAGGTTTTATTCTCCACGTTTTCGCAAAACGGGCACAGAGAAACATTTGGATGGGACTTCGGGGTGACCAAATGAAATGCAAAGGCAATTTCCTTAAGTGCTAAAAAGTGCTAAATGCTGAACGGCTCCATACCCTTACGTTCACCAGACGTACCCCCGTATTTCAGCCAACCAGTGGTTATGCTCGTTCAAAGTTCTCCTTCCTTCTACAGGTCGCATCTAGGTCATGTCTGCACAGCGTCCCTTTCTGCAGTCTGAAGAGATCTGTGATATTTGACCCGCTGGAGGAAAAGTCACACTGACCCTGAGATCCCCCCATGGTAAGGCATTCTGAGATACCCGAGCTGCCTCTACACACTGAGGTTGAAAGTTTGTGTGTGTGTGTGTGTGTGTGTGTTTCTTTTTTAATACAATCAGTTTCAGGGAGGAGGGATACTGAGGTAAAGAAGTGCACATACCTTTCAACTGGTCAGCAACCACGCTGTGGCCCAGCCGTTCGATAACTTTCCCGTCTTCCATTTCGTACCGGTCATCTAAGTATTTTGCAGTGGCCTCAGAAATGTGAACTTTGCCGGCCACTCCCAGCTGCTCCATGAGATTGGCCAGGTTCACATCGTTGGACCACACATCAAATTTAAACCTCCTCATGCCCAGGATGCCGCACAGGACGGTACCCGTGTGCACCCCGACTCGCATGTTCACCATCTCCTTCTTCTCCTGGCAGAACTGCTCGATGGCCTTGATCATGCCCAGGCCCATCTCGATGCAGCAGTAGGCATGGTCGGCCCGGGGCTCGGGACAGCCCGCCACACAATAGTAACAGTCTCCCAGAGTGCTGATTTTCTCACACTTGGTTTCCTCACACAGGCGGTCGAAGCGACCGAACAGATCGTTCAGGAGACCCACCAGGGCGTGGGCGGACTTGTTGGCACTCATCTTGGTGAAGCCCACGATATCTGCAAATAAAATACTGACTTCTTCGATCTGCTGCATCTTGAAAGGGCGGAAGGCTATAGGCGCTTTTTGGATGGAAGACTTTTTCTTCCTGTTCTTGGGGCTCGAGGTGGCATGCCTCTTGACGGAATTCTCACTCTCCTCATCCCCCTGCTTCATTAAGTCATCGGCTATGATTCTTGGCATCACGGAATGAATCATCCTCTCTTTGAGGGCTTTTTCCACTTCCAGGTCCTTCCCGTGCATAATGGATTGCCCTACCTTGAGGAAGGTGCTCCTGGACCTCACCTGGGACATGATGAACAGGTGGACCCCGATGGCGTGGATGCAGCCGTGGAGCAGCGCCCTGCTCAGCAGCTCCCAGTGCAGGGCCCCGGCTCCGGGCGAGGGGAAGCAGGCTTCATCCCGGAAATGGTAGCCAAAGGTCTCGAAAAGGACAGAGTAGGCCACCCCCAGACACAAGCTCAGGTACAAAGGTAAGTGCATGACGGTATAGAGCAAAAAGAGCACTTCGATGCACATGGAGAAGCTCCCCACTTGAGATAAGCAAGTATCTGTGGGCTGGGCTGTGGCCGTAAGGTTGGAGCTGTCGCCGCGTCCTGAGACAGGCGTCAAGACCTGGAACTGCGCAGCCAGGGTCAGGGCGAACACCAGCAGGGTGAGAGCCAGCGAGGTCCACGCGTAATGCCGGGCGTACAGCTTGGTGAAGGTAAACAGAAAGAAGCCCACACACACCACGAGGAAGCACAGCGCGGGGGCGACCATGACGATCAGTCTGGATCTCATGTGCACCGCAAAATAGATGCTCCACAGAAGGCAGGCGAAGCCGATGTAGAAGAGCGCATACCGGAACCGGCGCTGGGTCTGCGGGAAGCAGCGCTCCAGGCAGGCCTCCTCCAGGTTCACCGAGTCGAACTTGGGGTCCCACCAGCGGCTGGAGGCCCTCTCGAACAGCTGGGGCAGCTTCTTCTGCCTGCGCAGCCGGCCTCCGCCGCCCACTCGCCGGGGGACGCCCCCGGAATCCCCGGAGCTGCTGCAGCTGGAGGAGATGCTGTATTTGCAGTGCTTGGGATGGCTGTTGGAGGACAGCTGCTTGGGGTTGATCTTGACGCGCACGCTGTTGCTGTCCCCGCTGGAGTCGCAACTCACCTCGGTGCTGTGGTGATGCAGCAGCTGCTGGTGGGGCGGGGAAGCCATGTTGTCGAGTCCCGGGGCCTGCCCGGGCCGGGGTCACCAGTACCTGCCAGCAAAACCGGGAGAGTTAGCTGCGCTCCCACCTAGGCATGCACACCTGCAGGCCGGGGACCTGCTCCCGTCCTAGGTGGCGGCTCCAGCACGCGACTTGGACAGGCACCATCTGCTCCCCGAAACTGTGGATCCCGGCTCAGCTGTACTCCCACCGCCCCCACCTTCGAGGCGGACGAGAACCGCTCGGGACGGACCTAGAGCGCCCGGGGGTCCCCGCCGCGTGGCCGCCGTGGGTACGGGACCGCTGTGCTCGCTCGCCTTCAGCGCCGCTCGCCCCGAGGGTGGCCTCCGCGCCGCGCGGCTTCTCCTCCTTGCGCGCTCGCCTCCTCCAGCTGCGGCTCCGGAGGGAAGTTCAGACCTTGAGCGCTCCCAGCCCCGCGAGCCGCCTGCGCACAAACAACTCCGCCGGCGGCGCGGAGCCCTCCATCCTGCAGGAGCCGCGCTCCGATGCGTCAAAGGCGGCGCGCGGCCGGCCCCGGCCCCGACCCGGAGCCGCGAGCTTCGGCGGGCGCCCCCGGCCCGCGCTCCCCGGCCGCCTCCCGCACTCCGGGCCGGCCCTACCCGCGGCGGCGGGCGCCAGTGGAGGCGCCCTGCCACCGTCTAGCGCGGCCTGCTTCCCCGAGCGCGCCGCCGCCCCCGCCGTAACCGCCGCTGGTCCCGGGACCGAGCGCGTGGAACCATCGACGGGCCCTCGCCGGGCGGCGGTGCAGACGCTGCCGCAGAGCTGGCTCCCGCGACGCCAGCCGGGACGCTCCGCCTGCTCATACCACGCCGGGCAGCCTCCTGCGGCTGCCGCCGCGCTCCGCTGCCGTCCCCTGCGCCGCTGCCTCATGCCGAAGAGCTGCCGCTACCACCTCCGCCCCTGCCCCGGGCTCCGCTGTCACTGATTGCAGATACCGCGGCGCCCGCGCTGCCTCGCTCCCCTGCTGTAGCGCGCATCGCGGCCCGCGCACGCTTCGCCACCGCCTTCCTGGCCCCGGACACGCGCAGGCTGCGCGCTGCCCCGCCTTGCGCTGGCCCTGGCTGTGGGTGTAGGCGCGCACTGGTTCTGCCCTCCGCTCCCCATGGCGCTGCTCCTCGGCCGCTACAGGCACTGCAGGCCTGGCGCTTGCGGGCCGGGCTTCTGGGCGCCCCAGAGATCGCCAGCTGCCCGGGGTCCCGGGCTGCGGAGAGACCTGAAGGCGCGTGGCGTGGAAGGGAGCCGCTGGGCGCAACGTTTGGGAAATCAAAATGTTGCCTTCCCACTCGGCACGCCTTTGGGATAAATCGAAGTTTCCAACCGTTGGATTTCCCTCCCGGGAGGCTCCCTTTGCTCTGTAAGCAATGAATGCGGGCCCCGGGGCGCTCGGCCTGCCCTAGACCTGCTCACGGGGCGACCTTCGCGGGCCAACCCTCCATAGCTGGGCCCACCGACGACCACGTTCCCCCGCCCCAGGGGGAGTTTCCCTTGCTGTCCTTAAGCCCTTCTCCCCCTCCTCATGAACTACTGCTTTTCCTTTTACACAAATGACACTTTCTTTTTTTTTTTTTTTTTTTGAGACGGAGTCTTGCTCTGTGCCCCAGGCTGGAGTGCAGTGGCGCGATCTCGGCTCACTGCAAGCTCCACCCCACCCAGGTTCACGCCATTCTCCTGCCTCAGCCTCCTGAGTAGCTGGGACTACAGGCGCCCGCCACCTCGCCCGGCTAATTTTCTTGTATTTTTAGTAGAGACGGGGTTTCACCGTGTTAGCCAGGATGGTCTCGATCTCCTGACCTCGTGATCCGCCCGTCTCGGCCTCCCAAAGTGCTGGGATTACAGGCTTGAGCCACCGCGCCCGGCACAAATGACACTTTCAAAGGAGTTCGCATCCCATAACGGCAGTTCTGCATTGGCCTCCATAAACATTGCCACGTGTAAATAAAATTCTATTCTCCCTAGCATGCAGACCCTGACCCCTTCTCCCCACACTCCACAGTGCCTCCTGCCAGTCACGGGGCTCTCTTCCATCCCCTCCGTCGCCTCCCAGGCCCAGGGCCGGGGCCCACACCGGCTCTCACTGTTGAATTAGAAAATAAAAGTAAAATGTGGTCTGTCCATGCAATGGAATATTATTCGGCTACAAAAAGGAATGGAGCACCGATGCGTACTGCAGTGTGGAGGAACCCGGGAAACATTATGCTAGTAAAAGAAGCCAAACACAAAAGGTCACATATCGTATGATTCTATCCAGCTGAAATGTCTCGAATTGGCAAATCCGTAGAGGCAATACAGATTGGTGGTTGCTAGGTGCTAGGGGAGGAAGATAAGGAGCTTGGGGTTTCCTTTTAGGATGATGAAAAAGTTTAGAAATGATCCAACAGGATGAATCTACATAGTGCCCTTGAATCACACTTTAAAGTGAGTTTAAGGCGGGCGCGGTGGCTCACGCCTGTAATCCCAGCACTTTGGGAGGCCGAGGCGGGCGGATCACCCGAGATCGGGAGTTCGAGACCAGCCTGACCAACACAGAGAAACCCCGTCTCCACTAAAAATACAAAAATTAGCCGCACGTGGTGGCACGTGCCTGTAATCCCAGCTATTGGAGAGACTGCGGCAGGAGAATTGCTTGAACCCAGGAGGCGGAGGTTGTGGTGAGCCGAGATCACACCATTGCACTCCAGCCTGGGCAACAAGAGTGAAACTCCGTCTCAAAAAAATAAATAAATAAAATAAAGTGGTTTAAATGGTAAATGTTATGTTGAGTGTATTTTACTACAACAAAGGAGGAAAAAACTAGAAGTAACATATTGCTGTGGTATTCCTGCAGAAGTGTGTAATCTCAATCTAATCACAAGAAAACACCAGACAAACCCCGACTGAGACCTGTTCTACAAAGTGATTAACCAGTACCCATCAAAAGTGTCTTTGGACACTTACGGGTCATGAAAGACAAAGACTGAGAAACTGTCACAAACTAGGAATCGTCCCTAAGGGGATAGATACAACAACTAAATGGAACATGGGATCCTGGTTGGGAACATGCAACAGGAAAGGACAGTGGCAGGAGAGCGGGCGAAATTCACCTAAGATCTGCAATTTAGTTAAAAGCATTGTGCCATTGTTAATTTCCTGGTTCTGATCCTCTTACTATAGTTAGGTAAGATGTTAATATTAGGGGAAGCTGAGCCCGGCACAGTGGCTTACACCTGTAATCCCAGCACTTTGGGAAGCTGAGGCAGGCAGACCTCCTGAGGTTAGGAGTTCAAGACCAGCCTGGCCAGTATGGTGAAACCCCATCTCTACTAAAAATACAGAAATTAGTTGGGCCTGGTGGCATGTGCCTATAATCCCAGTTACTCAGGAGGCTGAGGCACGAGAATCACTTGAATCCAGGAGATGGAGGTTGCAGTGAGCCAAGATAGTGCCACTACACTCCAGTCTGGGCGACAGAGCAAGACCCCATCTTGGGGGAAAAAAAAACATTAAGGGAAGCTGGATGTGGGATATAGGGAAACTCGCGAGTATTTTTGCAACTCTTCAAGTCTAAAACTATTTCAAAATAAGTTTATCTAAAAATTTAAAAAATAAACCTTTAATGAACATCAACTCTATGCCAGGCACTCTCACATATGAGGTTCAGAAACGCATGGTGCATCACAGGCATTTGCTTAGTAAATGGGATAATAATAGTGAACTATCATTGACAGAACATGTCATAAATGCCAGAAACTACTGGACATTTTCACCTGTGACACATTTGGTCATTGCCGCAACCCTCTGAGGTAGATACTATTGTCCCTTGTTTAAAGATGTGAAATGAAACCCAGGATTGAAGAGAAACGGATCCTAGGTTTCCTACTAAGGGTGATGAGTTCAGATTGAAAACTGGATCTCAGACTTCTGAGGCCATGATGCCCTGCACGACCCTGGCACTACCCTCTGCAAGCCTCACGATGGCCCAGCACAGACTGTACCCGTCTCCTCCATCAGCCCAGCTGGACGGGAGGCCCTCAGAGCCTGGGCTCACAGCTTCCATCTCCCGTCGCTGGCTGCAATGCTGTGCTTCCCGCTTCCTGGTTTGCTGAAACCATCTGAAAGGTCGCCTGTCTGCACTTTTCTTCTCCTCTCCAAATCATTTGTGGTGACTTGTGTGTTTGTAAATTGGTCATGTCGGATTTTTAGACACAAGTAATGATCATACTCACCTCCCTACTTCTCTGGAAGCAATTCGGCCACTTTCCCTGCTGTTGAAACCTATAAGCTGGCAAAGCCTCCCCAGTGTCCAGGTCAGAGTGTGTATCATGCCATCAGCCTCGGGGGACTGGGGATGTGGTGCCTGGCACTGTGTGTCAGGCCCTGGAGGTACAAGGATATGCCATCCTTATCTTCTATTTTCTTTCTTTTTTCTTTTTTTTTTTTTTTTTGAGACGGAGTCTCGCTTTGTCACCCAGGCTAGAGTGCAATGGTACAATCTTGGCTCACTGCAACCTTTGCCTCCCGGGTTCAAGCAATTCTCCTGCCTCAGCCTCCAGTGTAGCTGGGACTACAGGCACCCGCCACCATGCCCGGCTAATTTTTGTATTTTTAGCAGAGACATAGTTTCACCATATTAATCAGGCTGGTCTCCAACTTCTGACCTCGTGATTCGTGTGCCTCTGCCTCCCAAAGTGCTGGGATTACAGGCGTGAGCCACCGGGCCGGCCATCACCTGTATCTTTAAGGGGCTTGGGAACGATGTCCAGGGGAGAGGTTGGGTTAAGAAGATGGGATCAGTTAGGCTGTCTGAAGGACTGGATGTGAAGGAGAGTTCTATAAAGGAGGTTAACCGTCTTCTCATAGTGCCAGGATCCAAAGGGAAGTCACCGGAGGGTTCTGGGTTCTCTCCTTGACCTCCCAGAAGCATAAAGGTACCTGATTCACAGAAGACGTGGGGCAGATGCAACAGCTTTCTTCAAACGTCCAATCCAGGGTGCTGCCAAATCCACAGACGTTTTCTCTTTTCCGTCTGTGATGTGTACAGAACTCCCACCCGCACACAGCGGGAATCAGAATGTGTCCATGCAAACTCTGCAAAAGCTTGCAGAACGCCTTGCCAGCCTCCGTGTCTCCTCCTCACCCTCCCTCACATGCAAATTCACA
Source organism: Papio anubis (assembly GCF_008728515.1). NCBI lineage: Eukaryota > Metazoa > Chordata > Mammalia > Primates > Cercopithecidae > Papio > Papio anubis. The sequence continues at coordinate 69,869,576 of NC_044993.1, read as the reverse complement.
TGATGGGTGAGGACCTTGGCTCCAGGATATCAGAGGTCAGACTGGGTGGCAACCATGATAGGCTTTGAGATAAGCTGCCTAATGATTGAGCTGTAGCCATTCTCACCACACCAGCCCCTGAGGACTTGGCAGTGCCTACGTGATTTTCATTTGTCAGGTGGACAACAATCTTGGAGAACCATCTGCTAGAAGATGGGATTCCCTGCTATTGCCTGATCATGCATCCAAAGCTGCAGTTACAAACTTTGAGTCTTTTTCTCTTTCAACTGATGAGGGTGAGTTTGTAGGAATGTACCCACCTTTTTTTTTTTTTCGAGATGGAGTCTCACTCTGTCGCCCAGACTAGAGTGTAGTAGCATGATCTCAGCTCACTGCAACCTCCATTTCCCAGGTTCAAACAATTGTCTTGCCTCAGCCTCCAAAGTAGCTGAGACTATGAGCGTACGCCACCACACACAGCTAATTTTTGTATTTTTAGTAGAGGAGGGGTTTCACCATGTTGGCCAGGCTGGTCTTGAACTCCTGACCTCAAGTGATCCTCCTGCCTCGGCCTCCCAAAGTGCTGGGATTACAGGCGTGAGCCACGTGCTTAGCCTGTACCCACATTTTTTCCCTACCATTGACTTCCTTGATCCTGGTGGCTGTTCACAAGTCTCCAGCAGCTGCCTTCATATTGACAAGAGGATCAGGTGTCTCAGCAAAGCAAAAGATCTTTTGGAGAAGATCACCAAAATACCTTGCAGGTGCCTCCATAACCAGGTGTATTTCGTCTAGCCACATTCATAGATTCTAAATCCGGCTGTGCCCAGTTCAGAGGCCAATACATATTCATTGAATGACTGCATATGGGAGTTATATTAACATATATGTATTTTTTTAAATGGGTTCAAGCAATTCTCCTGTCTTAGCCTCCGAGTAGCTGGAAATATAGGCATGCACCACCACACCCAGCTAATTTTTGTATTTTTAGTAGAGACAGGGTTTCACCATGTTGACCAGGCTGGTCTCAAACTCCTGACTTCAAGTGATCCACCTGCTTCCGCCTCCCAAAGTGCTGGGATTACAGGCATGAGCCACCGCACCCAGCCGGCAATCACATTTTAAGGTAAGAAGGAGCCGAATGGTGGCCCCAACAAGATGAGCTTATTTGAAAGAGCAGATGGGAGATTGGAAGTAAAGCATGGTGTCTATCACTCAGCTTTGTCACCTGGCGCACCTCCTGCTGGAGCTTCCGTCCCATCCTGTGTGGAACAATGGTGAGGAGCCCAGGATTGGGTGTAGGAAAAACTATGCAAGAAGCTGTGAAGTGCATTGAACAATGTCCCCTCAAAATTCATGTCCACCAGGATCCTCGGAATGTGACCTTATTTGGAAATGGGTTTTTGCACACATAATTAAGTTAAGATACCGTTGTACTGGACTACATGGCCCTAAATCTGATGGCTGGCATCATTTTAAGAAGAGGAACCAGGCACTGTGGCTCATGCCTATCCTTAAGGCTTTGGGAGGCCAAGGCAGGAGGATCACATGAGCCCAAGAGTTTGAGACCAACACAGACAACAGAGTGAGCCCTGCATGGTTTTTTTTGTTTTGTTTTGTTTTGTTTGAGATGGGGCCTTGCTCTGTTGCCCAGGCTGGAGTGCAGTGGCATGATCTTGGTTCACTGCAACGTCCTCCTCCCAGGCTCAAGTGATCCCTCCACCTCAGCCTCCCAAGCAGCTGGGACCACAGGCATGCACCACCATGCCTGTGGTCCATTAGCCTGGCTAATTTTTGTATTTTTAGAGAGACGGCGTTTAGCCATCTCACCTAGGCTGGTCTCAAACTCCTGGACTAAAGCGAACCACCTGCCTTGGCCTCTCAGAGTGCTGGAATTACAGGTATGAGCCACTGCACCCAGCCCAAAAATGTTTTTTTTTTAATTAGCTGGGTGTGATGGCACACACCTGTGGTTCCAGCTACTCAGAAGGTTCAGGTGGGAAGATCACTTAACCCAGGAGTTCAAGGGTGCAGTGAGTTGTGATTGCGCCACTGTATTCCAGCCTGGGCGCCCTGTCTCAGAATAAAAAATTAAACTGAAAGCCGGTGCAGTGGCTCACGCCTGTAATCTCAGCACTTTGGGAGGCTGAGGCAGGTGGATCACAAGGTCAGGAGATCGAGACCATCCTGGCTAACATGGTGAAACCCTGTCTCTACTACAAATACAAAAAAATTAGCTGGGCGAGGTGGCGGGCGCCTGTAGTCCCAGCTACTCGGGAGGCAGGAGAATGGCGTGAACCTGGGAGGCGGAGCTTGCAGTGAGCTGAGATCGTGCCACTGCACTCCAGCCTGGGCGACAGAGTGAGATGGAGTCTCAAAAAAAAAAAAAAAAAATTAAAAGAGAAAAAAAGAAAAAGAAGAGTAGAAGACACAGAGACACAAGACATGCAGGGAAGGAGAAGACAGATAAGACAGAAGACATATAAAGACAGAGGCAGAGATAAGAGTGATGCAGCCACCAGCCAAGGAACCCCAAGTGGTCCTGGAAGCCTCCAGAGGCTGAAAGAGACAAGGCGGGATCCTGCCCTAGAACTTTCAGAAGAAACGTGGCTCTGCGGACACTTTGATTTCACACTTCTGGCCTCCAGAACTGTGAGAGAAAGAAATAAGAGAGATGGGGCCAGGCACAGTGGCTCACACGTGTAATCCCAGCACTTTGGGAAGCCAAGGCAGGTGGATCACCTGAAGTTAAGAGTCTGAGACCAGCCTGGCCAACATGGAGAAACCCCATCTCTACTAAAAATACAAAAATTAGCCAGGAGTGGTGGTGGGCACCTATAATCTCAGCTACTCGGGAGGCTGAGGCAGGAGAATCACTTGAGCCCGGGAGGCGGAGATTGCAGTGAACTGAGATTGTACCACTGCGCTCCAACCTGGGCAACAGAGCACGACTCCAGCTCGAAAAAAAAGAGTAATGGAATTTTCTTGTCTCTACAAGAAAATGAGAAGAACAGCCCAAGAAACCCAGCATCCAAATAATAGTTTCAGAAAGAAGAGGGAACACAGAAGGGAGAAACTACTGAGGAACCATTCAACAAATGTTTTCCTAAATGAAGGATGTGATTGAAAAGGACCAGCAAGTGGCCAACACAATGACTGGAAATAGACCCACACCAAGACACAGCACGGTGCAACTTCAGAGCTACAGAGAGCTACAGGGAGCAGTTCCGGAGAGAAAAAGCAGGTTTCAAACAGAGGGTGGTGAATGAGGATGACACCTGGATGCAACCATCTGGGGATGGGGAAGGGGCGCAGACAGGCATGGAAATCTCCCAGGGTGATTCTCATAATCACGTGTTCTTTAGAATAATCAGGCCAGGTCATTTTGTAGGGGATCCCACCCCTGTGTCACCATCTGCTGGTATTTTTCCTTGGATTAATTAGTCAGATTTTCCAGAGAAGACCCTTCCCGCCTGCTGCCACTCAGCGGAGAGGGGCAGAAGGCTGGAAGTCGTCTCAGCTTTCAGTATCAAAACCTTCGCTTAGCAAACCATCATTAGGGATAGCTTCAATCCTATTGGCGTGCTGCCGACCTTTGCCCTGAAGTTCTGTGGCCGTCGCTTGCAGACGGGGCTGGATCTACCATGATGAACCCGAACGTCCTTGGAAGCATGCCCCTGTAGCCAGCACGGGAGAAACTTGCAGGCTTGTTAGGAAGATGTGTGTTTATTTTAGCCACAGGGTAGTACCAAAATATCGTTAACATTACTCAAAAATAAGTTTACTGGTTGTGTGCAGTGGCTCATGACTGTAATCCCAGTACTCTGGGAGGCTGAGGAGGGCAGATCGTCTGAGGTCGGGAGTTCAAGACTAACTTGGCCAACATGATGAAACCCCATCTCTCCTAAAAATAACTAAAAATACAAAACTTAGCTGGGCGTGGTGGCACACACCTGTAATCCCCGCTACTTGGGAGGCTGAGGCAGGAGAATTACTTGAACCCAGGAGGCGAAGGCGGCAGTGAGCCGAGATCATGCCTCTGCACTCCAGCCTGGGTGACAAAGGGAGACCCCATCTCAAAAAAACATAAAATAAGTTTGTGAGCCAGACAGATATGATCGCAATGCCAATAGATAATAATGTTTTTTCAAACAGAAAAACTCCAGGAGAAGCCAGGCGCGGTGGCTAACGCCTGTAATCCCAACACTTTGAGAGGCCGAGGCAGGAGGATCGCTTGATCCCAGGAATTCCAGACCAGCCTGGGCAACGTGATGAGATCCTGTCTCTACAAAAAATTCAGAAATCACCCGGTCATGGTGGCACATGCCTGCAGTCTCAGCTGCTCAGGAGGCTGAGGTGGGAAGATAGCTTGAGTCCGGGAGGTAGAGGCTACAGTGAGCTGTGACTGCATTGCTGCACTCTAGTCTGGGTGACAGAGTGAGACCTTGTTTGAAAGAATACAAATAAAATCAATAAATAATAAAAGTCTTACTGCTCTTGGTAGCCATAAGCTTACGGTTTTCTAGGTATCATGTTTTCATTTGGAACAGCACCCACATGCTCTCAGACGCAGCCATGAGCAGCTGTCCAGGAGGAGGGGACAGTGGGTCCACATTCTGTATTCTTTCTGGTCCCTCCCCATCTCGGGGTGTTTAGGCGTGGGTCTGCTTTGGTGATGTGTAGTGTTGCTGAGAGACACACACACTGCTGGAATACATCACTGGGCGTCTATGCTGTGAATTCAGCCCCGAGGAGTGTGTGGTTAACGGACATTACTTCAACACTGAGTCAGTCTGAGAGACGCATTCTCTCTTCCCAGCATGCAGCGGGTTCCAGGGAGGAGGTGAGCAGGGGAGGAGGTGGAAGCTGGATGGCTTCCCAGCTTCTTCAGGGCCAGGTCTTCATTAGTGTGGCTTCACTATCGCATTGGCAGTGCTTTCCCAGAATATCTGACACATGCATGCTCAAACGTAAGTACGGGAACGAATCCGTAAGGCAGGTGGGAGTTACTACCAACTTTCTGCAGGGGCACCATTTGACCCCTCTGCCCTTTGTAACCTAGGGCACGCATCATCCCATTTGGAGGGAACCTTAAGGCCATTACGGCTGGAAATGAAACCGAGAGTATCTCAGAGTAGCCTCAAGTCCAAGCCTCGTTCTACATCTCCAAAGGCCTAGGGGATTTGGGGCCTTGACGGGAAGAATCAAACCCCTTGCCTCACACCACCATGCCCAGGCGCTGAACGCTTCACTGTCGCTCGCTCTGGCTCAGTTCGTGGGAGCCGTGGAAGGAGAGGTATGGGACTCTGGGTTCCCACTGTGTTGAGACAATCTCTTCTTACTCCAAAGAGCTATTCAGACCAAAAAGAGTTAACTAGGGCTTGCAAGGTCTGTAAGTTTTTTCTAGTCAGTCTAATGCTTTTTTTTTCTTTCGAGACGGAGTCTTGCTCTGTTATCCAGGCTGGAGTGCAGTGGTGTGATCTCGGCTCACTGCAACCTCTACCTCCCAGGTTCATGCCATTCTCCTACCTCAGCCTCCCAAGTAGATGGGATTACAGGCGTGCGCCACCACGCCCGGCTAATTTTGGTGTTTTTAGTAGAGATGGGGTTTCACCATGTTGCCCAGCCTGGTCTCGAACTCCTAACCTCAAGTGATCCACCCACCTCGGCCTCCCAGAGTGCTGGGATTACAGGCATGAGCCACCGTGCCTGGCCAATCTAATACTTTTTGGGCCTTAATTCCCTGATAAAAACTGGAACTCTACTTTTAGGCTATGTCTAAAATACTTTAGAGACTATCAAAATAGCTTTGTATTGATATTGAAAAAAGAAAGTCTGAGTTCTAGGAATGACAGCTGAGTACCACAGAGTTCTTCCTAGACCCCATTCTCCACCCCAGCCCTTCAGGTAGATTAACCCAATTTAATGAAACAAATCCTGATTGTATGTCGGCTCACTGCAATGTGGGTGACAAAGCAATGTGGTAAATCGCTGAATACTACAGATAAATGTAAAACTAACCTGCTTTCCTATGTATAATATTGTTCAGCCTTAAAAAGGAATGGAATTCTGACATGCTACAACACTGATGAACCTGGAGGACATTATGCTGAGTGAAACGTGCCAGACACAAAAAGACAGATACTATACGATTCCTCTTATATGAGGCACTTAAAGTAGTCAAATTCACAGAGACAGGAAAGAAACTGCTGGTTGCCAGGGACCAGGGTGGAGGTAATGGGGAGTTATTTAACCGATAAAGAGTTTCAGGTTTGTAAGATGAAAACAGTTCTGGAGACAGATGGTGACAATCACTGCACGACAACATAAATATACTTAATGCCACTGAATTGTACACTTACAAATGGTTATAGACCCAGCTGGGTGCAGTGGCTCACGCCTGTAATCCCAGCCCTTTGGGAGGCCAAGGCGGGCAGATCACGAGGTCAGGAGATCGAGACCATCCTGGCTAACACGGTGAAACCCCGTCTCCACTAAAAATACAAAAAATTAGCCAGGCGTGGTGGCGGGCGCCTATAATCCCAGCTACTCAGGAGGGTGAAGCAGGAGAATGGCATGAACCCGGGAGGCAGAACTTGCAGTGAGCCAAGATCACGACACTACACTCCAGCCTGGGCAACAGAGCGAGACTCTGTCTCAAAAAAAAAAAAAAAGAAAAAGAAAAGGTGCAGTGGCTCACGCCTGTAATCTCAACACTTTGGGAAGCCAAAGTGGGGCGGGGGGGTGGCAGGTATCACTTGAGGCCAGGAGTTCAAGACCAGCCTGGGCAACATGGTGATGAGACCCCATCTCTACAAAAAAAAAAAATTTTTTTTTTTTGAAACGGAGTCTCACTCTGTTTCTCAGGCTGGATTGCAGTGGCACAATCTCGGCTCAGTGCAACCTCCACCTCCCAGATTCAAACGATTCCTGGCTAATTTTTGTATTTTTAGTAGAGACAGGGTTCGCCATGTTGGCCAGGTTGGTCTTAAACTCATGACCTCAAGTGATCTGCCTGCCTCGGCCTCCCAAAGTGCTAGGATTACAGGTATGAGCCACCACGCCTGGCTAAAAAGTTTTTAAAAAAATTAGCCGGGTGTGGTGGCATGCACCTGTGGTCCTGGCACCTCAGGAGGCTAAAGCAGGAGGATCACTTGAGCCTGGGATTTTGAGGCTGCAGTGAGCCGTCGTCACACCTCTGCACCCCAAGTTGGGCGACAGAGTGAGACCCTGTCTCACAAAAAATGTTTTAATGGTTATGGTGATGTTAAGGGCAGAACTGTACCTTCCAAATTCCAGATGACAAAGTCCCCAACCCGGTACCTGAGAATGTGACTGCATTTGGAGATAAGGTCTTTGAAGAGGTGATTAAGTTAAAATGAGGTCATTAGGATGGGCCCTCATTCATTATGACTGGTATTCTTTTTTTTTTTTTTTTTTTTTTTCCAGATGGAGTCTCACTCTGTTGCCCAGCCTCCGCCTCTCAGGTTCAGGTGATTCTCCTGCCTCAGCCTCCCGAGTAGCTGGGATTACAGGCTCATCCCACCATGTCCGGCTAATTTTTGTGTTTTTAGTAGAGACGGGGCTTCATCATGTTGGCCAGGCTAGTCTCGAACCCCTGACCTCAGTTGGTCACCTGCCTCAGCCTCCCAAAGTGCTGGGATTACAGGCATGAACCACCGTGCCTGGCTTATGACTGGTATTCTTTTTTTTTTTTTTTTGTGACGGAGTCTCGCTCTGCCACCCAGGCTGGAGTGCAGTGGCACAATCTCAGCTCACTGCAACCTCTGCCTCCCGGGTTCAAGCGAGTCTCCTGCCTCAGCCTCCCAAGTAGCTGGGACTACAGGCATGCACCACCACGCCTGGCTAATTTTGTATTTTTCATAGAAACAGGGTTTTGCCATGTTGGCCAGGCTGATCTCCAACTCCTGACCTCAGGTGATTCACCCAACTCAGCCTCCCAAAGTGCTGGGATTACAGGCGTGAGTCACTGTGCCCAGCCTATGACTGGTATCCTTTTTTTTTTTTTTTTGAGACGAAGTCTTGCTCTGTCGCCCAGGCTGAAGTGCAGTGGCATGATCTCGGCTCACTGCAACCTCTGCGGCCCAGATTCATGCAATTCTCCTGCCTCAGCCTCCCAAGTAGCTGGGATTACAGGCACGTGACACCAAACCTGGCTAATTTTTGTGTTTTTAGTAGAGATGGGGTTTCAGCATCTTGGCCAGGCTGGCCTTGAACTCCTGACCTCATGATCCACCCATATGACTGGTATTCTTATAAGAAGAGGAAACTAGGGACCAGGCACGGCAGCTCTAGCCTGTAATCCCAGCACTTTGGGAGGCAGAGGCAGGTAGATCACAAGGTCAGGAGTTTGAGACCAGCCTGGCCAACATGGTGAAACCCCGTCTCTACTAAAAATATAAAAATTAGCCAGGCGTAGTGGCGAATGCCAGTACCTGTGGTCCCAGCTACTGGGGAGGCTGAGGCAAGAAAATCACTTGCACCTGGGAGGTGGAGGTTGCAGTGAGCCGAGATCAAGCCACTGCCCTCCAGCCTGGCAACAGAGCAAGGCTCCGTCTCAAGGAAAAAAAAAAAAAAAAGAGGAGGAAATTAGGACATACAGAGGCACAGAAGGAGGATGATGAGGAGACACAGGGAAAACACAGCCATCTACGAGCAGAGGAGAGAGGCCTCAGAAGAAACCAACCCCATCCACACCATGTTCTCAGCCTTCTAGGCCCCAGAACTGTGAGAACGTACATTTCTGTTGTTTAAGCTGCCTCATCAGCAATACTTACATATGGCAGCCCTAACAAACTAATCCGGTGGTAAACCTTCTGGTATGTGTATTTTACCACAATTAATAATAGTAATAATAGGCTGGGCATGGTCGCCCGTGCCTATAATCCCAGTGCTTTGGGACGTAAGGCAGGAGGATTGCTTGAGGCCAGTTGAAGACCAGCCTGGGCAAGGACACAAGATTCCATCTCTACAAAAAAATTTTTTTTTCTTTTTGAGACAAGGTCTCCCTCTGTCTCCCAGGCTGGAGTGCAGTGGCACCATCTCGGCTCACTGCAACCTCTGCCTCCCGAGCAGCTGAGATTACAGGTGTGTGCCACCATGCCCGGCTAAATTTTTTTTTTTTTTTGAGATGGAGTCTCAGTCTGTCACCCATGCTGGAATGCAGTGGCACAACATCTGCTCACTGCAACCTCTGCCTCCTGGGTTCAAGCCATCCTCCCAAACTCAGCCTCCCAAGTAGCTAGCATTACAGGCGTGTGCTACCATGCCTGGCTAAATTTTTTGCATTTTTAGTAGAGATGGGGTTTCACCGTGTTGGCCAGGCTGGTCTCAAGCTCCTGATCTCAAGTGGTCCGCCCACCTCAGCCTCTCAAAGTGCTGGGATTACAGGCATGAGGCACTGCACCTGGACTAAAAAATTTAAAAAAATAAAAAACAGGTGGGTGTGGTGGTTTCTGCCTGTAGTCCCACCTACTCAGGAGGCTGAGGCAGGAGGATCACTTAAGCCCAGGAATTGAAGGCTGCTGTGAGCTATGATTGCACCACTGCCCTCCAGCCTGGGCAACAGAGCAAGACTCTGTCTCTAAATAATAATAATGAAAATAAAATCATAAGCCTAAGAACATGCAAGTGGAAAACCACCACCACCTGCCTTCCTAGAGCGCACAGACTGCCCACAGCTCAGAACAGAGCAGGCTATCGTGAGTGTCATTAGAAAGGGACCTGGGGGGGCGCAGAAAGACAGGAGGTTCATGTGGACAGAGCAGATTTGGAAAAGCATCTTTGGTACAGGAAGGGTGAGGACGGTGTCTTGAAAGAGGTGGTAGGACCCTGCCAGGCAGCCATGGGGCTAAGAGGGAAGAGTTCCAGAAAGAAAGGCACTGAGGGCCAGGGAGTGGGTGCATTGTGAGAAGCAGCACGTGGTATGGCCTGGGCAGATAAGTGGCCAAGCCAGGAGGTGCAGGACTAGATAAGCAGGCCAAGGGGTCGGTGGGTAGGGCCAGGCTGAAAAGTCAGGATGAAAGTCATTCCACATTCTGCCCCATCATGCAAGGAAAGCTTTTAATTTATTTTTATTTTATTTTATTAGTATTTTATTTTTTTACTTTTTTTGAGACAGAATCTCACTCTGTAGCCCAGGCTGAGTACAGTGGCACAATCACGGCTCACTGCAACCTCACCTTTCCCAGACTCAAGTAATCCTCCCACTTTAGCTTCCTGAGTAGCTGAGACTGCAGCTGCACACACCATGCCCAGCTTTTTTTTTTTTTTTTTTTTTTTTGAAGAGGCGTGGTCTCACTATGTTGCCCAGGTGGTCCTCCCACCTCGGCCACCCAAAGTGCTGGGATTACAAGCATCAGCCACTGCACCTGGCCTGAGAAACACTATTTTTAAATTTCTACTTCCCGAGCAGGGTCGGAGAGCGTGGGGCTGCGCCTCCCCTAAAGGCGCTTGCCAGTGCAGTCCTAGCAATCGTGTCCTGCTCCTTACCTCCTCCTCCGGCTCCCTGGAGTCCTTGCAAGTCAGTCTCAGGCTGAGTTTCAGAAAGTTGTGGAGGGCCGGGTGTGGTGGCTCACACCTGTAATCCCAGCATTTTGGGAGGCCAAGGCAGGCGGATTACCTGAGGTCAAGCGTTCCAGACCAGCCTGTCCAACATGGTGAAACCCGTCTCTACTAAAAATACAAAAATTAGCGGGGCATGGCTGGCATGTACCTGTAATCAAAGCTACTCGGGAGGCTGAGGCAGGAGAATCACCTGAGCCCGGAAAGAGGAGGTTGCAGTGAGCTGAGATGGCGCCACTGCACTCCAGCCTGGGCGACAGAGTAGGACCCTGTCTCCAAAAAACAAAAAGAAAAAGCTGTGCAGGATATTAAGCACTTCAAGATGAAGCCGGCGTATGATGAGATGCTGTCCTCTATGGACGCTACACACCAGTGACTGCGGGCAACATCAATACACAGCGGCCCAGATGCTGGACTTCAAGGGCAAGGCCAAGAGGGATCCCTGGAATGCGCTGAAAGCGGCTGTCGAGGAAGATCCCACGAAAGCTAAAGCTTACGTCAACAAAGTAGAAGAGTTAAAGAAAAAATTCAGGGCCGGGCGCGGTGGCTCAAGCCTGTAATCCCAGCACTTTGGGAGGCCGAGACGGGCGTATCACGAGGTCAGGAGATCGAGACCATCCTGGCTAACCCGGTGAAACCCCGTCTCTACTAAAAAATACAAAAAAAAAAACTAGCTGGGCGAAGTGGCGGGCGCCTGTAGACCCAGCTGCTCAGGAGGCTGAGGCAGGAGAATGGCGTGAACCCAGGAGGCGGAGCTTGCAGTGAGCCGAGATCCGGCCACTGCACTCCAGCCTGGGCGACGGAGCGAGACTCCGTCTCAAAAAAAAAAAAAAAAAAAAGAAAAAATTCAGAGTATGAGAGACTGGAATTGGTTGCCAGCCACGCCTTTGTCCTAAACTGAGAAAATGCCTTGTTTTTTCTAACACAGTGGATGGTGGGAACTAGAGGAAAGAATCAGCTAACCCAACCTCAAGGCTACTTAGGATAAAGTTCTAACAAATTACGGGCTTAAACGATTATTGACCTTCCCTGAGTAGTTTTTACCTGAGATCAATTAAAAGTGTATTTGTGGCCGACTGCAGTGGCTCACGCCTGTTATCCCAGCACTTTGGGAGGCGAAGGCAGGTGGATCACCCAAGGTCAGGAGTTTGAGACCAGCCTGGTCAAAATAGTGAAACCCCGTCTCTACTGAAAATACAAAAATTAGCCGGGTGCGGTGGTGGGTGCCTGTAATCCCAGCTACTAGGGAGGCTGAGGCAGGAGAATCGCTTGAACCTGGGAGGCGGAGGTTGTAGTGAGCTGAGATTGCACCACTGCATTCCAGCCTGGGCGACAGAGCAGGACTCCATCTCAAAAAAAAAAAAAGTATTTGTTACTTTAAATTTAATTTTTTTTCCTACTTCCACTGCACAGTCATTTTTCTGGCTCTCCCAACCACACCCCTCACCCTGCACAATTACCCCTCTTGCATGTACCTCTCTTGTCATGAATCTTCAGGGATGGGAATATGAGGTTCTTGGGATGGGATTCATCACGGGAATAACTCCAAGAAAAGCTGCCAGGTGAGGCTTTCATTCACTTCCCCAAGATGAAAAAGCTGACCTCTCGCCTGTGTTCCCCTCGCGGTCTGGACCTGCGTCTGTTATTTACCACCATGAAATTTAAAATTAGGTGCGTGTCACCTGAGGCTCTAACAGCTGGAAGGCGATGATCTGGTCACATTTATGCCACCTGAGGGAATAATCCTGGGTAAGCAGTCCCAGCGGGGCTCAGAGGTTCAGGCTCATCCCACACGCGGTGCAGGAAGGGCCGGCAATGGGGCAGCCTGGCTCCTGGGCTCTGGGGCTTCAGTGCAGACCGTCTGCACTTCAGTGTCCCTCATCATACCTGCTACCAGAAGCCCATCGGTGACCACAGTTGGAGAGAGGGAAGGCCACACGAAGCAAGAAGCAGCTGCAAAATCATGCAGTGCTGAAAAGGGAATGCTTGTTTGCAGTTTCGTTCTCCCTGGTTGAGAGTCAACTTTCTTTAGTAAGCACAGTTCAAATCCTGGTAAAATCCAAAGCCTTGACGCCACCTTTTTCCACCTCTTGTAAAGCACAAGTCAAATTCTGGTAACATCCAAAGCCTGAAACCACCTTTTCCCACCTCTTGAGTTGCACAAAAGTGCATTCACAGATACCAGGGTGCAACACGCTGGGACATTGTATTATGTGAAATCATCATACAAACACCCTGGGCTTTTGAAAAATAGCTTGCAAGAGGGTTGCACTCAAACTCTTGGGCCAGGTGCAGTGGCTCACACCTGTAATCCCAGCACTTTGGGAGGCTGAGGTGAGGAGTTCACTTCATATCAGGAGTTCAAGACCAGCCTGGCCAACATGGTGAAACCCTGTCTCTACTAAAATTACAAAAATTAGCTGTGCATGGTGGCAGGTACGTGTAATCCCAGCTGCTTGGGAGGCTGAGGCAGGAGAATCGGTTGAACCTGGGAGGCGGAGGTTGCAGTGAGCTGAGATCGCGCCACTGCACTAAAGCCTGGGCAACAGAGTGAGACTCGGTCTCAAAAAAAAAAAAAAAGGCCGGGCGTGGTGGCTCATGCCTATAATCCCAGCACTTTGAGAGGCTAAGGTGGGTGGATCACCTGAGGTCAGGAGTTCAAAACCAGCCTGGCCAACATGGCAAAACCCCTTCTCTACTGAAAATACAAAAAATTAGCTGAGCATGTAATACAAAAAATAAGCTGAAAATACAAAAAATTAGCAGGCGCCTGTAATCCCAGCTACTTGGGAGGCTGAGGCAGGAGAATTGCTTGAACTCAGGAGGCAGAGGTTGCAGTGAACCGAGATTACATCATTGCACTCCAGCCTGGGCGACAAAGCAAGACTCTGTCTCAAAAGGAAAAAGAGGGTTGCACCCAAAGTCCTGTGAGTCTCACAGTAGTCCTGCAAGTAAGAGGACAGGATAAACCAGCCCCCTCGGACAGACAGATGCAGGCTCTGAGACTCAGAGCCAGTGTAAATGCCTCCCGGAAAGTCACAGCCATCCCATGATAGAGGAGGAATCTGGGGCTCAAACCCCGGGTTTCTATCCCAGTGTTCCTCTCTGCTTGACCCTTAGAATAATAACCACCATTTATGGTCACTTACTCTGTGACAGTCATTTTCCACTTATTATTTCCTTCGATCCACAACCACCCATTGAGGAAATCAAATTCAGCCAACAAATACTAGAGGAAGCATTGAACTCAGGTGTGTCCTTGAAGGCCGCCTTCTAATCAGCTGCATTAATTACTTCTCTTCCAGTTCAGTTCCACTTTTTTTTTTTTTTTTTTTTTTTTGAGACGGAGTCTCACTCTGTCACCTTGGCTAGAGTGCAGTGGCACGATCTTGGCTCACTGTGACCTCTGTCTCCCAGGCTCAAGCAATCCTCCCACCTCAGCCTCCCAAGTAGCTGGGACCACAGGTGCACACCACCATGTCTGGCTAATTTTTTATATTTTTGGTAGAGACAGAGTTTTGCCATGTTGGCCACTCTTAAAAGGACACCTGTCATTGGATTTAGGGCCCACCCAGGTAATCACATCTCGAGATCCTTAGGTTAATTATATCCACAAAGACCTCATTTCCAAATAAGGTCATATTCACAGGGACTAGGTTTAGGAATTGCACATGTCTTTTTGGGGGAATACTGTCCAACCTGATTCAGGGACGACGCAGATTCGGGCCTACAGCATCCCCAGTCCTCAGGGGTAACTGCCTCTGCCACAACCCTAGGAAGGGTCAGGCCTGGGGCAGGCAGGCAGGCAGTGGGAAGCAGAATCAGCCCTGGGCGGGTCTGGGCAACCCGTCCATCCAAGAATCAGAGAACAGGGCCAGCATGCTGATTCCCTGGGCAGCAAGTAGGTAGAACGCAGGGCCAGGCAGGGCAGAAATCAGTGGTTCATGAGGCTCAGGGAGGTCGAGGAAAGCAAGCAAAGCCCAGAGAGCTAGGGCAGCACTGCCAGGACAGTGCTAACATCACATTCCTGGGCTCCTTAAGTCTCCTGAGAAGGTGGAAATCGTGGAAATTGTGTTAATCGCCTCTGCCGAGGCCAGGCCACGGCGCCCTGCTGGGGGCTAATCTTGTGTGACCCCCTCAGACCAGAGCGGGGCTTGCTCCTGGTTTGGTATCCGCTGGAGCTATAAGGGCCGGGGGTTCACAATGCCTTTTGCAGGAGGTATGGCCTCAGCAGTGCCCAGCCAGGGACAGTGGCCATTCAGGAGCACCCTGGCTTCCAGAGTGATAGAGGTCAGAGGCGACTGGCCACAGGCAATCCTGGGCTTCATTTACATGCAACAAACCCATTATCTGCTCTCAGCAAATAGGGAAGGAGGATAAGATGTAGGCAGATGAAGGGAAAGTGCCTCCAAAACCGGCAAGTTAGAAGACAGCTGGGAGCCAGGGGTTAGATAAGTGGAAGGAGTCCCTGCGGGTTCTGGAAGAGGACTGTGTGCAGCTAAAGCAGCGGGCTCTGCGGTGGGACTGCCTGGCTTCACACGTTGGCTTTTCAGCTTGCTGTGCAACCTTGGGATAGTTACTCAACCTCTCTCAACCTCAGGTCTCTTCCCTGTCAACCGAAGACCAAAATAGAACCTACATCATAGGGCTATTATGAGGATTAAATCAAACAAGCCAAAAAAAGCACTTCACACAATTCCTGGTATGCCGTAAATACTCAACTAACACCGGCTTATTATCAACCAGCCACACTGGAGGGAAGCCTTGAAGGAGGGTGTGGTTTTATGTGTCAGCTTGACCAGGCTACGGTATTTGGTTGTTTGGTCAAACGCCAGTCCAGATGCTGCTGTGAAGGTATTGTTTTAGGTGTGATTAATTCATATTTAAATTAGTAGACTCTGAGTAAAGGAAATCACCCTTCACTTTGTGGGTGGGCTTTATCCAATCAGTTGAAGGCCTTAAGAGAAAAGACTGAGGTTCCCAGAGAAATAAGAGATTCTGCCTCCAGGCTCAAGGCTGCAGCACTGGCTGGGTGCGGTGGCTCAGGCCTGTAATCCCAGCACTTTGGGAGGCTGAGGTGGGCGGATCACCTGAGGTCAGAAGTTCAAGACCAGCCTAGTCAACATGCTGAAACCCCATCTCTACTAAAAACAGAAAAATTAGCCGGGCGTGGTGGCACACTCCTGTAGTCCCAGCTATTCAGGAGGCTGAGGCAGGAGAATTGCTTGAACCTGGGAGGCAAAGGTTGCAGTGAGCCCAGATCATGCCACTGGACTCCAGCCTGAGTGACAGAGTGAGACTCCATCTCGAAAAAAAAAAAAAAAAAAAAAAAACCAAGACTGCAGCATCAGGTCTTCCCTGAGTCTCCAGCCTGCTGAGCTGCTCTACAGATTTCAGACTTGCTGGCCCCCCAATCCCACAAAACTATTTATTTATTTAGAGAGAGGGTCTCACTCTGTCACCTAGGCCAGACTGCAGCAGTATGATCATAGCTCATTGCAGCCTTGACCTCCCAGGCTCAAGAAATCCTCCTGCCTCAGCCTGCAGAGTAGTTGGGACTACAGGTGCATGCCACCATGCTCAAATAATTTCAAAATTTTTTGTAGAGATGGGGTCCCATTATGTTGTACAGGCTGTTCTCAAACTTCTGGGTTCAAGAGATTCTCCCATCTCAGCATCCTAAATTGCTGGGATTATAGGCATAAGCCACTGCACCCAACTGACAATTCCTTTAGGTAGGTAGGTAGAGGATAGGGATGGATGGATGGATGAATAGATGGATGGATGGATAGTGGTTGGTTGGTGGTGGGTGGAGTGGATGGATGGATGGATGGATGGATGGATGGATGGATGGATGGATAGGTGGGTGGGTGGATGGTTGGCTGGCTGGATGGATGGATGGACGGTTGGTTGGATGGGTGGTGGGTGGGTGGATGGATGGATGGATGGATGGATAGATGGATGGATGGATAGGTGGGTGGGTGGATGGTTGGCTGGCTGGATGGATGGGGTGGTTGGATGGTGGTGGATGGATGGATGGATGGATGGATGGATGGATGGATGGTGGTGGAATTAGGTGGAGTGGATGGTTTGGATGGATAGATGAATGGCGGATTAAGTTGGATGGAGTGGAGTGGATGGATATGGATGGATGGATGATGGATGGACCGCTGGATGGATGGGTGGTGGTGGATGGATTGGCTATGGATGGATGGATGGGCCGGTTGGATTCAGATGCATTGGAGTGCGTGGAATGGATGGATGGATGGATGGATGGATGGATGGATAGATGGATGGATGGATAGGTGGGTAGGTGGATGGATTGGCTGGCAGGCTGGGTGAGTGGGCAGTTGGTTGGTGGAGTGGAGGTGGGAGTGGGTGGATGGGCCAGATGGAATGGATGGATGGAATGGAATAGGAGTAGGTAGGTGGGATGATGGTTGGCTGGCTGGCTGGATGGATAGATGGGCCAGTTGGATTTAGATGGGTAAATGGTGAATGAATGGAATGGAATGGATGGATAGATAAGATGGAATGGATAGAATGGATGGAATGGGCCGGTGGTGGTGAATGAATTGGCTGGCTAGCTACAGAGGATGGAGCCCGGTTGGTTGGGTTGGTTAAGGTGGGTGGATGGATGATTGGGTGGTGGACCGGATGAAACAGATATAAATTTGTCCGTATGAAGATCAGATTAGTGGCCAGAAGACACAAGGACAAATGTCCCAGACAAAGCCCAAGAGCGTGGGCTGTGCTATGGAGGATCAAGCAGACCAGTGAAGCCACCTGGCACAAGGCGCAAGAGAAGACATCAGGAAATGAAGCAGAACTGCAGGTTGCAGTCATGGTGCAAGGCAGCTCAGCACCCAGCTGGAAGCCTTTGGAAGATGGAGAGGCAGAGAGTGAGCTCAGGGCTGTCCTTGAGGAAGAGGCATGCACAAAGCCAGCCATGCACACTCCCCAGCTATATCTGCTGCCAAAGTGAAACCAGGACGGCTGTAGAAATTTGCTTCAAATGAAGAAACCTGTTCCTCGACGGGGACAAATGATGTCACGCACAAGTACAGAAGCAGACCACATTCCTGCCACACCATGGCTCAAAGTCACAAGGCAGAAACACCTGAGAAGGGGGGAAGGCCTGAAGGAGGAGCTGAGTCTGCCCAGGTTCTCCTTTGGAATCTGGGTGTGGCCGCCTTACATGGGGATCTGGAATGTGCCGTGCTGCAAAGTGAATTCCTGGTGCATTTTTGAGGCTCAGGTGATCCCGAAGTTATGGCTGTCGTGAGAGAGCAGCACCCTGCTGACAAAAGGTTCTGGAAGGTGGGCAGTGCAAGCTGGCTTCATCCACAAGCCCTGCTCACAGCCTGGTGCTCAGTGGATATTGTCCCCACCGGAAGTTCTAGGAGCTGCCCTTGGTCAGTGAGCCTGGCTCAAACACGGCAGCTAAATGGCATCACTTGCCAGGTCACATGGGCAAATGGCCAGCGCCTCGTTCCTGGAGACAAGGTGGAGTCATTCAGTTCTTTTGCTGTTATTGCTAGAGACGGAGTTTCACTCTTGCCGCCCAGGCTGGAGTGCAATGGTATAATCTCAGCTCACTGTAACCTCTGCCTCCCAGGTTCAAGCAATTATATTGCCTCAGCCTCCTGAGTAGCTGGGATTATAGGCACCTGCCACCACGCCCGGCTAATATTTGTATTTGTGGTAGAGACGGGGTTTCACCATGTTGGCCAGGCTGGTCTCAAACTCCTGACCTCGTGATCTGCCTGCCTTAGCCTCCTAAAGTGCTGTGACTACAGGCATGAGCCACCATGCCTGGCCTAATTTTTGTATTTTCAGTAGAGATGGGGTTTCACCATTTTGGCCAGGCTGGTCTCAAACTCCTGACCTCGTGATCTGCCTGCCTTAGCCTCCTAAAGTGCTGTGACTATAGGCTTGGGCCACTGTGTGCCCGGCCTGGAGTCATTCAGCTCTAGGGGCTTCTTCTTCCTTATTAACAGGCTTTGTGCAGGGGAGCAGGAGTTCTGCCTGCCCTCAATAGCTGGTGCAATCATATCATTCTATTAGAGACACATAATATTCCTGCATGGATAGAAGCATATTTGTTTATTCCGCTCATTTGCTGATGGAATTTGGTTGTTTCACCTTTGGCTACTGTACACGTAATGCCTGCTGAGACATGCGTAATATGAATGTCTGTTTTAAAGTCCTCTGCTCTTTTTTTGAGAAGCGTTGAGGTGAATGCGTAAATCAACTTTGAGGTAGGCTGAGATTGGGATCCGCGGGCCTAGGGTTGAGGATCTGTGGGTAACCTAAAGACCTCATCAGGAGAGAGAGAGAAGAAATCAAAAAAAGAGAGAGAGAAGAAGGAAGAAAGAAAAGAGAGAGAGAGAAGAAGAAGAAAGAAGAAGAAGAAAGAAGAAGAAAAGAAAGAAAAGAACGGACCGTGCCAGTAACCAGTTAGCCAGCCAGCCAGCCAGCGGATGGACGGACGGGCGGCCAGCCAGACGGCGGACGGATGCCAGGATCGACCGGTTGGAACAAAAAACAGATTATGCAGCTCATTATTAAACAGCACCTAGTTTGACAACACATGGAGTTTGCAAAATACACAGACTCTCTTTCTTGGTTGACAAACAGAAAGGGAATTTCCCCAGTTGCTTCCACTGTACACAGGACAGCAAGTGGTTGTGACCGCCTAAACGCCCTCCTCCCAAGTCACATCCAGCAGTGCCCTGCCTGCCACATCACATCATTCATTTATGTCATTTCTCCCACAGGCAGCCCCCTCCTTTGTGTCAATCAAAAGCTGATGGGCACCCAGCAGGCAGCCGGCTTGCTTCTGTCAGCAGCAAATGCTGTCCACATTTCAGACCACTAGTGAAAGTGGAAAAGAAATGATTACCATATGAAGTTTCCTTGACGGAAGCAGATTTAAATTCAGCCTTCATCCCCTAATTTTCAACACTACTTTGACTGTGGTTTATTTTATTTATTTCATTTTATTTTTTATTTTTTTCAGACGGAGTTTCACTCTTGTTGCCCAGGCTGGAGTGCAATGGTGCGATCTCGGCTCACTGGAAACTCCGTCTCCTGGTTTCAAGTGATTCTCCTGCCTCAGCCTCCCGAGTAGCTGCAATCACAAGTGCCTGCCACCATGCCCGGCTAATTTTGTATTTTTAGTAGAGATGGGGTTTCACCATGTTGGCCAGGCTGGTCTCGAACTCCTGACCTCAGGTGATCCACCCGCCTCAGTCTCCTAAAGTTGACAGTGGTTTATTTTAATACATAACTTTGAGTCATGGAATAACCGCAGAATATGCAACATATTTTTAGATGGTTTATCTGATTGTGGTGCCAAAATCCCAGTGATCAATTCATTAGGTTTGCTTGACTCCCAGAATTAATACATATTAATAAACATTTTATCGAGTACCACTATGGTCTGAATGTTTCTGTCTCCAACAAAATCCATAACCTCAGAGGTGATAGTGTTAGGAGGTGGGATTTTTGAGAGGTGATCAGGTCATGAGGATGATGCCTTTATGAATGGGATTAGTGCCCTTATAAGAGGCTCCAGAGCTGCCAAGCCCCGCCCACCATCTGAGATCTCAGCAAGAAGGCACGTCTATGAACCAGGAAGCAGCCCTCACCAGACACTGAATCTGCCAGCACTTAATCATGGACTTCCCAGCCTCCAGAACTGCAAGAAAAAAAAAAAAATTAAGAGATAGGTTCCAGCTTTGTCCCCCAGGCTGGAATGCAGTGGTGCAATCACTGTGGCTCACTGCCGCCTCAAGCTCCTAGACTCAACAGATCCTCCCACCTCAGCCTCCCCAGTAGCAGGGAGCACAGATGTGCACTGCTGCACCCAGCTAATGGTTTTTATTCTTTATTTTTGTAGAGATGGGGTCTTGCCATCTTGCCCAGGCCTACAGGTGTGCACCACCGTGCCTGGCTTCCAACCATAATTAATTCTATCAAGACAAGCAGAAAACTCACTTGGACATGGGTTCTGTTTTTTCGTTTCTTTTGCCATATGACTAGACTGGGCTGTCGAGAAACATCCATTTCTCTGTGCTACCTGTGTTCAAGGAGAGGAAGATAACAATTGAGATAAAGTCTGACTTTTCAATCTAGAAAATTCCCTTTCTGGCACCAAACACTAGTCTGGAAGCAAGGTTGGAAAACGCACACATAAAAGGCGTGAGATCAGATGGTAGAAAAAGGTAATGCAGACCACGTCTGTGTGCAAGGCTGAGTCCAAGACCAAGTGTTGGCTCATCACCCTGTGGTCCCAGATACACCTGCCATCCCCGCCAGGGAAATGACAAAAACACCACAAAAAGCTGCTCCAGGCCAGGAGCGTTGGCTCACGCCTGTAATCCCACCATTTTGGGAGGCTGAGGGAGGTGGATCGCTTGAGGCCAGGAGTTCAAGACCAGCCTGGGAAACATGATGAAACCCCAACTCTACAAAAAATACAAAAATTAGCTGAGCATGGTGGCGTATGCCTGTAGTCCCAGCTGCTAGGGAGGCCGAGGTGAGAGGATCACCAGAGCCTGGGGAGTTAGAGGCTGCAGTGAGCCATGATCGCACCACTGCAGGACAGCCTGAGCAAGAGTGAGACCCTGTCTCAAAAAAAAAAAAAAAAAAAAGTAGACTTGTGCAAAACTGAAGCACGTGAAGTCCATCTGTCCCTTTTGCTTCTGTGTGTCTGTATCTCTCAGTGAGTTGATTGCCAGTTGATCACACCCAGCCGGTGGGGTCCAGAAGACAGGACAATGGACCTGAGATTGAATCCCAGCTCTGAAAGTTGCCACCTGGGTACCTCAGGCAAGGCCTGGTTTACCTCTTTGGGTCTGCAGTTCCTGTTCTGGAAAATGAGGATATTCTAATACCTGCCTTGCCCATCTCAAAGAGTTCTGGGAGACCCAGAAGAAAACATGAATGAGCAGGTGCTTTGTGTATAAAGAGGAAACACAGGCTAGAAAGAAACATCGTCTGTTCTCATTAGTCTTAGGTCTGCCACTTACGGTGTGACCTTGGGCACATTCCACAAGTACTCTGAGTCTAAGTTTCCTCATCTGTAAGGCAGAGAAAATATTTATTTAATTTATTTTTTGAGACAGAGTTTCACTTTTATCGTCCAGGCTGGAGTGCAGTGGCGCGATCTTGGCTCACCACAACCTCCACCTCTTGGGTTCGGGTGATCCTGCCTCAGCCTCCTGAGTAGCTGGGACTACAGGCGCCCGCCACCAGACCCGGCTAATTTTTTGTATTTTTAGTAGAGACAGGGTTTCGTCATGCCAGCCAGGCTGGTCTCTAACTCCTGACCTCAGGAGACCCACCCACCTCGGCCTCCCAAAGTGCTGGGATTATAGGCATGAGCCACCACACCCAGCCTAAGAAAAGATTACCTAAAACCTGGTGCCATTTTAGGTAATCTTTTACCTAAAATAATCTGTAACCCCAGCACTTTGGGAGGCTGAGGTGGGCGGAGTTCCATAACACCCTGGCCAGCATGGCGAAACCCTGTCTCTACTAAAAATACAAAAAATTAGCTGGGCATAGTAGCAAGCGCCTGTAATTCCGGCTACTCAGGAGGGTGACGCAGGAGAATTGCTTGAACCCTCAAGAGGTGGAGGTTGCAGTGAGCCAAGATCGCGCCACTGCACTCCAGCCTGGGCGACAGAGTGAGACCCCGACTCAAGAAAAAAAAATTCCCTACCTCAAGGGTTAAAATAGGGATTAAATGAGATAGTTAATACAAAATAGACACTGTTGATGGGCTCATCCAAGCTCTGGGGAGGATTTCTCCCTCCTGAATAAGAAGGTAAGGACTTGCTAAGGGAAAGCCTTTCATCCTTTCGCCTTTCCTCTTCTTTCTGCCTAGAACATCAGTGTGAGGTGAGGTGGTGCAGCAGCCATCTTGCCACCATGAGACAAGAGGCTTGAGAATGAGGTCTATGCTAAGGACAGAGGAACAGAAAAATGGGAAGAGCCTGGGTTCTCGAAGGCATCAATGGTCATTAATACTGATACAGTTTGAATCTGTGTCCCCACCCAAATCTCATGTTGAAATGTAATCCCTAGGCTGTACTTGAACGCTGGTCCTAGCCCTGATCAACCAGCTTCTCACGAGAGACCTGGGCGTGGACAGGAAGGTACGATTTCGAAGTATACAATCCCCCAGGCAAGGGGTTATCAGCCTAGAACCGGGTTTCTAAAGTAACCCAGGACACCTCACTCAGGTCTTAGCAAACCTCCAGCATGTCTCTCCTTGCTGCCCAGTGCTGGAAGTGGGGCCTGGTGGGAGGTGATTGGATCATCGGGCAGTTTCTCACAGTTTAACACTATCCCCCTTTGGTGCTGTTGTTACGATAGTGACAGTGATCGGTAGAGCAGGAACAAGACAGACAGCACCTCCCCTCTCTCTTTCTCTTGCTCCTGCTCCAACCATGTAGGACAAGCCTGCTTCCCCTTCACCTTCCACCATAATTGTAGGTTTCCTAAGGCCTCCTTGGAAGCTGAGCAGATGCCAGCACCGTGCTTCCTGTACAGTCTATGGAACTGTGAACAAATTCAATCTCTTTTCTTTATAAATTACCCAGCCTCAGGCATTTCTTTATAGCAATGTGAGAATTAACCAATACGGATACCAGCTCCGAACTGCCTACCGTGAACTTTTTCCTACCCAGGAAAAAGGACTTCTTTATTGTCATCAGCCTCTAAAACAGGGCTTTCTGTTACTTGCCTCCGTATGCACTCCAAATTGATACAGTATCTAATTTATGCTGAGAGCCCAGCTAGGGAACATGCCCAGGCATGCAACTTTTACCTACTGAGCTGGAGAAGAGTGTGGAAGTGAAAGTAAAATTTGAAGATTGGATGAAAGATGTTAAAATCACGGGAAGGCTAAGTAATTTAAGAATACTCAGACATCTCATAGGTAAGGAAAATGACAGTATTAACATTAACACAAAGAAGGTGATTAGTCAAAACGTTCCTCATGAGAAAAGGTCCTTTGGCAAATACTTTCCTTTAAAGTAAATGAATATAACAGGCCAGGCGCAGTGGCTCACACCTGTAATCCCAGCACTTTGGGAGGCCGAGGTGGGCGGATCACCTGAGGTTAGCAGTTGGAGACTAGCCTGGCCAACATGGCAAAACCCCACCTCTACTAAAAAATACAAAAATTAGCCAGGTGTGGTGGCGTGCACCTGTAGTCCCAGCTACTTAGGAGGCTACGGTGGGAGAATCGCTTGAATCCAGGAGGTGGAGGTTGCAGTGGGTTGATATCTCGCCACTGCACTCCACCCTGGGCGACAGAGTGAGACTGCATCTCAGGCAAAAAAAAAAACAAAACAAAAAACAAGTGAATGAGACTAACTAGTTAATCAAGCCTTTCCAGCCTTCCACATGAGCCCAATAAATTGACCTCTCAGCCTGAAGACGCATCTGTGGAAATTTCCACCAATGATAACCTGAAGTGTTTGCTCCTGACGCCTCGTGGGCAGCACACCAGGCATCTTCCCTTAATAGTTAAGTAGACATGGCTCGTAAAGCAATGGAACAAATGCCATTTGTGTCCCCATATCTTGCAGAAGCCAAAGTAGAGAAGATAGCCTAGATCTTTTCACTGATTTTCCACGTCAATCTTCTTTAAGTATCTGTGCTATCCACTTCAATGAAGCTACGGCCCCGTAAATAATACTGTGGTCTGTTGCCATACTCATAATGGAAGGACATAAAAATGTCCTTATTTGGAATTCATAAAAATGAAGATGCAATTTTTTTCCATCCAAAAATGGCTAATAGAGGTTCGTGAGTTGACTCCATTTTCCTCCCTCAACGGTCCGTTCCTGAGCAAATCCTTTCTTTGGGCTCTATCACATTTACGTCATTCACATGTGACACCCATGCAGGTGTGAGAATGCACTATCTTTCATTGATGAAAATGATCCAATTGGCCGGGCGCAGTGGCTCACGCCTATAATCCCAGCACCTCGGGAGGCCAAGGCAGGCAGACCGCTTGAGCCCAGGAGTTCGAGACCAGCCTGGACAACATGGCAAAACCCCATCTCTGTTTTTTAAAAAGAAATAATAATAAAATGATCCAATTGCCTCCCAAACTGCTTTTCCAGGAAGCAGGTGGGTGGATCGTGCTGAGATGGTGAGGTTTCTGTGGCAGCACGTCAAATTGGGCCACACAAAGAATTAGACTTCTCACCCGGGCCCCAATATGGTAACCCATGAAAGAACCAGTCTTAGGCTTCCCTGGCCTCAACACCCATGCTTGCTGCCACTCCCAGGCCCCACCCATTCCCTCTGTCCTTGGTTCCACACCCCCAGCTACACTCTGACAAAGATGCTGGGCTGGAGACACCCAGGGCGCCAGACACACCCAAGATGTTCTCACCACTTCTCAGAGCCAAATGCCCTGGCTGCAAAACAGAGAAGCGAAACCTATAAATAATCAAGGCTTGTTTCCAAACCTTCAGAGTTCTCGCACCCTGCCCTGTCTTGCGTGTGTGTGTACATACAGATATAGACAAGATGGTATCATCTGTAGGTAGAGATGTAAATATAGATATATCTCAGCTATTACTCGGGAGGCTGAGGGATGACAATCACTTGAACCCGGGAGGTGGAGGTTTCAGTGAACCAAGATTGCACCACTGCACTCCAGCCTGGGCAACAGAGTAAGACTCCGTCTCAAAAAAAAAAAAAAAAAAAAAAAGATATATCTCAGCTAAACACTTTACACAGATTTTCTGATTTAATCCTATCAGTGTGAGAAGTATTATCTGTTTTATTAATGAGAAAAACAGATTTACAGAGTTTTGTTTGTTCATTTTTTTTAGTGGGTGGACAGTGCCTTGCTCTGTTGCCCAGACTGGTGTGCAGTGGTGTGATCACGGCTCACTGCAGCCTCAAACTACTGGGCTCAAGAGATCCTCCTGTCTCAGCTTCCCAAGTACCTGGGACCATAGGCATATGCCACCATGCCTGGCTTTTTTTTTATTATTATTATTTGTAGAGATGGGGTCTTGCTATGTTGCCCAGGCTGGACTCAAACTCCTGGCCTCAGGCAATCCACCTGCCTCGTCCTCCCAAAGCATTGGCATTACAGGCATAAGCCACCATGTTCAGCCCCAAGAGATTTTTTTTTTCAACCTTACCAAGGTCACAAGCTGACAGGAGGTGGAGGTGAGGGTAACAGTGGCTTTGAGGACTCTGCAGTCACCATGATGCACTCCCTCCATCCCACTTTCATCAGGCACCTAGAGCCCCACCCTACGCCATGCCAGGTTTCCTGCTATTTCTCAGGCTGGCCCGACACTGTCTCGAATCCATGTCTGTGTCCACGGCTGGCCCCAGGTTCCTCTCCCAGGGCTCCCCCCTGGTTCTTTTGAGATCCTCCTCATACAAGAGGCTCCAGATAAGTGCTGCCTCAGATGCCAGGCTGGACGTTCTGCCAGAGTACAAGCTTCATGCGCCAAATCAGGGGTTCATGGGCTGACTCTTGATCCTCACCCTCAGAACCTAGTTCAGAAAGAGTAGGCATCTGAGTGATTCTATTTTTTTTTTTTTTTTTTTTTTTTACAGAGGGGGTCTTGCTGTGTTGCTCAGGCTGGTCTCAAACTCTTGACCTCAACTGTTCCTCCATGGCCTCCCAAAGTGGTGAGATGATTGACTTTACATCCTCAAGCTTAGCCCAGGAGCTCTGACACAGCATGCAGCCAAGGCATGTTGGCTGAATAAATGAACAAACCCAGCAGTGTTTTTACACCTCACGAATATTGGTGGACTGTATCACCTTTGAGAAATCATTGATTATATAATAATTGCAAAAATTTAGGTCATCGATTAGATTACAAACACATAATTTTGATTGTGGTAAAATATATGTAACATAAAATTTACCACTGTAACCATTTTAAAAATGTGCAATTCAGTGACATTAAGTATATTCACATTGTTGGCAGGGCACGGTGGCTCAATCCAGCACTTTGGTAGGCCGAGGCTGGCAGATCTCTTGAGGCCATGAGTTAGAGAACAGCCTGGCCAACATGGAAAAACCCCATCTCTACTAAAATACAAAAATTAGCCGGGCGTGGTGGCAGGCGCCTGTAATCCCAGCTACTCAGGAGACTGAGGCAGGAGAATCACTTGAACCTGGGAGGCAGAAGTTGCAGTGAGCCGAGATCACGCCACTGTACTTCAGCCTGGGCAACAGAGAGTGACTCCATCTCAATAAAAAAAGAAAAGAAAAAGTATATTCACATTGTTGTGCAACCATTACTACCATCTATCTTCAGATTTTTTCATCATCTGAAACTGAACCTTTGTCCCCATTAAATACTAACTCCTCACCCCTCCTCCCCATTCCCTGACAAACATCATTCCATTTTCTGTCTCCATGAGTTTAATTATTCTAGGTCCTTCCTGTAAGTGAAATTACACAATATTGTCCTTTTGTATCTGGCTTATTTCACTTACTACAGTGTCCTCAAGGTTCATTCATCTTATAGCCTGTCTCAGGAATCCTGTAATTGGTAAAAGACACTCACTGATCATCAAAAAACATCGATGAGCTTCTGCTGTGGGCAGGGCCTGTACTTTCCAGTCCAACTAAAAAGAGGTAAATGATAACAGTCTCTGCTCCAAGGTGTCAGCCAACCAGTTTCACTTTTAAATCTTTTTTTCTTTTTTTTTTTTTTTTTTTGAGATTTCTGGAATCTCTTCTGCAATTAATAGGTTCACCTGGAGAAATCATCTATAGTCTACAGGCTAGCCTGGAAAGTCATTTTCAAAGGTGAAGAGGAAGGCCAGGAAGGCCGGGTAGGCCAGGTATGTTGGCTGCCTCTCATATAGCAGCATGGGACCCCTTAAAGTGAAATTGGCCGGGTGCAGCGGCTCATGCCTGTCATCCCAGCGCTTTAGGAGGCCAGGGCAGGAGAACCACTTGAGCCCAGGAGTTCAAGACCAGTCTGGGCAACACAGTGAGAACCCATCTCTAAATATACACACACACACACACACACACACACACACACACACACACATATATATACAAAAACAGCCAGGCGTGGGCTGGGCTCAGTGGCTCACGCCTATAATCCCAGCACTTTGGGAGGCCGACGCGGGTGGATCACCTGAGGTCAGGAGATCGAGCCCATCCTGGCTAACACGATGAAACCTCATCTCTGCTAAAAATGCAAAAAATTAGCCAGGCGTGGTGGCGGGCGCCTGTAGTCCCAGCTACTCGGGAGGCTGAGGCAGGAGAATGGCGTGAACCTGGGAGGCAGAGCTTGCAGTGAGCCGAGATCGTGCCATGGCACTCCAGCCTGAGCGAGACTCCATCTCAAAAAAAAAAAAAAAAAAAATTAGCCAGGCATGGTGACATGTGCCTGTGGCCCCAGTTGCTCAGGAGACTGAGAAAGAAGAATCTCTTGAACCTGGCAGGTAGAGGTTACAGTGAGCCGAGATCACGCCACTGCACTCCAGCCTGGGTGACAGAATGAGACTCCGTGTGAAAAAACAGACAAACACACACAAAATGTCTTTCTGGGGCACGGTGGCTGACACCTAGAATCCCAAAACTTTGGCAGGTCAAAGTATGAGAATCACTTGAGGCCAGGAGTTCAACATCAGCCTGGGCAACATAGCAAGACTCTGTCTCTATACAATTTTTTAAAAACTTAACCAGACCAGGCATGGTGACTCACACCTGTAATCCCAACACTTTGGGAGGCTGAGATGGGAGAATCACTTGGGCTCAGGAGTTTGAGACCAGCCTGGCCAACATGGTGAAACCCTGTCTCTACTAAAAACACAAAAATTAGTCAGGCATGGTGGCAGGCACTTATAATCCCAGCTACTCGGGAGGCTGAGGCAGGAGAATTGCTTGAACCCAGGAGGCAGAGGCTGCAGTGAGCCAAGATCTAGCCACTGCACTCCAGCCTGGGGAACAGAGACTCTGTCTCAAAAATAAACAAATAATAATTAACCAGACCACAGGCCTCAGTCCTAGCTACTCAGTGAGGCTGAAGAGGTAGGATCTCTTGAGCCTAGGGGGTAAAGGCTGCAGTGAACCATGACCCCACCACTGCATTCACTTCTGCCTGGGTGACAGAGTGAGACTCTGCCTCCAAAAACAAAAAAATAATTCTGGGGGGCTCCTTCCCTGAAGAGCTTTTCTTGAGAGCTCATGAATTGACTCATGGTAAAGTGTTAGAAACAGTGTCAAATGGATCTTGAAGAGTTCATGACCCTGCCCAGTGCAGGCGTCTCTGTCAGCATCTGCTTGTTTATTCCAGGGATACAGAAATCAGAGTCCCAGGAAGCCTGTCCCATGACGGTACAGCTCCTAGAAAGCTCCTCCCCTCCCCATATGGCATTGGGAGCAAATATTCTCCTACTTCAAGGCAGTCTCGCAAGCTCCCCAAGCATCTGTCCTGCGAACCCCAGCTTTCCCAGGCCTTCCTTGCAGCCTTTTTTTTTTTTTTTGGAATCAGGGTCTCACTCTGTCACCCAGGCTGGAGTGCAGTAGCATGAACGTGGTTCACTGCAGTCTCAACCTACTGGGCAAGGAGAGATTCTCCTGCCTCAGCCTCCTAAGTAGCTGGGACCACAGGTATGCACCATCATGTCCAGCTAATTTTTTTTTTTGGTTGGGGTGGGGGTGGAGTTTCACTCTTGTCACCCAGGCTGGAATACAGTGGTGCAATTTGGCTCACTGCAACCTCCGCCTCCTGGGTTCAAGGGATTCTCCTGCCTCAGCCTCCCGAGTAGCTGGGGTTACAGGCACGCGCCACCACACTCGGCTAATCTTTGTATTTTTAGTAGAGACGGGGTTTCACTTTGTTGGCCAGGCTGGTCGCGAACTCCTGAGCTCAGACAATCCATTTGCCTTAGCTCCCAAAGTCCCTCAGCTGGGATTACAGGCGTGAGCCACCACACCCAGCCCCAGCAAATTTTTATAGAGATGGGGTGTCCCTTTGTTGCCCAGGCTGGTCTCAAACTCCTGGGCTCAAACGATCCTCCCACCTCAGCCTCCTGAAGTGCTGGGATGATGGGTGTGAGCTGCCTGGCCTGGCCTGGCCTGCCTTTCAGACTCCCCGCTATCCAGGATGCCTCTGATTGGCCCACTCCAAATTATCACTAAGACCTCTGCCTGTGCGTGACAAAACTGTAAAGACAAAGTGTGTTGTCCCAATTATTTTTGTGTATGCACCTGCACATTGACATAGCCTAGTAACCTAGAGAAAACAAAAGGCTTCCAACTGAGGGAACACAAGAGCCGCGAGAGCAGCCACAGTTGCGTGAGTGTGGCACTCCTGGACACCAGTGGCAGCGATTCCGAGCAGCCACAGTTGTGTGAGTGTGGCACTCCTGGACACCAGTGGCAGCGATTCCGAGTCAGTTCTCACAGTGGGTGGGCAGCACAGTCGGGATGCTTGTGGCATAAGGAAGAGAGGAAGCTTAGCCACGGCCAGCCCTCAAAGGATTCTTGGGAAAGTCAAAACACCTAAGCCTTCTGGGGAAAGCAAGAGTCCCAGGAAAGCGAGGCCCCCAACCCGGCACCAGAACCAGAAGTCCATTGCAAGCCCAAGGCTGTTTGGAGGGCAGCCTGTCTGCTAGACCCATTCATGGGCCCCTCCCCAGTGCTCTGCCATTAAAGCACTCAGCTCCCCTCTCATGCTCTGCCTCTTCTTATCCATTTCTTGGCTTCTCCTCTCCTACCAAGTCCGTGGTTGTTACTACATTTTCTAGTCCCCTAGGACAGGGCTGTCCAAGCCTGGGTCTCACCGAGGCCACTGGCCACTGTTGCTCAGGGGAAAGCCTGACAATGTGCATCAGAAGCTGGAGACACTGAAGCTTCTCTCAGGAGGGGACCGTAAGCACAGCCAGCCTGTGGCTGACCTGTGTGGGACACCCAGGGTCGAGAAGAGAGGACCAAGAAGGTGTTCACTGCAATGGAACACAGCCTTCCTAGCTGTCATGTCCCCCAGACAGCAACTTGGCTTGATTGTGACATCCACATGGAGAGGACAAAGTGAGAATCACTCCACATGACCAGCTGCTTCTTGACAGTAATCATTTTAGGTGCTGAATCGAGCTCCAACCCCAAACATCAGCCCCATATAATTGTCCATCTACCATTACACCTTCACCTCTCTGGGGCTTCCAGTTTCCTTCATTAAAATAAAAAATGCTATTTGGGAATAAATTTAATAAAAGATATGCAAATCTTCTCCACTGAAAGCTGTAATACATTGTTGAAAGAAATTAAAGAAAATCTAAATAAATGAAGAAATGTACCATGTTCATGGACTGGAAGATTCAATACTGTGAGGGTCAATTGTCTCAAATTGATCTATAGACTCAATGTAATCCCAAGTAAAATTACAGAAGGCAGCCCGGCATGGCCAAAGCAGAAGGATCACTTGAGCTCAGGAGTTTGAGACCAGCCTAGGCAACATGACAAAACCTCATCTCTACAAAATTAGAAGTATTAACCAGTCATGGTGGAACGTGCCTATAGTCCCAGCTACTCAGGAGACTGAGGTGGGAGGATTGCTTGAGCCCAGGAGGTTGAAGCTGCAGTGACTATGATCATGCCACTGCACTCCAGCCGGGGTGACAGAAAAAGACCCTCTCTCATTAAAAAAAAAAAAAAAAAAAAAAAGCTTTTTTTAGAAATTGGCAAGCAGATTCTAAAATGTAATTGGAAATGAAAAGGACCTAGAGTAGCCAAAAAAATCCTAATAAGGAAAAAATTCAGAGGACTTACACTGGCTGATTTGAAGGCCTACTATAAACAGCAGTAGCTAAGACCATTTGGTAGTGGCATTAGGATACACAAAATAGAATCAATGGAGCAGAAAACAGACTCCAAAAATAGACCTACATAAATATGGCCAACTGATTCTCAACAAATGTACCAAGGTAATTCAATGGAGAAAGAAAACCCTTTCAACAAATGGGCTAGAATAATTGTCTATTTGTAAGGAAAAGCAAATTGTCTATTTGTAAGGAAAACAAATGAACCTCAACTCCTTACATCACACTAAAAACTTAAATTGAAATGGATCCAAAAGCCAAATAAAAATTTAAATTCATAAAGCATCTAAAAGAAAACATAGGAAAATATCTTCACGACTTTGACATGGGCAAATATTTCTAAGGTAAAACACAAAAAGCATTCCATAAAAAATTAATAAACAAATTCATCAAAATTTAAAATTTTGAATACAGTCACCAGAATGGCTACAATTAAGCAGACTGACACCACCAAATGTTGGCAAAAATGCCGAGTAACTAGAACCGTCGTATGTTGTTGATGGGAGTGTAAAATAATAAAACCGCTTTGGGCCGGGCGCGATGGCTCACGCCTGTAATCCCAGCACTTTGGGAGGCCGAGGTGGGTGGATCACGAGGTCAGGAGATAAGACCATCCTGGCAAACATAGTGAAACCCCGTCTCTACTAAAAATACAAAAAAAAATTAGCAGGGCAT
The DNA here is from genome assembly GCF_008728515.1 of Papio anubis. Classification (NCBI taxonomy): domain Eukaryota; kingdom Metazoa; phylum Chordata; class Mammalia; order Primates; family Cercopithecidae; genus Papio; species Papio anubis. Next base: position 69,837,485 of record NC_044993.1, on the reverse strand, counting down.
GGTGGCAGGCGCCTATAGTCCCAGCTACTCTGGAGGCTGAGGCAGGAGAATTGCTTGAACTCGGGAGGCGGAGACTGCAGTGAGCCAAGATCGTGCCACTGCACTCTAGCCTGGCGACAGAGAGAGACTCCGTCTCAAAAACAAAACAAAACAAAAACTGCTTTGGAAAACTGTCTATCAGTTTCTCTTTTTTTTTTTTTTTTTTTTTTTTTTTTGAGACAGGGTCTCTTTCTGTTGCCCAGGCTGGAGTGCGATGGTGCAATCACTGCTCACTGCAGCCTCAACCTCCTCGCCTCAAGCCATCCTCCCATCTAAGCTTCCCAAGTAGCTGGGACTATAGGCATGTGACACCAGGCCCACCTAAAGTGCTCTTTCTCTTTTCTTTTTTTTTTTTTTTTTTTTTGAGATGGAGTCTCGCTCTGTTGCACAGGCTGGAGTGCAGTGGCATGATCTTGGATCACTGCAACCTCCACCTCCTGGGTTCAGGCTATTCTCCTGCCTCAGCCTCCCAGGTAGCTGGAACTATAGGCGTGCATCACCACACTCAGCTAATTTTTGTATTTTTAGTAGAGATGGGGTTTCACCATGTTGGCCAGGCTGGTCTGGAACTCCTGACCTCAGGTGATCAGTCTGTCTCGGCCTCCCAAAGTGCTGGGATTACAGGCATGAGCCACCGCACCCAACCTTTCGTTTTGTGTTTTATAGAGATGGCATCCCACTATGTTGCCCAGGCTGGCCTTGAATTCCCGGGCTCAAGCAGTCCTCCTGCCTCGACCTCCCAAAGAGGCAGGTGAACCACTGTGCCCAACCTGGTTTCTTTATTAAACTAAAAAGTACAATCTTATGACCCAGCAATTTGGTTTTTTCAGCAACTCCATTTCAAATGTCCATGAAAAGCCTCGTGCAAAATTATTTGTAATAGTCAAAAAACAGAAGTGGCCTCTAGTGTCTGTTTATAAGAAAATGGATAAACTGTGGTAAAGTCACATATTTGGGTGGTGGGAAAGGCAAAAGGTACTATCACAATGACACAGACAAATCTCAAAGACATAATGCTTGGCGGGGCACGGTGGCTCACACCTGTAATCCCAGCACTTTGGGAGGCCAAGATGGGCAGATTACCTAAGGTCAGGAGTTTAAGACCAGCCTGGCCAACATGGTGAAACCCCATCTCTACTAAAAATACAAAAATTAGCTGAGTGTGGTGATTCACCTTTTTAGGCCAGGTGCGATGGCTCATGCCTGTAATCTCAGCACTTTAGGAGGCCAAGGCAGGTTGATCGCTTAAGCCCAGGAGTTCAAGACCAGCTTGGGCAAAATGGCGAAACCCCATGTCTCCACAAAAATACAAATATCGGCTGGGCGAAGTGGCTCACACTTGTAATCTCAACATTGTGGGAGACCAAGGCAGGTGGATCACCTGAAGTCAGGTGTTTGAGACCACCCTGGCCAACATGGAGAAACCCTTTCTCTACTAAAAATACAAAAATAAGCATGGCACGGTGGCACACACCTGTAATCCCAGCTACTCAGGAGGCTGAGGCAAGAGAATTGCTTGAACCTGGGAGGCAGATGTTACAGTGAGCCGAGATGGTGCCATTGTGCTCCAGCCTGGGTGACAGAGCAACACTCCGACTAAAAAAAAAAAAAAAATCTCTACAACAAATACAAAAAAACTTAGCCAGGCATGGTGGTGTGCACCTGTAATCCCAGCTACTGGAGAGGCTGAGCCAGGAGGATTGCTTGAGCCCAGGAGGTCAAGGTTGCAGTGAGCTATGATCATGTCACTGCATTCCAGCCTGGGCGATAAAGCAAGACCCTGTCTCAAAAAAAAAAAAAAAAAAAAAAGCAGGGCATGGTGGCTCACACCTATAATCCCAGCACTTTCGGAGGCCGAGACACACTGATAACTTGAGGTCAGGAGTTTGAGACCAGCCTGGCCAACATGGTGAAACCCCGTCTCTACTAAAAATACAAAAATTAGCTGAGTGTGGTGGTGCATGCCTGTAATCCCAGCTACTCGGGAAGCTGAGGCAGGAGGATGACTTGAACCCGGGAGGCAGAGGTTGCAGCGGGCCAAGATCGCAACCCCTGCACTCTAGCCTGGCAACAGAGTGAGACTCCATCTCCAAAAAAATAAAAATAAAAATAAAAATCATACAACATGTGACCCTTTGTGACTGGCTTCTTTCACTCAGCATCATGTTTTCAAGGTTCCTCCATGCTGTAGCATGTGTCGCAACATCCTTCTGTTTACGGCTCAATCATATTCTGTTGTATTGATAGACCATGTTAGGCTCATTTATTCATTTATCATTTCAGTAGGTGGACATCTGGGAAGGAGCTTGACTGGAAAAGGTACAAGGGAACCTTCTGGAGTGATGATGGAGATATTTTACATCTTGATTGACATGGGAGTTACATGCATGTACATACTTGTTAAAACGTTTTGAGCTGTACCTTTTAAATATGTGCATTTTAGCCTAGAAATCAAGGATCGCTTGAGTCTAGGAGTTACAGACTGTAGTGAGCTGTGATCACGCCTGTGAGTAGCCACCGCACTTCAGCCTGGGCAACATAGCAAGACCCCATCCCTAAAATATGATATATAGCCCAGGCATGGTTGCTCACACCTGTAATCCCAGCACTTTCAGAGGCCGAGGCAGGTGGATCACTTGAGGCCAGGAGTTTGAGACCAGCCTGGGCAATATGATGAAACCCCGTTTCTATTAAAAAAACAAAAATTAGCCAGGGATGGTAGCACACATCTCTAATCCTAGCTACTTGGGAGGCTGAGGCAGGAGAATCACTTGAATCTGGGAGGCAGAAGTTGCAGTGGGCTGAGATCACACCACTGCACTCCAGCCTGGGTGACAAAGTGAGACGTCATGTCAAAAAATAAAATAAAATAAGGCCGGGCATAGTGGCTCACATCTGTGATCCCAGCACTTTGGGAGGCCGAGGCGGGCAGATCACCTAAGGTCAGGAGTTCGAGGCCAGCCTGGCCAATATGGTGAAACTCTGTCTCTACTAAAAATACAAAAATTAGCCAGGCATGGCAGTGGGTGCCTGTAATCCCAGCTACTCAGGAGGCTGAGGCAGGAGAATCGCTTGAACCCGGGAGGCAGAGGTTTCAGTAAGCCAAGATTGCACCACTGCACTCCAGCCTGGGCTACAGAGTGAGACTCTGTCTCAAAAATAAAATAAAATAACAAAAACAAATAAAAATTAAAAATATATAATATCCATTTTATTGTGAGTAAATTACAATTAGAAAAAAAAAAAGAGCCCCCAAAAGAAAGGAATAAAGACAGAACACAGGAAGAAGGGCAGGGAGACAGGGAGGGAAGGAGGGCCAGCATGAGTTATTTCAGGGGTGAAAAATCACGTAGTCGAACACCACAGGTATCCCCAGTAGGCTGCAAACTGCTCTCCATAGGGACCGAGCTGTGCCCAGGATCACCCCACAACCCTGAGATTATCTGGCATGCTCACCATTCAGTTCTCATGATCTGCAACAGGGCACATTCGGTCCTGCGAAGACGACCCAGCTGTCACGCTGTCCTCCTTGCTGCAGAAGGGACCCTGCGAGGCTGCAGCCCGTCTGCTTCAGGCTGGCCCATCCCTGCACAGGCCCCTGAGTCTGAGCATGCATCTTGGGAGTTTCTTACAGAGCAACTTTGTCATGGCAAATTGACCTTCAGGGTAGATTTTCCTGCTCCAAGAAAAAGATGATATCTGGTTAGTCTGGCGGTTCTATTTCTCAATGTGAATCAGTACATTGACATCTGATTTCACATTTCAAAAACAGTTTGTTGTCAGCCAGAACGGAGGCAGTGTCCGGGAGCGGTGAGGGATGGGAGGCAGTAGGGCACAGGGACTCCAGCACCGGGAAGGAGGCCTCAGGCCAAGGCCCTGGGTCAGGACACCTCAGCAATGAATACTATGTCTCCTTGTCCAAAGATACGTAGCATTATGTAGGTTAAAAACAGCCAAATCGGCCAGGTGCAGTGGCTCATGCCAGTAATCCCAGCACTTTGGGAAGCCGAGGCGGGCAGATCACAAAGTCAGGAGATTGAGACCAGCCTGGCTAACACAGTGAAACCCAGTCTCTACCAAAAATACAAAAATTAGCAGGGCGTGGTGGCGCACACTTGTAATCCCAGCTACTTGGGAGGCTGAGGCAGGAGAATCGCTTAAACCCGGAAGTTGCAGTGAGCCGAGATCATGCCATTGCACTCCAGCCTGGGCAACAGAGCTAGACTCTGTCTCCAAAAAAAAAAAAAGGATGGGTGTGGTGGCTCAAGCCTGTAATCCCAGCACTTTGGGAGGCCAAGGCAAGTGGATCACCTCAAGTCAGGAGTTCAAGACCAGCCTGGCCAACATAGTGAAAGCTTGTCTCTACTGAAAATACAAAAATTAGCCAGGCGTGGTGGCATGTGTCTGTAGTCCCAGCTACTCAGGAGGCTGAGGCAGGAGAATCACTTGAACCCGGGAGGTGGAGGTTGCAGTGAGCCGAGATTGCGCCACTGTACTCCAGCCTAGGTGGCAGGGCAAGACTCCGTCTTGGAAAAAAAAAAACAAAAAAAAACAGCGGAATCGTGGCATTTTCATGCAGCTCGACCTAGTAGACATCTAGTGGTTGCAAACCCCTGTGTACAGCACTGGAGACCTCAGTCCTGTTGTGTGTGAGGGTGGGGCAGGGCAGCAGAGCACATGCCAAAAACAAAAACTGACCAGGCAGGGCGCGGTGACTCACATCTGTAATCCCAGCACTTTGGGAGGCCAAGGTGGGAGGATCACGAGGTCAGGAGATCAAGACCATCCTGGCTAATGCAGTGAAACCTGTCTCTACTAAAAAAAAATAAAATAAAATACAAAAAAATTAGCCGGGCATGGTGGCAGGCACCTGTATTCCCAGCTACTTGGGAGGCTGAGGCAGGAGAATGCCATGAACCCGGGAGGCAGAGCTTGCAGTGAGCAAGCTCCAGGGAAAAAGAAGGCTCTCATAGTAAAAGAGTAGAGGCGGAAATGTGCCCAGACCAAAGAGGGGCCTCTGTTTGACCACAGATGTGCTCACGGTGGAGGGCAGCAGCAGGAACCAAGGCTGAGGAGCATCCAGATGGAGGGACTCAAGGAAGACTTCCTGGAGGAGGCAGCAGAGGTCCTGAATGATGGGAAGACTTTAGACACGTACAGATAAGCAGGCATGGCAGGCCCGGGGATGATATCTCACGCCCGTAATCTCAGCACTTTGGGATTACACTTGGCACTTTGGAAGGCCGAGGTGGGCAGATAACCTAAGGTCAGGAGTTCGAGACCAGCCTGGCCAACATGGTGAAACCCCATCTCTACTAAAAAAAAATACAAAATATTAGCTGGGAGCCAGGCGCGGTGGCTCACGCCTGTAATCTTAGCACTTTGGGAGGCTGAGGCGGGTGGATCACAAGGTCAGGAGATTGAGACCATCCTGGCTAACACGGTGAAACCCTGTCTCTATTAAAAATGCAAAAAATTAGCCGGGCATGGTGGCGGGTTCCTGTAGTCCCGGCTACTCGGGAGGCTGAGGCAGGAGAATGGCGTGAATCCGGGAGGCGGAGCTTGCAGTGAGCCGAGATTGCACCACTGTACTCCAGCCTGGGCGATAGAACGAGACTCCGTTTCAAAAAAAAAATTAAAAATAAAAACAAAATATTAGCTGGGTGTGGTGGTGGGCACCTGTAATCCCAGCTACTCAGGAGGCTGAGGCAGGAGAGTCACTTGAACCCAGGAGGTGGAGGTTGCAGTGAGCCAAGATCACGCCACTGCACTCCAGCCTGGGTGACAGAGAGAGACTCTGTCTAAAAAATAAAATAAAATAAAATAAAATATGAAGTCATGTCAGGAGCTTTCTGAATGTGGTAAACTGGACAACTGCCTCCTCAGAGACATCCAACTTCCAATCCCCAAAACCTGTGAAGATGTCACCTTATATGGTCAAAGGGACTTTGCAGATGTGAGATCAAGTTAAGGATCTTGAGAGATCAGCCTGCGTTATTCAACTGGGCCCAATTTAATCACAAGGGCCCTTATAAGTGGGAGGCAGGAGAGCAGAGTGAGTACCAGCAAGAGACTGGAGCCATGTGAGGAAGGGGCCATGAGCCAAGAAATGCAGGCAGACTCTAGAAGCTGCAAAGGCAAGGAGATTGATTCTCTCTGAAGCCTCCAGAAGGAGAACAGACCTGCAGACACCTTGATTTTAGCTCCATTTTTTAAGACTCACTTCAGACTTCTGAGCTTCAGAACTGCAGAACAACAAACGAGTGTGGTTTTTTGTTGTTGTTGTTGTTGTTGTTGTTGTTGTTGTTGTTTGAGACGGAGTCTCACTCTGTTGCCCAGGCTGGAGTGCAGTGGCGTGATCTCAGTTCGCTTCAACCTCTGCCTCCCAGGTTCAAGTGATTCATCTGCCTCAGCCTCCCAAGTAGCTGGGATTACAGGCACACTCCAGCACGCCCAGCAAATTTTTGTACTTTTAGTAGAGACGGGGTTTTACCATGTTGGCCAGGCTGGTCTTGAACTCCTGACCTCAAGTGATCCACCTACCTTGGCCTCCCAAAGTGCTGGGATTACAGGTGTGGGCCACCATGCCCAGTCTCGTATTTTGTTTTGAGCCATTCCATTTGTATAACTTGTTACAGCGGCAGTGGGAAACTAGTACCCCGCGGCATCAGTGGAAATTCAATTCACACATCTGCCCTACACAGTCCCCTTCTCAACACCTCAAGTACATACATTTCCCTCTGGAGATTTCATTTGATCAGAAAGGGCTGGAATGCACATGCATGTTTGGCAAACATGGGTGCATTTGCCATTCCATTCATTCATTCACCCAGCAAGTGACAGGAATGGAGCTAAGACCATGATTCATATCAACATCCCTGCCCTTAGAGAGCCCAGAATCTAGTGGGGGACACAGACTTGTCAACAGGTAGTTGCAACACAAGGAGATAAAAGCTTTTTTTTTTTTTTTTTTTAAGTTCATCATCACTGGTCATTAAGAGAAATGCAAATCGAAACCACAATGAGATACCATCTCATGCCAGTTAGAATGGTGATCATTAAAAAGTCAGGAAACAATAGATGCTGGAGAGGATGTGGAGAAACAGGAATGCTTTTACACTGTTGGTGGGAGTGTAAATTAGTTCAAACATTGTGGGAGGCAGTGTGGCAAATCCTCAAGGATCCAGAATCAGAAATACCATTTGACCAGCAATCCCATTACTGGGTATACACCCAAAGGATCATAAATCATTCTACTATAAAGACACATGCACATGTATGTATATTGCAGCACTGTTCACAATAGCAAAGACTTGGAACCAACCCAAATGCCCATCAATGACAGACTGGATAAAGAAAATGTGGTACATATACATCATGGAATACTACACAGCCATAAAAAAGGATCAGTTCATGTCCTTTGCGGGGACATGGATGAAGCTGGAAACCATCATTCTCAGCAAACTAACACAGGAACATAAAACTGAACACCACATGTTCTCACTCATAAGTGGGAGTTGAACAATGAGAACACATGGACACAGTGAGGGGAACATCACATACCACAGTCTGTCAGGGGGGTGGGGGGCTAGGGGAGGGATAGCATTAGGAGAAATACCTAATGTAGATGACAGGTTGATGGGTGCAGCAAACCACCATGGTATGTGTATACCTGTGCAACAAACCTGCATGTTCTGCACCTGTATCCCAGAACTTAAAGTATAATAATTTTTTTAAGGCTTTTTTTTTTTTTTTTTTTTTTGGAGACAGAGTCTTGCTCTGTCACCAAGGCTGGAGTGCAGTGCGCGATCTCAGCTCACTGCAACCTCCACCTCCCAGGTTCAAGCAATTCTCCTGTCTCAGCCTCCTGAGTATCTGGGACTACAGGTGCATGCTACCACGCCCAGCTAAGAGATAAAAGCTTTGAAGAAGGTAGGCAGAGGAAAATGCAGCACAGAAGAGAGCCAACAAATCCAGCTTCGCAGATGACAGAGTGTTGCAGTACAACTGGTCTTACTCAGCTGGGCAAAGAGCAGAGAGAGCAAAGGGAATCCAATCAGATGGAACCATATGTTTTTTTCTTTTTTTGAGACAGTCTCGCTCTGTCACCCAGGCTGGAGTGCAGTGAAATAATCACAGCTCACAGCAACCTTGAGCTTCTGAGCTCAAGCAATCCTCCCATCTCAGTCTCCCGAGTAGCTAGGACTACAGGCACATGTGCCTGGATAATTTTTTTTATTTTTATTTTTTTGTAGAGACAAGGTCTTGGACCTTGGAAGCATGTTTACCAAATGGAGGCTAGAGGAGATATGGGGAACTACGGACTAATTGGGTATGACCAGAACAGAGGTCAGAGGCTGGGATAGGTGCTTCCTGATTACCAAGTGCAGACAATTGCTGCATAGCTGCTTCTTGGACCCTTTCTTAGTCAAATAAGAAGGCCAGCCCAGGCACGGTGGCTCACGCCTGTCATCCCAGCACTTTGGGAGGCCGAGGTGGGCGGATCACCTGAGGTCAGGAGTTCGAGACCAGCCTGGCCAACATGATGAAACCCCCATCTCTACTAAAAATACAAAAATTAGCTGGGATTATAGGCACGTGCCACCACACCCAGCTACTCAGGACCCTGAGGCAGGAGAATCGCTTGAACCCAGGAGGTGGAGGCTGCAGTGAGCCTAGATCGCACCACTGTACTCTAGCCTGGGTGACAGAGTGAGACTTCATCTCAAAAAAAAAAAAAAAAAAAAAAAAGGCAAATACAGGGGCCAATGTAGGACGGTTCATGGCAAAGACAGGGAAGGTTCTGGGGATACCCTTCCTACATATCCCGAATCTGTGTTCATCGTCATAAAGAGGAGCTCCAGGTGAAAAAAAAAACACTGGGCTGAGCACATCTGCCACTGTTTTTCCTGGGTGACACCTTGCCTGGAATTTCTCTCCCTTTGAATGCCAGTGCCACTACCAGGGACACCTCCGTGTGCATTGCTCCCGTCACACCCTGCGCCAAGAGGCAACAAAACCCTTTCATTTCCATCTTCATGAGTAAAATAAAGAGAAAGAGATTTCTGCCTGAACACCCTAACTTCACCAGCTGGTTTCTGGTCCGAGACATTGCCGGATGGTTTGTATCCCAAATGAAATGAACGAGCCAACTGTATGATCATAGCTGCATGCGGAAAATAGCCACATCTTTGATACAGCGTTACCCATGGATAGTAACTGGATGATGTTTGCTCACAAGGGTGAGAAAAGCTGGAGATGAAAAGAAGATGCCAGCCTGGGCAACACAGTGAGACCCCATCTCCACGAAAATAAACAAAACATTAGTTGGGCGTCATAGTATACACCTGTAGTCCCAGCTACTCAGGAGGCTGAGGTTGGAGGATTGCTTCAGCCCAGGAGGTTAATGTTGTCATGAGCTATGACTGCACCACTGCACTCCAGCCTGGGTGACAGAACAATACCCTGTCTCAAAAAAAGAAGAAGGAGGGCCAGGCGCGGTGGCTCAAGCTTGTAATCCCAGCACTTTGGGAGGCCGAGATGGGCGGATCACGAGGTCAGGAGATCGAGACCATCCTGGCTAACCCGGTGAAACCCCGTCTCTACTAAAAAAAACAAAAAACTAGCCGGGCGAGGTGGCGGGCGCCTGTAGTCCCAGCTGCTCGGGACACTGAGGCAGGAGGATGGCGTAAACCCAGGAGGTAGAGCTTGCAGTGAGCTGAGATCCGGCCACCGCACTCCAGCCTGGGCGACAGAGCGAGACTCCGTCTCAAAAAAAAAAAAAAGAAAAAAAAAAGAAGAAGGAGAAGGAGGAGAAGAAAGAAGAAGAACAAAAGGAAAGAAGGAAGGAAGGAAGGAAGGAAGGAAGGAAGGAAGGAAGGAAGGAAGGAAGGAAGGAAGGAAGGGGCAAGAAGGAAAGGAGAGGAAAAGATGGTGGGGTCGGGCCAGGCGCAGTAGCTCACATCTGTAATCGCAGCACTTTTGGGAGGCCAAGGTGGGTGGATCACTTGAGGTCTGGAGTTCAAGACCAGCCTGGCCAAGGTGGTTAAACCCCATCTCTACTAAAAATACAAAAATTAGCCGGGCGTAGTGGCACGCATCTGTAGTCCCATCTACTCGGGAGGCTGAGGCAGGAAAATCGCTTGAACCCGGGAGGCGGAGATAGCAACACTGAACTCCAGCCTGGGCAACAGAGTGAGACAGCATCTCAAAAAACAAAAGAAAAAGAAGGAGAAGGAGAAGGAGAAGAAGGGGTTGGAGAGGAGAGGGGATGGAGCATCCCCTCTTTGCAGAAGGACTAAGTTACAGGACAGACTTTCCAAGATTATGTAGAGCTCTCTAGGACTCCTGACGTCAGAGAATAAGATCAGGGCTGTGGCAGAGGAGCAGTCTATGAGGCTGAGGGGACAGAATCGCCCCCCTTGTAGCCCAGGGATCAAACCCCTTTAAACCATTAATCTTGTCCCTGATGCAGGTCTGGGCCAGGGACCGTGTGTAGGCAGAGGAGGCCTGTAGTTCAGACCAAGGGGAAGATTTTGCAAATTTGTTCTTAGTTGTCACTGCTTATGTGCAAAGATTCTGAAGCTTGAGAAGCAACATTTTTTCCTCCCTGAGCAATCAGAAATAAATAAAAGGAGAACTCTCTGTACTTAGGAGATTTGCGTTGGTGTGGGCCCACACTCAGCAGAACATGGCGGAGCGGGTGGGCAAAGTGATGGAGAGCCCTAGCCGCGTTCCAGATGGTACAGGAAGGGAGTTGCAGCTGAGTGAGAACAGGAGAGAATGCTGCTCCAACGAAAGCTGCCGGAACCACATGTGGGGAAAGTCAGACATTTGCAGTGCGCACGGACAGAGGCCCTCTGGAAAGGGCTGCAGTTGGTATCCGTCATCCCCACTCCTCCTCAGCAGCTGATGCTCTGGAGACAGAGGCTGTTGGCTGGACTAGATTGGATGCGTGGAGCTTGAATGAAGCTGCCCAGGCAAGAGAGCTAGAAGCTCTGGCTCTGCTACTAATTGGCCATGCACCTAGGCCCAGTCATTTCCTCTCTCTGGATCCATTTCCTCCTTCTGTTTGTTTGTTTGTTTGTTTCTTTATTTTGAGACAGACTCTCACTCTGTCACCCAGGCTGGAGTTCAGTGGTATGATCTTGGCTCACTGCAACCTCTGCCTCCTGGCTTCAAGTGATTCTAATGCCTCAGCCTCCCGAGTAGCTGGGACTACGGGCATGCGCTACCACGCCCAGCACATTTTTGTATTTTTAGTAGAGATGGGGTTTCACCATGTTGACCAGGATGGTCTCGATCTCCTGACCTCGTGATCTGCCCGCCTTGGCCTCCCAAAGTGCTGGGATTACAGGTGTAATCTACTGCGCCCGGCCTAATTTTTGTATTTTCAGTAGAGACAGGGTTTTGCCATGTTGGCCAGGCTGGTCTGGAACTCCCTGACCTCAGGTGATCCACTGGCAGCCTCTCAAACTGTTGGGATTACAGGCATGAGTCACGGCGCCCAGCCCTTTCCTCATTTTGAAAAGGACAGAGAGGAGGTGTGAAGGGGCAATGTTCTCTTCGGTAACACCTGAGGTCTCTGATGGTATCACTGTTGGAAAGGGGCCTCGACACCCTCTACCCCAAACTCTACTAAAATGCGTTTCTAGCACCTCTGAACTCAAATCATTTGTGGTCTTTCCTCTAGCTTTATTAGTCACTGATCTTTCTCCCTGGTCCAGGAAGTGAGCTTGCAAGGGGGCACTCCTCCAGATTTTCTAAGGAGAGAACCTCTTGGTTGTAAATTCACCAAAAATGTGGAACATTCCCTCCTACTGGGTAAAGTTGGCCAATGAAGTGGCAACCTTTGCTACCTACCATCACTGCTCCTGTTTTAGGTCTATTTTCCAAAAAAAGCATATTAGACCAGCTTTATTGAGACATTAGAGAACATAAAATTCACCCATTTAAAGTGTACAATTCAATGGTTTTTAGTATGTTCCTAGAATTGTATAGTCATCACCACCACCATCTATTTCACCACATTTCACCGTTTGCAGAAAGCAGCCCCTGCCCATTAGCAGTCACTCTCATTTTGCCCCAGCCCTAGGCAACCACCAATCTACTTTCTGTCTCTAGAGATGTAAAACATAGCATTTTGCCCCATTAGGGACATTTCCTACAACTAAGTATAGCATCATCATATAGCACTGTCTAATCAAGAACTCACGACCCATATATAAATGGCCAAAAAAACCATGAAAATATGCTCAACATCACTGGTCATTAGGGAAATACAAATCGAAAACCACAATGAGATACCATCTTGCATCCATCTGGTTGGCTACTGTCAAGAAAACAGAAAATAATAAGTATTGGCCAGGATGTGGAGAAATTGGAACCCTTGTACATTGTTGGTGGAAATGGAAAATAGTTCAGCTGCTGTGAAAAACAGCGTGGTGGTTCCTTGAAAAACTAATAATAGAACTACTTATCAGCGATTCCACTTCCGGGTATATACCCAAAAGAACGGAAAGCAGGGCCTCTAGGAGATATCTGTACACCCTGTCCGTAGCATTATTCTCAATAGCCAGCTGTCCATCAACCCGACTGTCCATCCACAGATGAATGAATAAACAAATAAACAAAATGTGGTCTATACATACAAAAAAAAAAATTTTTTTTTTTGGGCCAACATGGCGAAACCTCATCTCTACTAAAAAGTAAAGGTTTTTTTTTTTGGGAGGGGGGGGACAGAGTCTCGCTCTGTCACGCTGGCTAGAGTGCAGTGGTACTATCTCAGCTCACTGCAACCTTTACCTCCCAGGTTCAAGCAATTCTCCCACCTCAGCCTCCTGAGTAGCTGGATCACAGGCATCCGCTACCACGCCTGGCTAATTTTTATACTTTTAGTAGAGACGGGGTTTCACCATGTTGGCCAAGCTGGTCTCGAACTCCTGACCTCAAGTGATCCGCCCACCTCAGCCTCCTAAACCGCTGGGATTACAGGTGTGTGCCAACATGCCTGGCCAAAAAGTAAAGAAATTCTATGGCCGGGTGCGGTGGTTCACACCTGTAATCCCAGCACTTCGGGAGGCCAAGGCAGGTGGATTGCTTGAGCTTAGGAGTTCAAGTCCAGCATCCTGGGCAACAAAGTAAGACCTTGTCTCTACAAAAAATACAAAAATTGACCAGGCACGGTGATGCACACCTGTAGTCCCAGCTACTCAGGAGGCTGAGGTAAGAGGATGGCTTGAGCTTGAGGGGCAGAGGTTCCAGTGAGCCAAGATCACACCACTGCACTCCATCCTGGGTGACAGAGCCAGACCCTGTCTCAAAAAATAACAAAAAAACAAACAAACAGGCTGGGCACGGTAGCTCATGCCTGTAATCCCAGCACTTTGGGATGCCGAGGCAGGTGGATTACCTGAGGTCAGGAGTTTGAGACCAGCCTGATCAACATGGTGAAACTTCGTCTCTACTAAAAATACAAAAATTAGCTGAGGGTGGTAGTGCATGCCTGTAGTCCCAGCTATTCGGGAGGCTGAGGCAGGAGAATTGCTTGAACCCAGTAGGCAGAGGTTGCAGTGAGCCGAGACTGCACCATTGCACTCCAGCCTGGACAATAAGAGCAAAATTCCATCTCAAAACAAACAAACAAAAAGCAAGGAAATTCTAGCTGGGTATGGTGGTGCACACCTGTAGTCCCAGCTACTGGGAAGGTTGAGGTAGGAGAATAGCTTAAAGCCAGGAGTTCAAGACCAGCCTGGGCAACACAACACATGCTACAATGTGCATGAACCTTGAGGACATTATCTTAAATGAAATAAGACAAATGCTGTATGAGTCCACTTATATGAGTTACCTAGAAGAGTCAAATTGCTAGAGACTGAAAGTAGGATGGTGATTGCCAAATGGAAGGATGGGGAGTTATTGTTTATTTTATTTTATTTTTGAGGCAGGGTCTCACTTTATTACCCAGGCTGGAGTGCAGTGGTACAATCACAGCTCAGTGCAGCCTCAACCTGCTGGGTCCAAGCCATCCTCCCACCTCAGCCTCCCAAGTAGCTGAGATTATAGGCATGTGCCACCACACCTGGCTAATTTTTAGACTTTTTTGTAGAGATGAGGTCTCACTACGTTACCCAGGCTGATCTTGAACTCCTGAGCTCAAGGGATCCTCCTGCCTCAACCTCCCAGGTGTGCAGCACCTGGCTGAGTTATGGTTTAATGGGTAGAGAGTTTCAGTTTTGCAAGATGAAAAGAGTTCTGGAGATAGATTGGTGATGGTTACACAACCATGTGAATGTTGTTACTACCATTTAGCTATACACTTTAAAATGCTTGAGGTAGTAAATTTTTTTGTTTTTTTGGTTTTTGTTTTTTGTTTTTGTGAGACAGAGTCTTACTCTGTCACCCAGGCTGGAGTGCAGTGGCACAATCTCGGCTCACTGCAACCTCCGCCTCCCAGGTTCAAGTGGTTCTTCTGCCTCAGCCTCCTGAGTAGCTGGGGCTACAGGCATGCACCACCATGCCCAGCTAATTTTTTGTATTTTTAGTAGAGATGGGATTTCACCATGTTGGCCAGGCTGATCTTGATCTCCTGACCTCGTGATCCACCCACCTCAGCCTCCCAAAGTGCTGGACTTACAGGTGTGAGCCACCACACCCAGCCGAGGTAGTAAGTTTTATGTCATGTGTATTTTATTATAATTTAAAACAAACAAAAAAATTGACTGGGTGTGGTGGCTCACACCTGTAATCTCAGCACTTTGGGAGGCTAAGGCGAGTGGATCACCTGAGGTCAGGAGCTTGAGACCAGCCTGGCCAATATGGCAAAACCCCGTCTCTACTAAAAATATGAAATTAGCTGGGCATGGTGGTTCATGCCTGTAATCCCAGCTACTCAGGAGGCTGAAGCAGGAGAATTGCCTGAGCCCGGGAGGCAGAGGTTGCAGGTAGCCGAGATTGTACTGCTGCACTCCAGCCTGGGCAACAGAGCAAAACTCTGTTTCAAAAATAAAATAAAATCAAACAACAAATCTCATGACCCACATCAAAAGGCATAGGCCAGGGGTGCCTTTCTTATGACACACAAAACGCTCACTTTTTTTCCTTTTAAAAATAAAAATATAACTTTTTATTAAATAGCTAAACATAGACAACATTAGCAAAATGCTTTTTAAAGAAATATGATTCACAGAATATGCTTTAAAAAATTAACACTCAAGCACAATTTGATCTTTTCTCATTAACCCTTCACTAATATCAAACAGGTGTCATCATTTTTATAAGACTATTTACTGAATGCTTAAGCGCAAAGAAGAATGCCAAGTACATAAATGTGCATTAATTCATCTACTCTTCCTGACACCAGGAAGTAGATTTTAATATGATACTTAACTCACTTCTCAGAATTAGAACTGAGGCGTAGAGATAAAATAACTTGTCCAAAGCCACAAACCTGGTGTCAGAGTTGAGACCCAATCTAGTCTTCTGACTCCAGAATCGATGCTGTCTCTATTAAAACACAACGGTTCTCAAGGAACATGAAAACAGCCATTCTCCCATCAGCTAGGAGCCTGTTTAAACAAATCCACCCCAAAAAGCTTTCTCTTAGTATTCTCTACTAATAGTTTGCAAACTGTCTTCCAAAAATAATTTTTAAGTCTGCATCCTTTACAACAACAACAAAAAAAAACCTTCAAACAATTCAGTGTGAGTACCTTTTTTTAGTAGAATGTGGTTTTGGAGCAGAGGCAGATGATGAGTTATTGGCCATGTCTTACATCTTTCAAGTCCTCTTCTGTAAAATCCGACAACTCAGAAGTGGTAAGGAGCAGAAACACGGCAGGTCCCTGTTTTTTATACATGGCCCTTCCAGACATAGATCTCGCCTCCGCCACCATCTCTGCAGAGTCCTCTAGTTCCTTCTGAAATAGAACGGTCATCCTAACAGCAATGATTCTGGTTTAGCAGGGGGGATATTTGAAGCAGGTGCCTTTGGAGGAAGTGGACCCCTCCTAGAGGCCAGGCTCCCAACAGCTGGAGTTTGTGTTTTGCGACTCCACACTGACCACTATTGACTGCACTAACGTTGGTTCTCCAGGACACCTTTGGAAATGAGACAAACAGATCCTCATTGAGTCTTGGCCAGTCTCCTGATCTATCTTTTTTTTTTTTTTTTTAAGATGGTCTTGCTCCGTCACCCAGGCTGGAGTGCACTGGCACAATCACTGCTCACTGCAGCCTCTGACTTCCCAGGCTCAAGCAATCCTCCTACCTCAGCCTCTTGAGTACCTGGAACTACAGGCATGTGCCACCATGCTTAGCTAATTCTTTTGTATTTTTTGTAGAGGTGGGGTCTCACTATGTTGCCCAGGCTGGTCTCACATTCCTGGACTCAAATGATCCTTCCACCTCGGCCTCCCAAAGTGCGGGGATGAGCCATGAGCCACCACAGACAGCCTTGGCTGTTCTCTTGAATGAACGGGATTACAATCTGAGGGTCTCAGGCTGGCCCTTTCTTGCCTTCTGGGTGGACTGGAAGCAGGGACAGCCAGTCTGCACAGAGTGCACGTCGCAGCAAGCACACCGAGGGGATGCCTGGCTTCTTGCTGGTTTTCCCGTTCCTACTTAAAGTCCCTTCCTGAGTCACAGTTGTATTCCTGGCCTTAGATCTCATATGTTCCTGAATCTTTTAAATAAATTCTTCTCTTTGGCTTAAACTATTTCCAGATGATTTGGGTACATGTCATAACGGAATCCTAACTGATACACTATTAAATTCATTTCTTCATGACTTGTATGACCACTGGAGTTAATTTGTCCTATTGTTGTCCGGATTCAAAGAACAGAAAAGAATCTCCAGCGAAGTGTGGCCCACCAGCATGAAGAGGAAAAGCTCTTCAAGACATGAGGACCAAAAACAGACCCCATCCCGCCATGCTCCTCTAGAAAATGTGCAACAACATAATATATATAAAACACTGTTTAGTTGCCAAAGAGGTCAAATGTTGAACTATGGACAGTAATGGCATTCAAATGCATTCAACTTTAATACTGCATCTGTCTGCAAAAACGAAAACAAAGCAAGTAAAGTTCCTTGGTTAAAAATAGTGCTTTTTAATTGGCTGGGCCCAGTGGCTCATGCCTGTAATCCCAGCACTTTGGGAGGGCAAGGCAAGCGGATCACCTGAGGTCAGGAGTTCGAGACCAGCCTGGTCAACATGGTGAAACCTTGTCTCTACTAAAATATAAAAATTAGCCAGGTGTGGTAGCACACGCCTGTAATCCCAGCTACTCAGGAGGCTGAGGCAGGAGAATCACTTGAACCAAAACAAACAAACAAAAAAAATAGTGCTTTTTAAAGCAAACAGGTAAGGGCAAGGGAAAAGACCTTGACTGGGAGGCAAGGAGTAAACTTAAAGGGAAAACAGCATCCCACAGATGTGCCCTTGAGGTTGAGGCCAAGCCAGAGAGGGTGGTTCCCTACAAATTCATCTGGACCCCTAGGGAACGGAGAAAAGTTCAGAAATCCTAAGCTTTAATACGAGGGAGAAGGAAGAGGGCAGGGAGTCATTTTCTTTCTTTTCTTTTCTTTTCTTTCTTTTTTTTTTTTTTTAGACAGAGTCTCACTCTGCCGCCAAGACTGGAGCACAGTGGTGTGATACCAGTGCGCTGCAACCTCTGCCTCCCAAGTTCAAGCAATTCTCCTGCCTCAGCCTCCCAAGTAGCTGGGACTACAGGCATGCGCCACCACACCCAGCTAATTTATTTTTAGTAGACATGGGATTTCGCCATGTTGGTCAGGCTGGTCTCGAATTCCTGACCTCAACTGATCTGCCCGCCTCAGCCTCCCAAAGTGTTGGGATTATAGGCATGAGCACTGCGCCCGGCCCATTTTCTTAGATTAAGAAGAAACACCTCCCTTGGTCCAAGGCAGTCGCCTCACACTCCATAAATAAACCATGCTGATTCAAATCTGAATGGCTTTACTCAGCTCTCACCAAGCCTGCAAGGTCTTCCCTTCTCCTGCCTACTTAATCCAGTCCCAGCCATCCCTTAACACCTAGTATAAAAGGTTCCTTCCTCGCTGTCATCTTTCTGATGTCCCTCTCAACCAGACTCCCATTGCACAGAGAATCACAGCTGGAATGGCCCTGATGGAAAGCATCCAACTTGGCCATCCTTCCCGCTGAAGCTCTTGATTACGTGTCTGATGTTGACTGTTGTTTTAGGGGTGTTGGCATTGTTGAGATGGTAACTCTCCAAATAGTGCAAGAACAGAACACAAAGAAGTTCCCTCCTCCTGTGAGTGATCAAGCCCCAGCCATCTGGAGAAACCAAGGTGAAAAAGTGACTGAGAAGCGTGTCAACAGATAAATTACCCAACTTAGCAAGCCATACTCGCAGAACGGGATCTTCTCTTTACAGAGATCCCATATTTTCCATGAAAGCACCTTTATTATCATCACCTGCTGAAAACAGAATGGGTAGAGAGAGATAGGGAAAGAAAAATATAAATGACCAATGATCTAATTTGCCAGCAGATATGCCCAGAAATGACTGTCCTGGAGGAACAGCTGGGAGGTGCGATGACTGCTCACAGCCCCACCGACATCGCAGTGTGACCGTCTGTGTGAGCTCCCAGTCAGCGTCCAAAAAGTCAGTCCCACCTGCACATGGATGCTGCCCAGAACATTTGGCCAAGAGGGGTCTCTGTATTCAGCTCCAGATGCTGACATCGGCTGGTGGTGATTCTGACCCCCTCACCCTCACCCTGTTTGGGTCTTAACACCTGCAGGGTCTCAGCTGTTCCTAGGCCTCAAAACAGTAACCAGGAGTCAAGGCATAAAGCTGGGTGGCCCTGACCGCTCCTTGCTGGGGGAACTGACTTCTCTGAAGGCAGAAGACATGGATTAACAAAGCCTGAGGATACAGAATATTTGAAATCCACACAGAAACTTGGTGCCCTTCCTGTCACCGCGGAATTAGCCTTGGGGTTTACAGTCACACACTGGATACTGATATTTTAGTCAATGATGAACCGCATATGCAACGGTGGTTTTTTTTTTTTTCTTCTTTTTCTTTTTTCCTGAGACAGGTTCCCACTGTCACCCAGGCTGGAGTGGGAATGCAGTGTGGCACACTCTCAGTTCAATGCAGCCTCGACCTCCCAGGCTCAAGCAATCCTCCCACCTCAATCTCCCGAGTAGCTGAGACTATAGGCATGCATCACCACGCCCAGCTAATTTGTGTATTTTTTGTAGAGACAGGGGTTTCACTATGTTGCCCAGGCCGGTCTCAAACTACTGGACTCAAGCAATCTGCCCATTCCAGCCTCCCAAAGTGCTGGGATTGCAGGCATAAGCCACCACGCCCAGCCTGCAACAGTGGCTCTATAAGGTTATAATACAGTATATTTTCTGTACCTTTTCTATGTTTAGATGTGTTCAGATACACAAATACATACCATTATGTTATAGTTGCCTACAGTATTCAGCACAGTAGCCTGCTGTACAGGTTTGAACTGCTCGCCATATAGCATTGGTGTGCAGTAGGCTGTGCCATCTAGGTTTGTGTAAGTGCACTCGGTGATGTTTGCACAATGACTAAATCACCTAATGATGCATTTCTTAGAACATACGTATTCCCATCATTAAGCGACGCATGACTATATTTCTATTAATGATCCTGCCATCTTCTTCCCCATGCTCCAGACTTGCTGATCATCTTGGATTCCACCTTTTTTTTTTTTTGAGATGGATTCTCACTCTCACTCAGGTTGGAGTGTAGTAGTGAGATCTTGACTCTCTGCAACCTTCACCTCCCGGGTTTAAGCAATTCTCCTGCCTCAGCCTCCCAAGTAGGTGGGACTACAAGTGCACACCACCACGCCTGGGTAATTTTTGTATTTTTAGTACAGATGGGGTTTTGCCATGTTGACCAGCCTGGTCTCCTGACCTCAGGTGATCCACCCACCTCAGCCTCCCAAAGTGCTGGGATTACAGGCATCAGCCACCGTGCCCAGCCGAAATTTTCTTTTTAAAAAGCAGACTATTTTCTCCAGGTAGTAACAGAAGAGGAAGTCAGGTACTCAAAATAGGAGGGGGATTTGATGCACTGTTGCTAGATTGGAAATGGAGGAAAGGACCAGAGAGTGGCCTCTAGGAGTGGAGAGCAGCACCCTGAGGACAGCCAGCAGGGAAACCGGGGCCTCATCCTACAGCTGAAAGGATGGAATAGACCCCGTGAGCTCGGCAGTGGGTTCTTTCCTGGAACCTCTGGATGAGTGCCTGGCCAGCTCACACCTTGATTTCAGCCTTTCCAGGTCCTGAGCAGAGGGCCCGGTAGAGCCTGCCTGGACTTCTGACCTACGGAACTGTGAGATGATAAATGGACGCTGGTTTAAGCTGCCACATTGTGTGGGCATATGTTACGCAGCAATAGAAAACTAATATAGTCTCCTAACTGGGGCCAGTTACCAAAACCAGACATTTCACGGGCAGAGGTGAGTCTCCACGACTAACTATGTCTTCTTCACACATCTCCTTCCCCTCTAGAAGCCTTCCCAGCCCCAGTGGGTCCTCTGTCACTGAGTATCTCCCACTCCCTTGGCCCTGGGCAAACACTGCCTGTAGGCAGGAATTCCCTGCTCCTCTTTGACTTGACCTTATTCTTATTCTCCAAAGCACCCAACACAGAGCAGGCACACAATAAATATTTGCTGATTCCGCCATTTTCTTTCAGCTCCTGTGGCCAGCAAGACCAATGAAGGGGTTCAAAAACTGCCTGGCCACAAGCAGACAGAAAGCCTTTCCCATCAGACTCTGGCTTTGTGACTTCCCGGGATTCACAAAACGCTTGGATGGTAACATGCCATTTCTGAAGCTTGATCTTTTTTTTTTTTTTTTTTTTTGAGGCGGAGTCTCACTCTGCCACCCAGGCTGGAGTGCAGTCGTGTGATCTTGGCTCACTGCAACCTTTGCCTCCTGGGTTCAAGCAATTCTCCTGCCTCAGTCTCCCAAGTAGCTGGGACTACAGGTGCACACCACCATGGCCAGCTAATTTTTTGTATTTTAGTAGAGACAGGGTTTCACCCTGTTGTCCAGGCTGGTTGTGAACTCCTGAGCTCAGGCAATCCACCCGCCTCAACTTCCCAAAGTGCCGGGATCACAGGTGTGAGCCACCGTGCCCGGTCGCTTGGCCTTTGATTAATATTGACCAGTCATGCTTTCAAGCTCCATTTGTGTGAATCATGTCCTGGGTTTTTACGCTGATGTGCAACTGACTTTGTAAAACAAAGGAAGTAAGAATGAGGTCTCACAAATGCATTACTTGTATTTTGTTCAACAATAAACTTATCCCGAATGTCTCTTGTGTCCATGCACCAAGCTCAACCCTGGAGACAGACAAAAAAACTAGAGTGACCCTTACTCTAGAGCTTTAATCAAAGTAACCCCTGATCACAGAGGTCATGGTGGAGTCTGTGACAGTTTGGAAACCCGAGACCAGATTTCCTCAAGTCAGACAAATGAGTGACAACAGAATCAGGCCTTCTACAGGCAGACAACGGGTGGGGTTCCCTACTGTGTTCTTCCCTGCCCCCACGACTCTGGGTCTGTCGTCTGTGCCCCACCCTGGACCTCAATAACATGTATATGACGTCACTGTCTAGATGTGCAACAGCCTTGGCAAATTTCATTCAGAGCCCTCAAACACAGATTAAAAACTAAATCCAGGCCACAGTGGCTCATGCCTATAATCCCAGCACTTTGGGAGGCCAAGGCAGGTGGATCACTTGAGGTCAAAGATTTTGAGACCAGCCTGGGCAACATGGTGAAACTCTGTCTCTACTAAAAATACAAAAATTAGCCGGGGGAGGTGGCAGGTGCCTGTAATCACAGGTGCCTGTAATCCCAGCTACTCAAGACGCTGAGGCACGAGAATCCCTTGAACCCAGGAGACAGAGGTTGCAGTGAGCCAAGATTACGCCACTGCACTCCAGCCTGGGTGACAGCACAAGACTCTGCCTTAAAAATAAATTAATTAATTAAAAATAAATGCATAGCATTTGCACAGGCCCTTATAGTTTACAAGGCAGTGTCATATTCATTATCAGTTAATCCTCCTAAGGAGCCCAAGAAATTAGGTGGGGTAGAGATTATTATTATTATTATTTTTTTTTTTTTTTTGAGGTGGAGTCTCGCTGTGTCCCCCAGGCTGGAGTGCAGTGGCCGGATCTCAGCTCACTGCAAGCTCTGCCTCCCGGGTTTACGCCATTCTCCCGCCTCAGCCTCCTGAGTAGCTGGGACTACAGGTGCCCGGGCCACCTCCTGCTAGTTTTTTGTATTTTTAGTAGAGACGTGGGTTTCATCGCGGTTACCCAGGATGGTCTCTATCTCCTGACCTCGGATCCACCCGCCTCGGCCTCCCAAAGTGCTGGGATTACAGGCTTGGTTTCATCACTCGGCCTATTATTGTTATTTTTGAGACGTGAGTTTGCTCTGTTGCCCAGGCTGGAGTGCAGTGGTGTGATCTCGCCTCACTGCAAGCCCATCTCCGGTTCACGCATTCTTCCTGCTCCTCAGCCTCCTCCTCTGGAGGCTGGGACCACAGGCACCCGCCATGCCCGGCTAATTTTTTTTTTTTTTTTTTTTTTTTTTTGTATTTTTAGTAGAGACGGGGTTTCACCGTGATAGCCAGGAATGGTCTCGATCTCCTGACCTTGTGATCCACTCCCCTCAGCCTCCCAAAGTGCTGGGATTACAGGCGTGAGCTACCGCGCCCGGCCTAGGTGGGGTAGAGATTATTATCTCTGTTTCACAAATAAGAAAACTGATGCTCACAGACTAGAAGGGATTTACCCAAGTCACACAGTGTTCTTCTCTTTTTACCACTTGGATCTACTCTTGGGACTAGATCTGAATTCAAATGGAGATGGGCCAAGCTCAAGCTGACCTTAGTAGCTGATGATCTGAGAGTTCAAAGAACTCACATCTTTCTTATCTCACTTGGTTCTCAGAACAATCCCATCAGGTTAACAAAGCAAATAATGTCACCAGAGATTGCATCAGAACTAATCCCCGATTCTGATTCCAATGCTGTTTCCATACACCAGAGGAGGCCTTCCCAGCACTCACATTCTACTGTTGCTCCTTTGGTCTTAAAGGGTCAAAACCAAAAGAAGACTGACACCCTTCTTTTGTGTGTCCACACAAGTCCTACTTAAAATGACTTTTAATCTCACTATGCGTTCCTTTGCCAAAAACTGGCCCTACAAACAACCCTTCTCCCTTCTGGTTTTAGGATTACTTTACTGTCACCCACTCAAGCGGGAGTGCAGTGGGGCCATCATAGCTCACCGCAGCCTCAACCTCCTGGGCCAAGGGATCCTCCCACCTCAGCCTCCTGAGTAGCTAGAACTACAGGCATGAACCACCACACCCAGCTAATTTTTTTTTTTTTTTTCTTTTTGAGATAAAAGTCTCGCTTTGTCGCCCAGGCTGGAGTGCAGTGGTGTGATCTTGGCTTACTGCAATCTCCGCCTCCTGGGTTCAAGCCATTCTCCTGCCTCAGCCTCATGAGTAGCTGGGATTACAGGCATGCACTACCATGCCCAGCTAATTTCTGTATTTTTAGTAGAGATGGGGTTTCACCATGTTGGTCAGGCTAGTCTCAAACTCCTGACCTTGTGATCCGCCCGCCTCAGCCTCCCAAAGTGCTAGGATTACAGGTGTGAGCCACCACGCCTGGCCAACACACTGCTAATTTTTTAATTTTTATTTCTTGTATTTTTATTATTTTATTATTTGTATTGTTTTATTTGTTGCCCAGGCTGGTCTCGAATATCTGGCCTCAAATTTCTGGCCTCAAAGGAACCTTCTGCCTCAGCCTCCCAAATCACTGAGATTACAAGCATGAGCCATGGCGCCCAGCCTAGAACTGATTCTTTAGGACTCAAATACCAGAGGGAATAGAATCTGTTCACTCGTTTAGCAAACATTTTCTGAACAGAATAACACTCTAAGCTAGTCATCAGGAGTGAGGGAAATGAATCAGATATAGTCCCTGCTAACAAGATGCTCACAGTCTTGTGGAACAGATGAAAACACTCATAAATACATGATGAGATAAAATAAATATCACAATAAAGTTGTAAACAAAGCACTGCAGAGGAACACAGAAGACAGCAACAATCCTAACTGATGAGAAAAAAGTGTCTTCATGAAAAAATAGGCATTTGGGCTGGGCCGTGAAGGATGAATAGGGACTCTTGATGAGTAGGAAGATGCAGACTGAGAAAAGAGCATAAACATTTGGATGATAGGGATGTCTCCCCAGGAAGGCCACATAAAGTGCTGCTTGGCCCCCAACACCACACTAAGACTAGCTGGGATCCAGCTCAGACCCTCAGGCTAGATCTAGGTGGATCCAACTCCAAACTTGAGGAAACCCAAGACACCTAGAAACAACTAGACACCACTTGCTCCTTTTTTTTTTTCTTTTGTTGAGATAGGGTCTCACTCTGTTGCCCAGGCTGGAGTGTAGTGGCACCATCTCAGCTCACTGCAACCTCCTCCTCCCAGGTTCAAGAGATTCTCCTCCCTCAGCCTCCCAAGTAGCTAGGATTACAGGCGTGTGCCACCACATCTGGCTATTTTTTGTATTTTTAGTAGGGATGGTGGGGATTCACCATGTTGGCCAGGCTGGTCTCAAACTCCTGACCTCAAGTGATCTGCCTGCTTTGGCCTCCCAAAGTGCTGGGATTACAGGCATGAGCCACTGCGCCCAGCCACTTGCTCCCTTTTCTAGGGCTCTGCAGTATCTACAGCCTGTACCATTAATTTTTTTTTTTTTTGGAACTGAGTTTCACTCTGTCACCCAGGCTGGAGTGCAACAGCATGGTCTCGGCTCACTGCAACCTCCGCCTCCCAGGTTCAAGCAATTCTCCCGCCTCAGCCTCCCAGGTAGCTAGGACAACAGGCACATGCCACCACACCCGGCTAATTTTTGTATTTTTAGTAGAGACAGGGTTTCACTATGTTGGCCATTCTGGTCTTGAAGTCCTAACTTCGTGATCTGCCCACCTCAGCCTCCCAAAGTGCTGAGTTACAGGCGTGAGCCACTGCGCCTGGCCTCAAATTCTTTTTTTTTTTTTTTCTTTTTTGCAACAGGGTCTTGCTCCATCACCCAGACTGGAGTGCAGTGGCGCGATCACGGCTCACTGTAGCCTCAACCTCCTGGGCTCAAGCAATTCTCCCACCTTAGCCTCTCAAATAGCTGGGACCACAGGCACATGCAACCAAGCCTGGCTAATTTTTTTTTTTTTTTTTTTTTTGAGATGGAGTTTCCCTCTGTCACCCAGGCTGGAGTGCAGTGGTGAGATCTTGGTTCACTGCAACCTCAGTCTCCTGGGTTCAAGTGATTCTCCTGCCTCAGCCTCCCCAAATAGCTGGGACTACAGGCGCATGCCATCATGCCCAGCTAATTTTTTTTGAATTTTTGGTAGAGACAAGGCTTCACCATGTTGGCCAAGCTGGTCTCGAACTGTTGACTTCAGGTGATCCACCTGCCTCAGCCTCCCAAAGTGCTGAGATTACAGGCGTGAGCCACTGCGCCTGGCCAATTTTTGTATTTTTTGTAGACAGGATTTCACCATGCTGCCCAGGTTAGTCTCAAACTCCTGAGCTGAAGCCATCCACCCACCTTGGCCTCCCAAAGTGCTAGGATTACAGGCATGAGCCACCGTGTCCGGCCTGTATCACCAAATTCTAAACACCCTTTTAACTACTCTCATTTTCTTTTCTATAATTAGCTCTTGTGTTTTGCTTTCCCAACTACTCTAAAATACCAGTCTCCTGATTCCTTGAGAACATAGCCAGGGGGTGTATCTATCCTGTCGCAGCTACTATCAGGCTAGGCACACCATAGGCACTCCCAATCTATTTGTTGACTGCTAAAGTCTACAGGTCTAAGAATCATAAGATGGACAGGGCACGGTGGCTCACACCTATAATCTCAGCACTTTGAGAGGCCGAAGTGGGGTGGATCACCTGAGGTCCAGAGTTCAAGACCAGCCTGGCCAACATGGTGAAACCCTGTCCCTACTAAAAATACAAAAATTAGCCAGGCGTGGTGGTGGGAGCCTGAGGCAGGAGAATCTCATGAACCCGAGAGGCAGAGGTTGTAGTGAGCCGAAATTATGCCATTGCATTCCAGCCTGGGTGACAAAGCGGGACTCTCTCTCAAAAACAAATAAACAAACAAACAAAAAAGAATCACAAGATGACTGTTTTACAAACAATAAGAGCAAGAAGAGGCAGGATGTGTAACCTTGGCCAGGAACAGAAACAGTGAAGGAATTAGAAGAAGGGATGTACTTCTGGTTTTTGGATTACATTTTATAGAAATGGTCTAAATTTAGGTCAAGGTACTCAGACTGGCTCAATGACTGCCCTGTATCTCACCTTCTGCTCTTAGACCAAGGTCAGAAACTCAGTCTTTAAACCATTTTCCTACTTCCTGTTCATCAACATCTTCCAATGAGACCTGGTGTCTCATCTTTCCTCCTGGAAAGAGTAATGGGAAGGATGGCATAGACGCCAGTACCAATCTGAAGACCTCAAATCCAACGCCAGAGGAGAGAGGGGGCTGGAGGTGGGGGTGGGAAGGACTCTGAGACAGATAACAGCTTCCTCCTAGTTGGTCTCCAATGAGCTGAGTCTCATCTGAAGTAAGACTTCAGGGATGAACAGAACAGATAAACAGGGAAATTGGATTGGTTCAAAACACAAACAGGTCACCGTCCCCCAAGGATGGGTCATGAGCAAGCAATCAGGACAATCAGCTAGGAGTAGGGTGGGAGGAGGCAGGTACGAAAAGCACCAAAGCAGCCGGGCATGGTGGCTCACGCCTGTAATCCCAGCACTTTGGGAGGCCAAGGTGGGTGGATCACGAGGTCAAGAGTTTGAGACCAGCCTGGCCAACATGGTGAAACCCCATCTCTACTAAAGATACAAAAAATTAGCCAGGCATGGTGGCACATGCCTGTAGTCCCAGCTACTCGGGAGGCTGAGGCAGGAGAATCGCTTGAACCCAAGAGGCGGAGGTTGCAGTGAGCCGAGATCACGCCACTGCACTCCAGCCTGGCTAACGGCGAGACTCTGTCCCAAAAAAAAAAGATACAAAAAAAAATGAGCTGGGTGTGGTGGCGTGTGCCTGTAATCCCAACTATCTGGGAGACTGAGGCAGGAGAACCACTTGAACCCAGGAGGCCAGAGGTTGCAGTGAGTCGAGATTGCGCCATTGTACTCAGGCCTGGGCAACAGCATGAGACTCCATCTCAAAAAAAAAAAAAAAAAAAGAAACAGAGAGAGAGATAAAGAAAGAAAGAAGAAAAAAAAAAAGAAAAGAAAACACCAAAGCACTGGTGGGTTCAGGAGCATAAAACTTTGGTTTTAGGGATTATCTAGAGCAATTCTCTTCTGTAATACCCTAGTTGAGGTCCTCAAACTTTCCTGTAATAGTCTAACCTTCTTGTAATTGGTGTCTCTCTCTTCATCTTTGACCCTTTTAATTCATCCTCCACATTGCAGCCACAGTGATCTTTCTACAACACAGATCTGATCACGTCTTGCTGCCTTCAGGATAAGGTCCGAAGTTCACATGTTCTACCAAGGCCCTTGACTCCTGAGACCAGACGGACCTTCAAATCTTGTCTCTCTTCACCCTCACCCTCTTCTACATTCCTCTGACAATATTCCCCAGAGATGCAACAGACTTACTCCAATCAGCCAAAGGAATTCCAGTTTCAAGGGCTAGCTCAAATGTCATCTCTTCAATTAAATCTAACCTGACTCAATCATTTCCCCTAGGATATTAGTTTCTCTTCCATACTTCAAAACACCTTAGTGCAGTATTACATTCATTACCCTGACTTGTATTCATTTACAGAGACTGAGAGACCATCATGGTGAGGGATAGATTTGGATTTCTCATAACCCTCTCTGTCCTTAGTTATCACAGCAGAAGTCAGGGGACCCAGAAAAAAAAAAAAAAAAAAAAAAAGTTTAAGCCTTGTGCAGTGGCACGTTCCTGTAATCCAAGCACTTTGGTTGGCCAAGGCAGGAGGATCGCTTGAGCCCAGGAGTTGGAGACCAGCCTGGGCAAGATGGTGAGATCCTACCCCTAAAAAAAAAAAAAATTTTTTTTTTTTTTTTTAATTAGCCAGGTGTGGTGGGACTGTAGTCCCAGATTCCTAAAGAGGCTGAGGTGGGAGGATTGCTTGAGCCCATGATGGCATCACTTCACTCTAGCCTGGGCAACAAAACAAGACTCTGTCTCAAAAAAAAAAAAAAAACTTTACTTAAAGAATGAATGCTCTTAGACCAGGTGTGGTGGCTCACGCTTGTAATCCCAGCACTTTGTGAGGTCAAGGCAGGTGGATCACCTGAGGTTAGGAGTTCGAGACCAGCCTGGCCAACATGGTGAAACCCTGTCTACTAAAAATACAAAAATTAGCCAGGTGTGGTGGCATGCACCTATAATCCCAGCTACTCAGGACGCTGAGGCAGGAGAATCGCTTGAACCCGGAGGGTGCAGGTTGCAGTGAGTCAAGATCATGCGACTGCACTCCAGCCTGGGCAACAAGAGCGAAACTCCATCTCAAAAAAAAAAAAAAATCGAATGATCTTCCTTTATAAACACACAGTGAGCTCCTGGAAGAGCCCAAGTGAGACCTGGGTCATCTGATATCCAGATCAGGGCACTGCTTTCTGAGGCTACTGATTCTGCCTGTTCTCCATGGCCATCCAGCTGGATGGCTCCTCACTGACCTGGACTTTGAAACATCAGTATGGTGACAGGCATTTGCAAAAGCAGGAACCCAAACTGCTGTCTCTAAGGAGAGCCTCTGTGCCTGTCCTAAGGAAGTGTTTTGATTCCCA
The DNA here is from genome assembly GCF_008728515.1 of Papio anubis. Taxonomy (NCBI): domain Eukaryota; kingdom Metazoa; phylum Chordata; class Mammalia; order Primates; family Cercopithecidae; genus Papio; species Papio anubis. The sequence goes on along the minus strand of NC_044993.1, from coordinate 69,808,512 downwards.
AGGGCTTTAAGCTGCACTGTAGGCGGCCACAGAGCAGGTGAGTCATCCCAGCCCACACCCGTTCTCTGCTGAAGGGCCCTAGCATCTGTGTGACTTGGGTGTGATGGGAAATAGGTGCTCTAAACTGACTGGGGTCCCAGGGAGGAAGGACTGCCATTATGGCCAAGGTCTCCCTCATCCCCAGTGGTGAACACAGGAGGAGTGATGGCCTTCGTTGATCAGAACAAACATAAAGGGACTTGGGAGCACAAGTGGTGGCCTCAGAAAAGCTGCAGCATGTGATAAAAGTCAAAGGACACAGCTCACCACTCTGCTGGGCCCCATCTGGACAGTTGAATACGTGGGGTCTGGGGGGCCTTTTACCTAAGCAGCCTGTTCCCCACTGCCTGCCCTCATAGGTGCCTCTTCACTTCCCCACATTCAAAGCTCTCTTGCCAGACGCAGTGGCTTATGCCTCTAATTCCAGCACTTTGGGAGGACAAGACAGGTGGATTAACTGAGGTCAGGAGTTCGAGAGTACCCTGGTCAACATGGTGAAACCCTGTTTCCACTAAAAATACAAAAATTAGCTAGGCATGGTGGCACGTGCCTGTAGTCCCAGCTACTCAGGAGGCTGAGACAGGAGAATCGCTTGAGCCTGGGAAGTGGAGGTTGCGGTGAGCCAAGATCACACCACCGCACTCCAGCCTGGGTGACAGAGTGAGATCCTGTCTCAAAAAAAAAAAAAAAACCAAAAAACAAATTTGAAGCTCTCAAGGAAAACACAAGGAATTTCTCCCTAGGAGTGCCCTACTATCACCCTAGACTCAACCAGGACATTTATCGTACAGCTGAATATTGGTTTTTTTTGTTTTTTTTTTTTTGAGACGGAGTCTCGCTCTGTCGCCCAGGCTGGAGTGCAGTGGCCGGATCTCAGCTCACTGCAAGCTCCGCCTCCCGGGTTCACGCCATTCTCCTGCCTCAGCCTCCCAAGTAGCTGGGACTACAGGCGCCCACCACCGCGCCCGGCTAGTTTTTTGTATTTTTTAGTAGAGACGGGGTTTCACCAGGTTAGCCAGGATGGTCTCGATCTCCTGACCTCGTGATCCGCCCGTCTCGGCCTCCCAAAGTGCTGGGATTACAGGCTTGAGCCACCGCGCCCAGCCTGAATATTGTTTTTAAGCAAAGTTAAAGGAAGACATCTTCACTTTACAAACCCTTTTCCCCATAAAGGGCTCCCCTGATGTGTGTATTCGCTGGCGGCTTGCTAGTTTAAGGTCCTGGAGAGATTCAAGTACTAATGCAGAATAATCCCTGCCTCCCACAACAAGGAAAATTAATTACATGCCCAGATTACTGTAACACGGGGAGTAACGTAAGAAATCCTTCAGGGAAGGGTAACAAAGGTAAGTTTGGGAATCTGGAGGCAAATGAGATCCAAGGGAGACAACGGCGGAGGTGGCATTTGAACTGGGCTTGGATGTTGCCATTCAGAAACAGATGAAATGGCCTCCCAGATGGAGGAGCCATCAGCAGCAAAGGAATAGATGGATGGAAGTTGACAGACGATGGATGGAATGAAATGTTAGGCACTCCACATGGAAACCCACGAGGGTGAGCTGAAACAGCACCTTCCACACACCCGAGCCCCAGGGATACAGGTAACGGCACAAGGAAAAGGCTCTGACTCACAAAGGTACAAGTTAAACCCAAATACTGCAGCAGCAGGGTTTATTCTTTCTTTGTTTTTCAAGACAGGGTCTTGCTCTGTCGCCCAGGCTGGAGCACAGTGGCCCGATCACAGCTCACTGCAGCCTCGACCTCCCGGGCTCAAGTGATTCTTCCACCTTGGACTCCCAGGCAGCCAGGACTAAAGGCGTGCACCACCATGCCCAGTTAATTTTTTATTTTTATTTTCATTTTGAGACAGAGTCTTGCTCTGTCCCCCATGCTGGAGTGCAGTGGCACAATCTCGGCTCATTGCAAGCTCCGCCTCCCGGGTTTATGCCATTCTCCTGCCTCAGCCTCCCAAGTAGCTGGGAGGACAGGCGCCCGCCACCGCGCCCAGCTAGTTTTTTGTATTTTTAGTAGAGACGGGGTTTCACCATGTTAGCCAGGATGGTCTCGATCTCCTGACCTTGTGATCCACCCGTCTCGGCCTCCCAAAGTGCTGGGATTACAGGTGTGAGCCACCGCGCCCGGCCAAATTCTTTATTTTTTTATTTTTTTGAGGTGGAGTCTCACTTTGTCACCCAGGGTGGAGTGCAGTGGGGCGATCTCCGCTTACTGCAAGCTCGGCCTCCCAGGTTCACACCATTCTCCTGCCTCAGCCTCCCGAATAGCTGGGACCACAGGCGCCCGCCGCCATGCCCGGCAAATTTTTTGTATTTTTAGTGGAGATGGGGTTTCACCGTGTTAGCCAGGATGGTCTCGATTTCCTGACCTCATGATCCACCTGCTTGAGCCTCCCAAAGTGCTGGGATTACAGGCGTGAGCCACCGCGCCTGGCCATGCCCAGCTAATTTTGTTTTTAATTTTTTGTAGACATGGGGATCTCACTGTTGCCCAGGCATAGGGTTTATTCTGAGTGTGAAGTGTGTCAGAATGGACTTTGGGATTAGACCAGAGTTCAAATGCCAGCTCCCCTCTTAACAGCTGTGTAATCTTCCACACATTCCTTAACCAGTCTTAGTTTTCTCAGCTGTGAGCTCTCTGCCTTTTTTACCTAATAAATTGCTATGAAATTAAATGAGATCTAGATATGAAGCATCTGGCACAGCATGTCAGGCACATAGCATGTGATCAATATATATCCGGTTCCTTTTCTATGCTTGAGGGGCTTAGATTATGAACAACAACTGAAAGACTTCATGGGACCCTCTAGGAAAGAAGAGGCCAGTAAAAAGGGGAAAAGGCAGTAAAGCAAGAGGAAGGCATGGAAGAAATGGCTCGGCGCTTTCCAGCAGAGGTTTCTGCTCCACAGCAGGCCACTTGCAGGGTGCTGGTGAAACACTCACCAAACTGGTTGTTGGTTCATCCCTGAACACTGTGTTCCAGCAGCAGCACCAGTAATGCAATTAGCAGAACTGAGCTCGTGGGTGGAACCGTGGGGATGAGTTGAGCAGGGAGAGAGGTAGCACCTTGGGCTCCTGCCCAGACTGTGGGGGTATTAGGAATCAAGGGGTGGGTAAAGATGGCTTCAGAGAGACTGTTTTTGTTTGCTTGTTTGTTTTGAGACAGACTCTCACTCTGTTGTCCAGGTGGGAGTGCAGTGGTGCAATCTCGGCTCACTGCAACCTCCGCCTCCCGGGCTCAAGCAATTCTCCTGTGTCAGCCTCCCAAGTAGCTGGGATTACAGGTGCCCGCTACCACGCCCGGCTAATTTTTGTATTTTTAGTAGAGACAGGGTTTCGCCATGTTGGCCAGGCTGGTCTCAAACTCCTGACCTCAGGTGATCCGCACACCTCGGGATTATAGGTGTGAGCCACCATGCCCAGCCCAGACTTTTTTAATTCCAAAAGCTAACCTCCACTAGGAAAGTCAAGCACAAGTCCAAGGGTTTTTTTCAGACTTTCATGCCTGCCCTTTTAACCTGAAGAAGCTGGCCTATTACAAGCCGATAGGAGACATAGCAAAAGGCATAGGGCTCATCTCTGCAGAGACCCTCCGAGTCCCATGGAGAAGCCGTCCCGCTAAGGCTCCTCAGGGAGGTTTGCCATCTAACCCTATATATGTCTGCTCCTCATTCATTCATTCATTCCACAAACATTCACAGGGGAACTACTATTCACCAGATAAGACTCTGGATGGGAAGATGTCAGCTTAGCTGTCCATACCTCCGTCCCTCAAGCTGTTTCACTAGTCAGTTTCTTTATCTGTCCAATGGAGGAAACCGGGTTTATGGGAAGACGCAATGAGATAATGGACATGCCTGACACAGACTAAGTGCTCAAGAAATGGAAACTATTTTTACGGTAATAGAAGCAAGGTTGCCTGTGATGCTGGATATCTTTCATTTGCGTCTTCAGGTACGTTCCTCCTTTTCCATCGTGCACCGCACCCTGGAATCGGTCAGTATGCTGTGCATCAAGATGCTCTTGGCCTCTGACTGCCAGCTGGGTTTGGTCCATGTGGAGCCTGGAACCAAAACCAGAGGGAGGGAGAAGGTGGAGACAGGGTTTGGTTTTTATTCCTCCACGTCCCTTTTTCAGTTCCTTGACTTAAAGTCCCAACTCTAATAAGCCTGCCCTCCACACAGCCTGCCTCCAGGTGCAGAGGTGGTAAGATCCCACTGTCACCAGCCCCAGAATATTCCACGTTCCATAGCAGTTTCCCTATATCCTACCTCAAAGCTCCCACTTTAAATGTCCCCAATTTAATCCGTTTTCTGCTGGATCCTGACTAATACACAGGGTGTAGAACAAGGGCAGGCCTGGGAATCGGGAGACCTGAATTTAAGTCTCATCTTTGCCACCAGCTCCCTCTGTGACCCTGGGTCACATTTTTCCATTTCCAGGCCTCAAGTTTCCTCACCTTGAAAATGAGTGGGTTGGCCGGGCGCGGTGGCTCAAGCCTGTAATCCCAGCACTTTGGGAGGCTGAGACGGGCGGATCACGAGGTCAGGAGATCGAGATCATCCTGGCTAACATGGTGAAACACCGTCTTTACTAAAGAATACAAAAAACTAGCCGGGCGAGGTGGCGGGTGCCTGTAGTCCCAGCTACTCAGGAGGCTGAGGCAGGAGAATGGCGTAAACCCGGGAGGCGGAGCTTGCAGTGAGCTGAGATCCGGCTACTGCACTCCAGCCTAGGTGACAGAGCCAGACTCCGTCTCAAAAACAAAAACAAAAAAAAAAAGAAAAAAAGAAAATGAGTGGGTTGGGGCCAGGCACAGTGGCTCATGCTTGTAATCCCAGCCCTTTGGGAGGCTGAGGTAGGAGTATTGCTTGAGGCCAGGAGTTTAAGCCTGGACAACACAGTGAGACCCTGTCTCTAAAAAAAAAAAACAAAACATATACATATATACACACACACACACACATAGATAGATAGATAGGCAGACACAGTTACACACACACACGAATGAGTGGATTGGACTACATGGCTCTTTCATGATCCAATTCCCTGCCACTTCTGGGTGTTAAGTTACAGGAGGAGGACACAGATGAGAATAAAAGCTCCCTAGTGAAGAGGGCAAGGATGGTCAGGTTGGCCACTAAGCAGCTCTCCCCACCCTCCACCCTTGTATCAGCTCATTCTTACCCAGAAGTCACCTAACTCCTTTCCACGGACTTTCCTTCTCCTCTCAGGTCATCAGGGTACCAGATGCCTAAATGATCTCCACTCTAAAGCAACAGCCAAGAAAACCCAGGAAATTAAAAATAAATTCCTTTTCCTTTCAGTAACTCACTGCCCAGCCCTGGGTTAGCTACAGAGGTCCCTTCCCAGGTTCCAGTATACCCAGGGGGCCAAACAGGGAAGCCATTCCACGCTGCCACCAAAACACTCTCACAGGGAGTGATCTGTCTCTGCCCTGGGAAACGCTGGGGACACAGCTGGCTTGCAGGGCAGAAGGAGTGACCTAAACCAGCATCCTGTCAGAAGACATGCAATGCCCTGCATTGAGATCCCTGTCACTGGGCAAGTTTCAAAGAGAGGCCAGGCGGGTACAGTGGCTCATACCTGTAATCCCAGCACAGAGGCTGCGGCGGGAGAATTGCTTGAGATAAGAAGTTTGAGACCAGCCTGGTGACAGAGCGAGAAGCCCAATTTATTGTATTTTTGAGACGGAGTTTCACTCTTGTTGCCCAGGCTGGAGTGCACGGGCATGATCTCGGCTCACTGCAGCCTCCACCTCCTGTTTTCAAGTGATCTTCCTGTCTAAGCCTCCTGAGTAGCTGGGACCACAGGTTTATGCCTCCATACCTGGCTAATTTTGTATTTTTAGTAGAGACGGGTTTTACCATGTTGGTCAGGCTGGTCTCGAACTCCCAATCTCAAGTGATCCACCTGCCTTAGCCTCCCAAAATACTGGGATTACAGGCGTGAGCCACCGTGCCCAGTCAAGTTTTTTGTTGTTTTTGTGTTTGAGACGGGGTCTCGCCTTGTCCGGCAGGCTGGAGTGCAGTGGCGTGATCTCGGCTCACTGCAGCCTCTGCCTCCCGGCTTCAAGCAATTCTCCTGGCCTCAGCCTCCCCGAGTAGCTTCGACTACAGGAGAACGCCACCACACGCGGCTAATTTTTGTATTTTTAGTAGAAACAGGGTTTCACTATATTGGCCAGGCTGGTCTCAAACTCCTGACTTTGTGATCCGCCCGCCTCGGCGTCTCCTAAGAGCTGGGATTACAGGCATGAGCCACCAAGCGTGGCGTTAGCAAAAATTCTTTTAAATAAAAAATTAAGGCCGGGCGCGGTAGCTCAAGCCTGTAATCCCAGCACTTTGGGAGGCCGAGACAGGCGGATCACGAGGACAGGAGATCGAGACCATCCTGGCTAACATGGTGAAACCCCGTCTCTACTAAAAATACAGAAAAACTAGCCGGGCGAGGTGGCGGGCTCCTGTAGTCCCAAGCTACTCGGGAGGCTGAGGCAGGAGAATGGCATAAACCTGGGAGACAGCGCTTGCAGTGAGCTGAGATCCGGCCACTCACTGTACTCCAGCCTGGGTGACAGAGCGAGACTCCGTCTCAAAAAAAAAAAAAAATTAGCCGGGCATAATGATGCACACCTGTTGTCCCAGCTACTGGGAAGGCTGGAGCAGGAGGATCACTCCAGACTGGGAGTTTGAGGCTGCAGTGAGCTGAGATCGGGCTACTACTGCCTTCCAGCCTGGGCGACAGAGCAAGACTCCGTCTCAAAAAAGATAAAAAAAAAAAAAGTAAGAATAAATCAGCCGGGCATGGTGGCGCGCGCCTGTAATTCCAAGCACTCGGGAGGCTGAGGCGGGAGGATCACCTGAGCCCAGGGAGTTCGAGTCTCAAAAAAGAAAAGAAAAAAAAAGGAAGGGAGGGAGGGAGGGAAGGAAGGAAGGAAGGAAGGAAGGAAGGAAGGGAGGGAGGGAGGGAGGGAGGGAGGGAGGGAAGGAAGGGAGAGGCTAATGAGTACTTGATCCTCGAGGGTAAGGCCTTTTCGGTTCCTAAAATGACTGATTCAGGGAGGGAGGGAGAGGCTAATGACTACTTGATCCTGGAGCGTAAGGCCTTTTCAGTTCCTAAATTGCCGGATTCAGGGAACCCCAGGAGCCACAAGAGTCATTCTATTCAGATGATGACCCTCCCTGACCCTCCAGGTTTCGGGAGTTTTCATTCGCCCTAAGGGCTGCCCTTCCGTTTTCAATTACAGGAGGAGAGGGCGGTTCGTTTCTGGCGGGGAAGGGAGGTGACATTCCGGTTGGAGAATCTCCTAAAACTCTCATTTCCTGTTTGCCCTGGGCGCTGGCCTCAGGTGGAAACCTCACCCCAATAACTGAGGGCAGCAGTCGGCCTTGGGTGTTCCTTCCGTCTCCCGTGTCTCCAGAACCTCGCGGACTCAATAGGAAGTCACTGCGCAAGTTCAGGGCTTTTTCGGTCCCGATCGAGGATCTGGAGATCTCGGGGCTTCCCGGTCGTCCGCCCCACTGCCCACGAGGCGGACCGACCTGCGGGGTGAGGCACCGGCAGCGCACGGCAAACCGGGCCTCGGCCTCCTGGCGCCCTCCAAATCGCGCGGTGACGGCCTGAGAGGACAGAGGTTCGCTGCCCTCCCCACCCCACAGGCAGCGCCCGCCAGGCCCGGGAGCTGAGTCCGCGGCATGAGGCGGAGAAGGCTAGGAGCGGCTTCCTCAGCTGAGGGGGCAGGGCTGGCCCTGGCGGCCACGGAGCTTGCGCGCCGCTGGGCTCGGAACCCAGGGACGCGAGCCAGCGCTGGGAGAGGGCGGAGGGGCGGCTCTGCCATCCGGCTCAGGCAGTGGGCGCCTGCCCGCCCCGCCCCGCCCCGCCCCCAGCGCCGAGGCGCCGCCCGCCCCGAGGCTTTCCCGAGCGTAGCGCTCAGGCAGCGCCACCGCTACGCGTCTGCGCCTGCGCTGACCTCAGCCCCGGACTCGGTCCGAAGAGGGCGGCCTGGAGGGGGCGGGGCCGAGCCCAAGCCCGAAGGGAAGGCGGTGCGCATGCGCGAGGCGAGCTGGCCGGTGGGCAATGTGGCACTGCTGAGTGGTCGCGGAATCGATCCCTGTCCGCAGGGTCGGGTAATGGCCCCCTCGGGGACAGCGTGTGAGGATCTGGGCGCGAAGGACAAGGCCAGATACAGCCAGGTGCCCACTTTCCCCACCGTCATGACCCTGGTCCAGAACTGCCCTGCCCCGGGCCTCAGTTTCCCCACTAAGGAGAGGACGCCTGCCGGGGAAATCTGAGGCCCGCCCCAGCCGCGACGTTTTCCTTCAGACGAAGGAAGAGTGGCCGGACCCGGCCGTGGTCACCGAAGCCTCCAGCCCTGTCCTCGCACGGATGCCGGAAGCCCGTCCACGCCGCGCGGGGAGCGGCGGTCCGGGTCCCCCTACAGCCTGGGGGCCCTGTCACCGCGATCTTAATTCCCAAAGGATTCAGAGAAAGGACACATTGGCGCCTGCCTGCGGCGGGCGGGGTCCCCCGGCGAGGCCAGGCCGATGGGGTGGATGGGCTTCTGCTCACGACCGCCTTGTGGGGCGCTGGCATCGAATTGGAGTGGGGCAGCATCGGGGGAGGACAGAGACCCCACGCAGCAGGCCCAGGGGCAGGCGCTCGGCTCCTGCGTGCCACGCTCCGGCCTCCCCAGATCGCCCCAGCACAGCTGCCTGCTGGATCTTCCCTTCTCAGAAACCTGCAGTGGCCTCAGACCCAGACTCCCTGGACTTCCCCTTAAGGCCCACTATTCCCTAATTCATCTCGTCTCACCTTGACTGCTCTTCCATTCCTTTATCCCCGCCATACACAGCGGTCTTCCCTTGCCTGCGTCTGGGCGCCCTCGATCTTCCCCTGTGCTCCATCCCCCTAATCTGTGACCAACCAAACGTGCCCATCCCTCAAAGTGTAGCTAAAACCACTCCTTCTCCAACCAAACTCCATAGCCCCTTAGTGTGTCTCAGTATTCTCAGAAGAGCCCTGAGGTTGTGTCAATTGATTCTTCTCAATAGACAGAATCCATTACATAATTTAACAATTTATATACATTGATCAGGCTTTGCAAATAATTATATTTGCAAACGAGAAAGAAAGTTCTTTGCCGGACCCATGTATCCTGATTTACAATTGTGCGCTGTATCCTTTACTAGATGGCTGCATCCCCCAGGTGAGAGACTATGCCTTAATATGCAGAGTATCTAAATTTTTTTGGAATCCTGGTGAGAAAAAAATTCCGAAGTTTGGAGAAAATGGAAATATAACAAATCTTTTTGCACTCTTCACAATACAAAATCTCATCTTTTAGTGTGTCTGAAAAATATACAGTGCACAATTTGCTGTCAGCTCCAGATTACCACAAATCAATGCGATGGATAGAGTAGAAAGGATATTGGGATGGGTAGGAAACTGGCCTTTTCGTGTGGTTTGTCTTGCATTAGCAGAGTGAATTCAGGCCGAACTCAGGCAAAACTGCACCTCTGTAGATGCAGTTTCCCCATGTTAGATTTGGGTTTAGGAATAGGAAATATCCCTGCCCCCATCTACTTTACAACATCATGGTAAAGATCAAATATGAAAGGGAGATGGAGTTAACATTTTTTTTAAAGTATTTTTTGTTCAGGAAAAATCCTCAATAAATTTTCTAACAAAAATTACTTTTAATATATACATATATATATATTGAGACAAGAGTTTCGCTCTGTCACCCAGGCTGGAGTGCAGTGGTGCGATCTCGGCTCACTGCATCCTCCACCTCCCAGGCTTAAGCGATTCTCTTGCTTCAGCCTACGAGTAGCTGGGACCACCGGCACACACCACCACGCCCAACTAATTTTTGTATTTTTGGCAAAGACGGGGTTTCGCCATGTTGACCAACCTGGTCAGCATTCTACAGACAACCTCATGTCACACCATACTACTCTCAGTTTCTATTTGTTTTGTTTTTTAACTGAGACAGGTTCTTGCTCTGTTGCCCAGGCTGGAGTACAGTGGTGGGATCATGGCTCACTGCAGCCTCTACCTCCCCGGCTCAAGCGATCCTTCAACCTCAGCCACCTGAGTAGCTGGGACTACAGGCGCATGCCACCACACCCAGCTAATTTTGTTGTTGTAGAGAGGTGGTCTCACTGTGTTTCCCAGGCCAGTCTTGAACTCCTGTCCTCAAACGATCTTCCTACCTTGGCTTCCTACAGTGTTGGGATTACAGGCGTGAACCACCTAGCCCAGCCAGTTTCTGTTATTCTAATGCTTTTTTATTGCCTTTACTTTCTTGTGAAGAAAAATTACCTGAGGTGAGAGGATCACTTGAGCCCAGAGGTTTGAGACTAGCCTGGGAAAGATGACAAGACCCCATCTCTCTAAAAAAACACAGCCTGGAGTATAGCGGTACAATCTCAGCTCACTGCAACCTCTGCCTCCTGGGTTCAAGTGATTCTCCTGCCTTAGCCTCCCGAGTAGCTGGGATGACAGGCGCCCTCCACGATGCCTGGCTAATTTTTGTATTTTTAGTAGAGACTGGGTTTCACCATGTTGACCAGGCTGGTCTTGAACTCATGACCTGAAGTGATCTGCCAGCCTCGGCCTCCCAAAGTGCTAGGACTGCAGACATGAGCCACCGCACCCAGCCAAAAAAAAATTTTTTTTAATTAACTGGGTGTGCTGATGTGCACCTGTAGTCCCAGCTAGTTGGGAAGCTGAGCTGAGGCAGGAGGATCATTGGAGGCCAGCAATTCGAGGCTGCAGTCAGCTGTGATTGCATCACGTCACCCAGCCTGGGTGACAGAGTGAGACCCTGTCTCAAAAACCCGCACAGACACCTTTACTCCCCCAAACCCCACTTATTCACTCTGATGGCACACGGGTGATGAGCTCCTGCATGTCAGGCACTGTGCTAAGTACCTGGGCACCTGTTTCCCCACATGCATGGGCTTTACATATGTATTTGCACACACCTTATGCATATAACCATGTGTAACCCCCATGGATTCAGATGATACATCCACTTACCCTTAAAAACACTCCATTCACGCCCCTCACTTTATCTGTTTATCCTGTTTCTGTTTCTGTTTCTCTATCATCTTATGGCAGGCAACGTGAAGATGGTGAGGCTTGTGAAACAGCACAATTTTGAGGCAGATTCTGGCATATTACTTCACGTTTTTTTTTTTTTTTTTTTTTTTTGAGACGGAGTCTCGCTCTGTCGCCCAGGCTGGAGTGCAGTGGCCGGATCTCAGCTCACTGCAAGCTCCGCCTCCCGGGCCCACGCCATTCTCCCGCCTCAGCCTCCCGAGTAGCTGGGACTACAGGCGCCCGCCACCTCGCCCGGCTAGTTTTTTGTATTTTTAGTAGAGACGGGGTTTCACCGTGTTAGCCAGGATGGTCTCGATCTCCTGACCTCGTGATCCGCCCATCTCGGCCTCCCAAAGTGCTGGGATTACAGGCTTGAGCCACCGCGCCCGGCCTACTTCACGTTTATCTTTAAAACAGACCTCCCTCTTCCAGGCAAGAGCTCTGGGTTTCTCCGGGGAAAGGGTGGAAGAGGGACACAGGGTTGGGTGGGTGAACAGGAGTGGCCTTAGTTCGGTCAGGTTGCTCAGTTGCTCAAAGACCGTGGACTGCAGACTCTCCCTTTCTCCCCAGGGCCCAGTTTTTTCCCTTTCAAAACCTGCTCTCTACCTGCGAGATGGCTCACATCTCTAATCCCAACACTTTGGGAGGCTGAGGCAGGAGGGTGGAATGAGGCCAGGAGTTTGAGACCAGCCTGGGCAACATAATGAAACTTCATCCCTACAAAAAAATTTTTTTTCAATTAGTCAGACATGGTGGCATGTGCTTGTAGTCCCAGCTACTCAGAAGGCTGAAGCGGGAGGATTGCTTGAGCCCAGGAGGTCAAGGCTGCAATGAACTATGATTGCGCTACTGCACTCCAGCCTGGGTGCCAGAGTGTCTCAAAAAAAAAAAAAAAAAAAAAAATTGGGTAGATGTGGTGGCTCATGCCTGTAATCCCAGCACTCTGGCAGGCTGAGGCAGGCAGATCACTTGAGGTGAGGAGCACAAGATCAGCCTGGCCAACACGGTAAAACTCTGTCTCTACCAAAAATACAAAAATGAGCCAAGCATGGTGGTGTGTGCCTGTAGTCCCAGCTACTCAGGAGACTAAGGCAGGAGAATTGCTTGAACCCGGGAGGTGGAGGTTGCAGTGAGCCGAGATGGCACCACTGCACTCCAGCCTGGGCGACAGAGCGAAACTCCATCTCAGAAAAAAAAAAAAAGATTGAAAACAACAAAAAAACCTGTTCTCAAGCAAGATGTGAAACTCCTTCGAAGACCCCAGAAGTAAAACATAAAAATTAAAGGACCTCTGCTCTGAAGAGGACACTAGTAACAGCAAAATGTGGTAGAAAGGGCTCAGGGAGTCAAGGACACGTTCAGGTTTCTCTAAAGACAGGTCCAAGCGGGAGGCTCAAGTCCACACTTCCTGGAGGAGGAAATCACTTTCTGGTGAAGCCAAGAGGAGGTGGCAGCCTTATCATTCAGGAAACCTTTGTGCCCGCCTCCACTGGAGCCCTCAGGTATCTGAGGCAGCCGCGTGGATGTCCAGGGGAAGGAGGCATTGAGGTGCTGAGGAGAGAGCAGTTCTTTAAGTTTCAGAGGACACCACGCTGGCCTGGGCTTCCTGGCTGGCTGCGAGCAACTCAGCCTCAGCCCCAAAGAAGGTCCTGGGGCATCCAGCTAACACACAGGTGGGCAGTTTCTTAATTTCCAGTTTCTCCCCAAGAAACTTACACATGAGTTCACTCTACCAGATAAAAGGAGGACGAAGAGACTAACCTAGCTGGAGACCATGAGAAAGCACGCGGTGTTAAAGAGAGATCGGAACTTTATTGAGACTGATGAAATCAGAAACGAAAGAACACTGGAAAGGTTCAGCCACTGTCCAGGCAGACATCCTTCCAGACACTCCTCTTGGGGGAATCTCTGGATCCTTAAGTTTCCCCCAGTTGCTAATCCCCCACCCCAAAGAGTCAGAATTCTGCTTAAAGCCCCTCCACGGAGCTGGCCAGAAACCAGACACTGAATATCTGTGCGGGACTGATGGGCAGGCCTGTGAGCAGCAGAGACAAGAGAAGTCGGAGAAGGAACACGAAAAGGAAAACAGATACCTGACGAAAAGAAAAGCCCAAGGCAGGGAGAGCACGCTGATAACGTAGCCCCCTGAAAATATAAATATTGCATGAATGTATTAGCCTCATCCCAGCCATTTCCCCCAAAGCAGTGGTGACATCAACATCTATGACAATGCCCACACAGTTGTGCGTGTTTTTTTGTTTTTGTTTTTCCCCTGACTACACAGAAAAACAGATCTGCCAAAGCAGCTCACAGCATGGAGGAGCAGGCCGGGGAAAGTGGGAGGGCCCATCCCCCAAGAGGGCAGACGGTACAGAGATGAGGTGAGGGGTTCTGGGGTTTGCGGAGGGTGGTTAATGAGAAGCGGGACAGATTCCATCTCATCAGCCCCTATCACAGGCTCCATAGATGCCCCTTGCAGAACTTACTTTTCTTTCTGGTCGACTTGTTCCTTGGAAACATTGTCCTGAGTGCCCTGGAACCTCGGGTGTTCTTGTGGAAGGTTCCAGGCCCTCCACAAAGCCAAACGCAACGGCCCCTGTGACAGCATGCACCAGACTGATAACGATTCTAAGAACCAGGAATTCCTAAGTCAAGGTTCTCTGCGTAGACCTAACCTGACCGCGAACTGGCTTACCCTGCCTGACCTCGGAGTGCCTCTCCCTCTGCCTGCCTTTCCACTGTCCTTCTGCTCCAGGATGACTTCCTGGTGCTGAGCTGGTGCATCCTGACTCCTGCCTTGTGGGTAAGGCCCCCAGGACAGCTTGTTCCCAAGAGAAGCGGCTGGCTGTGCATAAAGGAGTCCCTCGAGGCAGCCCGGGCTGGGTCTCCTGGGCGTGCACAGACTGTGCACCATGCACATTTCACCATCCAAAGGCTGCTTCTTCCCTGCGGGGCCTGCTCCTCTGCTCCCCACCACCTGCTGCAGAGCCGTGCATGCTATAGCCTTGCAAGACTGTTACAAGCTCTCTACTCCCTCGAGTCTATGTGATCTCCCTAATATCTCTTGGCCAACATACACACATATTCACACTCATCGGTACTGAAGGCCCTGGCTTTCCTACGGTGTGTTCAGTGGACATCTGCGTCAAGGTCAGGCGGGAAGGTCAATGTTAAGCCTTGGTGGCCGCCGACACCGAGTGGCTGGTGCTGGTTCTGACTCCTAGGAAATTGCTCCGAGTTTGAAGTGTTGATGCATCAGGGAATGGAGAAGAAAGGAAAGGAAAAGCCGTGATGTGGAAAGTGCGAAGGAGCAACTCCGCTGCTGAGTGTTTCCACAGGGGAGTCGTGGAACAGCCTCCTCTGAAATTTGGGAGAGGCTGGCGGCCTAAGGAAAAGGAGCAAGGTCTCCACTGTCCTCTCTGAAACCCAGCGCCTTTGGGATCTGAGTTTTCCAAGACATGCAATAGACAAAGACACACTGCAAACCAATTAACCCTCTGAGCCCTTCCACGACCTTCACTAAAGTGACTTCCAAGAGTAAATTACCTGGATACACCAACCAGTCCCCTCCTCCTGGGTCCGATAAAGGGATCGTGCCCCTGAGCCAAGCTGGCTTTGAGGAACACACCAGAGAAGTGGCAGTGGGGGAGGCAGATCCCCGTCCTTCCTGGGAACTCCTGTTCTTACTTGTCTAGTGTCCTAAACCACTGCCCCACCCCTTGAGGAAACCAGGAGCAAGTCCTGGGGATTGGCTCAAAACCCAGGTGGAGGCCGGGTGCGGCAGCTCATGCCTGTAATCCCAGCACTTTGGAAGGCCGAGGCATGTGGATCACTTGAGGTCAGGAGTTTGAGGCCAGCCTGGGCAACATGGTGAAGCCCCGTTTCTACTAAAAATACAAACATTAGCTGGGCGTGGTAGTAGGCCTATAATCTCAGCTACTAGGGAGCCCGAGGCAGGAGAATCGCTTGAACCCAGGAGGCGGAGGTTGCAGTGAGCTGAGATGGCGCCACTGCGCTCCAGCTTGGACAACAGAGCGAGACTCCGTTTCAAAAAAAACAAAAACAAACCCAGGTATATTCAGACCCAAGAGATTGTTCACTGTTGAAAATCAGCCCAAAGTTAAGAGGCAGCCAAGGGAACAAACGCGAGACTGTGGGTGTGGAAAGAATCCAAAAGGGACCTGACAATCTCTACGACTCAGGCCTTCGCTGTTTTCCCAGCTCCCAGGGGACAAGGAATTTCAGCTGCTTTTCGCTTTTTTGACCCTCATTGATTGAAGACACACTACAATTTAGCTGCTCTCTGTCCTTCCAAGACAGGACCCAGGAAAAGCAGGTGGAGGCTGACTTGCCTCAATCAGGCCTCCTCATTGAAGCAACAAGACAAGCACGCTAGAATTCACAGTTTCCACTCTCCTCCCTAGACCCACGCACCTGCCCCGACCCCTGGCCTCAATGAACTCCCAAATCTCCACTATGTAATAATTCCTGCCACTGTGGCTCAAAGGGTTAATAAACCGGGACTTCTCAGACAGGACACAAGCTCATTCACCAACAGGAACCCAAGAACCGCTATACCACCTAGTGCTTCCTGTAGCGATTTTTTGGGGTTTCGCTACACCCTGTTTTGTCACAGTTGAGAGCACCTGGATTCTTCCCTAGCCCGAGGCTACCCAGGAGGCCCGGAAGCTCCTGAGTGATGGCCCGCTCAATCTTCTCCAGAAAGCAACCTCCCATGTAGGAGCACTGCTGGGAGAGCAGTTTGAAACTGGAAATGGGATTGATGCCAAAGAAGTCCTTATAGGCCTCACGGTTGGGAAGGTCAAATTTGCTGACATTGGTCTTTGCCAGGATGGTCTTGAAGATGTAGAATTTATCAGGATCTTCCACAATGTCCTTAAAGACCAGTTCTCCATCACTGAAGAAGGTCATTTTGTCCTTGTAAGTCTGCAGGTAGCGGTCAACCAGGAGGGCGTGGATGCGGACCCGGATGGCGTGCTGGCGGATGAAGGCAATCTTGTTCTCCAATCTGTTCTCGATCACCTGATTCAGGTCTTCCAGGAGGGAGATCTCTTCTTGGAGGAACAGTTCCTGATGGGTGTCTGGCTTATACTCTTGTGGCCAGAAGGAGCTGACGTAAACCCTTGGGGGCTCTGTGACATTGATGAGAGGGGCCAGGCTCCAGAAGAGGGCCCCGTAAACCCGCATGAGCATTTGGGTGGCCAGATTGTCAGCCTTGTTCAGGATGATCCTTATCTGGGACTCACGCCCCTTCAACTGGCGGAAGAGCATCTCCAGCTCCAGACCCACATCCAGCTTGGTTGGGTCAAAGACGACAAAGATGAGGTCAGCTCTGTCGATGAACCACTGGCACACGTCGTTGAAGGGATACCCTTTGGAAGACAGAAGCGAGAAGTCAAACTGAGTAGACCTCCCTCAAAGCCCGCACACCTCCTTTCAGAACTGAACCATTCTGGGGGTTGAAGGAAGGAACAGCACTATGGATTTTCTGGGTGTCTAAAGACTATTAAAAAGTCAATGATATAACCTGTCCCTTGCCAACCTTCAACTAAGAACAACCTGATCCTTGTTTTTCTTGTTGGTTTGTTTTTTGAGACAGGGTCTCACTCTGTTGCCCAGGTTGGAGTGCAGTGGCATGATTACAGCTCACTGCAGCCTCAACCTCCCGGGTTTAAGAATCCTCCCACCTCAGCCTCCCAAAGTGCTGGGGTTATAGGCATGAGCCACCACATCCCACCTGATCATTGTTTTAATCTACTGTGAAATCCAAGTTTCCAAGAAAGCTAAATACCTGTTCAAAATGGAGATTGTCCTATTGCCTAAAAGGACCTGGGGCTATGGCAAAGATGCTGAGGGAGAGAAATGAGGAATTAGAAGAACATGAAAGAATGAATGCATTATTTAGGGGGAAGGAGTGTGGGCTTGGCCTTGAGACCTGGACTAGAATTTGAGCTTTGCCCCTGGCCTGCTGTATATTAAATGCCTCTAAGCTCTACTTTTTTAGCTCCAAAATGACAAGAACAATATCAACATCTGAGCTGATATAAAGATTACCATGTTGCTGTAAATATAGGAGAGCACCTAAAATTCCAGTCATACAGCTGGTGCAGAATACATTTTAATTCCATTAGCTTCTTATTTCCTAGTTTTCTTTGCAAATAAGAAAACTGAGGAGATGAGGACTAACTATCTTAAAAACATTGAAATCTTTTTTTTACAATAATGTATAAAATTATCCAATGTGTAGTAGGGGTACAATTTACTATTATAGTTATTAACATTATTAATATTACTAATACTACTATGAATGTTGTTATACCATAATAATATAATTAAATATACTATAATATTACTAATATTACTACTATTATTAATTGTTTCTAATATTACTGCTAATATCATTACTACAGGATCTATTTATAACCACAATTGGAGTTGTAACCATAAACTGAGATCCACCGTCTGGTCACATATTCCCACACTGCTATGTTCAGGACTCTCTGCAGATAGCCTTGCCTCATGGCAGGACTCAGTGGTCTACTCCACAGCCGCATGCCTGGTAGCATCTGGCTTCTAGTCTTGTGGCCTGGTTGTCAGCCTTGTTCATTAAATACATTCACACTGTTGTACAACCATCACCGCTGTCCCTCTTTGGAACTTATTCATCTTCCCAAATTGAAAACTCTGTACCCATTTAACAGTCACAGCCCATCTCCCCTTCCCCCGAGCCCCTGGTTAAAACCACTCCGGTTTCTGTCTTTCTGATTTTGCCTACTCTCATGTAAGTGAAGTCAGACAGGCCCAAAGTAGCGTTTCCCTGCTACCTGAGGGCAAGTAGGGCTTTGAAGAAGCCTGCGAAAGCCTTATGGGGAAGCAAGCCTGGAAAAGCAGAAACTGCGAATAGGAAGAGTTGAAGGTCAGGTTCAACCTACAGCAGGCCCAGGAGCACCAGACCCAATTTAGCCAGAAGTCAAATATACTGTTACTGCGATCCAATTAGTCCAGGCCCTTGGCTACACAGGACAGACGGGGCCTCCCAGAGACAACTGAGCCCCAGCTTGAACCTCTCAGAGCTGCTTGCAGAGAGGACTAGGCCCCTACTTTGGAAAATATTGCCGTCTCCAAACCAAATCAGTCCTCGGGAAGGTAGGAGGACCAGGCACTCCAAAACCCAAGTGGCATCGCAGTGATGACAAGAAGGGGTGGAAGTTAAGAATGCCTCTCCTGGTTGTGGGCAACACTGGGCACACGTCCTCTCTCTGCCTGCCTACCACCCACTGTCAAAAATCGTTTTCTTTTCTTTCTTTCTTCCTTTTTTTTTTGAGACAGAGTCTTGCTGTGTCACCAAGGCTGGAGTACAGTGGCATGACCACAGCTCACTGCAGCCTTGACCTCCTGGGCTCAAGCAATCCTCGCAACTCAGCCTCCCAAGTAGCTGGGACTACAGACATGTGCCACCATGCCAGCCTAATTTTTATAGTTTTTGTAGAGGCAGGGTTTTACCATGTTGTCCAAGCTGGTCTAGAACACCTGGGCTCAAGTGATCCATCTGCCTTGGCCTCCCGGAGTGCTGCGATTACAGGTGTCAGCCACTGTGCCCAGCCCTATTTATTGATTTATTTATATGAGATAGAGTCTCACTCTTGCCCAGGCTGGAGTGCAGTGGCACGATTACGGCTCACTGCAGCCTCAACCTCCTTGGCTCAAGCAATATTCCCATATCAGCCTCCCGGGTAGCTAGGACCACAGGCACATGCCACCATGCCTGACTAATCTTTTAAATTTTTTTATAGAGATGGAGTCTCACTATGTTGCTCAGGCTGGTCTTGAACCCCTGGCCTCAAGGGATCCTCTGTATTGGCCTCCCAAAGAGCCGGGATCACAGGCATGAGCCACCATGCCTGGCCAAAAATAATTTTTTGAAACAGAGCTTACACTGTTCAGAAATGAGGGCTAAATTACCTCTTTCTTGCTGCTTGCGGTTCTCGATGATGCCTGGTGTGTCCACAAAAGTGACCCTCTCCAGAAGTTTGTGGGGAACCTCAATGCCAATCAGCTTCTCTAGGAAATTCTGGCCAAACTTCTCAAGGGGTGAGAAGGAGCGGGCGCTGTCAGCAGCCATGACGATGCCCTCGATGGTTTTCAGCTTGGGCCCGTGCATGAGGACCGTGAACTCAGAGGTGGTGGGTTCGGCGCCTGGCACACGGGGTGAGAGGTGAAGGAATACGTGATCTCTGTGAAACAGACCTACTGAGAAGCATGTGTATATGCTGGGTGTCACAGGGAGACTTTTGCAACAGAATTGCATATGTTGGCTAAGCTATTGGGGCTTTATTTTAATTGTGGTAAAACATATATAACATAACAGTTACCTTTTTTTTGAGATGGAGTCTTGCTCTGTCACCCAGGCTGGAAAGCAGTGGTGCAATCTCAGCTCACTGCAGCCTCCATCTCCTGGGTTCAAGCGATTCTCCCACTGGTCTGGAACTTCTGACCTCAAATGATCTGCCCACCTTGGCATCCCAAAGTACTGAGATTACAGGTGAGGACCACCACACCCAGCTAATTTTTTGTATTTTTAGTAGAGACAGGGTTTCACAATGTTGGCCAGGCTGGTCTCGAACTCCTGACCTCAGGTGACCTCCTGCCTCGGCTTCCCAACATGCTGGGATTACAGGCATAGAGTCACCGTGCCCAGCCTTTTTCTTTATCTTTCTTTTTTTTTTTTTTTTTTTTTGTGAGACAGAGTCGCGCTTTGTCGCCCAGGCTGGAGTGCAATGGCGCGATCTCGGCTCACTGCAAGCTCCGCCTCCCAGGTTCATGTCATTCTCTTGCCTCAGCCTCCCCAGTAGCTGGGACTACGGGCACCTGCCACCATGCCCAGTGAATTTTTTTGTATTTTTAGTAGAGATGGGATTTCACTGTGTTCGCCACGATGGTCTCCATCTGACCTCGTGATCCACCTGCCTTGGTCTCCCAAAGTGCTGGGATTACAGGCATGAACCACCGCACTCGGCCCTCAGATTTTGTAGTGGCATAACTTTCCTTTTTTCTCTCTCTTTTTTTTTTTTTGAGATGGAGTCTCACTCTGTCACCCAGGCTGGAGTGCAGTAGCGCAATCTCAGCTCACTACAATCTCTGCCTCCTAGGTTCAAGCAATTCTCATGTCTCAGCCTCCCGAGTAGCTGGGATTACAGGCATGTGTCACCACACTTGGCTAATTTTCGTATTTTTTTAGTAGAGGCGGGGTTTTTGCCATGTTGGCCAGGCTGGTCTCAAACTGATGGCCTCAAGTGATCCACTGCCTTGGCCTCCCAAAGTGCTGGTATCACAGGCATGAGTCTTCATGCCCGGCCAGTGATTTAACTTTTCATGGTGCTTTTACACCATGAAAACATAGCATTCAAATCCCAACAATCACACAAGAAGATTGATTACCTGTATAGAGCTGATAGCGAGTATTTTCCAGTCCAAGGAGGTAGTTTATCATGGTAGATTTACCAACACTCCACGGTCCCAGGAACAGCACCATGGGCTTGGAGGTAATCTCTCCGTCTGTGGGCAACAGGAAGTAGAAATGGAATAAATCCAACAAAAGTTCAGACACAGGGTATGGCACCGTACTCCAAAGCATCTCACCGTCCATCCAATTGAGTTGTGGAATTTTCCATGAATCAGATGTGTGTAGCCCCCAGTGGCACTTCTCTTGCTACGTAAGTGCGATCACCCAGTAAAAAGACACAGAAGTCACTTTTGGGCCTTGCTCAGATCCTTGGCACATCTGCCCCCACCAGAAGAAGTATCTCCGTGAATTCAACGAACCCTGACTTGGAACTCACTCTGGGTTAGGTCTCCTGGTTAAATCTGGAGGAGAAAAGCTTATAGAAAAAGGAGGACAGAGCTTCCACATGGAGAGAATCTGGGTTGAGAATGGAGGATGGATGTGGAGCAGCTTGTATAATCTTGGGTGATCTGGACTCAGACCCTACCTGTTTCCAGCCTCTGCAGCTTTCCTCTCCTCCAACGTGGGGATCCCCAAACTCCCAATACAGCCTAATCCTGGGCTTTAGGGCCAGTCTCTCTCTCTTTCTCTCCTCTTTTGCTTATAATGAGGGTCTCCGTTGCCCAGGCTGAAATGCAGTGGTGTAATTGTACCCCACTATGATGACTGGGCTCAAGCAATCCTCCCACTTCAGCCTCCCAAGTAGTAGCTGGGACTACAGGCATGTGCCCTATGCCCAGCTACTTTTTACATTTTTTTGTAGAGACGGGGTCTTGCAGCATTGCTCAGGCTGGTCTCAAACTTCTGGGCTCAAGCAATCCTCCCACCTTGGCTTCCCAAAGTGCTGGGATTACACGTGTGAGCCATTGCACTCACCCTCTTCTAGGGCCACGCTCAAACACTAGCCTCTAAAGTCCATGACAAATTTGCCAGTGCCCAAAACCAAACAATGAACTGGCAATTCTTGGGTCCTGCATCCAATGTCCTTCCGAAAGCCATGTTGGGGAGATGACCCAGCCAAGGGCCACTCCAGGTGAGTCCCTAAGAGGAAAAATAGAATGCTCTAGTGCTTTCAAATCCAGCGGCCAGCGAGGGGAGGGGAGAGGCTTTCGGCGTGGGGTGTGGTCAATCTTATTGCAGATTTTCAGGCCTCAGCTCTTTCAGCTCTTCTCTGGACTACAGCACAGAGGGTCAGCCCTGCATAATTTAGCACCGAAGTTCTCCAGACTTGTCTCCCTGAGGCCAGCAGGTCGCCCGAAAAACACTAGGCACTCCCCTTTTGTTTCATTTATTTGTTATGATTTTAATTTATTTAATCTCTTGTTCAAAGATCAGGAATATAAAATGGTAAACAGTGAAAAGTTTCCCATCTCCGTCCCAGTCTGCCTCAGCCCTCACACCCCCTGGAATAGGTAACCACTGCTGATTTCTTACATGTTATTTTAGACATTTCAATGCATATGTAAGCAATATTAGTAGCTATCACATTCCCCATCTTTTCTTTTCTTTTCTTTTTTTTTTTTTTTTTTTGAGACAGGGTCTCACTCCGTTGCTCAGGCCAGAGTGCAGTGGTGTGATCATAGCTCATGTAGCCTCGACCTCCCAGGCTCAAGCGATGCCCCCACCTCAGCCTCCTGAGTAGCTGAGACTACAGGCATGTACCACCAAGCCCAGCTCATTTTTGTATTTAGAGTAGAGATGGGGTCTTGCCATGTTGCCTAGGCTGGTCTCCAACTCCTGGGTTCAAGAGATCCACCCACCTTGGCCTCCCAAAGTGCTACTGTTACAGGCATGAGCCCGGCACCCAGGACTTCCCCAATTTTTTTTTTTTTTTTTTTTTTGAGACACAGTCTTGCTCTGTTGCCCAGGCTAAAGTGCAGTGGCACAATCTCAGCTCACTGCAGCCTCCGCCTCCTGGGTTTAAGCCATTCTTCTGCCTTAACCTCCCAAGCAGCTGGAACTACAGGTGCATGACACCATGCCTGGCTAATTTTTGTATTTTTAGTAGAGATGGGGTTTTACCATGTTGGCCAGGCTGGTCTCGAACTCTTGACCTGAAGTGATCCACCTGCCTCGGCCTCCCAAAGCGCTGGGATTACAGGCGTGAGCCCCCACACCCGGCCCCTATCTTTTTACAGAGAGTGCTGCCATGTGCTTCCTCTTCTGTATCTTGCTTTCGGATGTTCTGGTCTTCCTTCTCTGAGGCTAAAGCTCAGTCCTAACCAGGTGGAGTCTTATACAGGGCAGGCACACGTACATTGCCTGAAAGCAACACCATGGCGCTGCCCCATCCCTTCCTGCCTGTGAATACACAGGAGACACTTACATCTCTGTGTAAGTCAAGCCCTGGCTGAGGGCCAGGAAGGGATAAGGAGGCTGAGAGGGTGGCAGGAGTCCCAAGTTACAGCCACAGAGATGTTATAGTCTCTTAACACCGGCCCAGGTGACGACAAGGAGAGCCCTAGATGTTCCTATTCTCTGAGACAAGCCACAAACAGGGCCCTTTCCTGGTGCTGTGGTTTCGGCTCCTCACAGCAGGGGGCACCGCTGGCCTACGCAGGAGGTGGGAGGTGAGCCTGGGAGAGGTTACAAGGAAGCTGGCCAGAGACTAGGAGTTAAGAGCCAAGCCCAGAAGGCGAGCGCAGGGGCCAGGAAGCAGGCCCGCCCTGCAGAGCGCCATGCCCTGGGGACACCGGAGCTCCTGGCTCCTGCTGCTGTCCACATAAGTTTCCTGGGAGGGCCAAGCCTCTGGGTTTTAGGGCCAAGAGAGGAAGAGAAAGCCTTTGGGAGGCTCTGTTAGCTCACACCAACGGCTGTGCGTCCGCTACAAAGGGGGCGATAACTGGCTCCTAGACTATGAAAAACTGTAGGTAGCTGTGGAACGGGGTATTCCCTGCTTCCAGCTGTGTGATCCTGGGTAACCCAGCACATCTCTGGGCCTCAGGTTCCCCTCTGTAGACAGGAAGAACACAAACCCTATTATACCCTGGCCACTTACAGCCATCCGGAGCATCAAACGAGATCATATAGAAACACCCAGATTAACACAGGGAAAGACTTGTAATGTCATTCACAAAACAATAAGATACCATTGCTAAATTTTTAAAAGATGAGTAACTTTTTTTTTTTTGAGACGGAATCTTGCTCTGTCACCAGGCTGGAGTGCAGTGGTGCAGTCTTGGCTCACTGTAACCTCCACCTCCTGGGTTGAAGCGATTCTTCTGCCTCAGCCTCCCAAGTAGCTGGGATCACAGGCAGGCACGCGCCACCATGCCTGGCTAATTTTTGTATTTTTAGTAGAGGTGGGGTTTCACCACATTGGCCAGGCTGGTCTTGAACTCCTGACCTCGTGATCCGCCCACCTCGGCCTCCCAAAGTGCTGGGATTACAGGCATGAGCCACCGCGCCCGAACCAAAGATGAGTAACATTTTTAAATGGCATTGCGGTTGGGAAACAAGGACTCTCATCTACTGTTATTGTGAGTACAAATTGGTATCATGGGAGACAATATGGTAACAACTAGCAAAATGTTTAATTGCAGTGTTCCAATTTTTTTTTTTTTTGGGGGGGGGACAGGGTCTCACTCTGTCGCCCAGGCTGGAGTGCACTGGTGCAATCTCAGCTTACTGCAACCTGCAATCTCTGCCTCCCAGGCTCAAATGATCCTCCTGCCTCAGCCTCCCAAGTAGTTGGGACCACAGGCACATGCCACCATGTCCAGCTATTTTTTATTTTTTTAAGACGGAGTCTCGCTCTGTCACCCAGGCTGGAGTGCAGTGGCACAATCTCAGCTCACTGCAACCTCTGCCTCCCCAGTTGAAGTGATTCTCGTGCCTCAGTCTCCCCAGTAGCTGGGATTATAGGCACCCACCACCAGACCCAGCCAATTTTTGTATTTTTAGTAGAGACAGGGTTTTGCCATGTTGGCCAGGCTGGTCTCAAACTCCGGCCTCAAGTGATCTGCTCGCCTCAGCCTCCCAAAGTGCTGGGACTATAGGTGTGAGCCACCGTGCCTGGCCATAGGATTATTTTTAAAAGTGCTATGAGCCATCGCGCTGTGCCCCAATTTTTCTGTGTGTTTTTTGTTTGTTTTGAGATGGAGTCTTGCTCTGCTGCCCAGGCTGGAGTGCAGTGGCAGGATCTTGGCTCACTGCAACCTCTGCCTCCC
Organism: Papio anubis; assembly: GCF_008728515.1. NCBI lineage: Eukaryota > Metazoa > Chordata > Mammalia > Primates > Cercopithecidae > Papio > Papio anubis. Next base: position 69,783,640 of record NC_044993.1, on the reverse strand, counting down.
GGGTTCAAGCAATTCTCCTGCCTCACCCTCCTAAGTAGCTGGGATTACAGCCGCCCGCCACCACGCCCAGCTAATTTTTGTATTTTTGGTTTCATTGGTCAGGCTGTTCTCGAACTCCTGACCTTGTGATCTGCCCGCCTCGGCCTCCCAAAGTGCGGGGATTACAGGCGTGAGCCACCATGCCCGCCCCTAATTTTTGTATTTTTTGTAGAGACAGGGTCTCACTATGTTGCCCAGGTTGATCTCAAACTCCTGGGCCCAAGCCATCCTCCCATCTCTGCCTCCCAAAGCACTGGGATTACAGGCGTGAGCCACCGGGAAGGTGCTGGTTTTCCAGAGCATGGCATGGTCACGCAGGGGAAGAGCACACAGCCGTCAGAGGGAAGGAGGGAGGTCTCCACACACACACACAGCTCATGTAACAGGATCCCATGTTTGTAAAAACAAAAAATGACATCCATCTATGTGTTCACACATGAAGAGGAAATGCCTGGAAGTCTTCACTATAACAATGGGTTTCTCTTGGAGTCGAATTAAAGAAGTTGGAGGTCAAGAATAGAATTTTTATTTTTCGACATATACTATTCTGCATTATTTGAATTTTTTGCAACAAGTGTGTCTTATTTTTATTATTTTGAAAACCAATTTTGTAAAGAATCCAGGCCCAAAGGAAGCAGAGAGGAAGGGCAATAGGAGGAGGGGAAGGAACGGAGTGATTAGAGGACTCAGGCACCACCTGTGAGTAGACAGGGGGCATCTGTGGCTCTCCAGCACAGGAGGGATCGAAATTGGCATCATTGCCCTTGAAAACTCAAATGTGCATGATTGAAGCATAAAGGCTTAAAACCAAAATGCATCTGTAACACCCTGGGAAAGCATGGCGCTCTGCTGGTGACAGAGTAGTTCCGTGGTGGAGGTGTCGTCCTTTCCAACTCCCAGGGGGAGCCCAGACCCAGACCCGTGAGTCCTCGCACACGTCATGAATGAGCTCCTGAACCTGTGTGGGCACCGGGGGAGTACGGGCTGGTCAGCGGTGCGACCCCGCCAACAGGCCTGTGCCATACCTGTGATCTCATGCCCTACCTGTGATCTCGTGCCCTACCTACGAGCTCATGTCCTACCTGTGATCTCATGCTGCCGGAGCTCATTGTACTTGTAGGACTGCTCCAGGGGCTTGATGGATGAGTGGTAGATCTTCCGAAGCCGCTGAAGCACCGCTGGAGACAGAGAGGGCCGAGGGAAGAGCATTAGGCAGGTGCGATCCAGGCAGCTCCTCCATTGTGGAGGGGTCTCACCACCCAGGGCAGCTCCACCCCTGCCTGATGGGGAGCAAGCGCTGTTTGCAGCCCAGCGACTGTGCAATGTATTTGTGTTTGGGGAGCTGGCCCACATTCTCAACCCACAGAAAACCTCCCACCCACCCCCTAAAGCCCCTGAGCTGTTTCCATTATTTTATTTTTATTTTATTTTATTTATTTATTTATTATTTATTTTTTTGAGATGAGTCTTTGCTCTGTCGCCGGGCTGGAGCCAGAGTGGCCGGATCTCAGCTCACTGCAGCCCGGCCTCCTGGGTTCACGCCATTCTTCCTGCCTCAGCCTCCCGGAAAATGGGACTATGTATTTCACTCAGCCTGCTAGTTTTGTATTTTTTAGTAGAGATGGGGTTTCACCGTTAGCCAGGATGGTCTCAATCTCCTGACCTCGTGATCTGCCCGTCAGCCTCCCAAAGTGCTGGATTACAGGCTTGAGCCACTGCTCGCCTATTTATTATTTTTTAGAGACAGGATCTTGCTCTGTCGCCCAGGCTGGAGTGCAGTGGTGCAGTCATAGATCACTGCAGGCTTTAACTCCTGGGCTCAAGCGATCCACCCACCTCAGCCTCCCAAAGCGCTGGAATTACAGACATAAGCCACTATGCCGACGTTTTTTTTAAAACCTCGCTCCTCCTTCCTCACCTCAATAGGTGTCTGAAACCTTGTCTCGGTCTGCGGCCTCACTGCAAGCCCTTTCTTTAGTGGATGAGAATTCCATCTCTGTCGCCCACCTCTGTGTGTGCTCCCTGAGGCTTAGAAGGCAAGGAGGCCCAGCATCCAGCAGGCCTGCAGAACGGCACCCTGGCCCTGGCCTTGGCCTGTCACTGTACTTCCAGACACTCCCGGGGGTGGGTCAGATAATCCAGGTGGCCTCTTTCTAAGAGGAAGCTCCCTGCTGGGAGCCCACAGTAGGAGGGAGGCACCAATAGGAAGGCCCATGGGGTGGCGAGTCAGGCTAGCGAGACTCTACCCCTCGATCCGCCACCCCCTAGCTGTGTGCAGGAGCAAATCGCTGCCAGCCTGAGCTCCAGTTAGGTGGTTCATTGATTAAGAGGAGACAAGCCCTGCTGCAGTCCTTGGGTTTCAAAGATAAAATAAAATACCACACATGACACGGCTTTATAAACTAAAAATCACAGCAAAGGAGATGGGTGTGTGTTAAGCATCCTCCCCGCACAGCATGGGGCCACACTGGATTCGCCCACACTGGGCTGTCTGCTTGGACGGCCCTTCCTCCTCTGTGCCCACTTGAAACCCCGCGGCTCAGACCCCGCTCACAGAGCCTCCTCCACGAAGCCTCCCACCTTCAGGGCTCTCCTCTTCCCCAACGTCCCCTCCAGCCTCCAAGATACAGCCCCAGCGTGCCCTGGCTCTCAGGAGCCTCCAGGAGTCTGCCTGGGCCCTGGTGGGCTGGGCTCTCCCAGCCCTGGGCACATCTCCCTCCCCTGGTTACCAGAGTAGTCATCAGATGGCTTGTCCTCATTCAGCATGAGGGTCTTCTCGATGTGGGAGCGGTCCCTCAGTGGGGCTTCTTCATTTGCATCCTCCGTCTCTTCTGTGGAGAGAAGCAGACAGCCAGGTGAGGGCAAAGCGAACAGCCAGCTGAGCTCTGTGCCCTGGCGAGGCAGACGAAGGCTGGACCTCGAGCAGGGGCTCAGCAGGGTCCTGCCAAGTTACACTGGACTGAGTTCTGCCTTTAGGAAGGAATTTAATTATCCAAACTCTATGAAGCTCCATGTGCAATGTATTCACATTCGGGAAGCTGGTCCACATCTCAACCTGCAGAAACCTTCTTATCTATTTATTTCATATATTCAACAAATATGCACTGAACACCTTCGCCACGCCAGGCACTGAGCATCATGCTGGGAATGCGGCGGTGCCCAAAACAGGCACAACTCCTGCCCTTATGCAGTTGCTCTTAGTCCAGCGGAGTCAGAGATGATAGTCTTTAAAGTAACGTTGGGGCCGAGTGCAGTGGCTTACACCTGTAATCCCAGCACTTTAGGAGGCCAAGATGGAAGGATCACTTGAGCCCAAAAGTTTGAGACCAGCCTGGGCAACATAGCAAGACCCCATCTCTACCAAAAAAAATTTTCCAGGCAGTGGTACACACCCATAGTCTCAGCTCAGGAAGCTGAGACAGGAGGATTCTCTCAACTCAGGAGGTCAAGGCTGCAGTGAGCCATGATCACCCCACGGCACTCCAGCCTAGGTCACAGAACAAGACCCTGTCTCAAAAAATTAAAACATCAAACATCTCTGGAGGCTTTGGGGGTGGGCAGGAGAATGCCTTTTGGCTTGAACTCCAGCCTGGGCAAAAGAGGGAGACCCTGTCTCAAAAATAATAAAAATAATAATAATAAAATGTAATTATTACAGACGATGAGGTGGCCACAGAAGGAAACATTCTGAAAGCTAAGTGGGGCTCAGGGTGTGCCTGCACCAGTGGTCTCAGCAGCAGGGTCACAGAAAGCCTCCCCAGGTCTCTGCTGGGGGAGGGAGTTAGGTGAAGAGTGGAGAGAAGCGTTCTGCGAAAGCCCCAGACGAGCCTTGTTTAGCAAGAAGCAGGAGAAGGGGAGTCCGGCTGCAGTCAGGGAGGCCTAAGTGCTGGGGAGCTGCTGAGGTCCTCAGGGCTGACCGGGCAGGACCTTCCACGGGGCTTTGGGTCTCATCCCAAGCGCAATGGGAGCCAGTGAGCGGCTCCAGGCAGGCAGCCGCCGCGGCCACATGACGTTTCATCAGGATCACACTGGCCGTGTGGGAAGGACGGCTGGGAGGGCCACTGAAGGGTGTGTGTGTGTCTGTGTGTGTGTTGTGTCTGTCTCTGTGTCTGTGTGTCTGTGTGTCTCTGTGTAGATCTCTGTGTCTGTGTGTCTCTGTGTCTGTGTGTCTCTGTGTCTCTGTGTCTGTGTGTCTCTGTGTCTGTGTGTCTCTGTGTCTCTGTGTCTGTGTGTCTCTGTGTGTGTGTGTCTCTGTGTCTGTGTGTGTCTCTGTGTCTCTGTGTCTGTGTGTCTCTGTGTCTGTGTGTCTCTGTGTAGATCTCTGTGTCTGTGTGTTCTGTGGGGTTCAGGTGTCTCAGGTTCAGGTGTGTCTCTGGTGGTCTCAGGTGGTCTGTGTGTCTCAGGTCTGTGTGTCTCCTGTGGCAGATCTCTGTGTCCAGTGTCCCCTGTGTCCAGTGTGGTCTGTGTGTCCTTGTGTCTCAGGTGTCCTGTGTTCAGGTGTGCCCTGTGTCTGTGTGGGGTCTCAGGTCTGTGTAGATCCTTGTGTCTCAGGTGTCTCTGTGTCTGTGTGTCTCAGGTTCAGGTGTGTCTCTGTGTCTGTGTGTCCAGGTTCAGGTCTCCTGTGTGTCTGTCTCTGTGTCTCTTGTGCGGGGTTCCTGTGTGTCTGTGTGTTCAGGTTCAGGTGTCTCTGTGTCTGTGTGTCTGTGTGTCTGTGTGTCTCTGTGTCTGTGTGTCTCTGGTCTGTGTGTGCCTGTGCATGTCTGTGTTGCATATGTGGGTCTGTTTCTGTCTCTCTGTGTCTGTGTGAGTCTGTGTGTATCTACGTGTGTGTGTGTGCCTCTGTGTGTCTGTATCTCTGTATCTGTGTGTATATTTCCTGTGTCTGTGTCTCTCTGTTGTCTGTATCTGTGTATCTGTGTGTGTGTCTGTGGATCTGTGTCTGTCTCTGTGAGTCTCTGCATCTATGTGTGTGCCCCTGTAAAATCTGTATCTCTGTATCTGTGTGTATATTTCTGTCTGTGTCTCTCTGTTGTCTGTATCTGTGTATCTGTGTGTCCGTGTGTCTGTGGATCTGTGTGTGTGTGTGTGTGTGTGTGTGTCTGTGTGTGTTGAGGGGAGCAACTGTTGCTTCTCACCCAGAGATCAAGTGATATGGGTGCCTGCTGCAGGCTCCCGGGGAGAGGGAGGCTCCCGTTCCTGAGCCTATGATATCACAGCCGCTTCTTCCCAGGCTGCCTGCACAGAGGATTTTAGGCGAGTAGAAGAGGGGTGGACTCGGGCCTTATGCGGCAGAAGGAGGCCAGCTCCACGAGGGGTGAGAACCAAAAAGAGTCCATGTGGCTCTTGCAGCATCTCATGACAGTGACTCTTTAAACCAGTCCCAGGCAGCCCCAATGCCAGACCCAGAATAGGGAGCTGACTGACCACAGCACACACCCGCCCTTATGGAGTACAATTCCTGACAGGTAGTATATAAATAGTATGTAGATAGTATATAAATTGACTGGGAGTGGTGGCTCAAGCCTGTAATCCCAGCACTTTGGGAGGCCAAGGTGGGCGGATCATGAGGTCAGATCGAGACTATCCTGGCTAATACGGTGAAACCCCGTCTCTACTAAAAATACAAAAAAAATTAGCTGGGCATGGTGGCATGCCCAGCTATTCGGGAGGCTGAGGCAGGAGAATGGCGTGAACTCGGGAGGCAGAGCTTGCAGTGAGTTGAGATCGCGCCACTGCACTACAGCCTGGGCGATAGAGCAAGACTGTCTCAAAAAAAAAAAAATTGCCAAGTGTGATAGTGCATGTCTGTAGTCCCAGCTACTCAGGAGGCTGAGGTGGGAGGATCGCTTGAGCACTTGAGCCCAGGAGTTAGAAGCTGCAGTGAGCTATGGTTGCACGACTGCACCCCAGCCTGGGTGACAGAGCAAGACCCTGTCAAAAAAAAAAGAAAAAGAAAAAAGGATGTAAATGAATTCTGCAACAAAGCCTGTGGGGAAGCCATCTTGGAGAGTGAAGACTTGACCTTGACCTCTACCCTGAAAGCCCCATTCCTGGTCTAAGTCCATGCACTAAGCAGATGCAGCCATGAAGGTGACTGACCGACCCTCGCATCGGCTGCAATTCTCACACTGCTCGAGAGCTTCGGCCCTGCCCTTCCCCCTCTGCTCCTGGCCCCTAGACTTTTGAGGGCAGCCTTGGCAGCTTTAGGTGGGCATTTGAGAGACAATGGTGGTCACAGCCTGAGTTCTCATCTCATGATCCTGACCCCTCGGTCCTGGTTCTGCAATGCTTCCTACAGCCTAGTCTTCAAGGGGAGACCCCAGTCCTAGCCCACTAAGGGAATCATCAGGGAAGTTCCCAACCCACCCCCTTCCACTCCCTGCACGTCCCTCCACCCGCCAATCACAGGGCACCGATCACGCCATTAGCTCCCTGCTCCTTTAGGTTGAGGCAATGGCATGGGCTACGGCGCATCAGGGACCCTAAAGGGAGGTTCTGGGGGCCCCTCTGACCCCTCTCACTGCCCCTTTCAAACTGGAGGCCAGCAGCCAATGCACAGCCTGAAGGCACCTCCCTGGGCCGGGACCCTGAAAAGGGCCTGCCACCCTCTGCCACCTTCTCCTGTCCCTGCCTGTCCCCTGCACACAAGACTTCCAGGGAGAATGCAGCTGCCCAAGGGACGGGGTTGCTATTAGGGAATTAATTCCTACCCTGGACAGCAACGATGGGACTCTCCCTCCCCTGATGTCCCTCCTCAGGCTCCTCTGCCTTCATGTCCAGGGTCTCACTGCCCACGGACTCCGTATTCAATTCCTCTGAGCCAGGCTGGGCCCCTCTGTCCCTGTGGCTTGTGGTTTCTGTGGCTTCCTGAAGCTCCCCGCCTTCCTGGGGCTCCCCACCTTCCTGGGGCTCCCCAGCTTCCTGGGGCTCCCCACTTTCCTGTGGTGCTCCACCTTCCTGGGGCTCCTCGGCTTCCTGGAGATCCCTGCCTTCCTGGGGTTCCCTGGCTTCCTGGGGCTCCTCGGCCTCCTGGGTCTGCGTGGCCTCCTCAGAGGTGCCCTCTGCTTCTTCTGAGCTAGCCCCATCGCCGCTGTCCTCTTCAGACTCCTCTTCGGAGGGAACTCCTCCTTCTTCCTCGCTTTCACCTCCATCGCCACTTTCCTCTTCAGAGGAGGCCTCATCTGCGTCCTCCTCAGTCATCTCTGGGGCCTGGTTCTCCTCAGTGTCCCCTGCCTTGGCGCTCTGGGCGCCCCCAGGCTCTGCACTGGCCTCTGCAGCTGGGCCGGGCTCCCCCTGGTCCTCGGTGCCCTCACTGGCTTCTGTGTCAATATCCAGCTCCGACTCTCGCACAATAGTCGCGACATCAGGGGCTCCCTCTGGCACTGCAGGCTCCCGGCCAGGCCCAGGGCTGCCCTCGGCCTCTGTGTTCAGTGAGTGGAACCCATCACCCTCTGAGCGAGGAGAGGCCCCCTCTGTCTCCGGCTCTGCTGTCCCTGCCACTGCTTCCTGCACCGGGCTGTCCCCTGGGACCTCCTGGACTTCCTCAGGGAGTTCATGGCCCCCAGCCTGTTCTCCTGCCTCTCCACTGGCAGCTCCCTCCGTGGGGAGCCCAAGCCCAGTCTCCTCCTCTGCTATTCCCTCTCCAGAACTGGGCTCCGGCCACTCCTCTTCCACAGGCCCCTCGGCCCCTCCTGGAGGGAGGGCGCTTGCCACTGGTGGGCCATTCTTTTTCTCCCCAGGCCCCGCAGAATCCCTGTTGTCCTTTTCCCCAGGTGGAGGTGACTCTGTGGCTAAGGCATTGGAAAGGCTGGCTTCAGGATCGGAGCCCGGGCCGGGGGCAGACACGGGGGTCTTCTCGGGGCTCTCGGCCTCCCTGCCATCTGGGCAGTGAAGGAGCAGTTTCTTGTCTTGAGGGGCTGTGTCTGCATAAAGCGCCCTTTCTTTCTCCTCTAGACTTGCGTCTCCAGCAGAGAAATGATTCTCCAACAAATTGCCAACATCCTCTGTGCCACCCGACGCGGAGACTTGCAGTTCTAAATGATTAGAACATGATTGGTCAGTTTCACAGGGCTGGCACCGGCTGTGTTTCTCAAAAGAGTCTACATCAACCCAGCTCCCGTCTTCCGGGATGTGGTGTTGGCCTGGTGTGCAGTGTTACGCCTATCAACCTAGGTCTTCAGGACTACCTCGTACATAGAGAGCAGAATAGGTGTTATCCTGCCTCCCTCCCAAGATGTGGAAACTGTGGATCAGGGAGATAAAGGACTGACCCACTGTCCATCACTGAGAAGTGAGCAGCTGTGCTAACCCGAGAACCCCCGCGACCCTGGCCCTGACCTTCAAGCTTCCCGGCTTGGTCCTGATGACTGTATAGGGAGGGAAACTTGGATGAGCCCTTCCAGTCCTTCCTCATCCTTGCTCATGGGCATGTGCAGCTGGGCTCAACCTTGGAGATGCTTCCAAGATGGGACAAATGCCTGTGCATCCCACCTCGTGGCAGTTCCTACCATCATTAACCAGCAGGCTTTTAATACTGCTCTCAGCAAAGGAGTGAAAACAGGTGTTTGCAGGCGGGATAATCTTAGGTTACACGGCACAGTGCTTAGGGGATTACTTGTGGCTCTCAACCTTATTAAGTCACACATCTAACCCTGTCCCAGTAAGGGCAGGCATTTGCTGGCCTCCCTACCTTAGATTAGAGGGCACATGGCCTGAGGAGGAGATATCCAAAACAGGCCGGGCCTGGCTTCCCGAAGGCTCTGGCCAACCCCTTCCAAGGGGATCCCCTTGTACGGGACTGCAGCTTAACCCAGAGAGTGGAGGGCCCAGGAAGAGAGAAGAGTAGGGGCCTTGTCTGTGCCAGAGACCTCTGTCAAGGATCAAGTTTAATATGTTTGGAAAACGGGGTCAGAAAAGGCCAAGTGTGGTGGCTCATGCCTGTAATCCCAGCACTTTGGGAGGTCGAGATAGGCAGATCACCTGAGATTGGGGGTTTGAGACCAGCCTGGCCAACATGGTGAAACCCCATCTCTACTAAAAATACAAAATAAGTAACCAGGTGTGGTGACACACACCTGTTATCCCAGCTACTCAGGAGGCTGAGGCTGGAGAATCACTTGAACCCGGGAGGTGAAGGCTGCAGTGAGCCGAGATCACGCCACTGCACTCCAGACTGTGCAACACAGCAAGACTCCACCTCAAAAAAAAAAAAGAAAAGAAAATGGGGCCCATTGGGCCCACCCCTCTACCCTCTGTCCCCAGGCTAGGGTCTGTTTATGGGGAACATTGCAGGTTCATGGAGATGAGGGGACCACAGGCTCATGCCTCGGGCAGCTGAGGCGGTCTCTGTTCTCCCTTGACTCTCAAGGCCCCTCTCTGAGGAAGAACACCCCACCTATCTGCTGGATGCAGACAACCCCCCTCTCTCAGGCCACCACTTGCTACTCCCATCTCTCCTTCCCACAAAGAAAAGTCACTTCTTGGGGTACCCCTTCTCCCTCAGGGTGCCCACCCTTGTTCCCCAAAAGCTGGGGCGGCCTCCAGGGATCAGAAGCAAATATTTTCTCATTAGTTCCCATAGACAGCCAGCCTGCTGTCAAACTCAGAAAGATGTGAAGCTTGGTGCCTTTTACTACAGAGGAGCCCCGTGGATTGAAATATAAAACTTTTCCCCCAGCACTTTCATATGCACGGCCCTTTAACCTGCTTTATGACTGTCAGAAAGATTTTAGAGCTGAATTAGTGAAAGTCCAGAGATCTTTGCCCTGCCCCAGATACGTCACTACTAGGTAGCTAATGGGTGACCAGAACTCAGAACTGCCCAGCGCCCGTCCAGGCTTCCACGCCGTGCTGTGCTTAGCGGGGCACGGGGAAGCCCTTCCTGCCGGTACCTCTGCTCCTGCCTGCACACGACTTCTCTCAAGGCTCACGCTCCGTACTGGTCCTGGCTCCTGATTTACGGGAATCCAATTTAATTCTGTGTTCCCAGGGCCTGGGACCCTGCCTGACCCACAGAAAGTGCTGGAAGACGTCTGCAGTTAGATTTGGGTACTGATAAGAATTCCTGGTCTCTCTGTGGGGGACAGGACAGGGAGCTGAGTGTTGCTCATTTTAATCTTTCGTCGCCACCTACATACCTGTAAGTCCTGACTCCTTCACCTACATCTCTATCTCTCTGCCTTCCACCCCTGCAGAAAAATCTATGCTGGGAACTTGGTTTAATCAGAGGAGACTGACTGTCCTTTGAGCAGCAGGATACGTATAATGTACATGACGTACATCTGTATGTACATATCTGAGATACAGCCTGCCAGACAATGCTTAAGCACTTTATATATAAAACAGTATCCTCATCATACTGAATTTTCTTAATGTTACTTGTTTTGGTAAAATGAGTATTACTCATATTCCTTTTTTTTTTTTTTTTGAGACAAGGTCTCACTCTGTCACCCAGGCTGGAGTGCAGTGACACGATCTCGGTTCACTGTAACCTCCACCTCCTGGGTTCAAGCGATTCTCCTGCCTCAGCCTCCCGAGTCACTGGGATTACAGGCGCATGCCAGGTTAATTTTTGTATTTTTAGTAGAGACGGGGTTTCACTATGTTGGCCAGGCTGGTCTTGAACTCCTGACCTCAAGGGATCCACCCACCTCAGCCTCTCAAAGTGCTGGGATTACAGGCGTGAGCCACCACACCCAGTCTCATATCCCTATTTTTACAGACGAGAAGACTGGAACCAGAGACATTGAGGCCCTTGTTGAATGTCACACAGCTAATAATTGGCTTGGGCCATGTGACTTCAGAGCCACAGTATCCCCTGGGAGCCTGTTAGAGATGCAGACTTTTAAGCTCCAGCCCGGACCCATTGAATCAGAATTTGCATTTTAACAAAATGGCCAGGCGAGTCCTGTGCACATTATAGTCTGAGAAGTGCTGGGCTACACCACCTCACAAACTACCCCTCAGCCAGCGATTCTCAGCATTAGCTACATGTTGAAATCACCTGCTTCTTGGTCCCATGCTTCCCTTTCTCTGCGGTTTTCATTTAAATAATCCAGGGTATAGCACCAGCATCAAGATTAAATTTTTTTTAAAAAGTTCTTAGATAACACACAAAGTTGCAAACCACTGCAACTACCAAATCAAATAATCTTGACCCCCAGGTTTCAGTTCCCAGGCCCTCCCCACTCGCAGGCCCACCCCACTGAGGATCCCCGTTGTGGGCTCCCACGTTGGGGTGGGTCTCCTAGGACCTGGTGTTTGCCTTTGGAACAGCAGTGGTTAAGGCTTCTCCTCTGGGAATCCAGCCCTTTCCATGGGCTCCTGTTGCCCTTCAATGATGGTGATGACCATGCTAATGAAGAGGATCGTGATGATGATGGTGGTGACGATGATGATGAGGATCGTGATGGTGATGATGGTGATGATGATGATGAGTGATCGATGATGGTGATGATGGTGATGATGATGATCATGATGATGACGATGAGGATGATAGTGGTGATAATGATACTGAGCTGAATGAACTCTAGGTCTGATGTCCTATAACATTTCTGACAGTCTCAAAAGCCCTTTTCCCTGGTAAAGGTGAGAGGGCCACACAGTCCCAAGGGGGATGAAGACTCCAGACTTTGGGGGTTCACCGTGACCATGACCTTCACACTGCTGTGTGTTTCCACTCCTGGGCCCTGGGCAGGAAGTGAGGCATGTGCATGCATGTATGCACATTTATATTCAACCTCTTCCCTGGTTTTCACAACTTAGGGCCGAGCTTCCCCTGAACTTCAGCTAAACAATTTGGAGTAAAAAGGACTGAGGATAATGGCTTCTTACACTGTGACCTTTCTTCCCAGGCTAAAAATAACTGCTCCAACAGAAAGTCTCTCAATGAAACAAGCTGTCCCATTAGGCCCCAGAGCTCAGTCCCCAGGAAGCAGCTGTGCCACTGGACCTGGTTCTCCTCTTGAAGGCGCAGACAGAGGTGTGGGAGCCTCTGATTACACTCACTTCCATCCCAGGACTTCTCACTTCAGTCCTGGGAAATCAAGGCTCGTGTCTTTTCTGCCTCCCTCGCCTCTTGCCGAAGCACCCTATTGGCCCTGGGGCAGGGAGGCCGCAGAGGACCCAGGACACCCTGGAGAGGTGAATCCCCAGTAAGATGAGTCTTGGTCTATCCCGGGACATGAAGTGCCGCACTGTATGTGCTCCTGCCAGGGTAGCCGCCCTGGCTCCGGCCAGGCCAGGCCCAGGACTGACGTCAGGGCACAGGAATAGCAGGCCCCAACTCTGCCCAGAGACCATGGGAAGGCCCCAGCCCCACTCACACCCAGGCCAAGCACGACACACACCAATCCTGCTTCTCCCACCAGCCCCTCTGCCACCAGCCTTTCTCGGGGGGCCAGCTTTCCAGCAGCTCCCACCAGCCCTACAGCCTCACAGAGCCCCAGGCTCAGTCCCTCTCTCCTCTCTCCACCACCAACCAAACGCCCTGATTTTGTTTCTACAGCTCTGTCTCATTCCAAAGCACTTTTACATGAACTCAGAGGACTGTGAAGTTGCCAAGGGCCCTCGTGAGTCCAACTGTAAAGGAGGAAGCTCTGGCCAGAGACCTTCAGAGACTCGCCCAAGATCGGGGCAGGGGTGGGACAGAGCCCAAGTCTATGACCCTTAGTCTGGAGTTCTTTCTGCCCCCACGGAGTTCACCATGAGGTGAACTTCACCATGAAGTGCTAGGGTTCCATAAAAGTGACTCATGGGGTGAGGAAAGATCAAACAGCAGAGACAGCCACCTGCTTTGTACTTCCTGCTCTCACTGAATTTGTGTGCCCCAGTGTCTACAGGGAAATATTGCAGGGAGACTGGCAAGTCCTGCTCCTTTACTCTCCTTGCTTCTTCCCTCAGAATATTAGTATCTGTCTCGAGCCTCCTATCCATTATTTTCTCCAACATCCCAAGACATCCGGCTTACAGCATCTTTTTTTTTTTCCTTTTTTTTTTGACAGGTCTTGCTGTCACCCAGGCTGGAGTTCAGTGGCACAATGAGAGTTCACTGCAGCCTCCACCTCCTGGGCTCAAGGGATCCTCCCACCTCAGCCCCACAAATAGCTGGAACTCCAGGCATGTGCCACCACATCTAGCTGATTTTTTTTCATTTTTATAGAGGTGAGGTCTCACTATGTTGCCCAGGCTGGTCTCGAACTCCTGGCCTCAAGTGATCCTCCCACCTCAGCCTTCCAAAGTGCTGGGATTACAGGTGTGAGCCACCCTTACAGCATATTTTCACTTTGCCAGTCCACACATGCCAGGCTCTGAGCTGGGTCATCTCCTTCCCTCACGTAGGACTCCATCTTTCCAAGGTAGTTTCCTGTGCTTATTCTTCTCTGATGCTCCTAGCAGCCCTCTGAGGCAGAAAAAGCAAGGGTTGTTAACCTCTCTTGAAACGAGGAAACAGACACACGGAAGTCAGGTCGTTTGCCTCACAACTCATTCCAGGGATGGGCTGGAACTCAGGCCAAGAGACGGAGCAAAGCTCCCTGGGAGTGACCATGACCTGCTGAGCTGTTCAAGCCCAGATACCCAGCTTCTGGGGCTGGGTCAACGTGCATCTGTGTGTTTCACAAGGGGATTCTACAGAACACCAGCATTTCAGACCCTCTGCACTAAATATCCTTAGCACCAAGGGCCAGGAAGCTCTGTCTTGAAGTTGAAACTAGAGATGGAGAGAATAGAGGTCAGGACCTGTTTTGAGCCCACTCTGGGTGTTGAATGTATTCAGTGCCTTCGTGGAATCAAATGTTGATTCTATTCCAGCCCATCCAAGTCTCCTTAGCACATGTTTCTAACAAGTACCTGCCACAGTTATTCTTCCACATGACTTCTCATCCATTTGAACCAGAGCTAGCAAGTCCAAAGTCATGCGTAAGTAAAATACCTCTGGCCATTACTCATACAGTTATGCAAATGAGTCATTAGTAATAAAATCCCCACGGAGGCGGGGCGGGGGGTGGGGGGGCAGGAATCACTCTCCAAATCTCTGTCTGGTTCATCTGTCCCAGAGGGTAAGGAGCACCAGCTATGGCATATACATGAGCCCCATGTCTTGCCCCCATCCACTCCCTGCCCCACACTTTGGCTCTCATTGGCTGTATCTCATTGTAGCAGGGAGCGATTCAGAAAACAGAATTCACACCGCAGAGCAGGCAGCCTGCCCCCTTCCTTGTTCTACATCTTGTCTCTGAACACTCGTGGACCGGGCAAACGTGGGCCAGCAGCCTCTTCCGGTGTCCTGTCTTTCCTTGACTTTATCCTACTGGGTAAACATTCACTGCTCAGGACCTCTTGCTCTTCCACCTTTTTTTTTTTTTTTTTTGAGACAAAGTCTCACTCTGTCGCTCAGGGTGGAGTGCAGTGGTACAATCTTGGCTCACTGCAACCTCTGCCTCCTGGGTTCAAGCGATTCTCCTGCCTCAGCCTTCCAAGTAGCTGGGATTACAGATGCCCACCATCACTCCCAGCTAATTTTTGTATTTTTAGTAGAGACACGGTTTCACCACGTTTGCCAGGCTGGTCTCGAACTCTTGACCTCAGGTGATCCACCCACCTCGGCCTCCCAAAGTGCTGGGATTACAGGCATTAGCCACCGCACCCGGCCTCTTTCACTTCTTAGATGAAGTCTTAGGACAACTTTGCAGAAGGCCGTCACCCATAAGGACCCGAGAAGAGAAATTCTGGCTGGAGGAAGGCTTGTCTGCATCCTCCCAGGACCCCTGAGGTCCTCTTCCGCCATTCTCTCAGCCTTTCCCTCTTCTCCCAACACGGGCGACCAGAGCGCAGGGGCTGAGGCAGCCATTCTTGGAAGGTTTCTTTGGCTTCCTGGCCATGCTCCTAAAGTCAAGGCTAATCCCACTGGGACAGCTTGTCCCTGGCTGGACTCTAGCCCTTAAAATGAGTCATCCAGGGAATAGGATACAACGACAAAAGTATGACAGGGCACAATGACCAAGGCAGCAATCGGAAAGAACCTTGGGATTTGGGAGTCCAGAGAGATCTTCTCGTAGACTAACTGATTTGATTTCACTCATGAACAAAACCCTAAAACCCTGATAAGTGCTTGTCCCAAGGCCACGGGGCTAGTTAAGGTAGCTGGCAGCAGTCTACTTCTAGAACTCAGCTCTCTATGGACGCTATCCCAGCAGTGGGCCAACCAATGTCTAAGTCTACCCTAGGGCAGTGATTTCTTAGCCCACCCTCTTCCACTCTTTAAAAAGAATTGTTCTAGGCTGGGCGCAGTGGCTCCGAGAGCCGTGGCTCACGCCTGTAATCCCAGCACTTTGGGAGACTGAGGTGAGAGGATCCCTAGAGCCCAGGAGTTTGAAATCAGCCTGGGTAACAAAGCAAGACCTGATCTTTACAAAACATTTTAAAATTAGCTCGGCATGGTGGCATGTGCCCGCGGTCCCAGCTACTGGCGAGGCTGTGGCTGACGGAGCCCTTGAGCCTAGGAGTTTGAAGTTGCAATGAGCTTTGACCACACCACTACACTCCAGCCTAGGCAACAGAGGGAGACCCTGTCTCGAAAAAAAAAAAAAAAAAAAAAAAAGGATTAAGACTTCAACACAATTGTTTTTAGTCCATAGAGTCCTGAGAATTGACAGAATAACTTCACTCCCCACTCCACCTCTAATGCCTGGAAATTCTTGGTTTGGGAGGTAGGAAGAAATTACCAGAAATCCCACAACCATCATATATATACATGCTTGTCACTGATGCCTGGAGGAGTCATGAGTATAAATGACTATTCACTTTTATTTTATTTTTATTTTATGTATTTATTTATTTTTTGAGACAGCATCTCTGTCGCTCAGGCTGGAGTACAGTGGTGCAATCTCAGCTCACTGCAACCTCCGCCTCCCAGATTCAAGCAATTCTCCTGCCTCAGCCTCCTGAGTAGCTGGGACCGCAAGTGCATGCAACCACACTCGGCTAATTTTTGTATTTTTTTGTAAAGATGGGATTTCACCATGTTTGCCAGGCTGGTCTCAAACTCCGGACCTCAAGTGATCCACCCGCCTCAACCTCCCAAAGTGCTGGGATTATAGGCATGAGCCACGATGCCTGGCCACTATTCACTTTTAAAAGACAAATACCTCAGAAAGAACAAAACATGATATCCTAACCCCTCAGTGTGAGTCAATTACTAGCAGGGATGCTCTATAGAGCACTCAATTTTTCCAGAGATCAGCCGTGCCTGCAGTGAACAGAAATCCTTGCAGGAGGCCTTGGGCCTGCTGCCTCCCTTCAGAGGGGCCTAGCTGGGGAGGAAAGGGAAAGGAAGGAGAAAGGGATGCAGGCTGGGTTCTGAGACAGACCGAGGCAGGTGGCTGGTTTCCCCCCACCTCCCAGTCCGAAGAAATCGAATCTCCCTGGGATCTGTGGGGAGGAGGTGCTGGTCTAACTTTTGGGCCCCAGACAGGAAAAGACTCACTGGAAGCCAATGGAGCCTGGCTCCCCCAGGTCTCAGTCTAACAGCTATCCTGGGTGAAGGCCAGAGCCATCTCCAACTTGGCAGGTGAAGGGGTCAAGGAATCCAGGCCCACCCCATCCCCAATCCAGGGAAGCTGGAGGGAATCTTCTTGAGAAATGTGGGAGCTTGGGAAGTGGGTGTGACACCTTCCCTAGCCTGAGCCAGGCCCCCAGCTATATCTTTTCTTTCTTCCTGGGGCTGAGGCTCTAGCCTCCTGGACAGTGGCTGGTCTCTCTGAATGCACCTGGAAGTCAGGAGAGCTGGGTTCTGCCCCTTACTCTTTTTCTTTTTTTACAGACCCTGTCCCTTAGAAACAGGGTCTTGCTCTGTCACCCGGACTGGAGTGCAGCAGTGCGATGAAGGCTCACTGCAGCCTTCCTACTTGTCATGCTTGTCATACTTCAGCCTCCAGAGTAGCTGGGACCAGAGGCACGCGCCAACACGCCTAGCTAATTGTTTTATTTTTTGTAAAGACAAGGTCTCACTATGTTGCCCAGGTTGGTCTCAAACTTCTGGGCTCAAGCGAGCCTCCATTTATTCACCCATAAAACGCAGATAACAATACCTGCTTTGCCAGCCCCGTCAGAGTGTTTTAGACATCAGGTGGTGCTCAAAAGCATTTCAACAAATGTCAGCTATGAACATCATTCTTTCCTAGAAGAGCAAAGACACCAGGCCAAATCCCAGATTTGCTGAGTGGGCCAAAGCAGAGCCAGCTTCAGACAAGAGCCGAGCCAGCTGGCTCTTCACACTGTTCCTTTAGCCCTCCGGGTCTGGGGGCTCAGTCAGGGGACCCAGAGCCGTCCTTCTGCCTGGGACTCCTCCTCCCTGGCTGCCAGCCAGAGGCAGCTTAGGCCAGGAGCTGCAGGGTGCCTTGGGGGTGAGCCCTGCGCTTTTGGTGAAGTTCTGGCTGGTCTGGGAATGGAGCAGGCAGAGCTGTCAACACTCCCAGGGGCCAGGAACTCGTTCTGCTGATCCCAAAGTTAACCACTGCAGTCCCTGACTCCAGCCTCAGTCAGCCCTGATTCACGAGCAACATCTGAGGCCACATGTGGCCTCCCCTCTCCCCACCACGTCCCATCTCTTCTGTCCAGTCACTGAAGTGAGGTGACCCCGCACTTCACCCCCAACGCAAATGCGCACTCAGGAAGTTTAAACAGCCATTCTAAGGGCCACGTCTTTCTGAGAATGGGAGGGAGGCCCTTTCTGAAGGCAGAGGGCTGGTAAGGGCCCTTCAAAGCTCTCTGAGACGGCAACACAGTCGGAGGGAGGTCATTAGCAGTGCTGTGTGGCCTCCTCATCCTCATGGTAAGGGAGCACTGGGAGTGAGACAATCAGCCCTTCAGAAACCACTCGGGCCGGGAGAACGCAGCCAGGGCTGAGCTGCAGAGACGGGGCAGGAGCAGTTCTGGCCTCCAGTACAGCGGCGCTTTGCTCCTCCCGCACAAGTGAAATCACAGCTGATGTCTCCATGGCTTTCAAGAGCCTCGCACACCGGCCCGCTGGACCACACGGGGCCCTGCTCCTCTGTCACCAGCAGCTCTGTCCCCATTAGCACAGCAGGTAAGAGGAAATGCCACACCCAGAGTGCCAGACAATGGGGCACACAGCCCCCGACCTGCTCACCCGGGGAGGTGTCCTCAGCCGTCTCTCCTACAACTGCCAGGGAGACCAGAGAAGCCAGAGGTTCCCAAGTCTACACAGAATTGATTGAGGAGGAAGGCCAGGCCTCCGGCAGAGCTGGGGCAGCAAGAATACACAAATGTCCTGCCCCGTGTTCCCCGGCTCATAGACCCTTTTGGAAAAACTGCTGCCTAGACATCAAAAGGCCAGATTTTTCCACTTTCTTTCCCAGAGGGTGTCACCGAATCCATGACAGATGGGCCCCACCGCTGGGTCCTGGCATTCACGGCCCCAGGTCTCATCTTATTTATCCTTATGGTTATTTTTGCATTCAAGGCTCTAGAACTAGAAAGAAACTTAGAAAGTAACTAGTCCAACTCTTTAACCCAACTCTTTCTTTTTTTTTTTTTTTTTTTTTTGAGAGGGAGTCTCACTCTGTCGCCCAGGCTGGAGTGCAGTGGCGCGATCTCTGCTCACTACAAGCTCCGCCTCCCGGGTTCACGCCATTCTCCTGCCTCAGCCTCCCGAGTAGCTGGGACTACAGGCGCCCGCCACCTCGCCCGGCTATTTTTTTTTTTTGTATTTTTTAGTAGAGACGGGGTTTCACCGGGTTAGCCAGGATGGTCTCGATTTCCTGACCTCGTGATCTGCCCGTCTCGGCCTCCCAAAGTGCTGGGATTACAGGCTTGAGCCACTGCGCCCGGCCCCCAACTCTTTCTTTTCACAGATGAGGAAACCAATGCCCAGAGAGGAAAAAGGAGCTTGCAGAAGTCACCAAGTGCGCTGGGACCACGCTAGGACTAAAGACAAGGTCTCCTGACCCTGCAGCCGCAGTCTTCTCATGGGGGGCCCAGACAAATACAATCTGCCCTTCTCCCTGACGTTTCTAAGCTTTGCATGCCCACATCCTGCCCTGCCCCTGGGAGCTGGGGCCCCTGGCTTGCTCATCTGTCCCCCTATTGTTCCTACAAAGGACAGCCCCTTGGGGAGTCTCTGAGGGCCGTGTCGGGGAGGCCACAGTAGTGTCAGGCTGGTGCCCAGAGCAGAGCTTTTTTTTTTTTTTTTTTTTGAGACAGACTCTCACTCTGTCACCCAGGCTGGAGTGCAATGGTGTGATCTCGGCTCACTGCAACGTCCACCTCCTGGGTTTAAGCGATTCTCCTGCCTCAGCCTCCTGAGTAGCTGGGACTACAGGTGCGTGCCACCATGCCCAGCTAATTTTTTGTACTTTTAGTAGAGACAGGTTTCACCACGTTAGCCAGGGTGGTCTCGATCTCCTGACCTCATGATCGGCCTGCCTCAGCCTCCCAAAATGCTGGAATTACAGCCACAGTGCCTGGCCTATTCCATTCTTTTCTTTTCCCTCAGCAGCCTCATGGCCACACAGCAGGCCTGGCTGCCTACTCCCTAGTTCCCACGGGACTCCCCTGAAGACAGGAAGGTTGAAGCCATGGCAGGGCTAGAGCAAGTGTACATTCCACACTCGCTGTCCCCGGGCTGACCCTCCCTGGTCAACACTGACAGCCACACGCAGCCACCTCCAGCCCATGTCTGAGGAGCTCAGTGGGCCGCCCTGCCCAAAGGGTCCTGCTCAGCCCTAGCCAAAAAAGGCCAAGATCCCTGTACTGACGCCTGAATGTGGTTTTGTATTTGTTCTACGGGGCTGCTGTGACAAAGCACTACAAACTCAGTGTCGTAAAACAATGGAAATGTGTTCACTCACAGTCCTGAAGGCCAGAAGTCTCAAATCAAGGTGCCAAGAGGGCCACCTCCTCTGAAACCCACAGGAGAGACTCCTTCGTTGCCTCTCTAGCTTCTGGTGTTTGCCAGCAACTCTTGGCTTGTGGCTGCGTCACTCCAGTCTCTGCCTCCATCGACAGAAGGCCTTCTCTGTGTGTCTGTGTCTTTTCTCTTCCCATAAGGACACCTGCATATTGGATTTACCGCCAGCCCCACTCCAGCATGACCTCATCTTAACTAACTACATCTGCAACCACTCTACTTCCAAATAAGGTCACACTCTGAGGTTCTGGGGTTAGGACTTCAACACATCCTTCTGGGGGATGCATTCCAACCCATAACAGGTCTCCCAATAGCCCACACCACCACCTGCCTAACCCGCTGCCACCCCCTTCCCCTGGCCTGGCCCCTCACTAATCCCGGCTCACATTTCAGATCTCAGCTTTGACGCCTATCCCTTGGGAGGCCTTCCCGACCCCTCCTCTGCTCTGTGTCCCTGCAGCACCTGTCACCTATGTGACATCACCCTATGTGACGGCTTTTTTTAAAAAACAGGGTCTCACTCTTGTAACCCAGGATAGAGTGCAGTGGCACGATCTCAGCTCACTGCAACCTCCACCTCCTGGGTTCAAGTGATTCTCCTGTCTCAGCCTCCTGAGTAGCTGGGACTACAGGTGTGCACCACCATGCTCAGCTAATATTTGTATTTTTGGTAGAGATGGGGTTTTGCCATGTTGCCCAGGCTGGTATTGGACTCCTGACCTCAGGTGATCCACCCACCTCGGCCTCCCAAAGTGCTGAGATTATAGGCGTGAGACACTGTACCCGGCCCTTTTTTTTTTTTTTTTTCTTTTAACCTGTGTCCCTCCATAGATGAGCAGCTTCTGGAGGCTGGTGCCTGTGGCTTGTCCCCAGGATGGTTGCAGGTGTCCAGCTGGGGCCTGGCAGATATCCCCCTACCATAAGTACCTGCTGGCTGCACTGAGAGCACCTGACAGTAATGAGCCTTGCTCCTGGCCAGCACTTCTCAAGGTATGGCTTGGGGGCTGTTTGCAAAAGGACCACAGAGGAGCTTGGTTAAAAGTACAATCCCTGCTGGATTTGTTCTATGGGTTCTTGGTTAAAAGTACAATCCTGGGCAGTGGCTCACGCCTGTAATCCCAGCACTTTGGGAAGCTGAGGCAGATGGATCACCTGAGGTCTGGAGTTTGAGACCAGCCTGGCCAACATGATGAAACCCCGTCTCTACTTAAAATACAAAAATTAGGCCGGGCGCGGTGGCTCAAGCCTGTAATCCCAGCACTTTGGGAGGCCGAGACGGGCAGATCACGAGGTCAGGAGATCGAGACCATCCTGGCTAACACGGTGAAACCCCATCTCTACTAAAAATACAAAAAGAAATTAGCCGGGCGAGGTGGCGGGCGCCTGTAGTCCCAGCTACTCGTGAGGCTGAGGCGGGAGAATGGCGTGAACCCGGGAGGCGGAGCTTGCAGTGAGCCGAGATCGCGCCACTGCACTCCAGCCTGGGCAACAGAGCAAGACTCCGTCTCAAAAAAAAAAAAAAAAAAATTAGGCTGAGTGCGGTGGCTCCTGCCTGTAATCTCAGCACTTTGGGAGGCTGAGGCGGGCAGATCACTTGAGGTCAGGAGTTCAAGACCAGCCTGGCCAACATGGTAAAACCCCATCTCTACTAAAAATACAAAAAAAACTAGCCAGGCATGGTGCTGCACACCTGTAATCCCAGCTACTTGGGAGGCTGAGGCAGGAGAATGGCGTGAATCCAGGAGGCGGAGCTTGCAGTGAGCTGAGATTGTGCCACTGCACTCCAGCCTGGGTGACAGAGCAAGACTCTGTCTCAAAAAAAAAAAAAAGGGGCCTATTCTCAGGCCTCTGCAACAAACTCAGAGTGGGTAGGGGGCCTCAGGAATCCACCTTTTTTTTCTTTAAGAGACAGAATCTTGCTTTGTCACTCAAGCTGGAGTGCAGTGGTGGCAATCATGGCTCACTGCAGCCTCAAATTCCAAGGCTCAAATGATTCTCCCACCTCAACCTCCTGAGTAGTGGAACTACAGGTGCATGCCATCATATCTGGCTATGTTTTAAAATGTTTTTTGTAAAGACAGGATCTTACTCTGTTATCCAGGCTGGGCTCAAGTCATCCTCCCACCTGGGCCTCCCATAGGGCTGAGATTATAGAAAGATGAGCCACCATATCCAGCAAGGAATCTGCCTTTTAAATAAGTTCCTAGAAGATTCTTACACACAAGAGAGAACCACCATCCTTGGACCTTGATTATGGGAGACAATCTAAGCCCATCTAGTCAGAGACCTACAGGTTACAAAGGGTGGAGGAAACTGCCTGTATGAGGCTGCACCAGTCCTGCCCCTGGGAACCCCTTCCTAGCTATGATCCATTTCCACGGCCACAGGTGGCCAACAAATGCTGATGCCCATCAGCCCCAGGCCCATCATGGGTGGGGGCATAGCCGGCCCTGCTCCCGGCCAGATGATATTCCTGGGAGGAGAATGCAGAGAGAGGATTAGCTGGTGGTCGGGGGCCCTCACAGCAACTACCATGGTTGGAACTCTGGTGGCCGGGCAGAGCTGCCCAAGGAGCACAGCGATGGAACAGCCCTGGACCCCAGGCCTTGGAGGAGGGAGAAGAGAGGAGGAGGGAGAGAGAGAGGAGTGGAAAATCAGCATTAGGAGCCCAAGTGTTCTCCCCTAATCAGCAGTGGGACCTCAAGCAAGTATTGAAACATTTCTGGGCATGTTTCATTAGTAATAAAACAGAAGAGAAAAACACCCACCCTGCCACCCCTCAGGCTTGCAGGGCCTTCATTCCACTACTATTGATGGACTGCCTATGTACTGTCACACAGTGGGAGGAATTCTGAAAGCTGGAGAGTACTAGAATGTACAAGATATTTCTAATATTAAGATAAAGTGAGGCCGGGCATGGTGGTTCATGCCTATAATCCCAGGACTTTGGGAGGCTGAGACAGGAGGATTGCTTGAGCTCAGGAGTTCGAGACCAACCTGGGCAACAGGGTGAAACCTCATCTCTATAAAAAATTTTTTAAATTAAAAAAAATTAGTGGGCCGGGCGCGGTGGCTCAAGCCTGTAATCCCAGCACTTTGGGAGGCCGAGATGGGTGGATCACGAGGTCAGGAGATCGAGACCATCCTGGCTAACCCGGTGAAACCCCATCTCTACTAAAAAATACAAAAAAAAAAACTAGCCGGGCAAGATGGCGGGCGCCTGTAGTCCCAGCTACTCGGGAGGCTGAGGCAGGAGAATGGCGTAAACCTGGGAGGCGGAGCTTGCAGTGAGCTGAGATCCAGCCACTGCGCTCCAGCCTGGGCGACAGAGCGAGACTCCCTCTCAAAAAAAAAAAAAAAAAAAAAAAAATTAGTGTAATGGCTCACACTTGTGGTCCCAGCTATTCAGGAGGCTGAGGTGGGAGGATGGCTTGAGCCCACGAGACGGAAGTTGTAGTGAGCCAAGATTGCGCCACTGCACTCACTGCACTCTCGCCTGGGCAACAGAGCAAGATTCTGTCTCAAAAAAATAAATAAATAAATAAAGTGTCCCCAAAATGTATATCCACACAAAAACCTGTACACTGATGTTTATGAGCAGTGTGATTCACAACAGCTGAAAAGTGGAAACAGCCCAACTATCCATCAGTAGATCAATGGATAAACAGAACGTGGTCTATCCACACAATGGAATATTTCCCAGCCATGGAAAGGAGTGGAGCCTGCCACCTGCTACAACATGGCTGAACCTGGAAGACATGGTGGTAAGTGAAAGAAGTTGGACACAAAAGACCACATACTGTGTGATTCCATTTATATGAAAGTCCAGAATAGGCAAATCCATAGAGACAGAAAGCAGACTGGTGGTTGCTGGGGGAGCAGGGAGGAATGGATGGTGGAGGAGAACTGGGGAGCGAGTGCTAAAGGGCCCAGAGTTTCTTTTCGAGGTGATAAAAAATGTTCTAAAATTGACTGTGTTGATGCCTGCATGTATCTGTGAATATATTAAAAATGACTGAATTGTACGCTTCAAATGAGAAAATTACATGACGTATGAATTATATCTCAGTAAACCTGTTTTCAAAAATAATAAAGAGCCGGGTGTGGTGGCTCACCCTGTAATCCCAGCACTCGGTGAGGCTGAGGTGAGAGGATCTCTTGAGGCCAGGAGTTCAAGATCAGCCTGGGCAACACAGGGAGACCTCATCTCTACCAAAAATACAAAAAATGAACTGGGTGTGGTAGTGTGCACCCGTAGTGCCAGCTACTCAGGAGGCTGAGGTGGGAGGATCGCCTGAGCCTGGAAGGTTGAGGTTTCAGTGAGCCCTGATTGTACCACTGCACTCCAGCCTGGGTGCAAAGTGAGACCCTGTCTCAAAGTAATAATAACAACAACAACAACAACAACAACAACAACAATAATAATAATAATGTGTCTGATTCTTTTCTTTCTCCAAAACCTTAATTAAACCTGTCATTTACCTTCAATACATACCCTCAATCCAACCATTTCTTAACACCCTGCCCCCGCTGGCTCTCTGGCCCAGCCACTGTCATCTCCCAGATGGATTGTTGACGTCACCCCTTCCCGAGCTGCCTGCTTCTGTCCCTCATCCTCTGTGTGTTTCCCACACAGCAGCAGAGCAGCAGGAGACCCCAACTTCACACACTCCCTCCAATGGCTCCCACTTCACGCAAAGAAGAGGCCAACATCCTATGGTGACTCGGAGGCCCGTGCCCTCTAGCCCTGCTTCGCCTGTGACCCCATCTGTCCCATGTTCCCCATCATCCACTGTGTCCAACCACCCTAGATTTGCTCTTCAGGGCCCCTCCTGCCCCCTGTGCTTGCTTTGCTTTCTGCTGAGACTGTTCATGCTTCCCAGACAACCGTCTGACTCACTCCTTCCTCTTCTAAGTCTGCTCCTATGTCACCAGCTCCATAAGGCCTTCCCTGGCCACCTACTGAATTATTGAATATTGTCTCCTAGTCGGTCTTCCCCATCTTCCATCCCTGATTTTTCTCCATTGCATCTACCACCTTCTAATAATCTACATAACTTACTCAGTTTCCTGTCTGTCAGGGATTTTGTAGCCCCAGCACCTAGGGCAGCCATTGGATGGATGGATGAATGGATGAATGGACAGCTGGATGGATGAATGAATGGAAGGATGGATGGATGAACAGATGAATGGATGGATGGGTGGATGAATGGAAGGATGGATGGATAAACAGATGAATGGATGGATGGGTGGATGGATGGTGGATGGATGGAAGGATGGATGGAAGGATAGATAGATGGATGAATGGTGGTGGTGGAAGGATGGATGGATGGATGGATGGATGGATGGATGGGGTGGTGGATGGATGGATGGAATGGAGTGGATGGATGGATGGATGGATGGATGGGTGGATGGATGGATGGATGAATGGAGGGATAGATGGATGGACAGATATATGGATGGATGGATGGATGGGCAGATGAATGGGTGAATGGACAGCTGGATGGATGGATAAAGGAATGGATGAAGGTGGATGGATGGAAGGAAGGGAATGGAAGGATGGATGGATGGGTTAATGGATGAAGGAATCGAAGGATGAATGAAAGGAAATATGGATGAACAGATGAATGGAAGGATGGATGAGTGGGTGGATGGATGCATAATAGATAAATGGATGGGTGGATGGATGGGTGGATGGATGAATGGAAGGATGGATGGATAAATACATGAATGGATGAATAAATGGGTGGATGGATGGAAGGAAGGGTGAATGGAAGGATGATGGATGGGTGGATGAATAGGTGTGTGGGTGGATGAGTGGGTGGATGGATGGATGGACAGATATATGGAAGGATGGATGGATGGGCAGATGAATGGGTGAATGGACAGATGGATGGATAAATACATGAATGGATGAATAAATGGGTGGATGGATGGAAGGAAGGGTGAATGGAAGGATGATGGATGGGTTAACACGTGGATGAAGGAATCGAAGGATGAATGAAAGGAAATATGGATGAACAGATGAATGGAAGGATGGATGGTGGATGGATGGATAATAGATAAAATGGATGGTGGATGGATGGGTGAATGGATGGATGGAAGAATGGATGGATGGATGGGTGGAATGGAAGGATGGATGGAAAGATGAATGGAAGGATGGATGAATGGATGAATGGATGGAAGGATGAATGGATGGGTGGATGGATGAGTAGATGGATGGATGGGTGGATGAATAGGTGTGTGGGTGGATGAGTGGGTGGATGGATGGATGGATGAATAGATGGAAGAATGGACTGATGGATGGATGGATGGATGGATGAATGGACAAATGGATGGATAGATAAATGGGTGGATTGAGGAATGGAAGGATGGATAAAAGGAAGGATGGATGGAATGAATGGAAGAGTGGATGGATGAATGGATGGAATAGACAGGATGGGGTGGTGGGAATGGGACGGGCGGAAGGAATATAAAGAAGATGAACACATGAAGGAAGAAAATGGAATAAAGATGGACATGGACACAAATACCCTTGTGATTCCTATGCCTGTCTTTACTTTAATCTCTTAATCCCATCATCTTCATAAGCTGAGGAGGATGTATGTCGCCTCAGGACCCTGTGATGATTGCGTTAACTGCATAAATTGTTTGTAGAGCATGTGCGTTTGAACCATATGAAATCTGGGCACCTTGAAAAAAGAACAGGATAACAGCAATGTTCAGGGAACAAGGGAGATAACCTTAAACTCTGACTGCCAGTGAGCCGGGTGGAACAGAGCCATATTTCTCTTCTTTCAAAAGCAAATAGGAGAAATATCGCTGAATTCTTTTTCTCAGCATGGAACATCCCTGAGAAAGAGAATGGCCCCTGAGGTTAGGCCCCTGAAATGGCCCCTTTGGGGGCGGCTGTCTTTCATGGTTGAAAGCAAAGGGATTAAATAAGCCTTGGTCTCCTGTAGCGCTCCCAGGCTTATTAGGACAAGGAAATTCCTGCCTAATAAATTTTGATCAGACAGGTTGTCTGCTCTCAAACCCTGTCTCCTGATGTCATCAATGACAAAGTGTGCCTAAAACTTCATTAGTAATTTTAATTTCACCCCATCCTGTGGTCCTGTGATCTCGCCCTGCCTCCATTTGCTTTGTGATATTTTATTACCTTGTGAAGCATGTGATCTCTGTGACCCACACCCTATTCGTACACTCCTCCCCTTTTGAAAATCGCTAATAAAAACTTGCTGGTTTTACAGCTCAGGGAGCATCACGGAAACTGCCGACATGTGATGTCTCCCCCAGACACCCAGCTTTAAAATTTCTCTCTTTTGTACTCTTTCCCTTTATTTCTCAGACCAGCTGACGCTTAGGGAAATAGAAAAGAACCCACATTGAATATCAGGGTGGGGTTTCACCCGATGGTGGATGGGTGGGTGGGTTGATGGATGCATGAATGGATGGGTGGATGAATGGGTAGGTGGATGGATGATGGATGGATGGGTGGATGCATGGATACATGGGTGGATGGATGGAAGGGTGGGTGGATGAATGGATGGATGGATGGATGGATGGATGGATAGGTGGGTGGATGGATGGATGGATGGATGGATGGATGGATAGGTAGATGGATGGATGGACAGATGGGTGGAAAGAAGAATGGGTGGATGGATAGATGAATGGAGAGATGGATGGATGGGTAGACTGATGGATGGAAGGATGGATGTGTGGGTGGGTGGATGAGTAAATGGATGATGGGTGGATGAATGGATAGATGAGTGGATGGGATGAATGGGTGAGTAGATGAGTAGATGGATGATGGGTAGATGATGGATGGGTGGATGGATGGATTGGTGGACAGACGGGTGGGTGGAAGGATGGATGAACGGATGTATTGATGGTGGTGGTGGCAAAATGGAAGACCTTCCCTCAACCCCACTTGGGTTCCAAGAGACAGGAGAGGACCCAGATTCAGAACCAGAGAAGTGCTTGCCTAGGAGTAGGCTGTGTCCTCAGGCCATGTCACCTAACCTCTCCAGGCCTGCTTCTCATTATTAAAAGGCACCAGAGGAGCTGCTTTCCACACCCTTCAACACGTGACAGCAACACGAACTGAACTGCTGAGTTGCAGGGCCTCCTCTTAAAGACCTTTAGATCTTATTGGAGGGAAAGGTAAGCAGGCAGAAAGATGGAACTAACTTCAGGGCAGCTCCTGAGCAGGAATGTGAACCCAAAGGGCTTAGTGGAGGAGCCCACGAGGAAGTGAAGTCATTTGGGGTGGGACACTGCAGAAGCCCAGCCAGGTGTGTGGGGACAGTAGCTGTGGTTAGGACAGTGGGACACAGTCTAAGGAGAACCTGGGATGCTGGTCTAAGGAGAGCCCGGGATGCTGGTCTAAGGAGGGCCTGGGATGCTGGTCTAAGGAGGGCCTGGGATACTGGTCTAACTAGGGCAGCGTGGGCTTCCTGGACCAGGCCTCCTGATCATTGGTGGCCACTTCTGAAAAGGCCTGAAGGCCGGGAATGGTGGCTCACACTTGTAATCCCAGCACCTTGGAAGGCTGAGGCAGGTGGATCACAAGGTCAGGAGTTCAAGACCAGCCTGGCCAAGATGGTGAAACCCCATCTCTACTAAAAATACACAAAAATTAGCTGGATATGGTGGCATGCACCTATAATCCCAGCTACCCGGGAGGCTGAGGCAGAGAACTGCTCGATCCCAGGAGGTGGAGGTTGCAGTGAGCCGAGATCACACCACTGTACTCCAGCCTGGGCAACAGAGTGAGACTCTGTTTAAAAAAAACAAAAAACAGGCCAGGCGCGGTGGCTCAAGCCTGTAATCCCAGCACTTTGGGAGGCCGAGATGGGCGGATCACGAGGTCAGGAGATCAAGACCATCCCGGCTAACACGGTGAAACCCCGTCTCTACTAAAAAAAAAAAAATACAAAAAACTAGCCGGGCGAGGTGGCGGGCGCCTATAGTCCCAGCTACTCGGGAGGCTGAGGCAGGAGAATGGCGTAAACCTGGGAGGTGGAGCTTGCAGTGAGCTGAGATCCGGCCATTGCACTCCGGGCTGGGCGACAGAGCGAGACTCTGTCTCAAAAATAAAATAAAATAAAATAAAAAATAAAAAAATAAAAAATAAAAAAAAATAAAAAACAAAAAAAAGGCTGGGCGTAGTGGCTCACGCTTATAATCCCAGCACTTTGGGAGGCCGAGGCGGGCGGATCACGAGGTAAGGAGATCAAGATCATCCTGGCTAACACAGTGAAACCCCATCTCCACTAAAAATACAAAAAATTAGCCGGGTGTGGTGGCGGCCACCTGTAATCCTAGCTATTCGGGAGGCTGAGGCAGGAGAATGGCGTGAACCCGGGAGGTGGAGCTTGCAGTGAGCCGAGATCATACCACTGCACTCCAGCGTGGGTGACAGAGCGAGACTCCGTCTCAAAAAAAAGAAAGAAAGAAAGAAAAAGAAAAAAAAGAAAGGCTGAAGACCCTGGGGCTGGGTGGAGGTGGGAACCAGTCTCCTCACTCCTATTCCCCTCCAGAACCGGACCGAGCCACAGCCACCAGCTTCAATGGCTGCTCAAACACCCCAGCCTCTGGGTTTGGGACCCCTGCCACCCACGAGAAGACACAGCCTTCTAATGGGGGACCCCTCCTTCTAGAGAGGGAGAGGTCATAAGAAAGTGAACTTCTCAGCAACACTCAAGAAGGTTCCACACACACGGTCACGTGTTCACTGCAGCATTACTCACAACACTAAAGACACAGAATCAACCCAGGTGCCCATCAACGGTGGACTGAATCAAGAAGATGTGGTACATCTACACCATGGAATACCACACAGCCATTAAAAAAGTAATCATGGCCAGGCGCGATGGCTCACAACTGTAATTCCAGGACTTTCAGAGGCTGAGGTCAGTGGATCACGAGGTCAGGAGATCGAGACCATCCTGGCTAACATGGTGAAACCCCGACTCTACTAAAAATACAAAAAAATTAGAAGGGCATGGTGGCGGGTACCTATAGATCCAGCTACTAGGGAGGCTGAGGCAGGAGAATGGCGTGAACCCAGGAGGTGGAGCTTGCAGTGAGCTAAGATGGCACCACTGCACTCCAGCCTGGGCGACAGAGCAAGACTCTGTCTCAAAAAAAAAAAAAAAAAAAAAATCATGTTGTTTGCAGAAACATGGATGCAGCTGGAGGCCATTATCTCAAGCGAATTAAGGCAGAAACAAAAAACCAAAGACTGTATATTCTCATTTATAAGTGGGAGCTAAGCATTGGACACATGGACACAAAGAGGGGTGCAACAGATACTGGGGACTACTAGACGGGAGAGTGAGAAAGAGGACAAGGGTTGACAAACTACCTATTGGGTACTATGTTCACTATTTGGCTGATAAGATCAACAAAAGCCCAAACCTCAGCATCACGCACTACATCCATGTAAAAAACCTGCCCATGTACCCCCTGAATCTAAAATAAAGTTCACTCACAAGTTCTTCCTCTGAGGAGCTTCTGCAGATGAGTAAGTGCTTTCGCATCCTGCACCATCTCCTGCTTGGCTGCTGTACCCAGGGCCAAGACTTTGAGGGGACTGCGTGCTGGGGCCTCGTGCAGAAGAGCTGGGCCTCAGGTCACAGAGCAAGCTGGTCCTGGGCTTCCGGCTTCTTGGTCCCTTACTCTTTTCATCACACAGGCAGCCAGAACCCAGACCTCCATCCCTTTCCCCTATCTACCTCATCCTGCGTCAGAGGCACACCCCCTAGGAGCTGGGCAATTCTGGTCAATTCTCCCCACCTGGGCAGCCACCCTCCTACCTAGCACCACTGCTAGGCTGGGCTGCCTCCTGAGAATCTCTGCCTGAGCCAGCTGTCCATCCGTTCATTCAACACACTTGTCCAGATGTGTCTGCAGAGCTCCAGATCAGCCAGGGGGGCAACACATGGGCTGTGGAACAAAGAGGACCAAGGAAACAGGTACTCCCTCTACCCAGTGGAAGACTGTCCCCTAGGAGAAAGCTCCCCCAAATTAGCGTCTCCCTAAAATTCATATCCACCTAGAATCTCAGAATGTGATTTTTTTCTTTTTTCTTTTTGAGACAGAGTCTCACTCTGTCGCCCAGGCTGGAGTGTGGTGGTGCAATCTCGGCTCACTGCAACCTCCACCTCCCGGTTTCAAGCAATTCTCCTGCCTCAGCCCCCCAAGTGGATGGGATTACAGGCGGGCACCACCATGCCTGGTTATTTATTTATTTATTTTTTGTATCTTTAGTAGAGACAGGATTTCACCATGTTGGTCAGGCTGGTCTTGAACTCCTGACCTCGTGATCCGTCCCCCCCTTGGCCTCCCAAAGTGCTGGGATTACAGGTATGAGCTATCACACCCAGGAAGAATGTGACCATGTGACCTCCTATGGAAATAGGGTCTTTCGAATGTAATTGGTTAAGATGAGATCATACTGGATTAGGTGGGCCCTAAACCCAACGTCTGCAATGTCCTTAGGTGATGAGGAGAGGACACAGGGACACACAGACAGGGGAGAAGGCCACATGATGACAGAGGCAGAGAGTGCAGTGATGAAGCTGCCACTCAAAGAATGCCAGGAATTGCTGGCCACCACTGGATGCTGCAAGAGGCAAGGAAGGATCCCCCTCAGACCTTTCAAAGGGAATGTGGCCCTGCCAACACCTTGATTTCAGACATTTGGACTCCAGAATTGTGAGAGAATAAATTTCTGTGGTTTTGGCCAGGCACAGTGGCTCACACCTGTAATCCCAGCACTTTGAGAGGCCGAAGTAGGATCACTTGAGCCCAGAAGTTCAAGACCAGTCCAGGCAACATGGCGAGAGCCCTGTCTCTATAAAAAATACAAAAATTAGCTGAGCGTCGTGGTGCATGCCTATAGTCTCAGCTACTTGGGAGGCTGAGGTGGGAGGATCACTTGAGCCCGGGAGGCAGAGATTGCAGTGAGCAGAGATTGCACCACTGCACTCCAGGCTGGGCAACAGACTGAGACCCTGCCTCAAAAAAAAAAAAAAAAAAATTGCTGTGGTTTTAAGCCAGTGAGTTTGTGGCAATTTGTTACCGCAGTCCCAGGAAGATCACATAGGAACCAACACCTAAGCCTGGTGCTGTGAAATCTTCCCAACACCATTTAACACTGAGCCAATCGTTTTCACCATTCCCATGGCCCCAGACCCTGTTGTCACCATCCTGGGGCCCACATGCTCTGAAACCCAGCTCGAGCCCCCCATGGCCCTAGACCCTGCCGTCACCATCCTGGGGCCCACATGCTCTGAAACCCAGCTCGAGCCCCCATTCCAGGAAGCATTCCCCG
The DNA here is from genome assembly GCF_008728515.1 of Papio anubis. Lineage (NCBI taxonomy): Eukaryota > Metazoa > Chordata > Mammalia > Primates > Cercopithecidae > Papio > Papio anubis. Next base: position 69,751,334 of record NC_044993.1, on the reverse strand, counting down.
ACAACCGCTCCCCCTTTCTCTGCACCCTCAGGCTGCTTATTTTTAGCTGCGGATTACGTCTACCTTATATGGTTCTCTATTCATGTCATGAGCAGGGGCTGTCTCCCCTCCTAGTCTGTAAGCTCTTTGAGGACAGAGAATCCCAAGGATATTAACAGTCCTGAGCAGGGGCGGCGTGTTGATGGATTCCCCTGGTTGGTCAAGTTTCATGATATTTCAGGAAACTGGAGGCAAATGTCAAGTTGCCGCACACTCACAAGAGTGATAACCTGCCATTCTTGTCATAGTCCTTTTAACCTCAAAAAGTATCCAGTATCAAAAAATATTTTAAGCATCCGATAACCGTTTTCTTATTATAGTCACGAAACAGCCCCATGCTGGAAATAGGGCAAGGATCATTATCCCCAATTTATGGGTGAAGAAACAGATGCAGAGATAGTCAGGGACTTGGCAGCCGAGTTGTGACAAAACCAGCATTTGCTCTGCCCCCAGGTTCCGGTGCTCCCACTGCGCCCCACCCCAGGCCAGCTGCTCTGCCTCTGTGTGGGCAGCCCCAGGTAAGGAGGGACTTGGTGGGGTACCCACCGGCTTAACTACCAATTCAGAAAGGAAATAAAGGCAGGAAAGGAGGTGGGCTGGTGTCTTCGGAGTCCGAGGCCAGGATGGTCTCCCCAGGACAGGGCGAGTACTTGACACTTCTCCAGTTCTTTTCCAGATTCTTCCCAAGTCCTGGAGAGCACTCCTGATCTCTTGATCTCCTTGGGTAACGTCAAGAAAAACAAGTAATCATCTACTACTTGACACTAAGTAACCAACAAATCGGCTAGAGGCCTCTCTGGTGGACACGGGCACAGGCGGTCACATCAGGCCCTAAATGCTGTGTAAACTGGATGTCCATCAGTGGCATGGCTTCCAAAGGAATGGCTTGGCCAAGCCTTTACCTATTGTCATCTAGGGGATTTTTTTTTTTTTTTTTTTTGCAACAGAGTCTTGCTCTGACACCCAGACTGGAGTGCGGTGGTACAATCACAGTTTACCGCAGTCATGACCTCCTGGGCGCAAGAGATCCACCTGCTCCAGCCTCCCAAGTAGCTGGGACCACATGCATATGCCATTACGCCTGGCTAATTGTTGTATTTTTTGTAGATATGGGGTTTCTCCATGTTGCCCAAGCTACTCTCGAACTCCTGGGGTCAAGTGATCTACCTGCTTCAACCTCCCAAAGTGCTGCAATTGCAGGCAAGAGCCACCATGCCCAGCCTAGAGGAAATTCTATGGCAGAAAACTGAGCTGGCCTAGGTCCTAGCCAAATGACTACCTGAAGGAGGACCAGGGGCTGCAGTTTTGGCAGCAATCCAGTGGTGGGGGGAGGCGGGGGCTCCCAAACCCAGGGACTCTCCCCTGAGCTCCTAGCACAAGCCACTTCCTACAAGCCCAGAACTCCAGGCCAGACTTTGCCTGCACCTGTTTGAGCTCAGAGTACAGTCCCTGCTCTAGAGGCATCCAAAAATATCCGAGAGAGAGGGGAACAGGGAGGGGCTATCTAGAAGAAAACAGGCTAGAGTCTTCAGAGGGCTGAGAGAAAGAACCACTTGGCTTAGCATTCAAGGCTCTTCCCAACTGGCCCCAACTCATCAGGGTGGCCTAATCTCCCCTGAACATAAGCCCCACATTCTAGCCAGAGTTAGTGTCATCCTGTCCTGACAGTGCGGTGCTCTGAGCTTCCTCACCTCCTGGCTTTTGTCACCATCTTCAGATGTCTCTGCCTGCGCAAATCATCTATCATTCATTAGACATTGTTGACTGCCTTGAATGAGCCAAGCGTCGTGCTACACTGTTAGTGATGAAACACGGGCACATTAAACAAATGCACAGCTTCCACCCTCCCCAAGCTAACCGTCCAGCGATCGTCCCCTCCCTGGAAGTTGGGCTGAAACCCTGTCCCTCTCTCTGCACAGCCAACCTTCCCAACCATCTTCTGAACTTCAACCAGAGTGAGCGGAGGCTGCCGGCTGGGGGTGTTAGTTACATTTTTTTTTCAGTGTGTGTCATCTCCCCAAATAGAAGGTCAGCTCCTGAGGGCAGAGACACAACTCGTTCCCGCCTGCACAGTGCAGCTGGCCAGGACCTCACAGGGCTGACAGGGGGCTGAGAGCTGGGCCTCGCAGGGAGGGACCCACAGCTGCCTTCCACCTCTCCCTGCTCTCATCAAATGCCCCACTCTCTGCTCCCTGCAGTCCCTGAGGCATCTGAGTCTGAGATCGTGCCATACCCTCATGCTTCTATTTGATCCTTTTGTGCCCTCATCCTTAACCCGAGTCCATCCTGCTTTTCTAACCTAAAAGGGGACTCCCTTTAGGAAGCATCTCTCACTTCTTCAGGACTTGGCACCCAATCTCTCCTCTCCTGCTGGAGCTGGCCACAGCCTGCACTCATTCTTTGCTCTCTCTTTTTCTTTTTTTAAAATACGGGGTCTTGCTCTGTTGCCCAGGCTAGAGTACAGTGGTACAATCTTGGCTCACTGCAACCTCAACCTCCCAGGCTCAAGCCATCCTTCCACCTCAGCCTCCCGAGTAGCTGAGACCACAGGTGTACCCAGTACATCCAGTTATTTTAAAAATTTTTTGTAGAGACAAGATCTCACTGTGTTGCCCAAGCTGGTCTGGAACTTCTGGGCTCAAGCAATCCTGCTGCCTTAGCCTCCCAAAGTGCCAGGATTACAGGTGTGAGCCACTGTGCCTAGCCTATTAATTAAATGTAATAAATTACTGCTTTAATTCTGATGTAATTTGGTGCTTTCATTCTGATTCTTCCACCCTCCCTGAGATGGGGTGGCTCAGCGATGGCTGCTCTGGGAGTCCCTCTGTGAGGGACAATGAGGAAGTGACAGGCAACAGGCATGTCCCCAAAGTAGGGGGGCAGCTGGGACCTTGACCCCAAGTAAAACCACCTTCAGGGTTGCAGAGGGATCAGGGAAGCTGAAACCAGATGGAACAGGACTTCTCTGATCTTAGAGAAGGATGATAGCACAGGCTGCCACCATCCAGGAAATGGATCAGTCTCCAGAAATTCCGTTAAATCCATCCCATTTGCTAAACTGCACCCACCCCGGCCACGTCCTGCTGAGGATACCCAGCTGGGGATGAGCACAGGGGACTGGGACCTCTCGAGCACTGGGCAGATCCTACTTAGCAGCCGTGCTCATCAGGACTCCACTTCATTCATTCATTATTTCACCCATTCAGGACCTGGAAGAGAAATGCCTGCTATGTAGCTCAGTCCCTCTGCACTCAGAACCGGTGAACTATTTACCACCCCTGTGTTGAGATTTAGGAACTTTGGGTAAGACCTTGCCTGCCAAATGGGAAATTCCATCTTAGAGACATCTTCCTTGAGCTAAAATCTTCTGAATGCTCTGAAACACAGACAGACTTGAGCAAAGTGCCCGTCTGTGCTGCGAGTCACTGGTCTCCATTGCAATGAGCTGCAGCTCCTCCCCTGACCAGGGTCTTGGTAGCAGGGACAGGGGTTGGAGCAGGGGCCCAGTGTGGGTAGGGAAGGGAGACCCAGGAGGGAATGAAGAAGCCAAATAGGGTGAAGGCAGAGTCTGAAGATCAACTTTTAGCTCTAAGAAGACAGGTGAGGTCAGGGGTGAGGTCCCTGAGGAGCCTCGGGGCAAACTCAGGGGAGAACAGAAGCCAGCCCACCACCTTGAGCCAAATTGAGTCCCACCAATGCACCACGAGAAGGCACAGGCCTCACGGCCAGGAATACATCATGAAGGGGACCTGAGGCTGGACTCCCATCCCCAGTCCACAAGGAAGAATGAAAACCAAAGTCAGCTGCGTGCAGTGGCTCACACCTGTAGCCCCAGCACTTTGGGAGGCCAAGGCAGGACAATCACTTGAGCCCAGGAGTTTGAGACCAGTCTGAGCAACATAGTGACATAGTGAGACCATGTATCTACAAAAAGCAAAATTAGCTGGGCGTGGTGACATGTCCCTGTAGTCCCAGCTACTCTGAAGGCTGAAATGGGAAGATCACTTGAACCCAGGAAGTTGAGGCTGCAGTGAGCTATGATTGCACTACTGCACTCCAGCCTGGGAGACTAAGTGAGACCTTATCTCACTTATAAAAATAAAAAAGAGAGAGAGGACTATAGTCATCATCTGGGTAACTCAGGCCACGTGTCCACTGCATCAATTTCCACTTTAAAAAGCTAACCCGGCCAGGCACGGTGGCTCACGCCTGTAATCTCAGCACTTTGGGAGGTCGAGATGGGCAGATCATGAGGTCAGGAGATCAAGACCATCCTGGCTGATACGGTGAAACTCCGTCTCTACTAAAAATACAAAACAAAAAATTAGCCGGGCGTCGTGGCAGGCGCCTGTAGTACCAGCTACTTGGGAGGCTGAGGCAGGAGAATCGCGTGAACCCAGGAGGCGGAGCTTGCAGTGAGCCAAGATCGCACCACTGCACTCCAGCCTTGGTGACAGAGCGAGACTCCTTCTCAAAAAAAAAAAAAAAAAAAAAGCTAAACAGGCCGGGTGAAGTGGCTCACACCTGTAATCCCAGCGCTTGGGAGGCCGAGGTGAGCGGATCACGAGGTCAGGAGATCGAGACCAGCCTGACCAACAAGGAGAAACTCCGTCTCTACTAAAAATACAAAATTAGCTGGGCTTGGTGGCACATGCCTGTAATCCCAGCTACTCAGGAGGCTGAGGCTGGAGAATCACCTGAACCCGGGAGGCAGAGGTTGCGGTGAGCCAAAATCATGCCACTGCACTCCAGCCTGGGCAACAAGAGCAAAACTCCATCTCAAAAAAAATAAATAAAAGTTAAAAAAAAGAAAAAACTTTTCTCAGCCAGGTGCACTGGTTCACGCCCATGGGAAACCAAGGCAGGTGGATCACTTAAGCCCAGGGATTTGAGACCATCCTGAGCAACATAGTGAGTCCTGCCTCTCCCATAAAAAACAAAATTAGTCGGACATAGGGTAGTCCTAGCTACTCGGGAGGCTGAGGTGGGAGGATTGCTTGAGCCCAGGAGGTGGAGACTGCAGTGAGCCTTGATCAACCACTGCACTCCAGCCTGTGCAACAGAGTCAGTCCCTGTCTCAAAAAAATAAATAAAAAGAAAAAGGAAAGAAAAAAATGTTCTCTTCCTCTGTAAACCCATCTGCTTTTAAGTTACTGTTGCTGGTCTTTATTTCTCCCAAACTTAATTTTTAAAAGTTTCTATGTCTAAAGATGTTGCCTCCTCATCCTCACTAAATACCCTCAAACCCTCCTCATTGGCCAGTGACCTGCTGGTTGTCAGAAGCGACAGCTCCTCTCCCTCAGCATCTCTGTGATATTTAATCCTGCTGGCCACTCGCCTTCTTCTAGAAGACCTGGGCTTGCAGGTCACTGTCTCTTCTTGGGTCCCTTCCTATCTACCCATCTTTCTGATAAATTCATTTATCGTCTTTCTCTTCCTACTCCTCAAACTCAGTGTTCATCAAGGATTGGTCCTTGAATCTTTGCCTCTCCCTGGTACAGCTCCCTGGGTGACCTCAGAGCCTCCCTCTCATCTTTATGTAAATGAATCTCACTCCTAAATGCCCTGACCTGACATCCCTCCTGAGCTGCAGTCCTGCCTTTCTAGCCCCTGTCACCTCCATCCAGATGCCCCACGAGTAGCCAATCTTCATAATGACCCAAACTGTGCTTTTTTTTTTTTTGAGACAGAGTCTTGCTCTGTCACCCAGACTGGAGTGCAGTGGCATGATCTCGGTTCGCTGCAACCTCTGCCTCCCGGGTTCAAGCGATTCTCCTGCCTCAGCCTCCCGAGTAGCTGGGATTACAGGCTCATGCCACTATGCCTGGCTAATTTTTTTGTATTTTTAGTAGAGATGGGGTTTCATCCTATTAGTCAGGCTGGTCTCCAACTCCTGACCTCGTGGTCTGCCCTCCTCCGCCTCCCAAAGTGCTGGGATTACAGGTATAAGCCACTGCATCCAGCCCTGAACTATTTTTTTTTTTTTGAGGGAGGGTCTCACTCTGTTGCCCAGGTTGGAGTACAATGGTGCAATCACAGCTCACTGCAGTCTCAGCCTACCGAGCTCAAGCGATCCTCCTGCCTCAACCTCCCAAGTAGCTGGGACTACAGGCACTTGCCACCATGCCCAGTTCATTTTTTCTATTTTTTTGTTTTCTTTAATTTTCTATGGTGTCCAAGCTGGTCTAAAACCCCTGGGCTCAGGCCATCCTCCCGCCTCTGCCTCCCAAAGTTCTGGGATTACAGGTGTGAGCCACTTCACCCAGGCCCAAACTGAACTCTTAAAATCTATTCCTCTCTCTCATGTTCCCAGTCTATTTTTCTGGCAAGATCATTCTCCCAGCGACCTCGACAGAACCTGTAAGGGCCCCTCCCTGGGCCTGGCTCCCAAACTGGGAAGGCCAGGAATTGTACACCAGCTGTCAACTGGGTCCACCCCTTCTCTCCACTCCCAACCCCTCGCCCGGGTCCACACTCCCTCACCTACCTCTCTGGTGTGGCTGACTAATCAGTCTCCCCTCGCCCTACTCTTCCTACAAACAACTGCCAGATACATCTTCCCGGAGCCCTTGGTGGTGACCCACCGCCCACTGAGCAAAGCCCTGCTTGGCCTAACAAGGCCCTTCACACGTCAGCCCCAACCTTGCCTTCCAAACACGTCCCACCACCCCACTTCCATCTGCCCACCTTCCTGCAAGACAGAACAACGTTCCCCTTTCCTGGGTCTTACCAGAGCCCAGTTGCTTTGCCGCCTGAGTTTGCTCCTCTTGTTCCCTCATCTCAGAATTCCCTTCCTGCCATCTTTCTGTTCTGACTCCTGCTTTCCTCAAGGCCCAGCTCAAATATTCCCTCATCCATAAAACCTTTTCTGATCTGATCCACTCAGCTCAAGATGGTCTCCTCCCTGCCTTCAACCCACCTTGCTTTCCCCATGCCTCCCCAAGGACACTGATGTGTGTCCTGTTTGACCAGATTCAGCTACGTGCAAGGCGCAAGACACCTCCTCTCCCCTACTGGACTATAAGCATTGAGGACAAAATGCCTGTCTCAATTCCCCTAGCACCATACCTTAAAGACAAGAGGGACGCAGTAAACACGGGATGGGCTCACGAATGACGAAGCCTGGTGAAGTGTTTGAATGAGAGGGTTGCACACACGAGCGATGTTTACAGGGAAGGGGTTGTGCTGCGATGAGGCCTGGATTTGGGTTTGGAGCAGGGCATGTGCCCAGGAGACAGAGCTAAGCCCAGGCGCTCCATCCCACAGCCATGGCCCTCCCGGCTCCCCACTCCGCCAGCCGCCTCATTCCAGCCAGGATGTACAGGGCCTAGCCCTGTCCTCAGCCCTGCAGGCCAGGTCAGAGAATGGAAGCAGCTGTCCTCCTCCTGTGTCCATAGGCTGACTCTACCCAACCCACCATACCCAAGCAGGCACCAAACAGCCAGCTGGATGCTACCGGCCTCATCTGGACCTCCCTCTGGGGGATAAGTGGGTAAAAGCACAGGCCAAGGAGTGGAAAGGACTGAATTCCAGCTCTGGCCTGCCATGAATTCACTGTTTGACCTTCACTGTAATACCCAGATGTGGGACAAAACCAGCAGTTCCTAAACAGCAGTTCCACAGGCCACCATGCCAGGTGCCACTTTTTTTTTTTTTTTTTTTCTTCTTGAGATAAGGTCTCGCTCTGTCACCCAGGCTTGAGTACAGTGGAGCAATCACAACTCACTGTAGCCTTGACCTCCTGGGTTCATGTGATCCTCCCATCTCAGCCTCTCTCGTAGCTGGGACTACAGGCATGCACCCCTACACTCAGCCAATTTTTTGTGTTTTATTTTAGAGACAGGGTGTCACTATGTTGTCTAGACTGGTCTCAAATTCTTAGCTTCAAGTGATGCTCCCACCTTGGCTTCCCAAAGCGCTGGAATTACAGGTGTTAGCCACTGTGTCCGACCAAGGTGTCACTTTTTTGAGGGATGTGTTCATTACCACGGCCCAGTCTAGTACATTCCAGGCTCACTGTGGGACCAGATGTCCCCTACAGGCTTGCTCAGCAGCATCAAATGAGGAGTCAGGGAACCAGCTGTGGGGAAAAGGCTTCTGGGGTCTGTTCTCTCCCCAAGACCCCTGAGCTTGCTGCATTTTCTCAGCAGCCCTCCCACGGCGGATCCTAGCATCCGGGCTGCCCTGTTGAGGAAACTGGAGTGCTGGCCTCTTTCCAGAAATAACCAGCGAGGGCTGGGAGAGAAAGGGGCGGGAAAAGGGCTTCCTGACCATCACTCTGCACCCTTGTCTCACATGGCGGGCGCTGAGCCATGGACACTCACAGGGGGGCAGCCCCAGCATGCACCAGCCCTTCGCCTCTCGGGTGGCTGAGTGGGGCCAGGACAGATGGGCAAGTCTGAAACTATGGCTAGAGATGGAGGAAGGATGAGGGATGGACAGGAATCCCCAGATCCCCAATCTCCCTATCAAGCAACAGGAAGGACAACAGGAAGCAAAGAAGTCCCAAATTCTGCCTTTAGCAATAAACACCAATGGCTTAAACCCAAAGAAATGCTTTCTCGGCAGACCCCACTCTCCAGGGAAACCAAAAGCATAGCTCTTCACCCTGCAAACTAGCGAAGCTCCCCCAGGATGGTCTTATCCACTGCACCCTTTCTCCTCCTTTCACACTCACCCTACAGGGAGAAAAGGGCTTGGGGGTGCAGGCCGGGTCTGCCACAGAGACAGGCTAAGGAAAGGAGAGGACCCTGGACCAGGTGTGCCCGTCAATGACTCGCTGTCTGACCTCGGAAAAGTCTTCCTGTTTCTCTGGGTTTCCTTCCCTTCCCTGGACGGTGGGGAGACTGATCAAATCATTGCTAGGGGCCTTTCCCACTGCTTTAGGGAGGAATAGCCCCAAACCAGGACTCCCAAAGAGGAGGGCCCAGTGGGTACAAGGGCCTGAGTGCAGCACATCAGGAGGTGGAGACCAGGAATGCCCCACCTGGCTGCTCCTTCCCCGTCCTGGCATGGGCATGGGCGATGGCTGGTCGGTGACGGAGGGGCGCTTGTCTCCTCACAGGGAGGCGAGAAGGAGGGCTGCAGAACCCACCACCCCAGTCCAGAGCAGCACAGGAACAACAAGGGGGAAAAGCCGGAGGAGAAGCTCTGCGGGGTCCCTGGCCTAAGAAGCAGGTGGAAGTGGCAAGCGAGAATATCTGCCGCCACCCAGCCGAGGAGCAAGCAAAATAGGGAGGGAAGTTAGCACACAGCAGAGAGATGACGGAAAGAGGTCAGGAGCCAAGTGACCTTGGGGTGAAGTGGTATTTACCAGGGTGGCCCGATTCTAGAGGGGGAGTTGCGCACTAGGAAAGACTGTCATGATGGGGGTGTGAGAAAGCCACCTTGTGGGTTAGAACCTGCGGGTAGATACAGGAGGAAACCTCTTCTGGGGTATAGAGTCCACAGAGTGGCAGAGTCCTGATAACATCCACCACGGGGGATGAAACCCACAGCCCAAGCGCTGAGCAGGAGCAGGGACAAAGGGAAGCTTTACGAAGGAGGTTGGGGCGGGGCAGACGCACGCTGTGGGACCCAGGAAGGAGAGACAGCAGAGAGAAGAGACCTTTGCACAAGCACCTGCCTGCCTCCTTTCCCCACCCCAAGACCCCCCAGCAAGGTCTGCAGAACATTCCAGATGGCCAGTTCCCTCGGTGGGAGGAAAGATAAAGGATGTCCCTAAAAGGCCAAAAATTCCTGGGGCCCAGTGTGTAGAAGCCCAGCAGCTGGGGCTGGGCTGCAGCAGAGGAGGGGCCGTGAAGGGAGAGGGTGGCAGCGGCTTGGGGCTCCGGATCCAATTACGCGGCTGTTTCCATACTTAGCCGCCTGACAGCCGCCTGGAATACTCAGCACTCAGCCGCTGCAGCCCTGCAAAGCCCAAATTAACTCAAGGACAGACAAGGGCAGGGCCCAGCAGCACTTGCAGCGGCCAGAGCCCCCCACCTTACATCTTGAATCCCCAAGACACAGCTTTTGTTCCCACTTACTGCCTGCTCTCTTTGCTGGGACTGTGCCCCTGCAACCACCTTTTCAACCTCAAAGACCTGAAAGGCTGGACCCTGGGCCTCTCCAGTCCCAGGTACGAACCTAGGCTCAGAGCCCCGGTGGGGGAAGACTGCCGAGTCATGAAAAGACATGGTGGGAAGTCTGGATCCTAGGGGGATCCCCAGAGCACCTCCCTAAGAGCATTCCCCAGGGGAACCTGGCCTCAGGAACCTTAGGAACAAGAGAGGTGGCAAAACAATGTGGCATCTCCTCCACAGCCTATAGATAACCCCCATGCCGCAACCCAAGCCACCTCTGCTACCCGAAGTGCTGACATGTCAAAGGGAAGCCTCAGCCTGCACAGGCAAGCCCCTTTTCTGATGGAAGCCCCCACCCTGAGCAGAGGCTCTACTCCAGAACGGCCCTGTTCCTCTTCTGAATTGCATCCAATTCTGTTTCCAGCCCAACCGCCAGCTCTATTTCCGATCTTATCCCAAACCAACTCCAATTCTATCTCACTGCTCCCAACACGGTCCCCACCTTTGCCCAGTGTATCCCCCTCTGTCCTCAATCACACAAACCCAGGTCTCTTGCTGGAGTGGGGCCTCCGCCTTATCACCCACCAGGTGGGAGGGTCACCTCAACGACCTCCAGCTCCCAGACTGTGCTATTTCGTCCATCTCAGAGGCTCCCCCGTCTTGCCTTTGAGGGCCCTCTTTCCCACATCTACTGGCCAGACTCCTCTCTGACCCGGTTCACAGCTCAGTTCTGTTTGCTGTTCCCACTTCCTCTGGCCTCCCTGAGAGCCCTGCAACTGCGCTCCTTCTCTCCAGCACCCAGCTCTTTCTCCAAGGCCCCAGGCCTGGGGAAAAGGGAAGGGTAAGAAGACACCAGCCAACAGCCAGGGTTTGCCATCAGCCCCGACCCCGTACCCCACCCATGGTAGACAGAAAACCTTGGAGGAAGTGTGGGGGCGCAGTCTGGGCTGGGTCATGCTGGGAGGGGCCCTACCTGCTTGTCCTGAGAGCAGAAGCGAGGCCAGGAGGCAGCCGAGCAGGACCAGCGCCCTCATGGTGACTGCCAAGAGAGCCCAGCTGCTCCTCGCCTCTATTTATACGGCCGGCCGTGGCAGCAGGCGGTGGAGGGGGGAGAGGGGTCACACAGTCACTAGGGCAACTAGGAGGGCGTGATAGGGAAGAAGCCCAGACCCCGGAAGGCTGTGCGGAGGCTGAGGCTACACCACTGCTGTCCCAGCTGCCGGGTCGCAGAAGGCAGGGCCACGGCTGGATTCTCTTCCCCCAAACCCCTGCAGCCCTGGGATCACATGATATAGGCCACAGGGCATGGATGACAGGCATAAAATGGAGCATCCCTTGGGCTCAGGCCATGGAGCTGGGAATCTGAGTCTTCCCAGAACCTGCAATAACTTGACCTGAAGTCGGGGCAGGTTAAGGACCTTGACACGCCTGCACTGGAAGGAGGAAGTTGTAGGGCAACGCAAAAGAAATCCTATTTGACAGCCACTGACCCACATGCTAGAGAGTAGTCAGCTACGGCAAACCTGCAACATGTGACCTCTGAGGTCCAGGCTGCAGCCCTGGAACAACCTTCCCAGCCTCTGGAAGAGAGAGAGCACAGACCAGAGGGAGAGGGACACGCTGAGACACAAGCTGAGGCTGCAGTGTAAATTGGAGGATGGAGCAATAGATATCCACTTCCAATGGCCCAGGGGTTCCAGAACATTCAGTCACCTCTGCAAAGTGCTTTTTTGTCTGTCTGTTTGTTTGTCTGTTTGACAGAGGATCTCACTCCGTCACCCAGGCTGGAGTGCAGTGGCACAGTCATCGCTCACTGCACTCGACCTCCCAGGCTCAATCAATCCTCCCAACTCAGTCCCCCAAGTAGCTAGGACAATAGTGCCACCAGGCTCTACTAATCTGTTACAATTTTTGGTAGATGGCCCAGAGAGCCAGTTGTAAGAAGCCAAGCGAAAGCAGGCACTTGCTCGTCTGGTCGGGGGAATGGTGTCACTGTGTGGGGAAGAGGTAGAAGCCAGCTTTGGAGGAAAGGAACTAAATCAGGGCCGGGCACACTGGCTCATACCTGTAATCCCAGCACTTTGGGAGGCCGAGGCAGGTGGATCACCTGAGGTCAGGAGATCAAGACCAGTCTGGCCAACATGGTGAAACCCCATCTCTACTAAAAATACAAAAATTACTGGGTGTGGTGGCGGGCGCCTGTACTCCCAGCTGCTCAGGAGGCTGAGGCAGAAGAATCACTTGATCCCAGGAGGCGAAGGTTGCCATGAGCCAAGATTGTACCACTGACTCTAGCCTGGGCAACAGAGCGAGATTCGGTCTCAAAAAAAAAAAAAGAATTAGGCATCTGGTAGGTGCTTGACTTTTTTTTTTTTTTAAATCTTTTTTAAGAGACAGGGTCTCTGTTACCCCAGCTGGAGTACAGTGACACAATCATAGCTCACTGCAGCCTTGAACTCCTGGGCTCCAGCCACCCTCTCATCTCAGCCTCCGAGTGGCTGGGAATACAGGTGTGTACCACATCTGGCTAATTTTTTTGTTTTGTAGAAATGGGGTCTTCCTATGTCACCCAGGCTGGTCTCCAACTCCTGGGCTCAAGCGATGTTCCTGTCTCGACCTCCCAAAGCACTAGGATTACAGGCATGAGCTACTGCTTTTTCAAAGACGAGGTCTTGGGCCTTTTCCTCTCAGAAGTCCCCTCTCTCTCACTAAGGAAGGAGCTGTTTTCCTTTCTCTTTCTTTTGCCTATTAAACCTCTGCTCCTAAACTACTCATGTGTGCCTGTGTCCTAAATTTTCTTGGTGTGAGACAATGAATCCCAGGTATTTACCCCAAACAATGTAGCTGCTTCATGTCAGGGACCTCATCTGGGATCCCAAGGTACAACACTCATTAAAACAAGTCAAGAAAACTTACTGTGAACTATTTACGGCCTTTAATAATTGAATAAAGTATATTCCTGTGAAGAAAATTTGGAGCATGTTTGTTTCTCTCTGCCTGGTTTCTCTGAAATGTGGAAACTATCTCAACATCTGGTGGAGGCAAACCAGTGTTACAGCCCATCAGAATGGCTGACAGTAATCAAACTCTAAACGGTGCCACAGACAGAACCACCCACGGACATGCCTTTTTTCCGAGGACCCTTAGTTCGACCCCAGGAGGAGCCCTAGCTTCTGTTCCCCACACAACGCCCCTTTTAAGCATGAAGTAGCCAGAAAGAGTCATTGTCAAACAACCCCTAAGAGCAGTTAGGGTTACCACTCCAGAGTGGGGAATGATACAGGAGTTAAGAAGAAATTACTTAGATAGTGAGGGTACAGAAGTCCTCAGTAAGGTTTTCCTTTTACTGAAAAGCAGCCCCAAATCATTTTCCTTTCTAACAAAGAGCAGTCTGTAAAAATCGAGCTGCAGACACAAATGCAAGCAGTTGTGCCAATCATGTTCAAAATGGCGGCTCCATCTTCCCTTCTCTGCCAGCCACATGCACAGTAAGGAGCAGACAAGATGGCCTGGCCAAGGGGAAAGTTCATTTGCATAATAAGATTAGAGTGGAGAGGTCAGCCTTCCCTCCACCCCGCCACCCCCACGATATGTAAACATCATACCTGACTGAACCAATCTGGGAGCCCTGTGTAAATCAAACACCACCTCCTCAAGCCTGACTATAAAATGCGGTGCATCCGCTGCCGGCGGCCTTTTCCTTTCAGAAGTCCCCTCTCTCTCTTTGGAGACAGCTGCTTTCCGCTCTCTCTTTCTTTCTCTTTCTTTTTCCTATTAACCCTCTGCTCCTAAAAATAAAAAATAAAATAAAAATTAAAAATGTTTTAAAATAAAGATGAGGTCTCACTCTGTTGCCCAGGCTCCTCTCAACCTCCCACCTCAAGTGATTCTCCCACCTCAGCCTCCTGAGTAGCTGGGACTACAGGCGTGAGCCACCATGCCCAGCCCAGCTCAGCTCATCCTTCAGACAGAAGCTGCGAGAGGCCTCAGCCTAAAAGTCCCCAGCCCCATTTTCAGAAGCCATGCATCCCTAGGCACACCTGCTCCTGACTGTCTCAGACTGACATTCCTCAGATGACTCGGGAGGAAGTGTGTTTGAGAACAAGAGGTGGGGCAGGAGAAAAACCATGTAGCCCAGCTACTCCATTCCAATGGTCCCATTTCTGATGCCCTGGAGCCAGGGTCGGCCAGCTGCTTCTGTAAGGGGCCAGGCAGTAAACAGGTGAGGTTTTGTTGGCCATCTGCAACTCCTCCACTCTGCGTGTGTAGCTAGAGCAGTTCGCACCACAGAGATGAATGGATGTGGATGCATCCTGATAAAACTTTATTATAAAAGAAAGGCAGCAGGCTGGCTCCAAGCTGTAGTTTGCAGATCTCTGCCCATACTCGAGGGAAATTATTTGGTGAATCACTTTGTAAAGCAGAAAATCGTTTGGTAAAGGATCACCCATATCAGCACTTTATCAATCTGGGTTTTCCTACATCTGGCTGCTTCACGTGGGGGTTAAGAGCTAGAAAGGGGAAGGTGGTGCACTATCTTGGGGCCAGGGGATGAAATGTGTGTGACGAGGCTGCTGTGGATGTGAGCCTGGGAGCATATGTTCCAGGGAGAAATATGTGAGGAGTTTCTTAACCTTTTTCTTTCTTTCTTTCTTTTTCTTTTTCTTTTTTGAGACAGGGCCTCATTCTGTCGCCCAGGCTAGAATGCAATGGCACAATCATAGCTCACCACAGACTCGACCTCCTGGGCTCAAGCAAACCTCCTACCTCAGCCTCCAAGCAGCTGGGACTACTACACCTGGTCATTTTTTTCTTTTTCTTTTTGTAGCAACACAGTCTACCTATATTGCCCAGGCTGGTCTCAAACAATCCTCCTGCCTTGGCCTCCCAAAGTGCCAGGATTATAGGCGTAAGCCGAGAAGAAGAGTTTCTGGGTGGAAAGAAGTAGGTTTAACCCTGAAAAACTTTCTCTGATCAAATGAGAAGAGGTCCCCAGAAGCGGCAAGTCAACGTCACAGTCACGAATGTTTATCTGGAAGACCTGACAGCCAGGTCTCGATTGCTAAAGTGTTGCCACAAGAAGGAAGTATTAGGCTTGTCCTGTGTGGTTCCTGAGGGGAAGGCCAGGTTTGATGGGCAAGGGCGACAGGAGACCCATTTTAGCTCAAGGTAAAGGAGGATGTTCAGGTTGAAGCTACCCAGGAGAGGAACAGGATTGCCGATAGAGGAGTGTCCTGCCCCTGCCTGAGTTCCAGCAGAGGCCAGCTATGCACAGAGGGGCACTGCTCAAGTGCTTTCCCTCCCTGCTTGTGCTTAAATCTGAGTCTAGGGAAGATTCTGGGGCTGGTGCCTCCTGGAGGCCCTCCGCCTCCATCCCTACATCATTTCCTCTGGAACTCTGGCCTCACTGGTTTCTGCAGGAGGCGCTTACCTGCATCGAGCCTGGCCCGCATCCTTGTCTCAGGACTGTGGGCTGTCTCTAGGGTGGTGAGGGATTTACCCGCAAGTAGTGTCCTTGACAAGAGGCTGCATCTGCCAGCAGGCCTCTGCGTGGGCAGGCACTCTTGGAAAGCCAGGAGCTGTGAAGGAAAGGAGGGCTTTTGCACACCGCATCCCAGCCGTTTCAGCAAGGGTCTTGGGGGAGGGTCTGGATGGGCCTCCTCGCCTGCTTCCTTTTTTTCCACTTCACTCGCAGAGGGCTGCTCCTCTCAAAGCTCAAAGTGCTCCTCTTCTCTGATGGAGAAAACCCCCGGGGCAGGGCTCAGAGCCACACGTCTGTGATCCTGGGGAAGACGTGGGCCTCAGTTGTCAGACAGGGCAGCCAGCCTCACAGAACTGCTGTGAGGGACATGGGAGATGCTAGAGGGGTAGATATTTTAATGTTTCATTGAATTGTAACCCACATACTGCAGGACACAGGTCACGAGTACGAGCTCAGTGAATTATCACAAAGCATGAAGCGCAGGTGATGGTGGGGACGAGGAGTTAAGGTGATAGGAAAGGCCACAGCCCCTTTACCGTTCTGGGCACGCACTTCCTGTGGCTCAGTCCCTCTTTGGCAGCCGACTTGCTATATTATGCCACACCTCAAACGGCTCCTCAAGGGGCTAGGAAAATCAGGCTGAACCTGCCAACTCAGGCCTCTGAATCCATTTTGTACTCAAGACTGACCCAGCATAACATGTAACCCTCATTGAAAGTATTGTCCTACTTATCTTGGAAATCATAGGTTATCGGTCTTAGAAGGACCCAAATTCCCACCCAAGCAGAAATTCCTTAACAGCCAGCCATCCAGCCTCTGAATTCTCCCAGCAACAGAGAGCTCACTACCAGAGAGGTACAGCTCTGCTGTTCTGAAGAGTGTAGGGCCTAGAACTAGCCACAGTGCTCCAGGTCTCCTCCCAACTTCTAAGTCTCAACTTTCGGCCAAAAACCAGGAAGAGGCTGGGTGCAGTGGCTCACGCCTGTCATCCCAACACTTTGGGCGGCCGAGGCGGGT
The DNA here is from genome assembly GCF_008728515.1 of Papio anubis. Taxonomy (NCBI): domain Eukaryota; kingdom Metazoa; phylum Chordata; class Mammalia; order Primates; family Cercopithecidae; genus Papio; species Papio anubis. The sequence goes on along the minus strand of NC_044993.1, from coordinate 69,734,732 downwards.
GGATCACTTGAGTGTTGCAGGCCGAAAGAGTGAGGGTCGTGATCAACTCTGTATACCACTGGAGGCTATATGAGTAAACAGCAAACTGTTCTCATGAAAGCAGGATGTTGGCAAACTGACAAACTGCGTCTGCCACCCAGAAGGAATGCTGAGGGTAGTCACGACCCGGGCACAAGTGTTTCTTGTCATGAGATAATGTGAACCTGAGATCAATCAAGCAGCTGACCAATTGCTACCTCCTCCTCCCTGCTCTTTCTACCCAATGAATATGAAGAGCGGTAGAAGCTCAAGGCAGCTGCCCTTGTTCACTAGAAGCAGGGAGCCCTCTTCTTCTCCTGGCCCCTTCCTTTAAAATAGTTTCTTTTGTTTCAAGTTTTCATTTCTACGTTCGTCCCCCTTCGTTCAGTCCCATGGTAACCACGGCAAACCGCGACACTTGAGGTCAGGAGTTTGAGACCAGCCTGGCCAACATGAAGAAACCCCATCTTTACTAAAAATACCAAAGTTAGCCAGGCGTGGTGGCGCACACCTGCAATCCCAGCTACTCGGGAGGCTGAGGCAGGAGAAATGCATGAACCCAGGAGCCAGAGCCGAGTAAGCCAAGTATCGTGCCACTGCACTCCAGCCTGGGTGACAGAGTGAGACTCCATCTCAAAAAAAAAAAAACCCAGGGACATGCACCACAAGGATCCCATGGAGAATGAGCACCACCTCTCTCCTGATTGCAAGCAAGCCACCCCCTACTAACCCTTATACGTGCCATCTCCTTCTCCTACAAGAGAACAGCAGATACAGGATCTCACTCTGTCGCATAGGCTGGAGTGCGGTGGCGCGATCTCAGCTCACTGTAACCTCCACCTCCCGGGTTCAGGCAGTTCTCCTGCCTCAGCCTCCTGAGTAGCTGGGACTATAGATTTTTTGTATTTCAGTAGAGACGGGGTTTCACCATATTGCCCAGGCTGGTCTCAAACTCCTGAGCTCAGGCAATCCGCCCGCCTAGGCCTCCCAAAGTACTAGGATTACAAGCGTGAGCCACCATGACCAGCATTTGTTGTTGTTGTTGTTTTGAGATGGAGTCTCACTCTGTTGCCCAGGCTGGAGTGCAGTGGTACAATCTCGGCTCACTGCAACCTCCGCCTCCCAGGCTCAAGCGATTCTCCTGCCTCAGCTCCCCTAGTAGCTGGGATTACAGGCACGCACCACCATGCCCAGCTAATTTTTGTATTTTTAGTAGAGATGGGGTTTTGTCATGTTGGCCAGGCTGGTCTTGAACTCCTGACCTTAGGTGATCCACCTGCCTTGGCCTCCCAAAGTGCTGGGATTATAGGCGTGAGCCACCATGCCTGGCCAGTTCCTTTTTTTTTTTCATTCGAGGGTGTGGTAAGGGGAGCTGGTTTGGGGAACTCATTCCTTTCTACAGCTGCCAGATTTAGAGCTGGTCCTGCCACAGCCCCCAGTCCTATCCCCTCCTCTGTCAACACAGGTTCTTGTCAATCAATAGAAGAAACTTGCAACTCAGCAGGGCAAGAGAAGAAAGGAGACCAAGGCAGAGGACATAACCCCACCCCTGCCCAGGACCTGCAGAGCAAGGGAGGCCAAGCCGGACAACTCAACAGAGTGAAAATGACAAATGCTACAAGGCCACACAGCATCAAGGAAAGCACAGACGGCCAGCTGGTTAAAGAAAGGACAGAAGGATGGACTGGGATGGGGGGCAGCCAGAGACACAAAAAAATGTGAAGCTAAGGACAGCATGGCCAGCTGGCTCCAAGAGGCTGTGTGAGGATTTGCATGTGCTTTACATACTGGTCTGGGGCCAGTTAGTCAACTGGTAAGGAGGCCAAGGTCACAGGAAAGAACCCGTCTTCCACTCAGCAGCCCTTCAAACATCTAGCAGAGCTGGGGCATCGCTCTGCTGCAGGGCCAAAGACGCCCCCAAATCATGGCACAAAAGGCACGTTTTTATTATGACCCACCCTGTACCAGAAAGACATGGAGATGGCCTTTCTCTATAAAATATAGCAAGAAAGCACAAACTGGAAGCACTAGTGGAAGAAAGGAAGGCACACAATATGGAACCATTCGTAAGACTAACAGGAAAAAACGACACCATATATTTCAGCCCCTGACACGTGTGGAACTTGACCACCTGCCCAATTCAGTGTCCTTAAAATAAGAACAAACCGAATGCTTGGGAGGAGTGAAATTATTTCAACTATTGAGACTTGGCAAGAATTTCTTTTGAGAATCCTCGTAAAGAGGAAACAGACACAGCGCAAGGTAATGACCCTTGAGAACATTCTTAGAGCAGACATACATTTTCCATGAAGTTTATCCCTAATAGAGACTCTTAAAATAGGGCAGGGGACCAGCCAGGCGCGGTGGCTCATACCTATAATCCCAGCACTTCAGGAGGCCAAGGTGGGTGGATCACTTGAGGCCAGGAGTTGGAGACCAGCCTGGCCAACATGGCAAAACCCCGTCTCTACCAAAAATACAAAAATTAGCTGGGTATCGTGGCGCATGCCTGTAATCCCAGTTACTCGGGAAGGTGAGGCAGGAGGATCGCTTGAATCCCGGAGGCGGAGGTTGCAGTGAGCTGGGATAGCGCCACTACACTCCAGCCGGGATGACAAAAGCAAAACTTCATCTCCAAAAAAAAAAAAAAAAAGTAGGGCAGGGGAGGCCACAGGGAACAAGAATGCCTGGCCCCGCCTCAAAGAAATCACCCCCCAAAGACAGTCCATGACACATGCTTAGGACACTTCTCCTGAACTGTCACCTGCTGTTGGTAGGAGGGAAAATTGGTACCGTGCATTTGGGAGATGGTAGCTACTAAAATCTAGTTATAATAGCCCTAAGTTGGAAACAACATGAATGTCCACCATGGGCCAGGCGCAGTGGCTCACGCCTGTAATCCCAGCACTTTGGGAGGCGGAGGTGGACAGATCACAAGGCCAGGAGTTCAAGACCAGCCTGACTAACATGGTGAAACCCCGTCTCTACTAAAAATACACAAATTAGCAGGGTGTGGTGGCATGTACTTGTAATTCCAGCTACTCGGGAGGCTGAGACAGGAGAATGGCTTGAACCTGGAAGGCAGAGTTTGCAGTGAGCCGAGATCGAGCTATTGCACTCCAGCCTGGGCGACAGAGCAAGATTCCATCTCAAAAATAAATAAATAAATAAATAAATAAAAATAAATGTCCACCACTATGTGAATGGATAAACTGTGGTCTATTCATACAATGAAATAGTACTTAGCAAGAAAAATGAACATTTATGCTTACATAAAAACATAAATAAATCTCAGAGACATTGTGTTGAGCAAAAGAAGCTTGACAAAAAGAACTTATGTGTTGTATGACTGATACAAGCTTCTAGAACAGGCAAAACTCCAGTGTGGCCAACATGGGGAAACCCTATCTCCACCAAAAAATTGAAAAATTAGGCCAGGCGCGGTGGCTCATGCCTGTAATCCCACAACTTTGGGAGGCCAAGGTGGGTGGATCACCTGAGGTCAGGAGTTCGAGACCAGCCAGGCCAACATGGTGAAACCCTGTCTCTACTAAACAAAAATTAGCTAGGCGTGGTGGCGGGCACCTGTAATCCCAGCGACTCGGGAGACTGAGTCAGGAGACTCGCTTGAACCCAAGAGGCAGAGGTTGCAGTGAGCTGAGATCATTCCATTGCACTCCAACCTGGGCAACAACAGTGAAACTCCATCTCAAGAAAAAAAAAAAAATTAGCCCGGCATGGTGGTGCATACCTGTGGTCCCCATTACTTGGTAGGCTGAGATGGGAGAATTACCTGAACCCCAGAGGTGGAGGTTTCAGTGAGCTGGGATCACGCCACTGCACTCCAGCCTGGGCGATAGAGCGAGACCCTGTCTCAATCAATCAATACACAATAGAGAAAACTAATACACTGTGATAGGAATTAAAACCAAGGCCAGGTGTGGTGGCTCACGCCTGTAATCTCAGATCTTTGGGAGATCAAAGTGGGAGGACTGCCTGAGGACAAGAGTTTTCAAACCAGTTTGGGCAGCATAGTGAGACCTTGTTCCTTTTTTAAAAACAGAAGAAATTAAAACTATGGTTAGATTCCACCATACACCTACCAGAATACCTAAATAATGATAAATCTGACAACATTAAGTGCTGATGAGAATGCAAGGCAACTGAAACTCATAAAAATGGAAGAAAATAGAGAATTCCATACACATACACATAAAACATTAAAAACGGGTAAATCTGAGTAAGTCCCATGTACAGTACCAATGAAAATTACCTGGTTTCTATGCTAACTGTAGTTATGCAAGATGGCAAAATGTTAACACTGGGGGATGCTGTGTGATCTCCCTATACATGTCTTTCTTTTTTAAAAAAATAAAAATAAAAATAAAAAGCCAGGAACAGTGGCTCACATCTGTAATCCCAGCACTTTGGGAGGCCGAGGCGGGCAGATCACCTGAAGTCAGAAGTTTGAGACCAGCCTGGCCAACATGGTGAAACCCGTCTCAACTAAAAATACAAAAAAATTAGCCAAGCATGGTGGCACACACCTGTATTCCCAAATACTCAGGAGGCTGAAGCAGAATCACTTGAATCCAGGAGGCAGAGGTCCACTGAACTCCAGCCTGGGTGATACAGCGAGGCTCTGTCTCAAAAAAAAAAAAAAATAGAGATGAGGTCTTGCTATGTTGTCCAGGCTGGTCTAGAAATCCAGGGCTAAAGCCATCTTTCCCCTTCAGCCTCTCAAGTAGCTGGGTCTACAGGCTAGAACCACCAACCCGGGCTTCTCCCTGTACATTTCTATAATTATTTCAAAACGTAAAAATTTGAAAGAAAACAAACTGCTTGATAGTGGCAGAAAGCAAGCATGAGGGGATTCTGGCTGGGGCTTGCCGGGGGTGCTGGCTGCATGGGTGTATGTTCAGTTTGTGAAAATTCATGGAGCGCCTAAGCTAAGCACCCTCTTCTGAATGTGTTACCTAGTAGTCCAATAAAAGGCTTTTGGCCCCGGAGCGGCGGCTCACGCATGTAAAATCCCAGCGCTTTGGGAGGCTAAGGCAAGAGGATCGCTTGAGGTCGGGAGTTCGACACTAGCCTAGACAACATACTGAGGGTCCATCTCTAGAAAAAATTTAAAACTGCTGGGCGCGGTGGCTCACGCCTGTAATCCCAGCACTTTGGAAAGAGGCCAAGGCGGGCGGATCACCTGAGGTCGGGAGTTCGAGACCAGCCTGACCAACATGGAGAAACCCCGTCTCTACTATAAGTACAAAATCAGCCAGGCGTGGTGGCGCATGCCCGCAATCCCAGCTACTCTGGAGGCTGAGGCAGGAGAATAGCTTGAACCCGGGAGGCGGAGGTTGCGGTGAGCCGAGATCGCGCCATTGCACTCCAGCCTGGGCAACATGAGCTAAATTCCGTCTCAAAAAAAAAACAAAAACAAAAACAAAAACAGCCAAGCTGGTGGTATGTCCCTGTAATCCCAGCTACTCAGGAAGCTGAGGTTGGCGGATCCCTTGAGCCCGGAAGGTGGAGGCTGCGGTGAGCGGAGATCGCGCCACTGCACTCCAGCCTGGGCGACAGAGAGAGACTCCGTCTCAAAAAAAAAAAAGGAAACAACAACAACAGATTTTGTTGAGTGCCGCACTGATCCGGTCCCTCCCACGCCCCCTGTGCTTCACAAAAACGTCAGATCGGAGCTCCGGCGCGGCGGTCTCCTCCGCGAGCCTGGCCCGGGGCTCGGCAGAAGGATGAGCTCTTTGAGGCCAGACGTCTCCCATCGCACTCAGGCTGATATGGCAATGTTTCGGATACTTTGGGTAAAACTTAAACGTTTTACGAAAAGTTCTGTCACCTGTTTCTTGATTATTTTTTACGGCGGCTTCCAGAACCTTTCGTCAGCGCGAGCTCAGTGCCCGGAGGCCACCGTCACCTGTTTTCCGGGCGGGCCCGGGGTAGGCATGCAGCGCGCTGGAGGAGTCCGGGTGCGGAGCGTGAGAGCGCGCGGGCGCCAGGCGCGGGGGCGGGGCCAGACAAGCGTGCTGGCGGGAGCGCGCGCGCCATGGCCTGAGGCGTCTGGAAACACGCGCGGCTAGGGGACAGGCGGGGCGAGTCCGGGAAGGGGCGGGGCCGCAGCCGCTCCCCTGACTTCCGCCGCCTGCGGGTGAGACCGCCTACCATCCCCAGGCGCGCATGGGCATGCAGGCGGGATTCCCCTGGCCCGCCCCCAAGCCACGCCTCTGGCCTATGAGAACTGAGCTGTCCCGCAGGGACCAAGAGGAGGAGCCTCCGCCTTCGCAGGGGCTGGGCGTTCTGGGCGCACTGCGCCCTCTGTTGATCCTCTTAGGAGCTGCGCGGGAACCGTCGGGCCTGCTGGTTCGCACCTGGACGAAAGGGGTCTCTGTGCCGGGCCAGATCCTATGTAAATTTAGCTGGATAATCTCAGTAAGAGAAAATTAGCTGCAGTGCAAAGAAGCCAGGCTGAAAAGGCTGGGTTATTCCATTTATATGACATGTTGTCACAGGTAAGACTAGAGCAACAGAGATCAGATCAGTGGCTCCTAGGAGCTGGGTTGACCACCAAGAGGCATGGGGGACATTGGAAATGAAGGAACTAATTCATATCTATTTTGCTTTTGTTTTATTTATTATTTATTTATCTTTGAGACAAAGTTCTGCTCTCGTTGCCCAGGCTGGAGTGCAATGGCGCGATCTCGGCTCACTGCAACCTCTGCCTCCCGGGTGCAAGTGATTCTCCTGCCTCAGCCTCCCCAGTAGCTGGCACCACAGCTACTGGCATTCGCCACCACGCGCCGCTAATTTGTATATTTTTAGTAAAGACAAGGTTTCACCATGTTGACCAGGCTGGTCTCAAACTCCTGACCTCAAGTGATCCACCCACCTCGGCCTCTCAGACTGCTGGGATTACAGGCGTGGGCCACCACTGCGCCCAGCCTAATTTTTGTATTTTAGTGGAGATGGGATTTCACCATGGCTGGGCTGTGGCTGGTCTTGAACTACTGACTCCACGGATCCCACTCCCGCCTCGGCCTGCCTCCCAAAGTGCCAGGATTAGAGGTGTGAGCCACCACCTGGCCAACTACTGGATTGGTCTGCTGAAGATCTGAGCGATGAGCCTATCGAACTGATTCGTCTTAGCCTCCCTGAGATGGATCTGAGATACTACGACTCATTTTGGGCTATTTTTTTGTATTTCTTTTTTGTATTTCTTAGTAGAGACGGGGTTCTAATTTGTTAGGCCAGGATGGTCCCTGGATCTCTGACCTCGTGGATCCTGGCCTCGGCCTCCCAAAGTGCTGGGATTACAGGCTTGAGCCACCGCGCCCGGCCTAATTTTTTTTAAAAAGATATCAAAACCAGAAAGCAGGTGGTTACCAGAGACTAGGAGGAGGGGGAAGGAGTGACTGCTTAACGGAGTCATTTTGGAGTGATGGACATGTTTTGGAACCAGGTAGGCTGTGTAACACTGTGAATATATTAAGTGCCATTGAATTATTCGCTGTAAAATTCCAAGAAAACCTGCAGACTCCTGCCTTTCTGTTCAGAGTTCATGTCCACTGTCATCGTGGGGTGAGCTGCGACTCTGCCTTCTGCTCTGGCCTCAGTCCCCAAGTGCCCAGCACTGCGAGCGTGAGCCATAGCAGGGGACCACAGTGTAAATCAGTCTCTGGCAGTGGAAGAGTGAAGGCTTTAAAGGACCATGGCCCACCCTGGGCAACATGGCAAAACCCTGCCTCTACAGTAAGATACAAAAAAGGTAGCCGGGCCCAGGCCACGCATGCTGGCTCACACCTGTAATCCCAGGACTTTGGGAGGCCAAGGTGGGCGGATCACCTGAGGTCAGGAGTTGAAGACCAGCCTGGCCAACATGGTGAAACCTCATCTCCACTAAAAATACAAAAATTAGCTGGGCATGAATGGTGGGTGCCTGTAGTCCCAGCTACTCGGGAGGTTGAGGCAGGATAATCGTTTGAACCTGTGAGGCAGAGGTTGCAGTGAGCCAAGATCATGCCATTGCATTCCAACCTGGGCAACACAGCAAGACTCCATCTAAAAAAAAAAAAAAATTAGCTGGGCTTGGTGGTACAGGCCTGTAGTCCCAGCTACTAGGGAGGCTTAGGAGGATCACTTGAGACCAGGAGGTCAAGGTTGCAGTGAACTGTGATCAAAACACTGTACTGCAGCTTGGGCGACAGAGCAAGATCCCATCTCACACACACACACACACACACACACACACACACACACAAAAGTTAAAAATAGCCAAGCATGGTGGCTCATCCCTATAATCCCAAAACTTTGGGAGGCCGAGGTAGGCCAATCACTTGAGGTCAGAAGTTCAAGACCAGCCTGGCCAATATGGTGAAACCCTGTCTCTACTAAAAATACAAAAATTAGCCGGGCGTGGTGGTGCACGCCGGTAGTCCCAGCTACTAGAGAGGCTGAGGCAAGAGGATTGCTTGAACCCAGGAGCTGGAGGTTGCAGTGAGCCGAGATCACGCCACTGCACTCCAGCCTGGGCTACAGAGACTCTGTCTCAAAATAAAGGACCACGCTAATCCCCAATAGGATGCAATGCCCTTGTGCCGTTATTATCGTCCATTTTCAGAAGAGGAAATTGAGGCTCAGAAGAAGTGGTTTGTCAGAGAGGGAACTGACCTCTGGCAGACCAATCCCAGGATCTTAGCACTTAAACACCACACCACAGGGAGCGGGGTGGTGGGGCTCCCCTTCTAGGGGAGGAGAGGATGAGGTTCAGGGAAGTTACAGAAGCCCAGGAAGTGGCAAAACCCAGGGATTAACCCAAGCCTAGGGACCAAGCAGCGCCCCTGAACACCTGTGTCCTTTCCCAGGCTTTTGGAATCAAAGGCTTGGTTGTTCCTTCTCCCTGTGCCTCCCACCAGAGAGCCACTCCCCAACCTCAACACCATCTTCCACCTTTACAGAATCCCCAGGGTAATCCCAGGGAAACTGAGGACCCCAATTTCTCATCGCAACACCACACACAAGCTGAGGTGCTTGTGCTCACACACACCCAGTCCACTTTGGGGGGCCCAAGGAGCCCCCCTACTCTAGACGTGGTAGCCCTGCCCTGGTCTTCAGGCCAGCGCACACCCAGGAGACTCAGGATCTAAAAAACAAAGTACAAACTTTATTTTGTTTCTTTACAAAGGCACGGTGGCCTCTTGGTTTTTTTCTCCCCACTTTCTTAACAAAATATAATAGCTTCTCCTTGAACACGAAGACCTCAAAATTGTAAAAAAAAAAAAAAAAAACAGAAAAGAGAAACAAAACAAAACAAAAAAACAGAAAGCAAAACCAAAAAAAAAACAAAACAAAACCAACAACAAACAAAACAAAAAGAGAGAGACAGACATTTTTGGGGTGGAAGATGAGACCCGGAGGCAGAGGTGGGGGCTGGGGGGTGGGGAAGTGGCGAATTCTAGTGCCGAGATGGGGAAGCGGGAGGGGGGCACAGCAGCAGCAAACCCCAACCGAGAAGCAACGGAGACCCCCGGGCCCCTAGGACGCCCCGGCCCAGTCTGACCCCAACCCATCTAAGTGCTTAAAGGAGAAAGAAGAAAACCCAAAAAGAGGAGGGAAAGGGGATCGAAGGCTGACAGTCCTAGGCTGGCTCTGGGCACGGAAGAAACAACCTGGGGTTTTGTTTGATTCTCCCTGTTCTTAAAAAACATATTTAAAGGAAAAAAAATGCTTTTTGGCAGAGAAAGGCCAGGCATCTCCGTGTCAGCTTCCCCCAGCCCCCGGGGCCGAGGCCCAGCCCTGGGGTCCCGATGCTCCCACACGCTCTGCGACACCCCAGCCCTGGAATCTCGGGTTGAGTGGCTTCGTTCAAAGGTCGATTTACAGTATTGAAAAAGAGGTCATAAAAGAGACCCAAATGACATCGTAATTTTGTAAAAATTTCTCACTCATTCACCCATGTCTCTCCCTGTGGCTGCCCCGGCTCCCTCCAGCCCCCAGAAGGGAGAGGAGGGCAGGGGGGGTAGTCAGGGAAGCGCCCCGTCCCCCGAAGGCTCCTCCCGGCTCTGGTCCATGGCGTCACTGTCTGAGGCCTCGGAGTCGGAGGCGGTGTCAGAGGTGGGGGCCTCCGGGCAGCTGCGCACGGGCTTCACGATGACAGCTCGCCGCTGCTCCTCCTCCAACTCCTGCTTTTCCTGGGTGCCCTCGATGTGCTGGATTGCCTGGACAGGGATGAACCACTGAGAAGGCTCGGCCGGGCATATACGGCCAGCCAGGAGACGGTGGGGGCCCTCAGCCAGCCACTGTCACCCCCAAAACACATATCCCAGAAATAAGCCTTGCAAAGCAGCAGGGGAGGCCCACTAGAGTCCAGGAAAAACAAACTCCTTGTACTTTTCTTTTGGAGACAAGGTCTCGCTATGTCACCCAGGCTAGAGTGCAGTGGCACGATCATAGCTCACCGCAGCCTCAGACTCCTGGGCTCAAGCAATCCTCCTACCACTCCCTCCCTAGTAGCTAGAACCACAGGGGTGCATCACCACTCCCAGCTAACTTTTGTATTTTTGGTAGAGACGAGGGGGTTCTTGCTATGTTGCCCAAGTTGATCTTGAACTCCTGACCTCAGGCAATCTTCCTGCCTCAGCCTCCCAAAGTGCTGGGATTACAGGCAAAGGCCACCACACCTGACTGAGGAACAAACTTCCCAAAACCCTCTGTTACATTGAAAAATCCATTCCAGGAAGACGACAGTCCCAGTGCTGCTTAGAAATTATATGTATTGTAATCCCAGCACTTTGGAAGGCCGAGACAGGCGGATCACAAGGTCAGGAGATCAAGACCATCCTGGCTAACACAGTGAAACCCCGCCTCTACTAAAAAATACAAAAAACTAGCCGGGCGAGGTGGCGGGCGCCTGTAGTCCCAGCTACACAGGAGGCTGAGGCAGGAGAATGGCGTAAACCCAGGAGGCGGAGCTTGCAGTGAGCTGAAATCCAGCCACTGCACTCCAGCCTGGGGGACAGAGCAAGACTCCGTCTCAAAAAAAAAAAAAAAAAAAAAAAAAGAAATTATATGTATCAGCCAGGCGTGATGGCTCACGCCTGTAATCTCAACACTTTGGGAGGCCAAGATGGGCGGATCTACTGAGGTCAGGAGTTCGAGACCAGCCTCACCAACACGGAGAAACCCCGTCACTACTAAAAATACAAAATTTGCCGGGCATGGTGGCGCGTGCCTGTAATCCTAGCTACTCGGGAGGCTGAGGCAGGAGAATCACGTGAACCTGGGAGGCAGAGATTGCGGTGAGCTGAGATCCCACCACTGCACTCCAGCCTAGGCAACAAGAGTGAAACTCCATCTCCAAAAAAAAAAAAAGAAAGAAATTATGTATGTCTTTCATATGTTTTGTTTTTTGAGAAAGAATTTCGCTGTGTCACCTAGGCTGGAGTGCAGTGGTGCAATCTCAGCTCACTGCAACTTCTGCCTCCCAGGTTGAAGCGATTCTCCTGCCTCGGCCTCCGGAATAGCTGGGACTACAGGCATGCACCACCACATCCAGCTAATTTTTGTATTTTTAATAGAGACGGGGTTTTCACCATGTTGGCCAGGCTAGTCTCAAACTCCTGACATCAGGTGATCCACCCACTTCGGCCTCCCAAAGTGCTAGGATTGCAGGTGTGAGCCACCCCACCTGGCCATATGTTTATGTATTTTAAAGCTTGCCTATTAACTTATTAAAGGCCTTTGTTATTAATTGTATTACACAATTAGGAAGGTTTATGAGCAATTAAAATTCGAGGAGATTGATGGATTTTTTTTTTTCCTGTTTTGGCTTTTTTGGTTGAGTTATTTATTTATTTACTGATTTACTGATTTCTGACGTTGGGTCCCTCAAGGGGCCCTGTTGAAGGCTGAAAGCAACTATAACTTCAAGCTTGACCCACAGAGCTTCCTCCTCTCTAGGAGGCCCAACTGTCACCAACCCTGCCACCTGCATCTCCATCCAGGTCCTAGGAGATGGAGGTGAGACCATGTTCCGGACCAACCCAAAAGCTGAATGCAGGAACTCTTTAACCAGGGGGTTCTGGGAGCAAAGGGCCCTCTCCGGAAACCCCATATTGAGGGAAGGGACAGTCTTCCTGGCCAACTCCTCCTACTGGCATGGTAGGCCCTGCCCAGGTCTCTGGCCCTCACATTCTCCACTTGCAGATCTGAGGAGGGGGCGCCCCAAGGTTTCCAGCCCTCCACCCCCTCCCACACAAGCACCATCTTCCTCCTCTTCCGCCCCTTATTTTCTAGTCTCCCCTAAAGAGCCTGTTGCTGGAGTATGACCCCCACAAGCTGCCCCTTTCCCAAGCTCAGGTACCTGCACGATGGTGTCCAGATTTTGCCGGGATGTAGAAACAGAGTTGATGACCGAGGAGGGGCCCATGGTGACGACGTTGATGTGGTGGGAGGGAGGGGGAGGTGGTGCCGGCACGATCACCGTGGGGTGGTGGGTGGGGGCCGGAGGGGGCAGAAGCTGCAAGACAGAAGCCCTCAGCCTTTCTCTCAAGGCTTCTCTCGGCCCATCCACCTCCCTTTCATGCAGAGCCGGCCAGTATATATATAACTGCCTCATCCCCTTTATATTAAGAAACAGAGAGGAGGTGGCCTAGGGAGAGGCTTCTGCCATTCAAGATCCCCTGTCCCCTTCCCGATTCCCAGAGCCCCCTCCCAGGCGCCTCCTGCTCACCTGGGTCCGCAGGTGCTGCTGTTCCCGCTCCAGCTTCTCCTGGTGCAGCAGCCTCACCTGTTCCTGCTGCTGCTGCAGCTGCACCTGCTGCGCAATCACCTTGAGCTTTTCCGGGTACATGTGGGCCTCCAGCGATCGCACCTGGAGGCAGGACAGCCTGGGCTCAGGGCCAGGACCGGGAGCACACCCTGCCCTATCAGTCCTACAGCAGCTCATTCACTCCTGCTGAAAACCCTACCACGGGGCGGGACCCCCTCAGCAGAGGCCAGAAGCCTTTCCAGAGCCCTTCAGTCCCTGGCTCCTCTCGCCTCCCACCTCAGCCCCCACTGGACCATGCTCCCTCCTGCCCGAGCCTTTGCCTATGGCTTTCCCTCTGCCAGGAACACCCTTCTCTGTCCTTTGGTTAACCATGAGACTCAACTTCCCACTTCCAGGGAAAAGCCGTGGGGCGTCCCTTGAAAAACCCCTACTGATGCCACAGCTCCAGCCTGGCCTACATTATGGTTAAGTTTTTTGTTTTTGTTTTTTGGTTTCTTTGAGACATGGTCTCCCTCTGTCACTCAGGCTGCAGTGTAGTGGCACAATCACAGCTCACTGCAGCCTCCACCTCCTGGGCTCAAGTGATCCTCCCAGTTCAGCCTCCCAAGTAGCTGGGACCACAGATGTGCACCACCACACTTAGCCCTTTTTTTTTTTTTTTTTTTTGAGACAGGGTCTCACTCTGTTGCCCAGGCTGGAGTGCCATGGTGCAATCATGGCTCACTGCAGCCTCCACCTTCTGGGTTCAAGCAATCCTCCCAGTTCAGCCTCCTGAGCAGCTGGGACTACAGGCACACCCCACCACACCTGGGTAATTTTCATATATTTTTTGGTAGAGACAGGGTCTCACTATGCTTCCCAGGCCAATCTCAAACTCCTGGGCTCAAGCAATCCTCCCACCTCAGCCCTCCAAAGTGCTGGGATTACAGGTGTGAGTCACCATACCCAGCCCATCGTGTTTACTTTTTTTTTTTTTGAGACGGAGTCTCGCTGTGTTGCCCAGGCTGGAGTGCAGTGGCAAGATCTCGGCTCACTGCAAGCTCCGCCTCCTGGGTTCACGCCATTCTCCTGCTGTAGCCTCCCGAGCAGCTGGGACTACACGCGCCAACCACCACGCCCAGCTAATTTTTTTTTTTTTTTTTGTATTTTTAGTAGAGACAGGGTTTCGCCGTGTCAGCCAAGATGGTCTTGATCTCCTGACCTCAGGTGATCCACCCGCCTCGGCCTCCCAAAGCATGGTTACATTTTTGAGATCTTTTGACTAATCTCCCCCACCCCGATGCAGACGGTGGCTCCCGAGGGCAGGGACGTGTCTGGCTTGCGCCCCACTCCTAGGCCTGGCACCGCAGCAGATGCTCCTGCAAATAGGGTTCAACCCAAGGCCACAGAGCATGAGGGGCGACCCCAGGCTCCACGCCCGCTGCACCGCGCGCCGCGCCCAGCAGAGGGCGCTGCCTCACCTGCTCCTCCAGCATCATGCGCACCGAGCGCTCCTTGTCCAGCTGCTGCCGCAGCTCAATCATCTCCCGCCGCAGGTCCTCCGCCTTCTCGTCCTCCCAGATGTCCGGAGAGCCGATGCCTTCATCCTTGTCTTCTGCCCGCCGTCGCTTGGGGGACGAGCCGCTCAGCTCCTGGGGACCCCAAGGAGTCGGTCAGTGTGCCTGACACCTCGGTACTACCACGGAGATTGGGGCTCCATCGCAGCCCCCCAAAGCTGCCCAACACAGGTGAATCTTCATTAGGGAGCCCCTTCTGCAAGTCCAACAAACCAGCCAAATGCCAGGAGAATGGGCTGCTTTCCAGAACAGTCACCTGGCTCCTTCCAGAGCCCACTCCACCGCACTTGACCGATGGGGAAACTGAGGCCAGGGCAGGAAAACAAGTGCCTGTAAGTACTTGTCAGTGGGCAAGAAGGGGCCTGCAGCCACACCTGAGTCCCAGGCCCATGGCTGGGTACTAGGCATGCCCATGCCAGGGAGAGGGAGCCAGGAAGGAGGACAGGGCGCACCTGGATGAAGCGCTTGAGCTGTGTGTTCTGCTGCAGGAGCCTGGTCTTCTCCTGCTCCAAGGAGAAGATGTACTCGGCTGTCTGCTGGAGAATGGCTGCCTGAGGGCGTGGAAAAGCCGAGTCAGGCTGGCAGTGTTTACCAGAGCTCACTTTCCTCTCCCGGCGGGAGCCTGCCGCCTCCTCCAGGAAGCCCTCCCTGCTCTCACCCACCTTGCTGAGCTTCTCTCCATCTGTGTGGGGGATGAGGGTCTTGAGGGACTGGAATCCTGCGTTGATGCTCTGCATGCGCCTCCGCTCGTTGCTGTTGGCGATCTCCCTTCGAATCCGCCGCTCCTGGTCCCGCTGAGTCTCGGGAGTTAGTGGAATGTTGGCAAGGCTGCCAGAGAGGACAGGGACAAGCTCGGCCAAGATGCCCTCTTTTTTTTTTTTTTTTTTTTGAGGCGGAGTCTCGCTCTGTCGCCCAGGCTGGAGTGCAGTGGCCCGATCTCGGCTCACTGCAAGCTCCGCCTCCCGGGTTTACGCCATTCTCCTGCCTCAGCCTCCCGAGTAGCTGGGACTACAGGCGCCGCCACCACGCCCGGCTAATTTTTTGTATTTTTAGTAGAGACGGGGTTTCACTGTGTTAGCCAGGATGGTCTCGATCTCCTGACCTCGTGATCCGCCCGCCTCGGCCTCCCAAAGTGCTGGGATTACAGGCTTGAGCCACCGCGCCCGGCCGACGCCCTCTTTATCATTCATCTCCAGAGGGCCCCAGTGGAACCTGTATCCCTCCCCTCCTGCAAAAGATGCCAGGCCACCCCCACGGGGTGATGGAGGGGTGCTCTTTGGGACACCAGGGCGGACTGAATCAGCTGACTGAGGGTAAGATAGTCTGCTCAGAACCCACCCCGGGCCAGGCACAGTAATCCCAGTTCTTTGGGAGGTCAAGGCCAAGGATCATTGAGCCCAAGAGTTTGAGATCAGCCTAGGCAACGTAATGAGACCCTGTCTCTACAAAAAAATAAAATTAGCAAGGTGTGGTGGTGCACGCCTGTAGTGCCAGCTACTCAGGAGGCTGAAGTGGAGGACTGCTTGAGCCCAGGAGTTGGAGGCTGCACTAAACTATGATCACGCCATGTGCTTCAGTCTGGGCAACGGAGCAAGACCTTGTCTCAACAGCAACAACAAAACCCATCCCGTCCCTGGCTTTCCTCATGGGGAGCAGTCTCTCCTCCGGAACAGAATTCCCAGTGTGTCTGAACATCGAAACATCCAGGAGCTTAGAAACTGTGCAGACGATGGGTGCTGGCCCCAGCGTCTGACTAGCAGGCCCGGTGGGGCCCAGAAACGTGGGTGGTGTGATTCTTATGCACGTGGGATGCAGACGATATTCAGGGACGCTGTCCCTGCTCCTGGAGCACTTCTGAGTGACTTGCTGGGCACCTGGGGCACCTCTTCAGCGTCTGAGGCTTTGCCACCCCAGGACTGAGGAAGACATCCGCACTCCCTTCCTACCCTCACGGCCACGCCTCGCACCACAAGCCCCAGCCCCACTAGACTAAGACTTCACAGAAGACAAATACCACTCACTCTCCAAAAAGACACCAAGCCAACAACCCCTGGGGACACTGTTCCCCACAGCCCACCCACTCCAAGAGACAATTCCACCCCGTGCTGGAGAAGCGAGGCTCCCACCATGCTGTGGGGAGCGCTACTGACCCTTGCAGGAGCAGCGACCAGTGCGACGAGAAGGCAGCCAGGGGAAAGAGGGCGTGGCTGCTGGCTGGGGCGTGGCTTAGGATGAGGGCGGGGCGTGTGCGCCAGGGGGCGGGGCTGCCGGCCAGCGAGCAGAGGCAGCAGTTGTGGGCCCAAGGCCACGCTCCCCGAGGGTTGGGCCTGTGTGTGGCCTGGAGGAGGCATGTCCCCCTCCCTAGACCTCCCCTGCAACTCCCCCCGCCCCTGGCCTGATGGCTTCCAGATGCTGGGCTCCCAGCAAAGTCTGCCGGCCCCACCCGAAGCCGCAGCCCGGGCCTCTTCCTGAGGGGCCCTCCCGGGGTGCCCTGTTCCAGGACTGGTCCAAGGGGGCTCACGCCCCTGAATCTGGGAGAACAGGAAAAAGGTTCTGGGCAGCTCCTGCTCCATTGACGGGGGCAGTCTGGGGTCAAGGCGCTGGCAAGTCTAACTCCCATGCTGTATGCCCTGTCCCCTTCGCCAGTCCGCAGGCGGAAAGGAGTTTGGATGGACCCAGGAGGGAGCACATCTGCAACAGCTGGAAACTGCCGTGGCCTTCCTGGCCCCACCCAGCCTGCCCCATCTGTCCAGCCTTGGCTCCCTGTTGGACCCTGGACGCATCCCTGCCCCTTCCCCGGCCTCAGCTTCCTCTGCCAATAGAGAGCTTTCCGACGCCGGGAGTCTGGATGCAAATCAGCCTCCTTCCATCCTCATCAAGCCAAGCCCCCTCCTCCATCAGGATCCAAAGACCCAGGGCCTGTACCCAGGGTACAAGTCGCTTACAGGGTCTTGAAATGTCAGCACTGCAAAAGGGACCCATGCCCCCCACGTTCCATGAGAGACTTTAGGGTTCAGGGCAGAGAGGGGATGGTTTTAGGGTCAGTTGGATATCAGTGCCCTCACTTCTCCCAGTTCCCCTGCCCTGAAGTGGAGGTAACAGGGGGACTGGAGCAGGCCTGCTGCACAGCTGTGTGTGGCCCGGCCTTGGGGCAGAGTCCAGGCCCCCAGGCCTGGCATGGCCTCAGACCATACCATCTCGGAGAGGCCAGCAGGCCAAGGGGACCAAGACTGCTCTGCAGTGGGTGGCTTAAACGTGGGGCTCTTTGGAAGTAAGAGGTGGGAAGAGATGTCCATAGCAAGCCACAAGGTAAATGCAATCTGGAGGCAACGCCATCCCCCTCAGGAGAGATGTGGGGAGAGACCCCTGCCCATCCAGCCCCTGAGCCCCTCCTGGCGATGCCCAAAGGCCAGAGCTGACTAGGGCCTGGGGGTGAAAAGGGAGCACCAAGTTCAGCCTTGGGCCACCTGAGAGCTGGCCCTCCTGGAGGGTCCACAACAGATGGGTACATTGCTTTTTTTAAGTTTTTGGCTAGAATTTTCTCACTGAATTGTCACAATCTTCCTGAGTCAGGCGGCCTAAAGACTCCCATGTAAAGAGGGGCACACAGAAGTTTGGGTAGGGACCAGCTGCAGCAAGTACTGGGACTTGAACCCTGACCCCAGAACAGGTGTCAGACCATAGGCCAGAATGAGCTCTGACCGTCCCACAGACCCAGATGCCCCAACCGGCAGGTGACAGTTATCCCCATAAAAGAGAAGACGAGTGCAGGCACAGTGGCTCACACCTATAATCCTAGCACTTTGGGAGGCCAAAGCAGGAAGACCGCTTGAGCCCCAGAGTTCAAGACCAGCCTGGGCAACAGAGTGAGACCCCATCACTACAAAAAATTAAAGAAATCAGCCAGGCATGGTGGAGTGTGTCTATTGTTCCAGCAACTCAGGAGGCTAAGGTGGGAGGATGGAATAAGCCCAGGAGGTTGAGGCTGCAGTGAGCTGTGATCGTGTCACTATACTCCAGCCTGGGCAACAGAGTGAGACGCTGTCTCAAAAGAAAAAAAAAAAAAAGGACCAGGCATTCGGAAATCGCTGTAATCGTGTAACTCTTTTTATTATTTACAGACCTCGTTTACATTTTTGCTTGCCTGATTCTCACAGAAACCCAGTGGGGTGGCCAAGATTACAGCGAGCAAGCAATGCAGGGTCCTGGGAAGGGAGGTGATGATCCCAAGGTCAAGCAGCCAGACGGGGCACAAGAGCAACCTGCAGATGCCAACCCACTGAAGCGCCTCTACTGACCGCTGGTTCACACAGCCCACCACTTACCAGAAGGGAGGGTGTGACTGTAAGCTCAGCCACCACCCCTGCCCCTCTGAACACAAGCCCACAAGTGAGGTGACTTGCCCAAGGTCACACCCAGCAGCCGGGCAGGGCAGGGTGCAGCCAAATGCACCCTCCTGCACCTCCCGGCCCAAGTCCCACCAATTCCTCTGCTCTTGGGAGCTGACCCTCAGCCTCTTCTTTCCCTTCCCCACAAAGCAGCCCACTAACCGGGAGACCAAAGGAGACCACCAGACCCGAGTCCCGAAAACCCCAGCCGGAAGTTCTCACAAGGAAGAGGAGCTGGGGCTGGGATCAGGGGCCTGTGTCGCCTCCTCCTCTGCACCAGAATCTGCCGGCCCAGCTTCTCCAATGCTCCATCCTGCATCCTTCCTCTCCAAAGCCATCAGCCCAGTCTCCTGGCTCAGAAACCAGTTGCTGGCTAACCTAGTGCTTAACTTAGGTTAAGCACTTTCTTAAATCCAAGAAAGCAAATTTCCCCCTCAAAGGTACAGTTCCTCGTGGGGACCTGAATATGCCACCAAGATCCTCAATTATAACTCACCTAAATTGCCCTGGAAGTACCAGCCGACAAGAGTCCTTTAATAGAATGCATTCTAACCAAGGCTTCTGATTGGTGGAATAGGAGCTAACCAGGGGTTGTGATTGGCGAAGTGTCGGCTAACCAGGAATTCTTATTGGTGGAATGCTGACCAACCAGGGCTTCTGATGGCTGACCAACCAGGGGTTCCTGTTGATGAAGGATGGTTAATTGAAATTTCCAGGTGATACTGCACTGGATAAAGTGGATTTTTCTGCAAATGCCTGAAAGTTTCTGATAGCTCTTTCTGGGGTTTTGCATTTACAGTTAAGGTCTGTAAAGGTCCTACACACACACTAAAGGTCCACTATCCTCTCCCTGGCCACTTCAGAGTCCTCCAGGTGAGAATCAAAGGTGGCCCAAGTCCACTGACACCGAGGTTCCCTTTTTTTTTTTTTTTTTTTTGAGACGGAGTCTTGCTCTGCCGCCCAGGCTGGAGTACAGTGGCCGGATCTCAGCTCACTGCAAGCTCCGCCTCCCGGGTTCACGCCATTCTCCTGCCTCAGCCTCCCGAGTAGCTGGGACTACAGGCGCCTGCCACCTCGCCCGGCTAGTTTTTTGTGTTTTTAGTAGAGACGGGGTTTCACCGTGTTAGCCAGGATGGTCTCGATCTCCTGACCTCGTGATCCGCCCATCTCGGCCTCCCAAAGTGCTGGGATTACAGGCTTGAGCCACCGCGCCCGGCCTTTTTTTTTTTTTTGACTTGAGCCTCGTTCTATTGCCCAGACTGCAGTGCAGTGGCACAATCTTGGCTCACCGCAATCTCCGCCTCCCGAGTTCAAGCGCTTCTCATGCCTCAGCTTCCCAAGTAGCTGGGATTACAGGCGTGAGCCACCATGCCCGGCTAATTATGGGGGGGGTGTTTGTTTGTCTGTTTGTTTTTTGAGACGTAGCCTTGCTCTGTTGCGCAGGCTGGAGTGCAGTGGCGCAATCTCAGCTCACTGCAATTTCTACCTCCCGAGTTCAAGCAATTCTCATGCCTCAGCCTCCAGAGTAGCTGGGATTACAGGCGCCCACCACCATGCCCGGCTAATTTTTGTGTTTTTAGTAGAGACAGGGTTTCATCATGTTGGCCAGAATGGTCTCAAACTCTTGACCTTAAATGATCCATCCGCCTCGGCCTCCCAAAGTGCTGGGATTATACGCCTGAGCCACCATGCCCAGCCACACTGAGGCTCTCTTGCTTCTCACAAGCCAGCCTCCTGGGGCCAACCAGGGGCTGCCCTAGATTTAGGAATAAGACAGGTCACTGAGCAGGCAATGGCCAAGGAACAAAATTTGGGCGCCAGCCTTGGATGCTAAGACCAGAGCCGCCACACCTACCACCACAGCACTCACAAAATCTGAGACTGACACTGGTGTCTTAACCAGACACTTAGGGGGATGGGGCACACCCTTCAAGTCTAGAACCCTGCCAGGTACCTATCCCTGCCCAGCCCAAAGCTAAGTACCCACAATCCCTCTACACCTGCCTGCTGAGGTCCAGCCTCAAACCGGCCACTGAGAACTTTCCCACTGCCCTGAAGTCACTCACACACCTCAGGGTCACTTAACATCTACACAGTCAACATGGGAAAGTCCACACGGGATTCTCCCAAACCCAAAAAAGCACTAAGGCACTCACTCATCCTTCTCTCACCTAATCAGCCCAAGGTTCTCGTCCATGCTCCATCTCCACTGCTGCTACACCACTCACCCACACTCTGCGCTCTGACCAGGCCAGTCTGTGCCCTTCCCCGCGGGCCCAGAACACACCATGCCCAGGCTGTTCCCATCAGAAACATCCCTGCCTCCCTCCCCCAAAGCTCCTCCAGCCCATCAGTGGGAATCCTGCACTGGGCTCAAGTGCAAAAAGTCCAGCCTTGCCACTTACTAGCTGAGGAACACCAAGCCTCAGTTTCCCCCATCTGTAAAATATGGAAACATTGCTTCACTTCCCAGGGTCATGGTGAAGTTTAAAAGAGATCAAGAAAGGCTGGGCACGGTGGCTCACGCCTGTAATCCCAACACTTCGGGAGGCTGAGGTGGGCAGATCACCTGAGGTCAGAAGTTCCAGACCAGCCTGGCCAACATGGTGAAACCCCCTCTCTACTAAAAACACAAAAATTAGCCAGGTGTCATGGCGTGTGCCTGTAGTCCCAGTATTCGGGAGGCCGAAGCCCAAGAGTTAGTTTGCACCCAGGTGTCCAAGACAACCCATGAAACTCTTAGCAGGGTCTACAAGACCTTTTAGGACCACGAGGCTGTGAGCTGCTGAAGACAGGAGTCACATCCTGTTCGTGGCTGTATCCTCAGTCCCAGAAGAATGTTGTTGCTTCATAAATAAATCAGGGACCCAACGAACACTCCAAAGCCTTCAATTTTCTCGAACTCCTTCTTATGGGAGCTTTTTAAATTTTATTTTATTTTTTAAATTCTTATTTATTTATTTATTTAGAAGCATGGTCTCACTCCCATCACCCAAGCTGGAGTGCAATGGCATGATCTTGGCTCACTGTAGCATCAACTTCTTGAACCCAGATCATCCTCCTTCCTCAGCCTCCCAAGCAACTGGAAGTACACACCACCACACTCGGCTAGTTTTTTGTATTTTTAGTAGAAACAGGGTTTCGTCACGTTGCTGAGGCTGGTCTCAAACTCCTGGGCTCAAGTGATCCTCCCGCCTTGGCCTCCCAAAGTGCTAGGGTTACAAGAGTGAGCCACTGTGCCCAGTCTTACTGTTTTTTTTAAGAGGCAGGGTCTCTGTTATCCAGGCTAGAGTGCAGTGGTATGATCATAGCTCACTGTAATCTCCAATTCCCAGGCTCAAGCAATCCTCCTGCCTCAGCCTCCCGTGAGCCTCCCATGAGCCTCTCCCTGAGACTACAGGCACATGCCACCATGCCAGGCTAATTTTTTCACTTTTTGTAGAGGTGGGGTCTTGCTATGTTGCCCAGGCTGGTCTCGAACTTCTGGGCTCAAATGATTCTTTCGCCTCGGCCTTACAAATTACTGGGATTACAGGCTTGAGCCAATGAGCAGGGTCCAGGAGCTTTAAGATACAGATGGAGCCGGGTGCAGTGGCTCATGCCTGTAATCCAAGCACTTTGGGAGCCCAAGGCGGGCAGATCACGAGGTCAGGAGATCGAGACCATCCTGGCTAACACGGTGAAACCCCGTCTCTACGAAAAATACAAAAAAAATTAGCCGGGCGTGGTGGCAAGCTGTAGTCCTAGCTACTAGGGAGGCTGAGGCAGGAGAATGGCGTGAATCAGGAGGCGGAGCTTGCAGTGAGCTGAGATTGCGCCACCGCACTCCAGCCTGGGCGACAGAGTGAGACTCTGAGACTCCGTCTCAAAAAGAAAAAAAAAAACAAAACACAGATTGAGAGTCCGGGCACAGTGGCTCATGTCTGTAATCCCAGCACTTTGGGAGAATGAGGCGGGCAGATCACAAGATCAGGAGATAGAGACCATCCTGGCCAACATGGTGAAACCCCGTCTGTACTAAAAATACAAAAATTAGCCAGGCATGGTGGAGCGGGCCTGTAGTCCCAGCTACTTAGGAGGCTGAGGCAGGAGAATCGCTTGAACCCTGGTGGCGGAAATTGCAGTGAGCTGAGATTGTGCCACTGCACTCCAGCCTGTGCGACAGAGTGAGAGTCCATCTCAAAACAAACAAACAAAAAAACACAAGATACGGATAGAGACTACCATATACCTGCCCATATACATGCCTTTAAGACTCTGAATGTTGCCGGGCGCGGTGGCTCAAGCCTGTAATCCCAGCACTTTGGGAGGCTGAGACGAGCGGATCACGAAGTCAGGAGATCTGAGACCATCCTGGCTAACACGGTGAAACCCCGTCTCTATTAAAAAATAAAAAAAAAAAAACTAGCCGGGCGAGGTGGCGGACGCCTGTAGTCCCAGCTACTCAGGAGGCTGAGGCAGGAGAATGGCGTGAACCCGGGAGGCTGAGCTTGCAGTGAGCCGAGATCGGACCACTGCACTCCAGCCTGGGTGACAGAGCGAGACTCCATCTCAAAAAAAAAAAAAAAAAAGACTGTGAATGTCAGTGGCTGGGCGCAGTCGCTCATGCCTGTAATCCTAGTACTTTGGGAGGCCAAGGTGGGCAGATCACCTGAGGTCAGGGGTTCGAGACCAGCCTGGCCAACCACCATGGTGAAACCCCATCTCTACTAAAAATACAAAAATTAGCCAGGCATGGTGACACATGTCTGCAATCCCAGCTACTTGGGAGGCTGAGGCAGGAAAGTCGCTTGAACCTAGGAGGCGGAGGTTGCAGAGAGCCAAGATTGCAGCACTGCACTCCATTCTGGGTGACAGAGTGAGACTCTGTCTCAAAAAAAAAAAAAGGACTGAATGTCATTTTAACAGCTACCAGGCACTTTCCATACTCATAGCTAATTTTCTCACAGGTGCACTCTTTTCCAGAGACAGAACCATTAGGCGACAGGTCCAAAACATGCAGCTTGTGTGCACAGCACTGTGCCCTACACTCCCCTCTGGCAGGCCTGGGAGACAGAAAGGGAAATCCCTGCTGGTCACTGAGGGATGGAGCAAAGCCCACCAGCCTGAGATGACCCAGAAAAGCAAATGCATCTGGCCAGAAGGTCCTGCCTAAAGCACACGTTTGACCCCGGACAGGCTTCCCACCTCACCCTGCAACCCCTACTGAAGATAAACAAATCCAGGACCCCCAACTCCACGCCTAATGCACAGCCGACAACTGTCTTGCAATGGACATTGCTGTGCCCAACCCTGGGCGAAGGCTCTACACCTTCAAGCCCTTGGCCTACCAAGATCCAGCTACTCTGGAGGACTGCTGGTATCCTCCAAAGGGAAGCTTGGGGCAGGGATAAATAGAAGCCAGAATCTTAGGGGGCCCTGAGAGGACTCACCCAAGGCCCAGGCATGGCAGCCAGAGGGCCCCCCAACCCTGCCCAGGATCAGGCCCAGAATGTCCTCTCCAGCAGGCACAGCGGCTCAACTGCACCACTGCAGGCTGCCCAGCCCAGCCCCGCAGCAGCCTGCAACCCCAGGACAAGGGTTCAAGTTGCAGCTCTACCACTTGCTGTAGTGGTCCCTTCTCCAGTCTCTGTGTCCTCTTTACACAGAATCAAAAGACACTTCTGACTCATAGAAAGATTATGACAATTCAATGAGAAAATTCTAGCAAAGTGAGCCCCCAGAACCTAAAAACAGCTCAAGAATTTTTTTTTTTTTACTTATTATTACTGGGTCCTCCAGGTGGGCCTCGTGGAAGGGCCAGCCGGGCATCCCTGCCAGCTGCCAAACCCATCATCTGGCCCAAGTCTAGGTATTGACCAGGAACTTCAGAGTAGCCTTAAGGTGGGGACCCCTGGGGCAGTGGGTTGGGCAGGAGTGTCTACACGTGTGCAGCAACCTTCCCTCCAGGCCGGATTCCGAGGCGCTAGTGTCCACCAGCCTGTGCCACACCGGCGGGCTCCACCTCCCTCAATCCCCGCCCAGACTGCCTCGGGCGGCAGAGCACGTGGCTCCAGCCCTGGGGAGCCATTTCGCTCCTGGAGCAGCGCGGCAGGAAAGGGGCCGCAGGTCCCAAACTTGCGCACTCCGTAGAACGCCCACCTCCCCCATACCCCACCCGGGGGATCGTTCAAAATGCAGATGTCCGGGCGCCAGCGATCAGAGCTCCAGGCATGTGCATTTTAAGAAGTGTGCGGGGTGGCTTAGCTGTGTGTGGTCCTTGAATCCATCACCCTTTGGGTTTCGAGCAACCTAGGACCAAAGCTTGCAAAGTGGCTTCTGGGGAGGCCTGCGGATCTCGGGCCACCCACCCGGCCGGGGGACCCGACGCTTTCGGTTTACGGCAGGGGGGAGGGGCGTTGGATGGGAAAGTTTGCAGAGGAAACCCACGTGCGGCGGGAAGCTGCCCTGCGAGGCTAGAGGCGGCCTCAGGTGTCCCCTCCCCAAAAGGCCTGCCCACCTGGCCTGCCTTGCCCACCGTGCCCATGGGTCCGAGCTTTGTGCAGGGAAAGCGTGGCCCAGGAGCGCCTACAAATCCCATAATGCTGCACCAGCAGGACACGGAGAACTACAGCTCCCGCGAGGCCGCGCGCAGAGGTCCGCCTACTCCAAGAGGGCTGCAGAGTCACGTCCAGGCCTCGCTAGTAAACAGCGCCCGGGAGCGGGCGGGCGAGCGAGCGGCAGCCAACGTGTCCCGGGCCGCGGCGCCCCTACCGGCCGCGCGGGCCCCTCGGGGCCCGCCCACCCCCCACACCCACACGCGAGCACGCCCCCAACCCCGCTGCAGCCCCACTCTGCAAACACGCACAGTGCCCGGCTCCCCGCCCCCACCCCGCGCCGGGAGCCGCGGCATGGCTGCATTGTAGCCGCCCTAGCTACACCCCCACTCGCGCCCCGGGCCCCGAGACCCCCTTGGATGGGGACGACCTAAGATCGCGAGGAAGGAAGGAGAGGAAGGAAGCTGCCGCGGGAGGGGGAAAGAGGAAGCGCGGGGGGGAAGGCCACCAGCACCAAGCATGGCCGGGACTGCTGCAGAACCACGTGGGTCTGTTTGCAATTTACAAACGTTGCGACTCGCCCGCCTGCAGCGGACAAAAGTGGCCGGGGCCGCTTGGGGCCCCCATGCTCCAAGAGAGGAGGGTCCCGGGGCGGCGCGAACCCGGCGCGTGGGGCTGCAGCCGTCCCGGCAGCTAAGAAAGGCTAGCGGGGTCGGCGGCGCGGGCCATGCGTGCGCACACGCGCGCCCGCCCGGGCGGGCTGGCCGGGGGCTGCAATGGTAGGAAGGGGGTGGGGGAAGGAGGAGTACACACCTACAGAGCCCTCCTATCACTTCTTTCTCTGTTTTCCTGAAATGT
Organism: Papio anubis; assembly: GCF_008728515.1. Classification (NCBI taxonomy): domain Eukaryota; kingdom Metazoa; phylum Chordata; class Mammalia; order Primates; family Cercopithecidae; genus Papio; species Papio anubis. The sequence goes on along the minus strand of NC_044993.1, from coordinate 69,708,601 downwards.
TGCAAAGAGGGCACCTTCTGAGTGGGCACCATGAAATACTCCATAGCGATCGGCCCCCCTCCTCTGCACGAGCCAGATCCCGCGATCAGCCGGAGAATGCAAGATGGAAATCCGAATCAAAGGGCAGCGCCGGACGGAGGTGCAGAATCGGCCGGTCCCAGATGCTGGCGGCGGCGGCGGCGGCGGCGGCGGCGGCGGCGAGGGGAGGGAGGCGGGCGGGAGGGGCGGGAGGGAGGTCTCTCCGGCCTGCCTCCCCGGGCGTGTGTATGTGTGTGTGTGTGTGTTTGCAGCTGATCAGATGTCTGTTTCAAGGCGGGAAACAGCTGGTGAAAACTCAGCACTCCCCCGGCCTCCTTCCGCGGAGTAAGGAATTGCATGTAAACAAAGGACTATTTGCAGCGCCCCCCAGGCGGCGCGAGGCCGGGGCGAGAGGGGCGCGGGCCCCTGGGGACCGGCTGCAGCCGGGGTCTGCAGGCCTCTCGCTGGGCACAGGGGGCCGGGGCCCGCGGGCGGGCTTGGGGGGCGCGTCGTGAATGGAGCGAGCTGCGGCCGAGCTACATGCGCCACTATGGGTGATGAGGTCCATCAGCTGACAGGTTGGCAAGCGTTGCAAAAAAAAAAAAAAAAAAGGCCAGCCACCGCGCGGGGAGGCCAGCCTGTGCAGCCCGGGGTCCAGCGGCGACTGCCCAGTGCAGGGTCCGCGCGCTCGGCCGGCCCGCGGGGAGGAGGGGGCGCGGCTGGGTCGGGCGTGCAGCGGCAGCAAGGAAGGCGGCCTGGGGTTCGCGCTTGGGGCTTCTGCTTTTTCACCATTGCAACTGCACCGAGCGGAGCCTCTCCGGTGTGCTCCCTTCGAGCCAAGCCCAGGGCCCCCTGGAAACTTGCGTCACAGCCACCGCTTCCCACATGTAACTTGGGGCTGACTTCCGAGGCCGGCCAGCCTCCTCTCTCCCTCCCTGCTGAGCTGCGCGCCGCTGGACGCACGGCAAGGACTCCGGATCCTGGGAATCCTGGACCCGGCGAGGGGACGGCAAAGGGCGCCTAGGATGCTGGGGCCGCCCTAGGAAACCCGGGCCCCCGGCGGAGAGGGGAAGGTGGAGGCGGGCCCGAACGGCAGCGGCCCCCGGGCCCAGGCTGCAGGCGCTGCCGGGAGGTCTGCTGGTTGCTGCCGGGTGTCCTGCTATTCCCCCCAGACCCCCACTGTTCCCTCCGCGGGCTGAAGGCTGCAGCTTCTCATTCATAACAAAGCCCGAGTGGGACTTGCACCTCCGCCAGGGTGCGCTCCCTACGAGGGGGTGACGACTTGGGGCAGGGACGGGCACCCTGGCGGCGAGCTTCCGTCCTCCGCTCGCACGCCCCACCTTCCGGCCCCAGGCCCTCCCTTGGCTCCTGGAGGTTTGGCTTCTGGCTCAGGAAGCCCACGCCTGCCTTGGAATGTCCTGGATCCTGCCCACAGCCTTCCAGGTTCCGCCTAAATCGCGCCTCCTAATTTGACTTATTCCTACTAGTAACAATAGTTACTGTTATTATTGGGAAATATTGTTAGATGTTGCCAGCACCCGGTGGATGCAGAACAGTTTTGCATACATGCTTTCCAATCCTTGAAGCAACCTGTTAGGCAGTTTCTCTAAGGAGAGATCCCAGACCACTTCACAAAAAAAGTCTCTGGAAGGCTTACTATATTTTTATTTAAAACAAACAAACAAACAAACTTTCGGCCGGGTGCGGTGGCTCACCCTTGTAATCTCAGCACTTTGGGAGGCTGAGGCAGGTGGATCACCTGAGGTCGGGAGTTCAAGACCAGCCTGACCAACACGGAGAAACCCAGTCTCTACTGAAAATACAAAATTAGCCGGGGGCGTGGTGGCGCATGCCTGTAATCCCAGCTACTCGGGAGGCTGAAGCAGGAGAATCGCTTGAACCAGCGGGTGGAGGCTGCAGTGAGCCAAGATAGTGCCATTGCACACCAGCCTGGGCAACAAGAGCAAAACTCCATCTCAAAAAAAAACAAAAAAAACAAAAAAAAAAACTTCTTACTGTTTTTCATGAATAGAGATGGGAGTCTCACTATGTTGCCCAGCCTGGTCTTGAACTTCTGGGACTCAAGGAATCCTACCTCTACCTCCCAAATTGCTGGGATTACAAGCATGAACCATGGATGGCCCTGGCAGGAAGCCTATTTTTAACTGCCCTTAGTGAGCAAGCTATTTTTTTTTTTTTTTAGATGGAGTCTTCCTCTGTTACCCAGGCTGGAGTGCAGTGGCACGATCTCAGCTCACTGCAACCTCCACCTCCTGGGTTCAAACGATTCTTCTGCCTCAGCCTCCCGAGTAGCTGTGGTTACAGGCACACACCACCAAGCCCGGCTAATTTTTTGTATTTTTAGTACAGACAGGATTTTGCCATGTTAGCCAGGCTGGTCTTGAACTCCTGACCTCAGGCGATCTGCCTGCACCAGTCCCCAAAGTGCTGGCATTACAGGCATGAGCCACCTCACCCAGCAGTGAGCAAGCTATTCTGATGCATTACTGTCTCTTTATCCTCTCATTTTGAAGATGGAAAGACAGAGGCTCACAGTTGCAGATAAGGATGGACTCAGGAGTGCTGACTGCAGAAAGCCCTCCTTCTTTATATCACACTCATCCTCCCACCTGTCACACCTCACCTCTGATCAGGGCCTTATTTTGTACTTGATTTTGTTCTTTTGCAGAGCAAAGCATTCTGTCATACTTGGTTATATGTGGCCTTCACATTGTTCTCTGGATATCTCCCTGGTTCCAATTTTTTTTTTTTTTTTGAGATGGAGTCTCGCACTGTCGCCCAGGTTGCAGTGCAGTGGCGCGATCTCGGCTCACTGGAACCTCCACTTCCCAGATTCAAGTGATTCTCCTGTTCTCCTGCCTCAGCCTCCCAAGTAGCTGAGATTACAGACGCCCACCACCACACCTGGCTAATTTTTTTGTATTTTTAGTAGAGACAGGGTTTCGCTATGTTGGCCAGGCTGCTCTTGAACTCCTGACCTCGTGATCCATCCGCCTCTGCCTCCCAAAGTGCTGGGATTACAGGCATGAGCTACTGCACCTGGCCTCCTTGGTCCAATTTTGTCTCCCAGAGAAGAGGGACTGTGCTTTTACTCTTTTCTCTCTTCGCGGGGGATGGTACAGGGCTGGGCACATACATGAACTGCAGAGAATGACCTGCAAAGCTGATGTCCCTGGAGACAGCCTTGGCAGAAAGAATGAGAGGTAGACCCTAGGCACAAGTGGGTGGCCCAGGCAGACCCAGGAGCTGCCTGACCACACTGAACTGGGTAGCAGGTGCCCATTCCTTTTCCTAATAAATCAAGGAAGCCCCCCCAAAGCAGTGGCATTTGGAGTCCGGCCAAGGGGATGACAGAGACCTGCTTTTTAATTTGTCTTGGAAGTCATTTCTAGGCCGACACAGACTCTGGTTCCTGGGGCAAGAGTTGAGGTCGCAAAATGTAAGAGAGTGCCAAAAATCTCAACACCCAAGATAAATTATGTTGGGTTTTCCTTGTTGTTATTGTTGCTGTTTCTGACACACAGTCTCAGTCTGTTACCCAGGCTGGAGTGCAGTGGTGCAATCTCGACTCACGGCAACCTCCGTCTCCCAGGTTCAAGTGATTCTTGTCCCTCAGCCTCCCAAGTAGCTGGGACTACAGGAGTGCACCACTATGCCCAGGTAATTTTTGCATTTTTTGTAGAGATGGGGTCTCGGCATGTTGCCCAGGCTGGTCTCGAACTCCTGACCTCAAGTGATCCACCAGCCTTGGTCTCCCAAAGTGCTGGGGTTGCAGGCATGAGCCACCACGCCTGGCCTCAAATTATGTCTTAATTTAACATTTTAAAACATCAAAATTGTCTGGGCACAGTGGCTCATGCCTGTAATCCCAGCACTTTGGGAGGCCTAAGTGAGTGGATTGCTTGAGCTCAGGAGTTCAAGACCAGCCTGGGTAACATGGCGAGACACCGTCTCTACAAAACATATAAAAGAATTAGCTTGTTGTGATGATGTAGTCCCAGCTATTCGGGAGGGAGAGGTGGGAGGATCGCTTGAGCCCAGGGAGGTTGAGGCTGCAGTGAGCTGTGATCATGCTACTGCACTCTAGCCTGGGTGACACAGCAAGACCCTGTCTCAATAAAACAAAATAAATAAAATAAGTTACTGCCAAAGATCCATGGTAAACACATTCTCCACATTTTAATGACTGTCTCAGTATTACTGATTTTTCTCTTTCCCTCAGGCTTCAGTATAGCTCTCCAAGACACTGTTGTCGATGCTTATCTTTAAATTCAAATAAAGGCCAGGCACAGTGTCTCACACTTGTAATCTCAGCACTTTGGAAGACCAAGGCAGGAGGATCCCTCGAGGCCAGGAGTTGGAGACCAGCCTGGACAACATAACTAGATGTTGTCTTCACAAAAAATAAAAAAAAATTAGCCTGGCATGGTGGTGCATGCCTAAAGTCCCAGCTACTTGGGAGGCTGAGGCAGGAGGGTTGATTGAGCCCAGGAATTCAAGACTACAGTGAGCTATGATCACGCCATGGCACTTCAGACTGGGCAACAGTGCAAAACCCTGTCTTAATAATAAATCTGGCCGGGCGCGGTGGCTCAAGCCTGTAATCCCAGCACTTTGGGAGGCCGAGGCGGGCGGATCACGAGGTCAGGAGATCGAGACCATCCTGGCTAACATGGTGAAACCCCGTCTCTACTAAAAATACAAAAAACTAGCCGGGCGTGGTGGCGGGCGCCTGTAGTCCCAGCTACTCGGAGGCTGAGGCAGGAGAATGGCCTGAACCTGGGAGGCGGAGCTTGCAGTGAGCCGAGATCGCGCCACTGCACTCCAGCCTGGGTGACACAGCGCGAGACTCCGTCTCAAAAAAAAAAAAAAAAATAATAATAATAATAATAATAATAATAATAATAAATCTGGCCAGGCACGGTGTCTGATGCCTGTAATCCCAGCACTTTGGGATGCAGAGGCGGGCAGATCACGAGGTCAGGAGATCGAGACAGTCCTGGCTAACACTGTGAAACCCCGTCTCTACTAACGATACAAAAAATTAGCCGGGTGTGGTGGTGGGCACCTGTAGTCCCAGCTACAGGCTGAGGCAGGAGAATGGCATGAACCTAGGAGGCGGAGCTTGCAGTGAGCCGAGATCGTGCCACTGCACTCCAGCCTGGGCGACAGAGCCAGACTCCATCTCAATCAATCAATCAATCAATCAATCAATTTTAACTGGGAGTCCGAGGCGGGCAGATCACAAGGTCAGGAGATTGAGGCCATCCTGGCTAACACGATGAAACCCCGCCTCTACTAAAAATACAAAAAAAAAAAAATAGCCAGGCCGGGCGCGGTGGCTCATGCCTGTAATCCCAGCACTTTGGGAGGCCGAGGCGGGCGGATGGCGTGAACCCGGGAGGCGGAGCTTGCAGTGAGCCAAGATCGCGCCACTGCACTCCAGCCCGGGCGACAGAGCGAGACTCTGTCTCAAAAAAAAAAAAAAAAAGATAGCCAGGCGTGGTGATGGGCACCTGTAGTCGCAGCTACTCGGAGGCTGAGGCAGGGGAATCTCTTGAACCCGGGAGGCAGAGGTTGCAGTGAGCTGAGATTGCACCACTACACTCCAGCCTCGGCAACAGAGTGAGACTCTGTCTCATAAAGTAATAATAATAATAATAAAATGTTTTAAATTCAAAGACGGCCAGGCGCGGTGGCTCACACCTGTAATCCGAGCACTTTGGGAGTCAGAGGCAGGCAGATCACTTGAGGTCAGAAGTTCGAGACCAGCCTGGCCAACATGGTGAAACTCCATCTCTACTGAAAACAAAAATTAGCTGGGCATGGTGACGAGTGCCTGTAATCCTAGCTACTCAGGAGGCTGAGGCAGGAGAATCACTTGAACCAGGGAAGCAGAGGTTGCAGTGAGTGGAGATCGCACCACTGAGCTCCAGCCTGGGCGACAAAGTGAGACTGTCTCAAAAATTTAAAAAATCAAAAGCTGGTTCAACATTGATTTCTAATATTGATTTATTATAAATCAATAAATGTGTTTTTAATTTGTGATTCAGATATTTTGCTTATTGTAAATTTTTGACATTAATTTCAATTTTTTTCTTGAGGCAGGGTCTCATTCTGTTGCCCAGGCAGGAGTACAGTGGTGATATAATAGCTCTTTGCAACCTTGAACTCCTAGGCCCTTGTGATCTTCCCAACTCAGCCTCTCGAGTTGCTGGGACTACAAGCATGCCACCATCATGTTTGGCAATTTTTAAAATTTTTTGTAGAGACAGGGTCTCACTATGTTGCCCAGGCTGGTCTTAAACTCTTGGACTCAAGCCATCCTCCTGCCTCGGTCTCCCCCAAGTGCTGGGATTATAGGTGTGAGCCACTATGCCTGCCCAATTTTGATTTCTCTAAAGTATTGCATTAAAATTTTATGAATCTTGATTACTGACAGGTTTGGTGCCCCCGTTAACTTTTGTTCCCCAAGCAAGTGCACCCCTCGTATTACCCTGCTGCTTGTGATTCCCCCATCGAATGAGGTCTCACTGTAGCCCAGGCAGAAGGCAGCAGAATCAGGGCTGCCCATCAGCCTTCCAGGACTCCCTCTGTGTCCCCGAGGAACATGGGCATCATTTGCACAGCCCTGGAGAGGGACTGTCCAATCAGCCCTGGCTACTTCTTTCTGTGTTCACATATTCTAGTTGGCCACATGGAAGTCAAACAGAAACGCTGCCCTTAAGAAGCTCCCGACCACACTGCAGCGACAGGAGCTGTGCTCAGGAAATGATGACATTTGGAGACAATCAATATATGCCATAGGGCCACAAAACCAAATGCACTGAATGACATCTCCAGTGCCTGAAAAAATGAATGAATGAATGAATTGCAGCTGGAGCAAGCACGTCTGCCTCCTGCTCCTCCCCTACAGAACTGCCTTGACCGGGCCGGGCACGGTGGCTCACACCTGTAATCCCAGCACTTTGGAAGGCTGAGGCCAGTGGATCACCTGAGGTCAGGAGTTCAAGACCAGCCTGGCCAACATGACAAAACCCCATCTCTACTAATATACAAAAATTAGCCAGGCGTGGTGACAGGTGCCTATAATTCCAGCTACTCTGGAGGCTGAGGCAGGAGAATTGCTTGAATCCAGGAGGCAGAGGTTGCAGTGAGCCCAGATTGTACCACTGCACTCCAGCCTGGGCAACAAGCAAGACTCTGTCTCAAAACAAAATTTTAAGTAAAAATAATCAGCAGGGCACAGTTGCTCACGCCTGTAATCCCAGCACTCTGGAAGGCCAAGGCAGGTGGATCACGAGGTCAGGAGATTGAGACCATCCTGGCTAACACGGTGAAACCCTGTCTCTACTAAAAATACAAAAAAATTAGCCAGGCGTGATGGCATGTGCCTGTAGTCCCAGCCACTCAGGAGGCTGAGGCAGGAGAATCGCTTGAATTCAGGAGGCGGAGGTTGCAGTGAGCCGAGATCATGCCACTGCACTCCAGCCTGGGCAACAGAGCAAGGCTCCATCTCAAAAAAATAAATAAAACAAAAAATAAAAATAATCAATCAGGCCGGGTGCCACGGCTCATGCCTGTAATCCCAGCACTTTGGAAGGCGGAGGTGGGTGGATCATTTGAGGTCGGGAGTTCAAGACCAGCCTGACCAACATAGTGAAACCCAATCTCTACTAAAAAGACAAAAAAATAAATATCTAGGCATGGTGGCACATGCCTGTAGTCCCAGCTACTTGGGAGGCTGAGGCAGGAGAATTGCTTGAACCTGGGAGGTGGAGATTGTAGTGAGCCAAGATTGCGCCACTGTACTCCAGCCTGGGAGAGCCACATTCCGCCTCAAAAAAAAAAAAAAAAAAAATCAGGCCGGTAGTGGTGGCTCTTACCTGTAATCTCAACACTTTGGGAGGCCAAGGCGGGTGGATCACTTGAAGTCAGGAGTTTCAGACCAGCCCAGCCAACATGGCAAGACCCTGCCTCTACGAGAAATACAAAAATTCGCTAGGCATGGTGGTGGGTGCCTGTAATCCCAGCTACTCCGGAGAGTGAGGCATGAGAATCCCTTGAACCTGGGAGGCAGAGGCTGCCGTGAGCCAAGATTGCACCACTGCACTCCAGCCTGGGTGACGAAGCATCTCAAAAACAAACAGGCCGGGTGCGGTGGCTCACCCCTGTAATCCCAGCACTTTGGGAGGCCGAGGCAGGTGGATCATGATGTCAGGAGATCAAAACCATCCTGATCAACATGGTAAAACCCCGTCTCCACTAAAATACAAAAAATTAGCCGGGCGTGGTGGTGTGTGCCTATACTCCCAACTACCCAGGAAGCTGAGGCAGGAGAATTGCTTGAATCTGGGAAGCAGAGGTTGCAGTGAGCCGAGACCGTGGCATTGCACTCCAGTCTAGCAACAGAGCAAGACTCCGTCTCAAAAAACAAACAAACAAGAAGAACAAAATGAATAAATATATTAGGAGTCAGCAAGGTTTTTTCTCAAAAGGACCAGATAGTAAATATTTTAGGCTTTGCAGACCACATGGCCTCCTGCAAGCACTCAACTCTGCCCTTCTGGCTGGAAAGCAGTCCTAGATGGTGTATGAATCAATGGGCATCTCTGGGTACCAATAACACTTGGCTTATGGACACAAATGGAATGTCGTATAATTTCATGTGCCACAAAATATCATTCATTTGATTGCTTTCCAACCATTTGAAACTGTAAAAGTTCTATGGCCTCTGTAACAAGTTACTACAAGCTTAGTGGCATAAAACAACACAAATCTGACCAGGAATCGTGGCTCATGCCTGTAATCTCAGCACTTTGGGAGGCTGATGCAGGAGGATCACTTGAGGCCAGGAGTTGGAGACCAGCCCAGGCAGCAACATAGGGAGATTCCATCTCTATAAATATTTGTATGTGTATGTGTGTGTGTGTGTGTGTGTGTGTGTGTGTAATTTTAAAAAACAACACAAATTTATTCTCTGGAGGTCAGAAGTCCGGACGGGTTATGTTTGGCTAAATTCAGGGTGTAAGCAGGGTTGCATTTCTCCTAAAGTTCCAGGGGAGAATCTGTTTCCTTCCCTTTTCCAACTTGTAGATGCCACTCACATTCCTTGGCTTGTGGCCCCTTCCTTCATCTTCAAAGTGCACCTCTCAGTCTCTGTTTCTGCCATCCCATCTCTCTCACCCTTTCATCTCCCTCTCTTGGGCCCACCCAGATAATCCAGAATAATCTCCCCATCTCAAAATCCTTAACATAATCACATCTGCAGAGTCCCTTTTGCCACGTAAGGTAACTATTGACAGGTTCTGGGGATGGGACATGAACATCATTGGGGGGGGGGGCATTGTTCTGTCTACCACACCATTCTTGGTTTGTGAGCCACGCAACAGGCAGTAGTTATCATAGGCCCCAGGAATTCCATTCCTAGGTAAACATCCAAGAGAATGAAAACAGGGACTCAAACAGATCATGGTACACCCACGTCCATAGCAGCATTATTCACACCAGCCAAAACATGGAAGTAACCTAGTGTCTATCAGCAGATGAATAGATAAACTAAATGTGGTCTGTCCCTACAGTGGAATATTATTCAGCCATAAGATGGAATGAAGCACTGACACCTGCTATAGCATTACATTTATTGCATACTTTATTTCTATTATTACATTGTAATGTATAATGAAATAACTATGCAACTCACCATAATGTAGACTCAATGGGAGCCCTGAGCTTGTTTTCCTTCAACTAGACAGTCCCATCTGGGGGTGATGGGAGATAGTGACAGATCATCAGGCATTAGATTCTCGTAAGAAGCACTCAACCTAGATCCCTCACATCCATGGTTCATTCACAGTAAGGTTTGCACTCCTATAAGAATCTAATGCCACCGCTGATCTGGCAGGAGGCAGAGCTCAGGCGGTAATGCTAGCCATGGGGAGTGGCTGTAGATACAGATGAAGCCTTGCTGGCTGGCTCACTTGTTCACCCACCAAGAGTTCAAGACCAGCTGGGAGTGGTGGCTCATGCCTGTAATCCCAGCACTTTGGGAGGCCGAGGCAGGCAGATCACATGAGGTCAGGAGTTCAAGATCAGCCTGGCCAATATGGTGAAACCCCATGTTTACAAAACTACAAAAATTAACCAGGTGTGGTGGCCTGTGCCTGTAATCTCAGCTACTCAGGAGGCTGAGGAGGGAGAATCGCTTGAATCTGGGAGGCAGACGTCGCAGTGAGCTGAAATCGCACCATTGCACTCCAGCCTGGGCAACAGAGCGAGACTATTAAAAAAAAAAAAGAAAAAAAAAGAGTTCAAGACCATCCTGGGCAACATGGTAAGACCCCATCTCTGCAAAAACAAATAAATAAATAATTGGTTAAACAGTAAGTTTTTGTTATATATATTTTCCCACAATAGAAAAAGGTTTGATATAAAAGCAGTGGGCTGGGCCAGGCACAGTGGCTCATGCCTGTCATCCCAGCACTTTGGGAGGCTTGAGGAAGTCAGATCACCTGAGGTCAGGAGTTCGAGACCAGCCTGGCCAACATGGTGAAACCCTGTCTATACTCAAAATACAAAAATTAGTTGGGCGTGGTGGTGGGCGCCTGTAATCCCAGCTACTCAGGAGGCTGAGGCAGGAGAATGGCTTGAACCTGGGAGGCAGAAGTTGTGGTGAGCCGAGATCATGCCATTGCACTCCAGCCTGGGTGACAACAGTGAAACTCCCTCTCAAACAAACAAACAAACAAAATGCAGTGGGCTGGATGTGACCAGTGGGCCATAGTTGGCTGACCCCATTGATCCTGCTAACTCCTGCAGCTGTGACCCAGTTCATCTCACACTGCCTGCTCTTCCCCTTTCCCTACCTGAAAGAAACAGCCAAATATGGCTAGGAAGAGGAAATCCCACAACCTTGCTGATTGTTTTTTTTTTTCCCCTCCAGTCAGTAACAGTTGTATTAGGGATATTGTCAAAGTCAAAGTCACCTGCTAGGTGGTGGGTTTTTGGATTTTTTTTTTTTTTTTTTTTTTTTTTTGAGACAGGTTCTCATTCTGTCACTGAGGCTGGAAAGCATTGGTGCACGGCTTATTGCAGCCTCCTGGGCTCAAGTGATCCTCATGCCTCAGCCTCCCAAAGCACTGGGATTATAGGCGTGAGCCACTGCACCAGGTCCTTTTTTTGAGACAGAGCTTTGCTTTTGTTGCCCAGACTGGAATACAATGGCACAATCTCGGCTCACCGCAACCTCTGCCTCCCGGGTTCGAGTCTTCTGCCTCAGCCTCCCGAGTGGCTGGGATTACAGGTGTCCGCCACCATGCCCAGCTAATTTTGTATTTTTAGTAGAGACGGGGTTTTCTTCATGTTGGTCAGCCTGGCCTCCAACTCCTGACCTCAGGTGATCGGCCTGCCTCGGCCTCCCAAAGTGCTGGGATTACAGACGTGAGCCACTGTGCCTGGCCCGCTACTGCTCTTATTTTTAAGTGCCTCATCCATACCCTCAAGTGGGTCTGGGGGCTGCTGTGACCGCATCCTGTTGCCCTGACCCTTTCTTCATACCCTTCCTTCTCCTCTCCCCTCAAGCCCTCTCGCACCTCCTCCTTGCTTGTAGTCTCACTTCTCATTTCTCTGAGGGAAATGGAAGCAATTAGAAGAGACCTGCCACAGGCTGCCATGCCCACCGCTGCCTCCCTCTCTGTGCCAGGGATCTGCCGTCAGCCAGTGTCTCTGGATGAGCGTCCATGCTGTTCATGCACAGAAGACCCTTCTACTTGCACGACTCAGAGATGTCACTCCAGAAACTGTCCCCTCTCCTTTGTCTTCAGTGCACGCCCTCTTTTGGATCATACCCATTACTGAGAACAAGCTGTTACTATTCTCCTTTCAAATCAGCCAACCGACACTAGATCCCCTTAGCTCTGCTCTTTTTTGGTTTTGAGACAGAGTCTCTGTCCATCACCCAGGCTGGAGTGCAATGGCATGATCTCCACTCACTGCAACCTCCACCTCCCAGGTTCAAGCCATTCTCCTGCCTCAGCCTCCTTTGTAGCCGGGACTACAGGCATGTGCCACCACGCCCGGCCCAGCTCTGGTCTCTAACAGCAAAACTCCTTGAAATGGATGCTCACATTCACTCTCTCTCCTTCCCTCCTGCTCACTCCATCACACCCCCATGACTGCATGGGGGCAGTGACTCACTTTTGTAATCCTAGCACTTTGGGAGGCCAAGGCAAGAGGCAGGAGGATGGCTTGAGCCCAGGAGTTCCAGACCAGCCTGGGCAACATAGCAACACGTCGTCTTTACAAATAATTAAAAGATTAGCCAGGTGTGGTGATGCACATCTGTGGTCCCAGCCACTACTCTGGAGGCTGAGGTGGGAGGATCACTTGAGTCTAAGAGGTTGAGGCTGCAGTGAGCCAAGAGTGCACCACTGCACTCCAGCCTAGACGGCAGAGTGAGACGTCTCAAAAATAAAACACACATGGCCGGGCGTGGTGGCTCATGCCTGTAATCCCAGCACTTTGGGAGGCCAAAGCAAGCGGATCATGAGGTCAGGAGTTCAAAACCAGCCTGGCCAAGATGGTAAAACCCCATCTCTGCTAAAACTACAAAAATTAGCCAGGCACAATGGCAGGCACCTGTAATCCCAGCTACTCAGGAGGCTGAGGCAGGAGAATCGCTTTAACCTGGGCAACAGAGGTTGCAGTGAGCCAAGATTGCACAACTGCACTCCAGCCTGGGCGACAGTGAGACTCTGTCTCAAAAATAAACAAACAAACAAATAAATAAATAAAACACACAAACCCTTCTCTTTTCAAAGTCATGAGGACCTCCAGGATGCTACATCCAGGTCTCTGTTTTCTGTCTTCACTGCATCTGACCTTCTTGAAATTTTTTTTTGCTTTGTGTCTAGGACATGCCCACGGCACAGCCGTCAGACCCGTCTCTGTCTACACACACTCCCTGCTCTTCAGACAACAGCCTTCCAGAAAGCACCAGCAGCCACGAAGTGTGGTACAGAACCCAGGTCCTGCCTGTAACCCAGCCCTACTAACCTGATTCTACTCTCTCGTCTGCAAAATGGAAGCCACACAGCATCTCCCTGGCAAGGCTGTTGTGAAAAGCCGGTGAAAGCCTGGCATGTCACGGCATCGATGAGTGTTGGTTGCCGTCATCCCTGGCACCAAGTTGCCATGGACGGCGGTGGCCAGAGGCATCTGAGCTGACCTTGGAGAACGACGAGATCTCCTGATATGCAGGGAAGGTCGGAGGTGGGGCTCAGCCTTTCCCCTTCCCAGCTCTACCTGGCAGCAGGTGGGAGGCAGCAAGTGGGCGCTGGGCTCTGCTGTTCACACGGGGTGAAGCTGGTCCCCACTCGAAACACCCTCACGTGGTGGGGCAGTGAAAATTGGCAAACAAACCGCTTACCCTGTAAAAGGTGGGTCTCTTGGCTGCTCACAGTGGTTTATATCTGAAGTCCCAGCTATTCAGGAGGCTGAGGCGGGAGGATTGTTTGAGCCCGGGAGTTAAGGCTGTGCTGAGTCGTGATCATGTCACTGCACTTCAACCTGAGCAACAGAGCAAGACCATGTTCCAAATAAATAAATAAATAAATAAATAAATAAATAAATAAATACAAATAAACGATGGGTCTCTGTAAAGAAAGTAATCAGCAGAGTATGGTGGCACACATCTGTAACTTCAGCTACTCCAGAGGCTGAGGCAGAAAAATCCCCTGAGTCCAGGAGTGCAAAGCCAGCCTGGGCAACAGAGTGAACTACTTCACAACAAGATAAAATAAAATAATTAAAAAAAAAAAAAAAAGGCAGGCCAGGTGCAGTGGCTCACGCCTGTAATCCCAGCACTTTGGGAGGCTGAGGTAGGTAGATCACCTGAGGTCAGGAGTTCGAGACCAGCCTGGCCAACTGGTGAAACCTCATCTCTACTAAAAATACAAAAGTTAGTTGGGCATGGTGGCAAGCACCTGTAATCCCAGCTATTCGGGAGGCTGAGGCAGGAGAATTGATTGAACCTGGGAGGCGGAGGTTTCAGTGAGCCAAGATCGCGCCGCTGCACTCCAGCCTGGGTGACAGAGTGAGACTCCATCTCAAAAAAAGAAAAAACAAATAAATGCAACCCAGGCGCGGGGGCTCACGCCTATAATCCCAGCACTTCGGGAGGCCGAGGCAGGTGGATCACAAGGTCAGACCATCCTGGCTAACACGGTGAAACCCTGTCTCTACTAAAAAATACAAAAAATTAGCTGGGTGTGGTGGCAGGTGCCTGTAGTCCCAGCTACTCAGGAGGCCGAGGCTGGAGAATGGCATGGACCCCGGAGGCAGAGCTTGCAGTGAGCTGAGATCACGCCACTGCACCCCAGCCTGGGTGACAGAGCGAGACTCTGTCTCAAAAAAAAAAAAAAAAAGGCATTATTGAATAGATACATAAAATGTGGTCTGTGGCTGGGTGTGGTGGCTCATGCCTGTAATCTCAGCATGTTGGGAGGCCAAGACTGGCGGATCGTGAGGTCAAGAGATGGAGACCAGCCTGGCCAACATGGTAAAACCCTGTTTCTACTACAAATACAAAAATAATTAGCTGGGTGTGGTGGCACGTGCCTGTAGTCCCAGTTACTTGGAAGGTTGAGGCAGGAGAATCACTTGAACCTGGGAGGTGGAGGTTGCAGTGAGCTGAGATGGCGCCACTGCACTCCAGCCTGACAACAGAGCGAGACTCCGCCTCAGAAAAAAAAAAAAAAAAAAGAAGACTATGTGCACAATGGAATACTATTCAACCGTAAAAAGGAATGAAGCACTGATACATGCTACAGCATGGATGGACATTGAAAGCTTTCTGCTAAGTGAAAGAAACCAGACACAAAAGGCCACACATATTGCGAAATTCCATTTTACGAAGTGTCCAGAACAGGGAAATCTTTAAAGACAGAAAGTAAACCTAGTGGTTGGCTGGGGCTGGGGGATGGGGAATGGGGAGTGACTGCTAACAGGTGTGGGATTTATCTCTGGGGTACTGAAAATGTTCTAAAATTGATTGCGGTGATGGTTGCACAACTCTGGGAATACATTAAAAAACCACTTAAATGTACATTTTAATGGCTGAATTGTATAGTATGTGAATTATCTCTCAATAAAGCTATTATTAAAATCACGTTAGTTTATAGTAATAGCTCAAGTTTGGACGTTAACACTTTGGGAAGCCTGAGGTCAGAGTTCAAGACCAGCCTGGACCAACGTGGAGAACCTCTATAATCTCTACTAAAAAATACAAAAATTAGCCTGAAGAGAAGTGGTGGGCTGCATCCCAGAAGACCAGGGAGGTTATTGAGGCAGGAGAATCACTTGAACCCAGGATGTGGGAGGTTGCAGTGAGCCAAGGCTGCTGCACTCCAGCCTGGGCTAGAGAGCGAAACTCAGTCTCAAAAAAAAAAAAAAAAAAATGCAGCTTCAGCCAGGGTTGGTGGCTCAGGCCTATAATCCTAACACTTCGGGAGGTCAAGGCGGGAGGATTGCTTAAGGCCAGGGATTCGAGGTTGTGGTGAGCCATAATCGTGCCACTCCTGGAGCCTGGCCAGTAGAGCAAGTCTCCCACTCTTTTTTCTTTTTTTTTAATATGGACTCGCTCTTACACCCAGGCTAGAGTGCAGTGGTGTGAACACAGCTCACTGCAGCCTCGCCCACTTGAGCTCAAGCAGTTCTCCTACTGCAGCCTCCCTATTGGCTAGTACTACAGGCATGTGCCACTGAACCCAGCTAATTTTTGTAGAGATGGGAGTCTGACTTTGTTGCCCAGGCTGGTCTAGAACTCCTGAGCTCAAGCAATCCTCCTGCCTCGGCCTCCCAAAGTGCTGGAATTACAGGCCTGTGCCACTGCACCCAGCCAGAGACTACGACTCTTAAAACCAAAAAAACCAAGCCACTTTGGCTGGGCACGGTGGCTCATGCCTTTAATCCCAGCACTTTGGGAGGCTGAGGTGGGTGGATCACCTGAGGTCAGGAGTTCGAGACCAGCCTGGCTGGGGCCATGGTGAAACCTCTTGTTTAATAAAATACAAAAATTAGCCAGGTATGGTGACACGCGCCTGTAGTCCCAGCTACTTGGGAGGCTGAGGCAGGAGAATCGTTTGAACCCAGAAGGCGGAGGTTGCAGCGAGCCAAGATCGTGCCATTGCATTCCAGCCTGGGTGACAAAGCGCGACGCCATCTTAAAAAAAAAGAAGCAACTTTATTGACCCACCCTAAAGATGGCCAGAAGTCCAGGAAGCCCCAGAAAGCATGGGGGATTCCTTATAGCAGCGGGTTCAGGGCTCCTTCCCTTGGCTCTTTCCTTACTGGCTCGGGAGTCTCAGCTGCTCTGACCATACACAGCACTTCTCAGGACAAAGCCTGCCCCCCACCCCTGCCCAGGCCGGTTGGGAGCTGCTGGTTGGAGATGGGAAATCGTAAGAACTGCGGCCAGGAGGAAGCGCTGTCGGCAAAGGTGGCTGCTGCAGAGGTGAGGATAGGTTGCTCCTACTTTTAATTCTAGGTTTTCGTGTTTTTTTCCCAGGGCGGGGGTTTGATCGCAGTGGTGCAATCATGGCTCACTGCAGTGTCAACTTCCTGGGCTCAGGCCGAGTATAGTGGTTCACGCTTGTAGTCCCAACACTTTGGTAGGCAGAGGCTGGAGTGCAATGGTGTGTTCTCGGCTCACTGCAACCTCCGCCTGGGTCCAAGTGATTCTCCTGCTTCAGCCTCCCTAGTAGCTGGGATCACAGGTGCCTGCCACCATGCCCAGCTAACTTTTTGTATTTTTAGTAGAGACCTGCATTTCACTGCCACCCAGGCTGGCTTTATATCCTGACCTCGTGATCCATCTGCCTCAGCCTCCCAAAGTGCTGGGATTACAGGTGTGAGCCACTGCGCCTGGCCTAATATTACTCAGCCTTTTTATTTATTTATTTTTTGAGACAAAGCTTCGCTCTTGTCACCCAGGCAGGAGTGCAGTGGCGCAATCTCGGCTCACTGCAATCTCCGCCTCCCTGGTTCAAGTGATTCTCCTGCCTCAGCCTCCCAAGTAGCTGGGATTATAGACACCCACCACCAAGGCCAGTTAGTTTTTTGTACTTTTTAGTAGAGACAGGTTTTACTATGTTGGCCAGGCTGGTCTTGAACTCCTGACCTCAGGTGATCTGCGCACCTCAGCCTCCCAAAGTGTTGGGATTACAGGTGTGAGCCACAGCGCCCAGCCTACAGCCCGCTAATTTTGTATTTTTAGTAGAGAAGGGTTTCTCCATATTAGTCAGGCTGGTCTCGAACTCCCAACCTCAGGTGATCCGCCTGCCTCGGCCTCCCAAAGTGCTGGGATTACAGGTGTGAGCCACCATGCCCGGCCTACATGTGTTAACTTTCTTTTTCCTTTTTTTTTTTTTTTTGAGTCGGAGTCTTGCTCTGTCACCCAGGCTGGAGCGCAGTGGCACGATCTCGGCTCACTGCAAGCTCCGCCTCCAGGGATCACGCCATTCTCCTGTCTCAGCCTCCCGAGTAGCTGGGACTACAGGCGCCTGCCACCACGCCCAGCTAATTTTTTTGTATTTTTTTAGTAGAGACAGGGTTTCACTGAGTTAGCCAGGATGATCTTGATCTCCTGACCTCGTGATCCGCCCGCCTCGGCTTCCCAAAGTGCTGGGATTACCGGCGTGAGCCACCGCACCCAGCCTAACTTTCTTAATTTTTGTAGAGATAGGGTCTTCCTATGTTGCCCAGGCTGGTCTCAAACTCATGGGCTCAAGCGAACTTCCAGCCTCGGCTTCCCAAGGTGCTGGGATTACAGGTGTGAGCCACCGCGCCCGGCCAACTCTGCTTTTTAAGGGTGCGTGTGATTAGATCAGAATCATTGATAATCTATCTCAAGATCAACCTCACCGTGTCATACATCCTAACCACAGAAGTGATATATTTGTAGGTTTTGCCCACACTCATTGAGATGGGGTTACAGCAGGGTGAAGGGTATTAAGGGTCACAGGAAAATTCTGCTGCCCTAGATGGGGGGTGTGAAGGGAGGATAGAGTAAGGGAGGAGAATTTCCTGAGAACATACAGAGAATGGGAGATGGAACCCAGGCAGGAATCTATGTCCTCAGTCTTAACGAGGCTTTTTCCTCTACAGAAATTTGCTAGGAGCAGGGGGATGCACCCACTGACCTTTCTGGCCCTCGTATGCTCCCGTGCCTATGGGGAACTATAGCCTGCTTGGGGTGGTGGCAGGGGCAGGGATACCAGTCGTTGGAGCTGGGATGAGAACCAAAAAGTCCCTGCCTGGGAAAGGATCCTGGATGCTCCCAGGAAGGCGGAACGGGGGTCAGATGACCCTGTTGGGGTCTGGAGCAAGGCCCATTCCGGTCCTCTGGCCCTCCTCTCCCCAAGTCAGGGGGAGATCTCTGGGCTCATAGGGTTGGCGCTTCCCCAACCAGTAGGGGGCGTTCGGCACACGCGCTGCTTTGTGGATGCCGAGCGGAAACACGGTGGGGGAGCCCCAGGCCGGTGTTGGGGTGAAGGGACTGACTGGGCCCCCCACACCCCAGAGGCCCTGCAGATCCCTAGGATGCCTGGCTTGTCTAGGGAGACCTGTGATGCCTGCCTCGTCCTCAGCCGGATCTGATTCACCTTGGCCATGAGTAAGCCCTGAAAAAGCAGCTGGTTCCTGGTGGCTCACCCCTGTGATCCCAGCCCTCTGGGAGGCAAGACGGGAGCATCATTTGAGCTCAGGAGTTCCAAACCAGCCTGGGCAACATGGCAAGATTTCATCTTTGAAAAAAATTAGCTGGGTGCTGTGGCTCATGCCTGTAATCCCAGCACTTTGGGACGCCGAGGCAGGTGGATCATTTGAGGTCGGAAGTTCGAGGCCAGCCTGCTCAACATGGTGAAACCCCACTTCTACTAAAAATACAAAAATTTACTGGGAGTGGTGGCAGGCACCTGTAATCCCAGCTACTCAGGAGGCCGAGGCAGGAGAATCACTTGAACCCCGGAAGTGGAGATTGCAGTGAGCTGAGATCCTGCCACTGTACTCCAGCCTGGGCGACAGGGAGACTCCATGTCTAAATAATTAATTAAAAATTAAAGAAAC
Organism: Papio anubis; assembly: GCF_008728515.1. Classification (NCBI taxonomy): domain Eukaryota; kingdom Metazoa; phylum Chordata; class Mammalia; order Primates; family Cercopithecidae; genus Papio; species Papio anubis. The sequence continues at coordinate 69,689,440 of NC_044993.1, read as the reverse complement.
TAAAAAGAAAATTAGCCAGGTGTGGGCTGGATGCAGTGGCTCACGCCTGTAATCCTAACACTTTGGGAGGCCAAAGCAGGCAGATCACGAGGTTAGGAGTTCGAGACCGGCCTGGCCGATATGGTGAAACCCTGTCTCTACTAAAAATACAAACAAAAAACTTAGCCAGGTGTGGTGGCGGGCGCCTGTAGTCTCAGCTACTGGGACTGAAGTAGGAGGTTGAGGTAGCAGGATTGCTTGAACCCGGGAGGCAGAGGTTGCAGTAAGCCAAGATCGTGCCACTACAGCATAGCCTGGACAACAGACTGAGACTCCATGTCACCAAAAAACAAACAAACAAAATATATATACATATATATATATATATATCTAGGCGTGATGGTGTGCACTTGTAGTCCCAGCTACTCATAAGGCTGAGGTAGGAGGATCACTTAAGCCTACGAGTTCAAGACCAGCCTGGGCAACGTAGCAAGCCCCCATCTCTACAAAAATGTTTAAGGCCGGGTGTGGTGGCTCATGCCTGTAATCCCAACACTTTGGGAGGGTGGATCACCTGAGGTCCGGAGTTTGACACCAGCCTGACCAACATGGTGAAACACCTGTCTCCCTACTAAAAAATACAAAAATTAGCTGGGCTGGTGGCGATGCCTGCACCCAGCTATTTGGGAGACAAAGGCAGGAGAATCGCTTGAAACCAGGAGGCAGAGGTTGCAGGGAGTTGAGATCATGCCATTGCACTCCAGCCTGGGCAACAAGAGTGAAATTCTGTCTCAAAAAAAAAAAAAAAATTTTTTTTTTTAATTGGCTGGGCACAGTGGCTCACTCCTGTAATCCCAGCACTTTGGGAGGCCGAGGTAGGCAGATCACTTGAGGTCAGGAGTTTGAGACCAGCCTAGCCAACATGGAAAAACTCCATCTCTACTAAAAATACAAAAATTTGTTGGGCATGGTGGTGTGCACCTGTATTTCCAGCTCCTCAGGAGGCTGAGGCACGAGAATTGCTTGAGCCTAGGAGGCAGAGCCTGCAGTGAGCTGAGATCATGCCACTGCACTCCAGCCTGGCGAACAGAGAGAAACTTCATCTAAAAAAAAAAAAACACATACACACACATAAAAAGGCCTGCTTGGTGGTTCACACCTGTAATCTCAGCACTTTGGGAGGGCAAAGCGGGCGGATCACCTGAGGTCAGGAGTTCCAGACCAGCCTGGCTAACACGGTAAAACCCCGTTTTTACTACAAAAAATTAGCTAGGCTTGGTGGCGCGCGCCTATAGTCCTAGCTACTCAGAGGCTGAGGCAGGAGAATTGCTTGAACCCAGGAGGTGGAGGTTGCAGTCAGCTGAGATCGCACTATTGCACTCCAACTTAGGCAACAAGAGTGAAACTGTCTCAAAAAAAAAAAAAAGCCGGGAGAGGTGGCTCACGCTTGTAATCCCAGCACTTTGGGAGGCCGAGGCAGGTGGATCACCTGAGGTCGGGAGTTCAAGACCAGCCTGACCAACATGGAGAAACCCTGTCTCTACTAAAAATACAAAATTAGCCGGGGTGGTGGCACATGCCTGTAATCCCAGCTACTCGGGAGGGTGAGGCAGGAGAATTGCTTGAACCAGGGAGGCGGAGGTTGCGGTGAGCCGAGATCACGCCATTGCACTCCAGCCTGGGCAAAAAGAGCGAAACTGTCTCAAAAAAAAAAAAAAAAAAAAAAAAATTAGCTGGGCCTGGTGGCACATGCTGTGGTCCCAGCTACTTAGGACGCTGAGGTGAGAGGATCACTTGATCCCAGGATGTTGAGGTTGGAGTGAGTCATGATTGTACCACTGCACTCCAGCCTTGGTGACAGAGGGAGACCTTGTCTCAAAAACAAACAAACACACACACAAACAAACACACAAAAACGGGGCTGGCTGCAACCCTATTTGAAGTGGCTGGAGTCCCCTGCACCCTCTCTCTCTGGCCCCAGCTATGGGCTCCTGCCAGCCCTCTCCCTCTGCCTCTCTGTCTGCCCTCCATCAGCTCACCTGCCCTGTCCTTTTCAGCCCTCAATTTCTCTTCCTCCTCCCACACTCCAAGGGGGATTTCAGCTCCCTTTAGGAACTTTTCCCCTAGGGAAGTGCCTCTCTGCTTCTCAGTGTCAGCAAGGGGGAACCAGGTGCCCAGGTCTTCAACAGAGTGTACTCCCTTTAGAAACACTCAATTCACAGCCATGCTGCCTGGACTGTTTCTGCTTTACACAGAGATGGCCATCAAACTGCTTCATTCATTGATTGTGAGGCCATGGGGCAGTTATAATAATTTCATCAAGCAGAGGAAGAGCCTGAGGCCCGTTGACATAGAGGATGGACACTTCTGAAGACCCTCTAAGAATTAGCTATAACCATGAGACCAGACCTAAGACCCCTGACACCCTGCCTGGGGCCTTCTCACCATGAGGCCTCTGGTTAACAGAAAATGAGAGTAAATCAGGCCAGGCATGGTGGCTCACACCTGTAATCCCAGCATTTGGGAGGCCAAGGCAGGTGGATCACCTGAGGTCAGGAGTTCGAGATCAGCCTGGCCAACATAGTGAAACCCTGTCTCTACTAAAAATACAAAAATTAGCTGGGCATGGTGGCATACCACTGTAATCCTAGCTACTCAGAAGGCTGAGGAAGAAGAGTCGCTTGAACCCAGGAGGCGGAGATTGCAGTGAGTCAAGATCGTGCCACTGCACTGCAGCCTGGCCAACAGAGCGAGACTACATCAAAAAAAAAAAAAAAAAGAAATATGAAAGAAAGAGAGGGAGAGAGGAAGGAAGGAAGGAAGGAAGGAAAGAAGGAAGGGTAGGTGAGCCAGCCAAGGAACCAAGGCAGTGTGGCCAGAGAGAGTGGAGGGTCAAAGGAGGCCCACAAGAAATCAAGGGGAGCTAGGGGCCGTGGCTCACACTTGTAACCCCAGCACTTAGGGAGACTGAGGTAGGAGGATCACTTGAGCCTGGGAGTTTGAGACCAGCCTGGACAACATAGCAAGACTCCATCTCTCCAAAGTTTAAAACTTAACTGGATGTGTTGGTGGTTCACCTGGCCCAGCTACTTGGGAGGCTGAGGAGGTAGGATCATTTGAGGCCAAGAGGTTGAGGCTGCAGTGAACCATGATCATGTCACTGCACTCCAGCCAGGGCAACCAAGTGAGACTCTTGAAAAAAACAAACAGCCGGGAGTGGTGGATCACACTTGTAATCTCAGCACTTTGGGAGGCTGAGGTGGGCAGATCACTTGAGTGCAGGAGTTTGAGACCACCCTGGCCAACATGGTGAAACCCTGTCTCACCGTGTTAGCCAGGATGGTCTCAATCTCCTGACCTCGTGATCTGCCTGTCTCGGCCTCATCCTTTCTCTACTTAAAAAAAAAAAAAAAAATTGGCTAGGTCGCACCTGTAATCCCAGCAATTTGGGAGGCAGAAGCGGGAGGATCACCTGAAGTCAGGAGTATGAGACCAACCTGGCCAACATGGTGAAACCCCGTCTCTACTAGAAATACAAAAATTAGCCAGGCGTGGTGGCACACTCCTGTAGTCCCAATTACTCAGGAGGCTGAGGCAGGAGAATCCCTTGAACCCCGGGAGGCGGAGGTTGCAGTGAGCCGGGATTGCACCACTGCACTCCAGCCTCTGTAACAAAGCGAGACTCCATCTCAAAAAAAGAAAAAAGAAAAAAGAAAGAAACCAGGAAGTTGCATTTGGGGATCAGGAGAAAGGCAGGAAGCAGAGGGATGTGGGACGAGGACACCTGGGAGGTGACATCTCCAGTGTCCCTCTGGGTGACTGGCTCTCTTCACATGGAGTGGACAGAAGTTGGGGACAGAAGGTGGAATGTCAAGTTCCACTTGAGATGAAAAGGGAAGGCTGGGGCTGACCAGGCCAGAGGAGGGTTGGAGGCCTGCTCTCATGAAAACCAAAGCTGGGTGAGTTTCCAGGTGGGAGAGGCAGCCGGGAAACAGGGGCCAGCTCTCCCTGGGGGAGGGCAGGCTCTGAGCCCCAGTGTGGGTCCGGGACGTAGGAGCCATGGATCATCGCCAGTGCAGGCCAGTGCTGCTGTGGGAGCTTTCCTTGCACTCCTAGTTCGTTCGTTCCTTCCTTCCTTCCCTCCTTCCTTCTTTCCTTCCTCCCTCCCTTCCTCCCTCCCTCCCTCCCTCCCTCTCTTTCTTTCTGATGGAGTCTCGCTCTGTCACCCAGGTTGGAGTGCAATGGTGCAATTTTGGCTCACTGCAACTTCCACCTTCCAGGCTCAAGCAATTCTCCCACCTCAGCCTCCCAAGTAGCTGGGTTTATAGGCACCCACCACCACGCCCTGCTAATTTTTGTATTTTTGTAGAGATGGGGTTTAACCATGTTGGCCAGGCTGGTCTTGAAGTCCTGACCTCAGGTGATCTGGCTGCCTCGGCCTCCCCAAGTGCTGGGATTACAGGTGTGAGCCACCACGCCCCGCCTGCACTCATCCTCACCACGGCGCCCTGAGTCCTATGATCATGCCCCAGGGGCTTGGCCAAGCCCATCATAGCCAGCCACTGCCAAGGCCTGCACTTCTTTCAGGCTCCTCCAGATTCTCCAGCAGCTGCCCTGGAGAACCTATTGGCCTCAAAACTCAAGAGCTTACCTGGTCCTAGTAGCCCAGCCCTGACCAGGTAAGGCCAGGTACAAGAGGAGAGTCCCACTGGGCAGGACAAGACATACGGAGGGAGAAAACATGGCCATGCATGAAACGATGAGGTCAGCTACCAGGTGACATGTAGCCCCATCCTGTGGGCTGATGGTCAGAGCCAGATGGTCAGAGGAAGGAGCAACTCGTAGGGGTCAGAAAGGGTTTTGGCTTCAAGTCTGTACAGACAGGGAAGAAGCAAGCCCAATAAGCATTGCAGAGTGGAGCAAGGGGACCGGCTCTGGGATTGCTCTCTCCTCCCTCAAGCCCACCAGAGCTTGAGCCCCTGGTGCCCCTTTCCTGCTGTGCAGCCGCGGCCACCAGCACATCAGGGGTTAACGTCTGGCTGGTGCCGGCTTCAGCAGCAGCAGCAGCAGCAGCAGCAGCAACAGACAGTGGTGCCAGTAACTCAGAAGCTGAAATGTGAGAAGCAGGACGAGAGGGGCAGGGCTGGGAAAGACTGAGCAGCAGTGAGCACAGAGGGTTTCCCTGGCAGGAGTCACAGGAGGCTGCCTGGTCCTCCCTTCCATGGCCCCGCCGTACAGCTGGCCCTTCAGCCTCGGGCTGGGCTATGGCACCCACGCAGGGTAGGGGGTGGTGTTCATGGTCATGGCCAGTGTCCAAGCCCTTAGGCCACCAGCAGCAGTTCCCTGCTGCAGATCTAGGGAAGGGGCACAGGTGCCCAGGCAACCAGCAGAGAAGGTACCCGGCTCTGCCCGGCTCTGCAGGAAGCTCTAGGTGGGGAGATGGGGCAGTGGCAGAGTGGGGCCTGGAGAACCAAGGAGGACAGGGAGATCCCTCAGGGGGTCTAAACTGCAGAGGCCTGGCCTTGACTTCACTCTTCCCCACCTTGGGAAAACTGAGGCACAGGAAGCTTCCCTGATAAGTGGATAAATGAGCCTCCTGCTGCTTGGGGGCAGGGAATGTTGCAGGGCTCCTGCCCCTCCATGGGCGTGGGCGTCCGCCTGCCTTTGCACAGGCACCTCAGGGATGCATAAGCACCAACCAGAGAGGTGGGAGGTACCAGGCACAGTGCGAGTGACTTATCCACACTCTTTTTTTAAAAAAATAGGCTGGGTGCAGTGGTTGACACCTGTAATCCCAGCACTTTGGGAGGCCAAGGCATTTGGATCACCTCGGGTAAGGAGTTCGACACCAGCCCGGCCAATATAGTGAAACCCTGTCTCTACTAAAAATACAAAAATTAGCTGGGCGTGGTGATGCATGCCTGTAGTCCCAGCTACTTGGGAGGCTGAGGCAGAAGAATCGCTTGAACCCGGGAGGCAGAGGTTGCAGTGAGCCGAGATCACTCCACCGCACTCCAACCTGGGTGACAGAGCAAGACTCTGTCTCAAAAAAACAAAAACAAAAACAAAAAAAACTGGGCACGGTGACTCACGCCTGTAATCACAGCACTTTGGGAAGCCGAGGCAGGATTGCTTGAGGCCAGGAGTTGGAGAGCAGCCTGGGCAACATGGTGAAACCCCATCTCTACTCAAAATACAAAAATGAGCCGGGGGTGGTGGCGGGTGCCTGTAATCCCAGCTACTCGGGAGACTGAGGCAGGAGAATCACTTGAACCCAGGAGATGGAGGTTGCAGTGAGACGAGATTGTACCACTGCACTTCAGCCTGGGGGACAGAGCGAGACTCTGTCTCAAAAATAGATAGATAGATAGATAGATAGATAGATAGATAGATAGATAGATAGATAGATAGATAGATAGATAGATGCCGGGTGTGGTGGCTCATGCCGCCCTGTAATCCCAGCACTTTGGGAGACTGAGGCAGGCAGATCACTTGAGGCCAGGAGTTTAAGACCAGCCTGGCCAACATGACGAAACCCCATCTCTACTAAAAATACAAAAATTAGCTGGGCGTGGTGGTCCACGCCTGTAATCCCAGCTCCTCCAGAGGCTGAGGCACAAGTATCGCTTGAATTCGGGAGGCAGAGGTTGCAGTGAGCAGATATTTCACCATTGCACTCCAGCCTGAGCGACAGAGCGAGACTCTGTCTTAAAAAAAGGACCAGGGTGCTGATCTATGCTACAATATGGACGAACCTTGAAACATTAAGTGAAAAGCCAATCACAAGAGACCACAACTTTATTTGAAACGCCCACAATAGGGAAATCCATAGAGGCAGAAAGTAGGCTGGTGCGTTGCCAGGACCTGGGAGGAAGGAGGAATGGGGAGTGGCTGCTTCTTGAGTATAGGGTTTCTTTTTGGGATGGTGAAAATGTTCTAGAATTAGATGTTGGTGATGGTTGCACGACTCTGAATACACTAAAAACCACTGATTGTACACTTTAAAGAGGTGAATTTTATGGCATGTGAATTATATCTTGATTTTATTTTTTAATCTTTTTTTGAGATGGAGTCTCACTCAGTCGCCCAGGCTGGAGTGCAGTGGCGCAATCTCAGCTCACTGCAACCTCTGCCTCCCGGGATCAAGCGATTCTCCTGCCTCAGCCTCCCAAGTAGCTGGAACTACATGCGCGTGCCATCACGCCCGGCTAACTTTTTTAGTAGAGACAGGTTACCATGTTAGCCAGGATGGTCTCGATCTCCTGACCTCGTGGTCCACCCACCTCAGCCTCCCAAGGTGCTGGGATTACAGGCGTGAGCCACCATGTCCAGCCGATTTTATTTTATTTTTTGAGACAGGGTCTCACTATGTTGCCCAGACTGGTCTCCAACTCCTGGACTCAAGCCATCCTCGCACCTCGCCCCCTAAAATGCTGGGATGACAGGCGTGAGGCACCATGCCTGGTCCTATAGCTCAATTGTTTAAAAAGCACTTAGTAAAAGCTCAGAAAATGCAGCTCTCAGGACTGTGTCCATCTTCAGGGAGTCTGCTGTAAAATGAAAGTGTTTCGATGAACAGGCAGTGTGTGGCCTTGGCAGAGCCTAAAGCACTGACTCAGGGAGTTCTCGGTGCACACAGGACATGGGTGAGGGACCAGGCAGGTGTATGCAAAGAGGAATCACCAACCACCGTGTCGACAGAGGCAGTGTCCCCATGAAGCTCCAAACAGGCTCTGAACCCACTGCTGTCAAGATGCCAACAACCAAGGCCTCTAGTGGCCGGTCTAGAAGGACTTCTCCAAGGAGGTAGGGTTTGAGCAGAGATTGGGAGGACTCAGTGGTGTGAAGGGGATGGGCAGGCAGGAGTGACACTGGGCACAGGAGTGGAGGTCATGGAGTGCCGGGGGTGGTACATAGGTTCTAATGTTCCCTCTACCTCGAGCTAATTCCAGGAGCTGCTTTACTTTGCTGGTTCACAGACAGCAGCAAAAATCCCATTGCTGGCCTCTCTCTGTTCTCCCAGAGGTTCCAAGATTCTCTGGAGGTGTCCTGGAGGCTCTGGCTCTGGGAACTTGGTCTCCTAAGAAGCCCAGACCTGGCAGGACCCCCCCCTCCCCTTCCCTCCCCTCCCCTCCCCTCTTCTCCCCTCCCTTCTTTCTTTTACCTCCTCCTCCTCCTCTTCTTCTTCTTTTCTTTCTCTCTCTCTCTCTCTCTCTCTCTCTTTCTATCTCGCTCTGTCACCCAGACTGGGGCTGGAGTGCAATGGCGTGATCTCAGCACACTGCAACTTCTGCCTCCTGCGTTCAAGCGACTCTCCTGCCTCAGCCTCCCAAGTATCTAGGACTACAGGCATGTGCCACCACCACACCCAGCTAATTTTTGTACTTTTAGTAGAGACGGGGTTTCACCATGTTGGCCAGGTTGATCTCGAACTTCTGACCTCAGGTGATCTGCCTGCCTCAGCTTCCCAAAGTGCTGGGATTACAGGGGTGAGTCACCATGCCTGGCCAGGACCCTTCCCCTTCTGACCCACTCCCAGGTTCCAGGAACAAGAATACAGGTCCTCTAATGGACAGAGCTCATTCAGGGACCCTCCAATGTGAATCAACCAGACACAGTCCTCATGAGTCACGGGAGGGGCACAGGCAGCAGCTCCTGGAGCGGGAGGACACCTGGCCCCTCCTCCAGCCCCAGATGCAGCTGCAGGTCCAGGGAGGGCCTCCCAGGGCAGGCCAGAGCCTGCGGGCCCCCAGCGGCAGCCCCAGCTGGGACCAGGCTTCTCCCCTCACCCCCTTCCTGCTCCTCCTGTCTCCACCATCTCTCCTGTGGAGCCCCCAAGCCTCTGGACAAATCAAATACAAAACTCCTCAGAGAACAGAAAGCAGGCTGCTGCTGCGTGCAGACACACTCATGCACACCCACGCACACACATGCACACCCACGCACACACATGCACACCCACGCATACACATGCACACACACACATGCACACCATCCTTCGAGCTCACAGGCAGATCACAGAGAACCTAGATGTCAAGATGAGAAAGGAACTAGACGTGAGCTATCATCTGCCTCCTCGGGGCCAGGCCTGTGCCAAGGGATTTGCCAGGATTGTCTCATCCAATCCTGAAAAGAAGCTTGGAGATTTCAGAGATGAAGAAAATGAGCTTTTGAGAGCTTAAGGGAGAGACTCAACCAAAGGGACACCTGGCGACATCAAAGCCCGTGAAGCTGAGCACAGGGCCTGGAGCCAGCACGGTGGAGGCAGCTTAGCAGAGCTGGGGGGTCGCTCTTGTATTTATGTTTTTTTGTTTTGTTTTTGAGATAGGGTCTTGCTCTGTCGACCAGGCTGGAATGCAGTGGTGCGATCAAGCCTCACTGAAGCCTTAACCTCCTGGGTTAAAGCCATCTTCCTGCCTCAGTTTCCCAAGTAGCTGGGACTACAGGTGCACACCACTATGCTCATCTAATTTTTAAAAAATTTTTTGAAAATACAAAAAAATTAGCTGGGCATGGTGGCAGGTGCCTGTAGTCCCAGCTACTCAGGAGGCTGAGGCAGGAGAATGGCATGAACCCAGGAGGTGGAGCTTGCAGTGAGCCAAGATGATGCCACTGTGCTCCAGCCTGGGCAACACAGTGAGACCCCGTCTACACACACACACAAAAATTTTTTTGAGACGGAGTCTCGCTCTGTTTCCCAGGCTGGTCTCCAACTCCTGGGATCAATCAATCCTCCCACCTCGGCCTTCCAAAGTGCTGGGATTCCAAGCATGAGCCACCACGCCTGGCCGGTGTGGTTCTTTTAAGGGACAGCGCCCCTCATTTCCATTTGCTCCATGGGGCTACAGGGGTATCAGCCCTGTGCTGGGCAGGCTCCTGACCCAGGCCTGTCCCATCAGGAGTACGGTGATCGCTACAAGGCTAGGCTGGGACCCAGCTCCGGCCAAAGAGAGGCAAGCGTAGGATTCTGTGGAATCCGTGGGGGACACAAGCTAGAGGTTCATGGGCCTGTGACAGGGCCTCTCAGGAGGCAAACATGGAGGAAACTTGGCCAGGAGATGCAAGCCAGTGTTCCTGTGAGCACTGGACCCAGCTAGACCCTCGGCCTCTGCAGTTACACGAGCTGTCAAGGAACTGGTCTGTCTGTTATTTATTTATTTATTTATTTATTTTTGAGATGGGGTCTCGCTCTGTCACCCAGGCTGGAGTGCAGTGGTGCAATCTTGGCTCACTGCAGCCTCTACTTCCTGGGCTCAAGCAATCCTCCTGCCTCAGGAGTAGCTGGGACTACAGGCCCCCACCACCACACCTGGCTAATTTTTCTATTTCTTTGTAGAGATGGGGTCTCACTATGTTGCCCAGACTGGTCTCAAACTTCTAGGTTCAAGTGATCCTCCCACCTCAGCTTCCAAAAGTGCTGGGATTACAGGCATGGGCCACTGTGCCCGGCCCAGGAACTGGTCTTTGAATCCAGGTCTGAAGGCTGAGCTCATGCTCTCTGCCTGGCCCCACCAGCTGTCCCCATAGAGGCTCTGGTAGATCAGGGGCTAAGGCAAGTCTGGGGAGGAGGCCTCACCTCCCTCCCAGCCCCGGGATGGAGTGTTGGACCCTCTCACCCCCTCCTAAAGCAGTTCCATTGCTCCCTTTGACCTTCAAAGTTGGCATCTGCTTGCAGGAATCTGTCTCTCTCCTCCTGGAATTCAGCCTCCAGATGTCAGATCTGAGGCGGTGGCGGCAGCATATGGCTCCCCTCAGAGTGAATCAGCCACATTCCAAAGGTGCACACACAGACGCCACACCCTCAGCAGCCTGGCTGCAGACTTCCTCCCGGCCCCAGCACCCGCACCCGCCCCAGCCCCCACCTCTTCCCAGCCAGACCCGACTTCGGGCTTCCTTTCCAGAGACTTTCTCCTGGAACTGGAACAGAGAGAGAGAAAGCCACTGGGGCTGGAGACACCCTGAGCAGCCCTGCTCTGCTCACTCGCTCCCAACCGCTCACAGCTGTTATCAATATATCTATGGTCCATCCATTCAACAGGTGTGCACTGAGCACCTATTATGTGGCAGACAAGATACACACAAGCCCCTAACCTCATGGAACTCAGCTGGGCAAGAGCCAAACAAAATCAGGTCCAGAGGCAGAAAAGAATTCCAAGTGTGGGAAGGGCTATAAAAAGAAGAAACAGGCCGGGCGCAGTGGCTCATGCCTGTAATCCCAGCATTTTGGGAGGCTGAGGCTGGCAGATCACGAGGTCAGAAGATGGAGACCACCCTGGCCAACATGGTGAAACCCCATCTCTACTAAAAACACAAAAATTAGCTGGGTGTGGTGGTGTGCGCCTGTAATCCCAGCTACTCTGGAGGCTGAGGCAGGAGAATCGCTTGAACCCAAGAGGCGGCGATTGTAGTGAGTCGAGATCACGCCACTGCACTCCAGCCTGGCAACGGAACAAGACTTCGTTTCAAAAAAAGGAAGAAACAAGGGCTCAGATATGTGACAAAGTGACAGAGGGAGAGTTATGGGGTGGGGGAGGCTTCTCTTGGGGTAACTTATAACCTGAGACCTGAAGGATGAATAGAAACCTCCTCTATCGGGTGGTCGTGGGTGTGCACACCTGTAATCCTCGAGCTCTGGGAGGCCCAGGCAGGAGGACTGCTTGAGTCTGGGAGTTCAAGACCAGCCTGGGCAATATAGCAAGATCCCATCTCTACTAAATTAAAAAAATATATTTTTAAAGAAATCTCCTCTATCCCATCACTTCTGTAATCATTTCACCAGAATTACAGAAATATAACCCAAAAATATTTTCCCCAGTCAGAAAGTTCTTGGGTCCTCTTCTCCTGCCTTCTTTTGTCACTGAAGCCGGGAATCTGGCTAATTTTTTTTATAAGACCTTTAGTGAGGCTGGGCGTGGTGGCTCATGCCTGTAATCCCAACACTTTGGGAGGCCGAGGCGGGCGGATCACGAGGTCAGGAGATCGAGACCATACTGGCTAACACGGTGAAACCCCATCTCTATTAAAAATACAAAAAATTAGCCAGGCGTGGTGGTGGGCGCCTGTAGTCCCAGCGACTTGGGAGGCTGAGGCAGGAGAATGGCATGAACCCGGAGGTGGAGCTTGCAGTGAGCCAAGATCGCACCACTGCACTCCAGCCTGGATGACAGAGCGAGACTCCATCTCAAAAAAAAAAAAAAAGAAAAGAAAAAAAAGACCTTTAGTGAGATATAATCCATATAATTCACCCCTTTACACCACTTTACAATTACCCCACAGTAGATGATTCAGTTGTTTTTAAATATTTACAGATTTGTGCATCCATAACCACAATTTTGGAATACTTTCTTTTTGTTTTTTTTTTTGAGACGGAGTCTCACTCTGTCACCCAGGCTGGAGTGCAGTGGCACGATCTCAGCTCACTGCAAACTCTGTCTCCTGGATTCAAGCGATTCTCCCGCCTCAGCCTCCCAAGTAGCTGGGACTATAGGTGAGCACCACCACGCCCGGCTAATTTTTTGTACTTTTAGTAGAGACGGGGTTTCACCGTGTTAGCCAGGCTGGTCTCAAACCCCTGACAGCAAGTGATCCACCTGCCTTGGCCTCCCAAAAGTGCTTGGATTATAGGCAAGAGCCACTGCGCCTGACCAATTTTGGAATATTTTCATTACCCCAAAAAGAAACTCCATTTAGCGTCATTTCCCAATGCTGGGTCACCACTCCCAACCCCAGGCAACCCCTAAGCTACTCTCTTTTATCTTTTTAATTTATTTATTTTTAGAGACAGGGTCTCACTGTGTTGCCCAGGCTGGAGTTCAGTGGTTTGATCATTGCTCACTGTAGCCTCTACCTCTTAGGGTCAAGCTATCCTCCCCTCTCAGTCTCCAGAGGAGCTGGGACTACAGGTGGGCGCCACCACACTCAGCTAATTTTATTTTATTTTTAGATAGGGGGTCTCACTCTGTTGCTCAGGCTGGTCTTGAACTCCTGGTCTCAAGTGATCCTCCTGCCCTAGCTTTCCAAACTGCTCGTGCCTGTAGCTGTGAGCCACTGCCTCCAGCCCTTAATCTACTTCCTGTCTCTATGGATTTGCTTATTCTGGAAATTTCATATGAACAGAAACACAATATGCAGTCCGGTGTGTCTGGTTTGTCACTGGGCATAATGCTTTCAAGGGTCATCCATGTTGTAGTATGTATTGGTGCTTCGTTCCCATTTTTTTTTTTGAGATGGAGTCTCGCTCTGTCACCCAGGTTGGAGTGCCGTGGCCTCCGCCTCCCGGGTTCAAGCAATTCTCCTGCCTCAGCCTCCCAAGTAGCTGGGTCTAGAGGCATGTGCCATCATGCCTGGCTAATTTTTTTAGAGACAAGGTTTCACCGTTCTTATTGGCCAGGATGGTCTCAATCTTCTGACCTCGTGATCTGCTGGCCTGGCCTCCCAAAGTGCTGGGATTACAGGCGTGAGCCACCACGCCCGGCCACTTCATTCCTTTTTATGGCTGAATCATAATCTGCTGTTTAGAGACATCACGGTTGATTTATCCGTTCATCAGGTGACGGATACATGAGTTGTTTCCACTTTTTGGCTCTTACGAATAATGCTGCTCTGAACATTCCCATGCAAATTTTTGTGCAGATATGTTTCTATTCCTCTTGGATATACACGGTATATACCTAGGAGGGGCACTGCTGCGTCATATGGTCACCCCATGTTTAACTTTTTTGTTGTTTTTGAGATGCAGTCTCACTCTGTCGCCCTGGCTGGAGTGCAGTGGCCTGATTTCAGCTCACTGCAACCTCTGCTTCCCAGATTCAAAGGATCCTCCTGCCTCAGCCTCCTGAGTAGCTGGGACTACAGGCGCCCACTACCACACCCAGCTAATTGTTTTTTTGTTTTTGTTTTTGTTTTGTTTTTGGTTTTTTAGGCCGGTCTGCAATGCCGGGCTGGAGTGCGGTGGCCGGATCTCAGCTCACACTGGCCAAGTACCGAGGGTTCCGCGCCATTCTCTCCTGCCTCAGCCTCCCAAGTAGCTGGGACTACAGGCCGCCACCTCGCCCGGCTAATTTTTTTTTTTTTTTTTTTGTATTTTAGTAGAGGCGGGGGTTTCACCGTGATGTAGGATAGTCTGAATCTCACGGCCTGGCGTCCGCCCGTCTCGGCCTCCCAAAGTGCTGGGATCACGGGAGCACAACCCGCGGCGCCCGGCCTGTTTTGTTTTGGAATGGAGTCGGCTCTATCACCCAGGCTACCACGGAGTGCAGTGGCGGATCTCGGATTCACCGCAAGCTCTACCTCCGGGTTTACAGCCATTCTCCTGCCTCGAAAAGCCTCACAGTAGCTGGGACTACAGGCGCCTGCCACTGCGCTTTCGGCTGGATTTTTTTTGAGGCCAGTCTCACTCTGTCGCCAGGCTGGAGTGCAGTGGCCGGATCTCAGCTCACTGGCTCAGCCTCCCGGGTTTATGCCGTTCTCTGCCTCATTTCCTGAGTAGGTGGACTATCAGCGCCGCTGCCCGGCTAGTTTTGTATTTTTAGTTAGAGCGGGGGTTTTCACCATGTTGGCCCAGGATGATCTCAATCTCCTGATCTCAGGATCTGTGCCCGTCTCGGCCTCCCGAGAGTGCTGGGACACAGGCTTGGGCCACGCGCCCAGCCTCTTTTTTTTCATCGAGGCGGGGTTTGCCCTGTTATTCCGACTGGTCTCAGCTCACGGCCTCAAGAGTGAATCCGCCTGCCTCGGCTGGGATTACAAACCCTGAGCCACCGTGGCCAAACCTCCCACATTTAACCTTTCAAGGAACCAGACTGTTTGAAAGGGGCTGCAGGCTCCCAACAGCACCACACTCCGTCCAGATTCACTGGGGCTTTACTGGGTTCTCCTGCCTCAGAGGGCACCTTAAAACCAGCTGGCCTAAAAGGGTGGGAGCCAGAGTAGCTCCACGACTAATCCCAGGACTTTGGGAGGCGAGGTGGGGGATCGGTGAGAGATGGTAATCCTGGCCTAACATGGTGAGAACCCTGTCTCACTGAAATACAAAGAGCTGGTAGCTGGGGTGTGAGGTGGGGAGGCACCAGTCCCAGCCTCAAGGCTGAGGCAGGAGAATGGCTTGAACCTGGGAGGTGGAGGTTGCAGTGAACTTGCTTGTCCTTCCCATGGCCTCCAGCCCTGGGAGACAGTGAGACAAATGCAAAAAAAAAAAAAATTATCACAATCAAGAGAGGATGGCAGGGAATGGCCAGGCGCTCAGTGGTGAAACCAACAGGACTTGAACCCCCTCCGCCCACTTTGCAGCTTTGCATTGTAGGGATGAACCATTGGCTTCTCAGTACCCTCTCATCATCCACAAAGTGAGGGCTGGGTGCTGACAATCCCTACTTGGTAGGAGGTGATTTTGGGGATTGGCACAGTAATAAAAGGCTCAGGTTATACTGTTTGCCAAGGACATTACAGATGAGGTTGCGTAGCCAATACCATGCCAGGAAACCAAAACTCACCTCAAGAAATCTGTTGGGGGCCGGGCGCGGTGGCTCACGCCTGTAATCCCAGAACTTTGGGAGGCCGATGCGGGCGGATCACGAGGTCAGGAGATCGAGACCATCCTGGCGAACACGGTGAAACCCCGTCCCTACTGAAAATGCAAAAAAAAAAAAAAAAAAATTAGCCGGGCATGGTGGCGGGCGCCTGTAGTCCCAGCTTCTAGGGAGGCTGAGGCAGGAGAATGGCGTTAACCCGGGAGGCGGCGGAGCTTGCAGTGAGCAGAGATGGCGCCACTGCACTCCAGCCTGGGTGACAGAGCGAGACTCTGTCTCAAAAAAAAAAAAAGAAACAAATCTGTTGGATAGCTAGGCGTGGTGGCTCATGCCTGTAATCCCAGCACTTTGGGAGATCAAGGCAGGAGGATCACTTGGGGCCAGGAATTTGAGACCAGCCTGGGAAACACAGTGAGACCCTGTCTTTACTAAATATAAAAGTAAAAAAATAGGCCGGGCGCGGTGGCTCAAGCCTGTAATCCCAGCACTTTGGGAGGCCGAGACGGGTGGATCACGAGGTCAGGAGATCGAGACCATCCTGGCTAACACGGTGAAACCCCGTCTCTACTAAAAAATACAAAAAACTAGCCGGGCGTGGTGGCGGCGCCTGTGGTCCCAGCTACTTGGGAGGCTGAGGCAGGAGAATGGCGGGAACCCGGGAGGCGGAGCTTGCAGTGAGCTGAGATCCGGCCACTGCACTCCAGCCTGGGCGACAGAGCGAGACTCCGTCTCAAAAAAAAAAAAAAAAAAGTAAAAAAATAACTGAGCATGGTGGTGTGCACCTATAATCCTAGCTACTTGGGAGGCTGAGGTGGGAGGATTGCTAGAGCCCCGAAGGCTGAGGCTGCAGGGAGCCGAGATCGCAGCACTGCACTCCAGCCTGGGCGATAGAGTGAGGCCTATCTCAGGAGATAAAAAGAAAAAGAAATCTGTCTTGTCCTAAAGCTGACAGGGGCAAAACCAGGATCTGAATCACGTGATTCTCGACAGGGTTTTGGCCAGTGCTGTGTGAACACTCACACAGATGGGGGATGCTGGGCAGCTTCAGCTCAGAAGGAACACTGAGTGAGGGACAGATGGGCTGGTCCGGCAGGGGACCCGCCCATTCAGCAGATGTCCCTGGGCACAGCTCACATGTCAGTTCTCTGCAAAGTGCACAAGATGCTGAGAAGTGTCAGAGCCTGCTAACGAGGGCTGGGCAAGGGAGATGGATAGAAGCAGAAGCTAACTTGCCTGGGTTGGGGGAAGGGGATGGTGCAACGAAACCCCGAGGCTGAAAGCCTGGGTGCTAGAACCAACAGGGGTGGGGGCGGGGGCTAAGGGCTCAGGGTTCAGGAAAATGAGGCAGCTCTCCTAGTTTTACTGGGGAAAGGAAAACAAGGCAGGAATTTCCGGCAGGGAAACCTGGCTACTCAGTGGGACTCTTAAAGATGCCCCTTTTTCCTCTATCCTCCAGTGCAGCCTCAAGACGGGCCCTGCTAGGTGTCCCTAGGGTGACAGGTGTGGCAGATTCCCCTCCAAATCAGAGTCAGGTTTGGGGCTGCAGGAGGCAGTGGCTCAAGCCTGTAATCCCAGCACTTTGGGAGGCGAGGCCAAGGCGGATCCGCGAGGAGTCAGGAGATCCGAGACCATCCTGGCTGTACAGTGAAACCACAGTCTCTACTAAAAATGCAAAAAAAATAGCGTGGTGGCCACCTGTAGTGCTATAGGGAGGCTGAGGCAGGGGGAGAATGGGCGTGAAGCCTGGGGCCGGGCTTTGCAGTGAGCTGGTCAGCCACTGCATCAGCCTAGGTGACAGTGCAGAGACTCCCTCTCAAAAAAGGAATTACATTTGGGAGAGAAGCTCCAGTGGAGTTGCAAGGGCAGATACCAAGTAAGTCCCTAAAAATGGAGGCCAGTGTGCCCTGGAGAACCAGAGGTATACATGCATGGGAGACTCTAGGGGCGCGAGCAGAAACCCACACTGCAGTCCCAGTACTTTGGGAAGTAGGGCAGGATCACCTGAGAGTCCAGGGGAAGACCAGCCTGGGCAACACGGTGAAATCCCGTCTCAACTAAAAATACAAAATTAGTTTGGTATGGTGGTGGTTGCCTGTGATCCCAGCTACTCGGGAGGCTAGGGTGGGAGAATCACTTGAACCTGGGAGGTGGAGGTTGCAGTGAGCTGAGATCACGCCATTGCATTCCAGATTGGGCAAAAACAGCAAAATTCCATCTCAAAAATAATAATAATAATAAAAAATATGTGGGGAACTCAGAGATCGGGGTTCCCCTCACTTTTGCCTCTTCCACTGAGTTAAAGTGTCAAGGAAAGGGGTTCCCAGCACAAAACTTTCAGGAGTATTCGGTTTTAGGGGTTACAGGCAGAGAGGCAGGACCCTAGAGGGATTTCTTTTTTTTTTTTTTTTTTTGAGGCGGAGTCTCGCTCTGTCGCTCAGGCTGGAGTGCAGCGGCTGGATCTCAGCTCACTGCAAGCTCCGCCTCCCGGGTTCACGCCATTCTCCTGCCTCAGCCTCCCCAGTAGCTGGGACTACAGGCGCCCGCCACCACGCCCGGCTAATTTTTTTTTTATTTTTAGTAGAGACTGGGTTTCACCATGGTCTCGATTTCCTGACCTCGTGATCCACCTGCCTTGGCCTCCCAAAGTGCTGGGATTACAGGAGTGAGCCACCGCGCCCGGCCCCTACAGGGATTTAGGAGGTGGGTGGAACCACAAAGGAAAAGTCAGCCGCTGGTGGGGTCTCAGCTTGGAGGACGACAGGAAGTGAAGTGTCACTTAAGGAACGGTTTAGGATAGAGCAAGGGTTGAGGAAGCGCCTGGAGTTTGTCAGGTGTAGGTGACCTCAGGTAGCCCACTGTTTTGAGAAACCTGGCTGGGGAGGCTGGAGACATGGTTGTGGCTTGAGACTAGTGTTTTTTTTGCTTTTGGGGACCGAGTTCCACTCTTGTTTCCCAGGCTGGAGTGCAATAGCATGGTCTCGGCTTACTGCAACTTCTACCTCCCAGGTTCAAGGGATTCTCCTGCCTCAGCCTCCCAAGTAGCTGGAATTACAGGCACCTGCCATCATGCCCAGCAAATTTTTGTATTTTTAGTAGAGAAGGGGTTTCACCATGTTGGCCAGGCTGGTCTGGAACTCCTGACCTCAGGTGGTCCGCCCGCCGCGGCCTCCTAAAGTGCTGGGATTACAGGCGTGAGCCACCTCACTGGGCAAGACTAGTGTTTTTAATAGTTTTGAGATGGAATCTTGCTCTGTCCGCTCACTGCAACATTTGCCTCCCAGGTTCAAGCAATTCTGTTGCTTCAGCCTCCAGAGTAGCTGGGACCACAGCTGTGTGCCATCACGCCCAGTTAACAGAGATAAGGTCTTACTATGTTGCCCATGCTGGTCTTGAACTCCTGGGTTTAGGAGATCCTTCCACCTCGGCCTCCCAAAGTGCTGAAATTACAGGTGTGAGCCACTGTGCCCGTCCTGGAGTCAAAGGCTTTGGACTTGAATGCCATCTCTGCTACTTTAGAGCTGTGTGTGCATGTACTTTTAACCTGTGTCCCCCCTCTCAAAATGGGCCCGATAGTAGGTTCCATTTTAGTCTGGTCCCACCAGGACCTCTGACTCACTAGCAACCTGAGGTAGGGGCTCATGTAATAGCCCAGCTCCTCAAACACAGAGGATGGGTCCCACTCCTGACCCAGTCTCAGTTTACATCAGAGCCTAAAGGCGGAGACTAGAGGCTGCACCAGGCTGGGGAAGGGGCAAATTCTAGATGACTCACCAGGCCCATACCCATGAGAGCCCTCAGGCCTCAGCACCGTGGATCCAGAGGCAGAGACAGCTTTGCAGGAGGGTGTAAGCACTTCCTCCCTGCTTCCCACTGCAGAAAAGTCACTTTCTCGCGGCAGAGCCCAGACTGGCAACCCCCAGGCCTTCTGCACCTCACCTGGGCAGCAGGTGCGCTGGCTGTGTGTGTTTCAATCTCTCCAGGCTCAGAGGGACGGCGGGGGATGCTGCCTGCACGGTTGCTAGCAGCGGACATAGCTGCCTGGCTGACACTGCCTTTGTTATGCTCCAAAGCACTCAGCCAGCCCGGGCCCCCCACCCACTCCCTCTCTCTCCAAGCTACCAGAAGCAGCCTCTTCCCGGCTCCCGCCCTTCCTCCCCGAAGCCACTTGTACCTGCTCCAGAGCCTGGAGAGGTGACAAGTGCTTCCCAGACAACAAAAGCATCTCCCAGGAGAGCAGATGTCACGAAGACTCAGCTACACCCTTGCTCTGTGCCCTGGTTTTAGGCTGCCTTCAGGCAGCTATTTGGGATGAAACTGAGGCACGGGATAAAGGGCCTGTCTTGGTCAAGGTCATCCCACCTGGGGACCCCTGGGTGTGTTTCAGACATCTGTCCCCTTGGGTTCCAATGCTGGTCTGGCCATTTCCAAGCTGTGTGACCTTGGGCAAATTATTTTACCTCCCTGAGCCTAATTTTCCCCCAGATAATGATAGACAGGTAGTGAACCCACCTCTTGCTAAAAAATATGAGCCATTATTGTCATTATTCCATCCTTTTAAATCCTCTTTCTCTCCAATCCAGCCACATCAGCCTCAATGCCTGCTACCCCTGGACCTTAGGCCTGCGATGTGAAATCTTTCTGGAATGTTCCTTCGTTAGTTCTTCGCATGGCTTGCTCCCTCGCTTCCTTCCTTTGACTCTTGACTCAAGTCACCTCCCCAGCGAGGCCCTGCCCTGTCTTCCCTGGGCGCTCATGTGACATCCGAGGCGGTTTCCCAATTCGACTGGTGGCCCTTGCGCCTGAACGTAAGCCCCACGAGGACAGGGCTGTTTCATTTCTGATTCCCGTGTCCCCAGCGTTGGAAAGAATGACTGCGGGCGCCGACGCCAGGAGGGTGCTGTCTGCGCCCCGTCGGACGGCTCCCAGAGCGCGCCCTCGAGGTCACGTCCGGGGCGCGCCGGCCGGAAGGAGGCCCCGCGTGGGTGTAGGGGCGGGGCGTCCGGGCCAGACCACGCCCCCCGGCCTCGAGCCCCCGCAGTCAGTGGCGGAGCCAGCCCGGCTGGGGCCGCCTCGCACTTCCGCTCCCTAGCCGGCTTATTCATATTCATGAGGGGGGCGAGAGGCGGGGCCCGGGTCACCGGCGGCCCCCCGGCCCCCGGCCTGGAATCCCGCCCCGGTGGAGGCTTGGGCCCCAGTGGGGCGCCCCCGGCTTCCGCCTCGGGGAGGGAGTTTCCACTTGGTCACGACTCAAAAATGTGTCGCTCCCGCTTCTCCACCCCCTTGTCCCTGCCCTGGGGGGGTCTCCTCCTTAGGAAGGCAGGAGGGCAGGAGGGGCGGGGCCAGGGGAAGGACGGCTCCTCCCCACCTCCGGGCAGGTCCTCAGGGATCCCGGGCGGACCCCTTTCCCTCCAAGTTAGCGCCTGCAATAATCTTTTTCTTTCCCCCGAGACAGAGTCTTCCTCTGAGTGCAACGGCGCGATCTTGGTTCACTGCAACCTCCGCCTCTGGGGTTCAAGCGATTCTCCTCCCTCAGCCTCCCGAGTAGCAGGGATCACAGGCGCGCGCCAACACGCCCGGCTAATTTTTGTATTTTTAGTAGAGATGGGTTTCACCATGTTGGTCAGGCTGGTTTTGAACTCCTGACTTCGTGATCCGCCCGCCTCGGCCTCCCAAAGTGCTGGGATTACAGGCGTCAGACACCGCGTCCAGTCCTGCAATAATCTTAATTTTTTTTTTTTTTTTTTTGAGTTGGAGTTTCGCTCTGTTGCCCAGGCTGGAGTACAGTGGCTCCATCTCAGCCCACCACGACCTCCGCCTCTGGGTTCAAGCAATTCTCCTGCCTCAGCCTCCAGAGTAGCTGGGACTACAGGCGCATACCACCATGCCCAGCTAATTTTTGTATTTTTAGTAGAGACGGGATTTCACTATGTTGGCAAGGCTGGTCTCGAACTCCTGACCTCGTGATCTGCCCGCCTCGGCCTCCCAAAGTGTTGGGATTTACAGGCGTGAGCCACTGCTCCTGGCCAATAATCCTCATCTTTTAAACATAATAATAGCTCTAACTTCCTGAACGTTTATTCTGCGTCAGGAACTGTGCCCTTCATATAAAACTACCTCTTTTATTTTTATATTATTTATTTATTTATTTATTTGAGATGGAGTTTCAGTTTTGTTGCTCAGGCTGGAGTGCAATGTCGCGATCTTGGCCCATCGCAACCTCTGCCTCCCAGGTTCAAGCGATTGTCCTTGGGATTACAAGTACCTGGGATTGTCGGGCGCGGTGGCTCAAGCCTGTAATCCCAGCACTTTGGGAGGCCAAGACGGGCAGATCACGAGGTCAGGAGATCGAGACCATCCTGGCTAACCCGGTGAAACCCCGTCTCTACTAAAAAATACAAAAAACTAGCGGGACAAGGTGGCGGGCGTCTGTAGTCCCAGCTACTCGGGAGGCTGAGGCAGGAGAATGGCGTAAATCCGGGAGGCGGAGCTTGCAGTGAGCTGAGATCCGGCCACAGCACTCCAGCCTGGGCGACAGAGCGAGACTCCGTCTCAAAAAAAAAAAAAAAACAAGTACCTGGGATTACAGGCATGCGCCACCACGCCCAGCTAATTTTGTATTTTTAGTAGAGAGGGGGTTTTTCCATTTTGGTTAGGCTGGTCTCCAACTCCTGATCTCAGGTGATCTGCCTGCCTCAGCCTCCCAAAATGCTGGGATTACAGGCGTGAGCCACCGTGACCAGCCTTTTTTTTTGAGACTGGGTCTCACTCCGTCCCCCAGGCTGGAGTTCAGTGGCACAATCTCGGCTCACTGCAGCCTCCATCTCCTGGGTTCAAGCAATCCTCCCGCCTCAGCTGTCCAAGTAGCTGTGACTACAGGCATGCACCACCACGACCAGCTAATTTTTTAATTTCTTGTAGAGATAGAGAACAAGGTCTCAGTGTGTTGCCCAGGCTGGTCTCGAACTCCTGGGTTCAAGCAGTCCTCCTGCCTTGGCCTTCCAAAGTGCTGGAACTATAGGCATGAGCTACTGTGCCCGACCAAAACTACCTCTTTTACTTTTTATTGATTTATTTTGCGATGGAGTCTCACTCTGTCACCCAGGCTGGAGTTCAGTGGTACAGTTCAGCTCACTGCAACCTCTGCCTCCTCGTTTCAAGTGATTCTCGTGCCTCAGCCTCCTGAATAGCTGGGATTACAGGCACGGGCCACCATGCCCAGCTAATTTTTGTATTTTTAGTAGAGACCGGGTCTCACGATGTTGGCCAGGCTGGTCTCGAACTCCTGACCCCAAGGGATCCACCTGCCTTGGCCTCCCAAAGTGCTGTGATTACAGGGATGAGCCATAGGGCCCGGCCCAAAACTACCTCTTTTAAACTTCCCAAGGATCTGTGCAATATTATGATACCAAGAAGCTCAGAGCTGTTGAGTGACTCACCCACATCACACAGCATGTTTCGGGTTTTCCAGAAAGGTTGGTCCTGCTGGGTTTGTGGGGGGCAGGTGCATGTCTCCCACCACCTTTCAGGAAATGAGGCTTACCTAAGGCTCTCCTGTCTTGCTGGATGTGGCTGAGGGTTGGGTCTGCGGGCCCTGATAGGAGGGAGAAGCTACGTGCTAGGAGAAACGAAACCACGAAGGCAGGACAGGCTACGTAATTTAAAATGAAAATTTGCGGGCCATGTTCTAAAATGATTAAGAATTTCAAGATGGTGACAGCAGAACATTCAACCACAGTCAGGCCCTTCTAAGGGCCAGCCCTGTGCAACTGCATAGCTCACATGGCTTCCATGAAGCAAGCCTCTGATGAAGGAGCCCAAGGGTGACAGCGCTACCACCAGGGACATCCCCACCTCTGATATAACTCTCCCCCCAGCCCAGGCGTCCCATCCTGTCCCTGCCCTGGGATGCAGGACCCAGTCTCTAGACTTCCAAAAGCTGAGCATTTCAGGTTTTGCAGGACAGGTTCTTGGAGAGTCAGGTGGGTCACCCTGGGAGTGTCTCACATCTGCAAGACCCAGTCGGGCCCCTGGGGCTGCACCTCCTGGGCATTTTCAGCTCTGGGCCCTGCGGGCAGGTGGCGCTGTGTTGTACATGCCAGGCCCAGCATGGCTTTGGTTCTGACTTGAACCCCTCCTTTCTCCCTGGGGCAGGGAATGAAGAGCAGCCAGGGCCGCTTCCCAGAATAAACACCCCACCCACAGACAGCCCCAGCTCTGTAGGCTCAGCCAGCCAGCGCCCATGGAGAGACACGCTCGCCAGGCCACAGGCTCAGGGTTGATAAGTCATCCTGATCTCACTCCCTCCATCACTCACGCCTTGTGCCTGGGCCCTGCTCGCTGTGGACTGCTTCATTCATAATAGCTACCATTTCCGGGGCTCTGTCTCCCAGCCACGTGCTGCTGGAAGCCCTTTCTGTGCACTTCCCACTGAGCCTCACAGAGGCCAGTGGTGACAGGTACCCCGAGGACTGCCATTTCATAGATGGGGAAACTGAGGCTCAGAGAGGTTAGAGGGCTTGGCCAAGGTCAAGGGCCAGAGTTCTGGATCTGCCACCATTTATCCATCCTGGTTCCTATCATCTCTGCTACATCTACAATGTAGGTCTCAAGGGTTACTTCTTCTTCTTTTTTTTTTTTTTTTAAGAGATAGGTTCTCAGGGCCAGGCATGGTGCCTCACGCCTGTAATCCTAGCACTTTGGGAGGCTGAGGTGGGTGTATCACCTGAGGTGAGGAGTTAGAGACCAGCCTGGCCAACATGGCAAAACCCCATCTCTACGAAAAATACAAAAATTAGGCAGATGTGGTGGCACAAGCCTGTAATCCCAGCTACTGAGGAGGCTGAGGGAGGAGAATCCCTTCAACCCGGGAGACAGAGGTTGCAGTGAGCCGAGATCATACCACTGCACTCCAGCCTGGGTGACAGAGCAAGACTCCGTCTCAAAAAAGAAAGAGATAGGGTCTCAGCCGCGTATGGTGGCTCACGCCTGTTATGAGGCTAAGACAGGAGGATTGCTTGAGCCCAGAAGTTCAAAACTAGCCTGGGTAACACAGTGAGACCCCTGTCTCTACAGAAAATACGAAAATTAGGTGAGTGTGAAAAATTAGGTGAGTGTGGTGGCACACGCCTGTAGTCCCAACTCCTTGGGAGGTGGCGGTGGCAGGATCACCTGAGCCTGGGATGTCGAGGCTGCAGTGAGCCGTGATCGCACCACTGCACTCCAGCCTGGGCAATAGAGTGAGACCCTATCTCAAAAAAAGGAGAGCTTAATAATCTGTTGGATAAGAATGAATGGGAACCAGCCAGGCGCAGTGACTCAGGCCTGTAATCCCAGCACTTTGGGAAGCCCAGGTGGGCGGATCATGAGGTCAGGAGTTCGAGACCAGCCTGGCCAACATGGTGAAACCCCGTTTCTACTAAAAATATGAAAATTTGCCGGGTGTGGTGGCGTATGTCTGTAATCCCAGCTACTCCGGAGGCTGAGGCAGGAAAATTGCTTAAACCTGGGAGGTGGAGATTGCAGTGAGACGAGATCATGCCAATGCACTCCAGCCTGGTCGACAGAGCAAGACTCTGTCTCGAAAAAAAAAAATGAATGGGAACCTAGGTGATGTTCAATAAATATTTATTGTTAAGGATTAGGGGACGAAGTTCAGCCCCCAAAGTGTATCTATCAGCAATACTCAGGAAGCATTACAACATGCCAGGCCCTGGGCAGGACCTTGCAGGGGGAGAGACAAAGCAGACAGTGTCCCTCTCCTTGGGGATCCTACCATCTAATGGGGAGACTCTGAGAGTCTCCTCCCTCCAAAAGGCCCTACTCTGAGAGGAGGACGCCCAGCACAATGGCAGGGAGGGAGGACATGCCTCTGTGCCTGTTGTTCACTTAGAAGGAGAAATGGGGCCTGGCTCTCCTGCAGTGGCAGCTGCTGCCTCCTGGAAAAGCAGAACCTAGAGAAAACAGCTCAGAGCCTGGCCTTGTTGGTTGTCTCCACTGCCTGTCCCCCATCTTGCCAGCTACCTGACGCCCCAGGGAAGTAGTGGGTTGGAGAGCACAAGCTTTGGATTCAGACTGCAGACACACGGAGAACGCAATCCGGACTATGCCTCCTACTAGCTTATACAACCTTGGACAAGTTAGTGAACTTCTCTGTGTGGTTGTCGTGAATATAATGAAAATGTCCAGTAGAGAGAAAGAGCTGGGGATGGCTCCATCTGGAATCCCAGCACTTTGGGAGGCTGAGGCAGGAGGATCACTTGAGCCCAGGAGTTCAAGGCCAGTCTGGGCAAGATGGCGAGATCTGTCTCTAAATATTATTATTATTTTGAGACATATTCTCACTTTGTCATCCAGGCTGGAGTACAGTGGCACAATCTCAGCTCACTGCAGCCTCCACCTCCCGGGTTCAAGTGATCCTTCTGCCTCAACCTCCCAAGTAGCTGGGACTACAGGTCAACACACCTGTCTAATTATTATTATTATTATTGTTATTATTATTATTTCTGAGACAGAGTCTTGCTCTGTTGCCTAGGCTGGAGTGGAGTGGTGCTATCTTGGCTCACTGCAACCTCCGCCTCCTGGGTCCAAGCAATTCTCCTGTCTCAGCCTCTTGAGTAGCTGGGATTACAGGTGCACACCACCATTCCCAGCTCCTTTTTGTATTTTTAGTAGAGACGGGGTTTTACCATGTTAGCCAGGCTGATCTCAAACCCTGACCTCAGGTCATCTGCCCGCCTCAGTCTCCCAAATTGCTGTGATTACAGGTGTGAGCCACCGCGTCCAGCTATTATTATTATTATTATTATTATTATTTTATTTATTTATTTTTTGAGACAGTCTCGCTCTGTCGCCCGGGCTGGAGTGCAGTGGCGCAATCTTGGCTCACTGCAAACTCTGCCTCCTGGGTTCACGCCATTCTCCTGCCTCAGCTTCCCAAGTAGCTGGGACTACAGGAACCCGTCACCACGCCCGGCTAATTTTTTTCTATTTTTAGTAGAAACAGGGTTTCACTGTGTTAGCCAGGATGGTCTCGATCTCCTGACCTCATGATCCGCCCACCTCGGCCTCTCAAAGCGCTGGAATTACAGGCATGAGCCACTGCGCCCGGCCACGCTATTATTATTATTTTTAGACAGGGTCTTGCTCTGTCACTCAGGGTAGAGTGCAGTGGCATGATCACAGCTCACTGCAGCCTCGATCTCCTGGGCTCCAGTGATCCTTCCACCTCAGCCTCCCAAGTAGCTGGGATTATAGATGTGTGCCACCAGGCCCAGCTAACTTTTTATTTTTTGTAAAGAGATGTGGTCTCTTGGGAGGCCGGGGCAAGTGGATCACCTGAGGTCAGGAGTTAAGGACCAGCTTGAGCAACATGGCGAAATCTCGTCTCTACTAATAATACAAAACATTAGCCAGGCATAGTGGCGAGCGCCTGCAATCCCAGCTACTCGGGAGGCTTAGGCAACGGCTTAGGCAGGAGAAATCACTTGAACTCAGGAGACAGAAGTTGCAGTGAGCCGAGATCGCGCCATCGGACTCCAGACTGGGGGCAAAGAGCAAAACTCTGTCTAAAAAAGGGGCGGTGGCGGTGAAACCAAGCCTAATCAACACTTTAAGGGAAGGCCGGCGGAAGTGAATCGCGAAGATCAGGAGATGGGTTTCATCTGGCAACATCGATGAGGCTTCCGTCTCTACAAAATACAAAAACAGCGTGGTGGCTGAAGCCGCAGTCCCAGCTTCTCCCGAGAACTGAGGGGCGTGGCGGGCTGATGAGCTTTGCACGGTGAGGCGAGATCCCCACTGCACTCAACCTAGTGGCTGGGAAACAGACTCCATCTCAAAAGGGATGGGGTCTCATTTTATTGCCCAGGCTGGTCTCAAACTCTTGATCCTCCTGCCTTGGCCTTATAGAGTGCTGGGATTACAGGCATGAGCCACTGGTAGCAGCCCTGTCTCATTGCATAGTAGAAATAAAAGTTAAAGCCAAAATGTCTGGTAGAGAGAAAGAACTGGTCTGGAAGTGGCTCACGCCTGTAATCCCAGCACTTTGGGAGGCTGAGTTGGGAGGCTTGCTTGAGCCCTGAAGTTGGAGGGATGCTACAGTGAGCTAGGATAGAGCCATTGCAGTCCAACCGGGGCAAGAGAGGGAGACCCTGTCTCTAAAAAAATTTAAAGAAAAATAAATAAAAAAAGACTGGTCTGGCCGAGAACTGGAGAGGTTCCTTCCTTCCTTCCTTCCTTCCTTCCTTCCTTCCTTCCTTCCTTCCTTCCTTCCCCTTCCCTCCCTTCCCCCCCCCTCTCTCCTCCTCCCTCCTCTCTCTCTCTCTCTCTCTTTCTTATATGCCTTTCTTTTTAAGATGGAGTCCTGCTCTGTCACCCAGGCTGGAGTGCAATGGCATGATCTCGGCTTACTGTAACCTCTGCCTCCCAGGTTTAAGTGATTCTCCTGACTCAGCCTCCTGAATAGCTGGGATTACAGGCTCATGCTACCATGCTTGGCTAATTTTTGTATTTTTAGTAGAGGCAGGGTTTCACCATGTTGGCCAGGCTGGTCTCGAACTTCTGAGCTCAGGTGATCTGCCTGCCTCAGCCTCCCAAAGTGCTGGGATTGTAAGTGTGAGCCACCGCACCCGGCCGGGAACTGGAGATTTCTGGTTAAATCACCCCACCAAGACCACGGAGTTCTTTCTTCACACTTACTGGTTTTGCAGGAGCGAACCAGCCAAATTTAAGGGGTTTCCTGGAGACTAAGCAGACAGCAGCTAGTTCCTGGAATTGACAAGCCCTGTGCTGGGCCTGACATCTCCCAGTGATGGCTAACATGTATTGGGAGCATACTGCATCTACTCATCACAGCAGCCTCAGAAAAGAGATGTTCTTCTTCACCATTCAGATTAAGAACCCAGAGGGGATTGGGGAGCCCACATCAGAGTTCTTCGTGGGAGCAACATGCAGAAATCTCTCAAAAACGCCGGGCACGGCCGGGCGCGGTGGCTCACGCCTGTAATCCCAGCACTTTGGGAGGCCGAGACGGGTGGATCACGAGGTCAGGAGATCAAGACCATCCTGGCGAACACGGTGAAACCCCGTCTCTACTAAAAAATACAAAAAACTAGCCGGGCGAGATAGCGGGCGCCTGTAGTCCCAGCTACTCGGGAGGCTGAGGCAGGAGAATGGCGTGAACCCGGGAGGTGGAGCTTGCAGTGAGCTGAGATCCGGCCACTGCACTCCAGCCTGGGCGGCAGAGCGAGACTCCGTCTCAAAAAAAAACAAAAAACAAAAAAAAACCGCCGGGCACGGTGGCTCATGCCTGTAATCCCAGCACTTCGAGAGACTAAGGCGTGCAGATCCCAAGGTCAGGAGTTCAAGACCAGCCTGGCCAACATGGTGAAACCCTGTCTCTATTAAAAATACAAAAAACATTAGCCAAGCATGATGGTGGGCACCTGTAGTCCCAGCTACTCAGGAGGCTTAGGCAGGAGAATAGCTTGAACCCGGGAGGCGGAAGTTGCAGTGAGCTGATATTGCACCACTGCCTTCTAGCCTGGGCAACAGAACGAGGCTCTGTCTCATAAATAAATAAATAAATACATCTCTTAAAAAGACCCTCAAGGGTGAAGTTGCTTCTGGTCAAGTCTCCCTCATGGCACAGAGTCGTCTGATTTCTCTGGTCATTTGGTTCAGGTCTGTCTCCCCTGCTGGGGCTGTTCTCCATTTATCCACACTGTGGCACAGGGCTTGGCATCCTGCAAGCACTCAATAAATAGAATGAAAGGAAATTTTTTTTTTTGAGACAGAGTCTCACTCTGTTGCCCAGGCTGGAGTGCAGTGGCACGATCTCAGCTCACTGCAACCTCTGCCTCCCGGGTTCAAGCGATTCTCCTGCGTCAGCCTCTGGAGAAGTTGGGACTATAGGTGCACACCACCACACCCGGCTAATATATATTTTTTTATTTTTAGTAGAGACAGGGTTTCACCATGTTGGCTGGGCTGGTCTTGAACTCCTGACCCCAGGTGATCCACCGGCCTCAGCCTCCCAAAGTGCTGGGATTACAGGCGTGAGCCACCACACCTATCCTCAATAAACATTTTAAAAATATTATTATTATTATTTTTGCTCGGTCCCCCATGCTGGAGTGCAGTGACGCTATCTCGGCTCACTGCAACCTCTGCCTCCTGAGTTCAAGCAATTCTCCTGCCTCAGCCTCCTGAGTAGCTGGGATTACAAGCACGCGCCACCATGCCCGGCTAATTTTTGTATTTTTAGTAGGGATGGGGTTTCACCATGTTGGCCAGACTGGTCTCAAACTCCTGACCTAAAGTGATCCTCCCGCCTCAGTCTCCCAAAATGTTGGGATTACAGGCGTGAGCCACCACACCCAGCCAATTTTAAAAAATATAATAGAGATGAGGCGGGAGGTGGGGGTCTCACTATGTTGCCCAGGCTGGTCTCCAACTCCTGGCCTCCAGGGATCCTCCCACTTCGGCCTCCCAAAGTGCTGGGCTTACTGGTATGAGCCACCGCGCCTGGCCGATAAACATTTTTGCTAACAGATTTAAACCAAAGCGTCCTAGGCCGAGGCCTGTGATGGCTCAAGCCTGTAATCCCAGCACTTTGGGAGGTGAGATGGAGTGGGGATCCACTTGCCGAAGGTCCAGGAGGGTGCAGGGAGGTCTCCCACAGCCCCAACATGGTGAAACCCCCGTCTCTATTAAATACAAAAACTAGCCACAGGCGAGGTGGCGGGCGTCTGTCCCAGCTACTCAGGCAGGCATGGAAAATGGCATGGCTTCCGGGAGGCAGGAGCTTACAGTGAGCTGAGATCCGGCCACTGCACTCCCAGCCTAGGCTTGGCACAAACGAGACTCATCTCAAAAAAAAAAACTAGCGTCTCCTGGCCACCTTTTTCTCCGCCTCGGCCCCCTCCCCCGCCCACCGGGCTGCAACTCTGCCTGCCTGAGTTCGGATGCGGTCAGCTGCAGGGCAGCGCTCCGGGCTGAAGCGCAGCGATTCCCGCCGCCGGGAGAGGGCGCTCTGTGGGCCTCGGCCTCGGCCCTTCCGGACACCCGCGCAGGTCGCCGGACCCAGAGAGTCGGCCCTTAATAGCCCCCTCCTGGAAGCGCTAGGTCCCGAAGCTGGCCTTCCCCCGGGGCCCATCTCCCGGCTAATGTTTAACCCGGCCACACTCCACAATATCCACACTCAGGAGACCGGGGTGGGGTGAGGGTGGGGGCTGGAGGAAGCCACCTCCAAATCGCCAACTTCCGAGCCTTTGCTCCAGGAAAACGGCCTTCCCACATCCCTTCCAGGTTTCAACCTACAGCTCCTGAGCACCTACTATGTGCCCATTCCCACAATAGGTCATGAGCCCTAATATGTGTCCATTAGACCAAAACATGAGCATCCATTATGAATCCACACCTACTATGTGTGCATTCACTCACAACATCCTGAGCACCTACTATGTGTGCATTCTCTTAAAATACAATGAGAATCGATTGTGTGTCCACATAACCTATGAGCACCTACTATGTGTCCATCTGGGCACCAGGCCATGAGCGCCTACTATGTGCCAAGCCTTGTGCCTGCCACGATGCCTTGTGATCAAGAGCCACGTGCTTCGGGCTCTGGCGGGGACCGCGCCATCAAATGCACCAATGAAGACGGAATTAAAACCGGCGTCAGATGCCTCACCTCTAGGGGATGCTGATTCTGAGGTGCCTTTTTCCGTCTCCTAGACTCCTCAAGGCCAACTCCGCTGGGGAGAGGGGGTGTCCAACAGCAGGAGGGCTGTTTTTTTGAACTACGATTTGCCAGCATACAGCCAGAGCAGCAAGAAGATAACAGGGCGGGGGGCACAGGATTAGCCCAAATAAAACATACTCGAGAACGCGAGTCTGTGGTTAAACAAGAGGCAGAAAACAGCTGGGCCGGGTGCGGGGCTTCTCCCTCGCGTGTATCCGCTCACTGCACTCGCTGCCCTGGCCGCGGGCGCCACACAGGGTGCTGATGTCCAGGAGGGATCTAGACCTCCCGCGGCGCTCGGGCTGGGGACGCAGGTGGTCCCAAATGTTGGGACGAAGCTAGGAACCAAGCGGAAGTCCGGATTGCTCGGCATCGGGGCTCGTCCTTATTCTACCGTGAGGGAAACTGAGACCGAGGGCAAGGCAGGGAGTCGCCCGCCGTCTGACCAGAGTGAGGGGCTGCGCCGGGCCCCGAACCCTGGTTTGCGCCGCACGGCATCGGGATCCGGGGCCTCTGCCCGCCGGGCGCTGCCTGCGCGTTCCTGGAACTGGGCTGGGCGGAGAAATCAGGGCCCGCAGAGAGGCATTCCTGCCGCCTTCTCCGCCGCCCAGGGCCGCAGGGGGGCCTGGCCAAGGTGACCCCGCAGGAGGAGGCGAGGGGTCCCCGCCTGCTCCGCCGCCGCGACCTCCTCCATCTTCCCGGTCTTCGGGGCTTTTCCTCTGGGCCCGCGCGCCTGGCCCCCTCCCCGGGCTTCCCCGAGGGCGGGACATCTTAGGCTCCCCCGCCCCCCAGGCCAGCTCCCGGCCGTGTCCTAGCGCTGCCCTCGGGCCGGGGGCGGGGCCGCGGGGGGGGTGCGTGAGGATGCGGCCGAGGAGGACGCGCGCGGCTCGGCGGCGGCTCGGCGCCCCCCTTCCCTCCCTCGCCCCTCCCTCCCGGTGCCCGCTCCCCGCGGCCGCGCCGCCCTCCCTTCCCCCTCCCTCGGCCCAGCGCCGGCTCCCGCCGCCCCCTCCCCCGACGCGCACGCCCCGCCTGGCAGCTGGCGCCCCGGGCCTGGGGCCGCAGCGGTGAGAGGGGTTTTGCTGGGAGGGCGGGAGCGAGCGAGCGAGCGAGGGGAGGGGTGGAGGCCGCCCCCCGCGCCCCTCCTCCTCGCCCTCCTCCGCGGCCGCCGGGCCCTCCTCCCGCCGCCTCCCTCCTCCCTCCTCCCGCCCGCCCGCCCTCCCTCTAAGACATCCCCGCACGGCCGGGCCGCCGCGGCCACCTTCCCTGCCCGAGCTGCAGATGTGGCGGAGCGGCCGGGCGCCGGGCGGCCGTGCCAGGGGAGCCCGCGCCCCGTGAGCCTCGCGTCCCGGCCCCCGCCCGCCCCGGCCCCTCCCCTGCTCGGCTCCCCGCGCCCCTCGACCGCCGGAGCCCGCAGCCCGGAGCCCGACCGCCCCCGCCGCCGAGGTAGGAAGCCCCCTGGGCGTCGCGCCGTGGGGACCGGGCCGGGGTGGGGGTGAGGGCGCGCCTGTCGCGCCGGGGCTGCGGGGCCCGAGGGTCGCCTCCCCCGCTCGCGTCCGCGCCCCGGGCCATTGTGAGCCCTCGCCGAGGCCCCCGCGTTCGCTCGCTCGCTGGCTCGCGCGCTCCCTCCCTCGCCGGCTCCCCGGCCGGGTCCCTCGAGCTCTCGGTCTTTCTTCTCCCTCCTTCCCTCCCTCCGTCTGGAGGCCGGGCTGAGCAGCGGCCGGGCCCGGGGCGGGCGCAAACTTCAGCTGGGAAGTTGGGCGGTCGCGGTGGTGGGCGTGCGGCGAGGTGAGAGGGGGGCACCCGGAGCCTGGGCATGAAGTTGTCCGGGGCAGCCGCCCCGCCTCTCGGCCGCGCCAGGGCTGCTTC
Organism: Papio anubis; assembly: GCF_008728515.1. Taxonomy (NCBI): domain Eukaryota; kingdom Metazoa; phylum Chordata; class Mammalia; order Primates; family Cercopithecidae; genus Papio; species Papio anubis. The sequence goes on along the minus strand of NC_044993.1, from coordinate 69,656,326 downwards.
TAGGAAGGGCTTTGGAAGCTGCCTCTTCCCTTGGCCAGGAAAGTCTCCCTCCTGCTGCCCCTCGCAAGCCCGGGTCCTTCCTTGGACCTCCGGAAGGGTCGTCCCTGGGGGGTCAGGACTGGGGGTTGGGGACAAGTCCGGCACTTGTTTCTCCCCTGCCGTCAGGGTGGAGGCAGGCAAGGGGCCTGGCAGGGAGGAGATGGCAGGGGGGTCCACACTCGCCGGCGGGCGGGTCTGGAGCGGGTGGAGGAGGGGGTGAGGCAGGTGCATCCCGAGGGAGGAGAAGCACGCAAGGCTTCCCCGCTGGCCCCCTGGGATGGGGCTGGAATCCAGGCTGGCACCTGGAGGCCTTGGCATGCTGCCCTGCCCAGCAGGGTACTCGGGCCACAGCAGGGCAGCGTGCAGCCTGTCTGCCTGTCCAGGAGGGCCCGCCCAGCCTGGCCAGAGGGTGGCCGGGAAGCAATGGTTTCAAGGAGTTGCCCAGCCCTGCCCTGGGGCCTGGGAAGCTGGAAGGGATGCTGGGAGGGGCCCTGGGCCCCCAGCCATCACAGCCCAGGATCTTGGCTCTAGAGGGAACGCTTGACACTGAAGGGGCAGCCAGGCCGGCTGGGGACCTGGCCAAGGCCTGGGCTTGGTCTGGGCCATGGTTCTCGGAGGCTGGCACCCTGGGTAGTAGGCCGCCATCCTGCGTGTCCTGGCATCCTGGAGGGAAGGTGGGGCCAGCCTGTGGCTGGGGAGGAAGCCCAGAGACACTGTGCTTGGGAGGGCCTTCCAGCCCCCAGGCTCAGGGGAGGGGAAACTGGCCCCTTGGGTCACCCCTCCCCAAGCCCCTTTCTGGTGCCACAGGGCCACAGCTGTCCAGACCCAGCCCACACACCCCTCCCGGGTGACCTCGGACCTCCCCCTCTGCTTCTCCTTCTCCCCAGAGCCCAGGCTGGGCCTCCTAGCTGGCCTGGCCTGCACAGGGGGAGGGCTGCACCTGGGAGGCCCCTACCGGGATGCCCCTTGCCAAGCTCCAGCCTGGCCCATTTTACCACCCACCTCCAACTCAGCTTGGCCCTGTCTGCAGCCAGCCAAGCAGGAGACAGTGCCAGGGACTTGGGACGGTGTTTTGCGGGTTGTGCGGACCCCTCAGAAGGAACCCTGTTTTTCTTAACCTTTTCTCCTCCCCCTCCTTTCCGGAGCTGCCATTAGCGCTGACCCCCTGACCCCCTGTGCCTGCCCGCCCTTCCCTGTCTGTGACCTTTGACCCTTGGTGTTAAATCCCTCCAGCTGGGGCTCTTCGGCCCCTGAGTGACCCTGGCCCAGGCCCCCTGGGGAGTTCTCTCCTTGCTCCTGGCTCTCTACACAGGGACACCTGCCAGTCCCTCCCTCACCAATGGGGAGGGGGTGCCCTGGGAAGCCAGACAGTGAGTCACCCCACTTCCAGGCACCGCTGCTTTTGGGGTCAGTGGCTTCTGGAGCTTGGCTGGAGCCCGGTCACAGCCTGGAGGGTGACCGGGGAAAGCCCCTGGCCTGGGAGTCTCCTGCCCTGGGTTCAACAGTCTTGGCTCGACCACCAACTTCCAGTGGGCCTTGGGTCAGGCTCTTCCCCTCTCCTGGCCTCGTCTGTGAAACCAAGGGGTCAGACCAGGTGAGCTCCCGGAGTCCATGGGAAGCCTGGGTGGAGGGGGGTCAGGGGGAGGGAGAGGGTGTAAGTCCAACAAAAGCCAACTCTCAATTATCCGAGGGTGGAGCCCCGATGAATAACTGGATGCCACAGACATCCCAAAACCTCATCGCAAACAATCGTGTGAACCGCGTCCCCCCAAAGCTTTTGTTTCTGAGAAACCCAGCTGCGACTGGGTAGCCACAGCGATTTCTTCCCCCGCCTGGGCTCCACTCGCAGGGGGGACAAGTAGAGGGCTGAGAGTGAACAGGCCAGGCAGGGAAGACAAAGGTCTCCCAGGGCCCCTTCTCGGGGCCTGGAGGGAGGCCTGGACCCCATTTCCAAGGCTCCCACTCTCCCCTCCACCCTCCTTCCCGGCCTGGCCTTGGCCCTGGGCGGTGGGAGTGTCTCCTCACCACCTAATCCTCTCAGGGTCTGGGCAGCCGGATAGGAGGAAGAATGTGTTTTCCCGGCCACAATTTCCCATGTGTATTTCTAGCCACCCGCTCCGCTTGCCTGGAATCTGAATTCCCCACCTGGACCAGGGGGTGAGGGCCAGTGCCGGCCGGGGTTTGGAGCAATCTCTGGGTGAGGGAGGGTGGCGACAGCTGTGACTGGGGGCCCAGATGTGGAGCTCTTCGGGGGGCATCTGGGGTGGGGCTCCCGGGGAGGCAGTGCTGGGGGTCGCCTGGCCTGCCCTCCAGCCCCAGAGGCTGCCTCTCAGCGGGGAGGTCCAGGAGGCTCCGGCACCCAAGGAGGAAATTGATTCCATGGGAGAGGCCCTGTGCTGGGTGGAATTGGGGTGGGGGCGGCTGCAGAGAAAAGTGTCCCCTGAATCCTTTCCTCTCTTCAAGGCTATAATTGTTACTTTATTTCACAGCAGGTGACAGGCCAGAGGGGAACCCCAGAAGATCCTGGGTGGTCTTCCCCTCACCCAGATTAATGCTCTTCCCAGGGGTCGGGGGCATCCTGGGCTTGGCGGGTTTGTGTATTGAGCAGTAAGAGACCCTCTCCCCACTGGCTAGGGCATCTCTGGGACTAGCCAGAAAGATGCTCTCCACCCTCTGCCTAAGTTGCCTCCTTTCCCAGGGGCTGTGAAAGGGTCCACAAAGATGGGTTGAGGCCCTGATGTGGATGTGTGTCTGGGGGTTCACGTCCCTGGGAACACGTGCCCTGCCCCAGCCTGTTGCCATCCCTGGGTGTGGGGACCACAGCCCTAGCGAGTCTCCCGGGACACATCTGCCTCTCCGTGGTTTCTGAGGTGGCCGCCTCTGCCCCACCCTGGTGAATTCGAAGTCAGGCGTGGCTGGGGGCGGGGACTTCGAGCTTCCAACAAGCACCTCTAGTACTCTGCTGGGGGGCCAGGGTGGGGGGCACTGCTTTGATCCCAGGAACTGGAGAGGGATCATGGTGATGATGGTGGTGGGGTCTGCAGGGCACAGCCTGGAGGAGACCCACATTTCTCTCTTGGCTCTGGCTTAGCCCTGGGTGAGGCTGGGCAGACACAGAGGCCTCGTACTCGACTTCCACTCCCCAACTCCCCTAGATGGGCTAGAGGGTTCTGGTTAGCTGGGGGCCAGGCTGAGTGGGCCTGGGGGGCACAGAGATGGGAAGTGATTCCAGCTGAGAGGTGGGGGCTTCCCATCTGCTCCAGTGGCCCCTGGTGGGGGATGGGCTGGGGCTGACACTCTTCCAGTTCAGTGGCTGGGGGGCGGGTGACTTGGGCTCCTTGTGCCCTTTGTCTTCGGTGCCGGAGAGGCCAGGTAGTGCCCACCATGGGGAGGGGCCGGCCTGTGAGTGTCACATGTGCGTGCACACGGACTCCAGCCTTGGCAGATGGCTGCCGGGGGAGGGGACGCAGACCCAGCCCTGGCCCCTTCCTCCAGTCATGGCCAAGGGCGGGTGGGAAGCCGGCAGAGGCCCCAGGAGACCGCTGAGTGGACTGAGTCAACCCTCGGCCGTGCGCCTCCGGAAAACAGTCCTGCCCATCACATAGAGGGTCCCCAGCGTTGGCGCAGCACGCACCCAGGGCAGCCTCGCCGGGACCCTGGGAGTCAAGAGGTCGGAGGGTGGTAGGGGGAAACTGAGGCTCTGAGACATTTGAGGGTTTAGTCCAAGGTTACTCTCGATCAGGGAAGGACAGAGGGGAACTGGAGTCTAGGGCAGTCTGACCCTGACCCCTGAAATGTCGGTTCAGCCTGGGAATTCCCCCAGCTCCTCTCCTGCCCTCACGTCCACTGCAAGGGCATGATGGGGGCCGATGTGTCTGGAAGAAACCTCTCCCCTTCCCCGCAACGTCTGCCTGGGGCTGTCTAGCAAGTCCCGGCCTGCCTGGGCCAGTTCTCCTCTGGGCCACTCCCACCTTCATCCAGAGCCCCCATTCCCCACCCCAACTTCCAGGCAGACTGACTCTGAGCTGGGATGTCCCCTCCCCACAAGGCTGTAGGGGCCTCCATTGTCCTCCCTATTCTGAAGTCCCTCCAACCCTGTGCTGGTGCTCATCTCCCTGCCAGCCGCGCCCTCCCCCAGCACCCCCCAGGACACCTGGTGATCACCCTGCTTGGTTCTAGGGACACTGGAGCCACCAGGCCTGGCAGATCCTGCCAGTGGGTATGCCCCTTTGGAAGGAAAAGGACCTCGATGGCTTTGGAGGCTGTCCCTGGCTTCTGCACTTGCTTTCTTGCAGAGTGGGCGAGCAGAGAGGGGTGGGTGGCTGGGGAGGAGGGCATGGGCTGGAGTCTGGTGTGTGCGGTGCCCTGCTGGGCCTGTTCTTGCCCAGCTGTTCTGGAGCTGGGGACCATGGCTGGGCGGGCGCGGCAGGAGATGGAGCTGGGGGGGAACTGGGCCCTTCCCACCATCCGCTGGTCAGGGCGGTTCCCAGGGGCCACCCCACCCTTGTCCAGTTCTGTTCCTGGGTCCCTTGCCGGGGACAGGGAGGAAGTCTGTGTCAGGAGACCAGCCCCTGCTTCTAGCCTTGACCTTGGGCAAGTCACATTCCTCTTTAGGCGCAAACCCCCCCATACCTACCCCTCCCCTCCTCACCTGGGGCTAAGGGTGGGAATGTCTGTCGAGTGAGTGAATACATGAATGAGATGGACTCATTCGCAGAGTGCCAGGTATTGGGATATGTGAAGGGCAGGTGCCACTGTGCCACGTAAGGTGAGTGGTTAGGGTGTGGCAGCTTTGGCTGTCCTCTCGGCAGGCCCCCTCCTATGGATGGGGAAACCCAGGCCTAGTTTTCTCATTCTGGGTTCCCTGCCCCACTGCCCAATTCACTCTGGTGGAAGGGGTGGGCTCTGTGCCAGGGGCCATGGGAACCAGGGCAGGGGTCTGCTGGTGAGGCCTTCTCTTCAGTAGCCACAGCGGGTTTGGATGTGCCCGGCGTCCCAGACGTATCCCGGCCCACTCCCAGACTCCCTTCTTGGAAGGAGGCTCTGGATGCCAGGGCCAGGGGGAGGTCTGGGGCTGAAAGTCAGGGCTGTGTGTACACGACACTGTGAACAGGTGACATTGTGGCTTCAGTGATGCATTGGCAAGGTCTTGGCCCCGGGACGGCCTGCCTCCAGCTGGGGTGGACAGAGACAAGTCTTTGCCCAGCAGGCCCTTGGGTACCTGGACTCAGAGCCCATGTGCAGCTCCAGAGACCGAGGTTGGGGAGGGTGAACCACGGAGCACTTGGTGGAGGAGGGGGCAGAAGGGGATGGTGGCTGGAGGAGAACAGGGGGTGTGGATGGTGGTGAGGGAGGAGCTGGCCCCTGGGAGCATCAGGTTCCCAGGAGGCAGGGGATCCTGAGGAAGGGGGGTGCCAAAGGAGAGGGCCTGGGGCAGGAGGCTCTGGACTGAGAGGGCAGGTGGCACTCTTCTATGTAGAGCATTCTGTGGCTCCCCAGTGCCCTCTTGGTTCTGTCCCAGCCTCTCTGAGGTGCCTCTTTCTTTCCTGCCTCCTCTACTCCATGACTGGCAGGGTCACTGCAGGTCAGCCGGGCCATGCCTCTGGGCCTCTGTGGCACTGGGCTTTGGGGTCTGGAGGCAAACCTAGCTGTGCTCCTTGCCGGCTCTGTGATGGCGGCAGGTTTCCCCACATGGAAAATGGGGAAAATGGCATCCATTCACGGGGTCGTCACGGTGATGGACGGTGTGCAGCAGGCTTGCTAACTGGGCGCCGGCCTGCAGGGCTTCTGCTACCCCAAGGCTCTTCACCCCATGTCCATGAAGCTGACTCGGATCTGTGCCCGACCCCCTGCAGGAGCAGCCGCCCCAACACTGTTCCTCCCACCCCACCCTGGTCGGGACACCCTCAAGGTCCAGTTCGATCTAGCAGGGCCTGGCGTTGGAATGCATGAATGCGTGGGTTGGAGAACCGAGGCAGGAGGGCAGGCCAAGGTCCACCGCCTGCCTTACCCACTGCTGCTCTCAGAGTTGGCGGGTGCCGTTCCCAGTGGACCTGGTGCCTGGACCCGGGCAGGGGAGGCGTGGGCCATGGGCATGTCCCCAACCCCCCAGGACTTAGGAGCTCCTCACGGGATCTGCCTGCAGCCAGGCGTGGCTTGGGAGGCACGGTGTTTCCCTCCCTCTGGGGACCAGGCCTCATCCCTGCTGTCCCCTGTAAGCCAAGGCTCCTGAGTCCTGGCCCCAACGGTGGGGCCAGGGGTTACTGTCATTTCCTATGTGTGCTGCATTTGTGCACAGGTGTCTGTACATCCGGGGGTGCTGTGGGGGCCTATTCACGTCCTGTGTGACACTGGTCCATCCCTTTGCTGGCCCCAGATAGCTCTGGCTGGGTCCGCCGAGAACGGCAGTGCTGCCTGGCAAGGCCTGGGCTGCCCGTGCCCCAGCCTGGCTGGGCGTGCATCCCTGTCTCGCTCCCTGGTGCCAGCCCCTCCCAGGGATTTGGGTGGCAGGGCCCAGTGCTCTGGTCCCCTCCCTCCCAGTCTGGGTGGGTGGGCAGGTATGGGGGCTGTGGAGCAGGCTTTCCTCTGACTGGGGCCCAGGTGCAGGCGGTGCTCATAGCTCCAAGCACCCCCACAAAGCTGGGCAGACAGGAAAATACCAGACATAGTTGTACAAAGGTGCAGCAGCGGGCAGGCAGCGGGGGGTGGAGGCCGCTGCAGCGGGGGCCCGGAGCCACCAGGATGGGGAGGCCTTTGTGCCAGGCCGGCCCTGCAGCTGGACTGCCATGGCCATCTGTGTGAGTGTGCGTGTGTGTGCTGGGGCTCCCAGAGCCCGGTGTCGCCCTCCCTGCTGGCATTGGAGAAGGAAATGCATCTGGTGGGGCATCTCCTAGGAAGCCTGGGCTGGTGTGGGGCAGGGAAGCCCCCGGCGCGTCTTCCAGCTTCAGCTCTGCCTCAATTATCTGGGTGACCTTGGCAGGCCCAAGTTGCTGTTCAGGGCACCCCCGGCCTGGGGCCAGAAACAATAATCCTCAGGGTTACCAGTAGCTGGCACCTTCTTTGTGGCAGGCATGGGAACAAGGCCCTCCCTTGCAGGATGCCCTGAGTCCCAGGGACCATTGCCGTGGTTCCTGTGTTACCTACAACGAAACCAAGGCTCAGAGACAGCAGGGCCCTTCTGAGTTCCCACAGCCAGGGGTGGCACAGGGGGCTGTAACCAGGCAGCCTGGCCCTGGGGCACACTCTGTGAGCATGCAGAAATGGGATCCCTGGCACATCCCATCTTCAGGTGCTTTCCCAAGGACCCCATGGCAGAGAGCAGAGGTCAGCCCTGGCTGGGTCACCTGGGGCCGCTTGTGTTCCCACTTCGGGGGGTCTGCCCTCCTAAAAGGTCTGGGGGTGTTGGCTGAGTGCCCCGTCTTGGGAGGGGAGGGGCTGCCTACTGAACCAAAGGTTCCCAGGGACGGTGAACCCCCCACTCCTCCCGGAAGTGCCGCCTGCCCTGGCTCCTCTCCTGGGATGTGCTGGGCCAGGCCTCAAGATAAGCTCCTCCCTCCCTAGTCCTGGGCGGAGGCCTCTTTGTGGCCAGCTCCTTCCAGGGTTGATCAGGCCTCCCCGGGGCCTTCTACTGCTCTTTCTTTGATGCAGTTGGGCTCTGCAAGGTGGTTAGGGCAGCTGTGGTCACTCCCCAGGATCGAAGAGGCCTGAGGTTCTTTGAGGGGCACAGGCTTGTTTAGGGTGCACACTGGCTGGCAGGCGACAGAGCCCAGGTTCTCCTGGTTCAGGGTGAGACTGCAGTGTCTGTGGGCATAGAAGGTATGGCCAGTCCCCACTCAGCTGCCCTCACAGCAATAGACAGGCCAAAGACTGCGGACTCATGCATACTGGCGACCATTCATTCAGCACGTTTTAAGCACCTACTATGTGCCAGACACTGTTCTCCGTGCTAAACGTTGCAGACGAATGAGAAGCACTCAATAATGATTGGATATGCAGCACTGCATTGGTTTCTCCCTGAAACCCAGCGTGGGGGTCCTATATAATCCCATTTGGGATGAGGGGAACGAGGCTCAGACCGAAGAGACACACGCAGAGGGAGCAGCAGAGCTGGCTGGGGCCCCAGATTTAGAGGCTGGTTCTGCTGCCTGGTCAGGAACGGGAGTCCTGAGAGGACAAGGCCTCCTGCCTGGGGCCCCCAGCAGGCCCTGCCCCTGCCCTCCAGCCCCTGCTGCTGGGCGGCCAAGGAGGGTGGAGCTCTTGGCCAGAGCAGGGAGCCGCAGCTGGTTCCCAGGAATTCGGGGCTGTGGGGCCGTTTGCTTTGGCAGCAGATCTGCCCTCGGCTCTCCAGGCCTCCTGGTGGGCTCCCCCACCCCAGCCAGCCACTCCAGCGCCCACCCACTGCCTGCTCTGCTGTCCCTTCTAGCCCCACAAATCCCTGGGCCGGGAGGGGGTACCAAACCTGAGCCCCTGGCATAGGAAGGCCCAGTGGTGAACATGGCTTCTGGACTCAGCTGGGGTTGAAACCCAGCTCTGCCACCGACAAGCTGTATGACATTGGACGGGTCACTTCACTCCCCTGAGCCTCAGTTTTTGCATCCGTAAAATGGGGATGAAACAGCACCTGCCTTCATAGGAGAGGCATGCCTGCCCGCAGCTAGCTGTGGGTACTGTCCTCATGCTGTTCGCTCATGGCTTCCGGTTGCAGGTTTGCCACCCACTTATACAGCCTGGGCTGGATGCCTGCCCCTTCAGCCCTCAGTTTCCCCATCTATAAGACCAGATTGCTGAAGTGATGGTTCCAGTAATAGACTCAGGGACACCCACAGACCAGGACTTATTTGACTGGGTGGCGGGGGTGTGGGGACTTCCTCTTGCCCTGTTCAATTAGAGACCATGGGAGCAGGCATGGTGAGGCTCCCTGCCTGTAATCCCTAGCACTTTGGGAGGCAGAGACAGGAGAATGACTTGAGACCAGCCTGGATGACACAATGAGACCCCATCTTGCAAATGAAAATTCAAAGTGTGGTTATGGTGGTGGGTGCACCACCACCATGGGTTAACTACTCCTGGAGACTAAGGCAGGACAATCTCTTGAGCCTGGACTGCAGTTAGCAGCTATGATCACCACCACTGCACTCCAGCCTGGGAGATTCAGAGCAAGACTCTGTCTCTTAAAAACTCTAACTAGGCGGTGGTGGCTCAAGCCTGCCATCCCAGCACTTTGGGAGGCAGAGATGGAGGCGGATGAAAGGTCAGAGTCAAGACCATCCTGGCTAACACAGTGAGAACCCTGTCTCTAAAAAAAAAATAAAAAAACCAGCTGAGGTGTGAGCCTGTAGTCAGCTACTCAGGAGGCTAAGGGCAGGAGGGAATGGCTGAAGCCAGGAGGCCCGAGACTTGCAGTGAGCTGAGATCAGCCCTGCACTCCAGCCTGGGTGACAGAAACCAGACTCTGTGCAAAAAGGCTAGCCCAGACCCGGGTAAAGCCAAGCCTGTAACCCCAGCAGCTGGGAGGCCCAGGCCAGGTGGATCATGAGGTCAAGGTCCGGAGACCACTCCCCTGGCTAACCGCAGTGAAACTCGTCTCTACCTAAAAATACTTAAGGTAGCCAGGTGTGGTGGGGCAGGCTGTAATTCTAGCTACTCGGGAGGCTGAGGCAGGAGAATAAAGGGGCAGGGAGGGGCTTGCGAGAGAACCAAGGTCAGTGCCTCCTGCACTCCAACTTGTGACAGAGGAACTCTAAAAAAAAGAATTACAGGCACCTGCCACCATGCCACGGCTAATTTTGTATTTTTAGTAGAGGCAGGGTTTTGCGGTGTTGCGGCCGGGCTGGTCTGGAACTCCTGACCTCAGGTGATCCACCCTGGGCCTCCCAAAGTGCTGGGATTATAGGCATGAGCCAGCGTGCAGGGTCACCCAGCTAATTTTTGTATTTCTTGTAGAAAGGGCATTTTTCCATGTTGCCCAGGCTGGTGTGGAACTCCTGTGCTCAAGGGATTCTCCTGCCTTGGCCTCCCAGTGGGCTGGGCTTACACGCGTGAGCCGGGGCACCTGGCCTAGAAGGAGCTTTATTCAGAGCAGGACCCCAGCCAGCTCCCTATTAGCCTGGTGATCTCAAGCCTCAGTTTCCCCATCTATGAGACCGGTAAAATGACAGCAGCTACTTCCAGGCAGGGTTGTAGAGGGCTCAGTGAATCCATAGACAGATGGGCCTGACACGTGGTCAGTATCTAATGGTCCTTTACCCCCGTCTCTGGTGTATGACCCACCCCAGGCCAAGGGGCCCTGGAAGAGGCTGTCTTTTCCGGGCCTTAGTTTCCCTTAGTGCGCTGGGCCGCCCCGTGCTTCCCAGTAGGGAGGGTGGGGACAGCAGCAGGCCCCGCCTGCCGGGGCGGGATCCTTGGCTACCTGGCCTGGCTGGGACGGCTTGGGGGCCGGGTGGCTCGCCAGCGCTGCAGCTGGGGGCCGTCTGCTCGGGCTGTCGGCGGGCACACAATAGCAGCCATTGTCTCGGGCCGGGGCGGCGGGGGGCCCGCCCAGCCCACCCTCCGGGTGACCCCCGCCCTTGGGGGGTGGGGAGGGCCGGGCGCGGTCCCCCGAAACCCCCGCCGCCCCGGTGGTCCCCGCGGCCGCCCCCGCGCGCTTCCTCCCTGGCCGCAGCCGCTTCCTCCCGCTCGCCCCGCTCTAATTAGTTCCTTTTGGAGCTGGAGGAGCCGCGCAGCGCCAGGTCCGCTACCACCGCGGCGGCCCCCACCCCTCACCCCAATCCCCGGGCCCTTGAGTGTGGGGGCGCCGCACTGGGCGCATCTCTGGCTAGGCGCTCGAGAGACGCGGCCCTGGGCTCTGTGCACCCTCCACGCCGCGCCGTCCCACCAGGGGGGAAACTGAGGCACGGAAGGCTCTACCAGGAGGCGCAGAGGGGCGTGGGGCCAGCGGGCCTTGCGCTGGGCCCGGGGAGCGTCCACGGGGTGCTCCCACCTAACCGACAGCCTGCTCCTGCCCTGGGGACCCCACAATAATTAGCGCCCGGGCCTCCGGCTGAGCTTGTCCAGAGCCAGGCTGTCGGCCTCACCGCTGGGGAGGGCCACGGCCACCCGCTCATGGGCATTCACTCAGGATTCCTGCAGCCCGTTGCTCCCCGCTCTGGGCCTCCGAGGCTTTCAGGAGAGCAGGAACCTGGCTCTCGCCTGCCCCCTTCACCCAGCCGGGAACAAAGCGCAGAGCAGAGTCCAGAACTGGCTGCTGCCGGTCGCGGCGGGGGTGGAAGGGGAGGCTTTAAGGCTGGCCAAGGTCAGAACTGAAGCAGGGTCACAGACCGTCTCCCCTCTGGGGTGGGGCCTCCATAGGAGGAAAAACTCTGGGTGGGGAGGGCCTGGAACGGAGATACTGGGAGGTGTAGGGCCGGGGGCAGCTCCTTCCTTTCCCGGGGGGCAGGGAGGCCGGCCCTGGGCTGGGCTCTGGCGTGCATTGGAATGAACCCCTGCCTCCCTGGCAGGACCCAGTGGCAGGAAGTGTGTAGGGGTGCCCCTGGAGACTGGGCCTGCTGATGAAGGGGGGGTATTGGAGTCCTCCCTCTGGCTTTGGGCTGTGTGGCTGGTCCCACCTGGGGGGACAGGCTCCTCCGGGGGAAGTGTCCCCTGCAGGCCCTAAGAACAAGGTGATTCAGGGCCCCTGGTTCCCCTGAGTTCCCATCTGTCCTGGGAAGGCAGTGGGGCAGGTGCCAAAGGATGCTGCTTGGGTAGCACTGCCAGTGAGTGTCCCCGTCAGCTGGAATTCCCAGTTTCCAAACCATCCTGCCCTTGTGGTCCCCTTCTCCGGAAGGGTGGGGGTGGGGGTGAGGACAGAGGCTGTGGGGAGGCCTGTGGCCCCGGGCCAGCCAAGGGACCAGGCCACCAGCCCTTCCTGGCTCCTGAATTCTTCATCAGCATAAATATTTACTTCCTTCCTCCCCGTCCAGGCTCCCAGCACAGAGGAGCTTTGGGGAGGCTGGACTGCGCCTGTGTCTAAAAATAAACAGGTAGCAGGACGATAGACACACAGATAGACAGATGGAACTGGCAGGGGTTCAGGCAGAGGGCAACTCCCTCTCCAGCCAGAGAAACGGTGGAGGGGATCCGGGTCCATCCATTACTGTCACCCACCCACCTGCTGGCAGGGGTGTGGTCCCTACCCCGCCACATCTCTGGGAGCCCCTGGCCCATGGGTGGCCTGGGAGGCAAATTCAAACCATCTGACAGTTCCAACAGGGGCAGGTCGCAGACCTAGGTCCCACGGCCTAGGGCAGCTGCCCTGTCTCTGATGACACATCCTTGGGAGAGGTGGGCAGCCTCCCTTTGCTGAGACCCCTGTGTCAGCCGTGTTGGGGTGGGGCCTTGGGGTGGTTCCCTAGAAGCAGAGGATCTCCAGTGAAGGGGACCATTTTATGCCCTCATTGCTTTGAGAGTCAGGGCAGAAGGGGAGCTTGCTGGGGCAAATGAATGAGTGGGGGTCAGAACCAAGGAAAGGCTGGATTGAGGCCCCGAGTGGGGATGTGAGGGCTGCCTTCCTGTCCTGCCCTGTGGAAAGCATCTGGGCAGCTCTGCCCACTCACAGGCCATGCTAGTCCCCAGGGAAACACGGGGGCATATCCAAAGTATTTCACCATGTAGTAGTTATGTCCACCATGGCCGCCCTTTGGTATTGAGTAAAGACCCCGATACCGTGAAAGATGGGATCTCACAGTGTGATTATGCGGCAGTTAGATTTTCAAATTGTAATAATCCCAATGAATGAATGCAAGGAAATGTCGTGTTTAACCGCGTGGGAAAAGATTGCTGCTCTGAATGTGAAGTTTGGGTTTAGAATGAAGCGTTGACCTTGTTCTCGGGTCGGTGGATACTGTTAGATCATTTGCATGTGAGAAAAATTATACCAGGTGGGGCAAGGTGTCTCACACCTGTAATTCCAGCACTTTGGGAGGCCAAGGTGGGCAGATCACCCGATGTCAGGAGTTTGAGACCAGCCTGGTGAACATGGTGAAACCCTGTCGCTACTAAAAATGGAAAAATGAGCTGGGTGTGGTGGTGTACGCTTGTAATCCTAGCTACTCAGGAGGCTGAGGCAGGAGAATCACTTGAACCCGGGAGGCAGAGGTTGCAGTGAGCCGAGGTCACGCCACTGCACTCCAGCCTGGGTGACTGAGAGACTCCATTTCCAAAAAGAAAACAAAAATTATACCAGTGAGAAATTCTAACAAAAATGATGAAAATTACAGCATGGGAAGTTATACTAAAGGAATATCATCTCCAGTAAAAAATAACTTTTACTTATTTATAGGTTAACTCTCAGGTAGAGCTGGTCCACTGTGCCAACCCTGCCCCAGCTGGCCTGGCCTGCCCAGGCCAGGCCGCAATCCCCAGCTGCCCCCTGGTGGTGGCCCAGCGCCTTGGGGCTCCCTGGCTTGCGATGCCTCTCCTCCAGGCCTCTGCTGGCTGTGCCCACTTCCTCGGTTTGCCTGGTACATGCTCCCTGGAGGTGAGCGTGGCTGCCTGCTGGCCACCTCGGAGAATGCTCCTTGCCCCCTGACCTGGTTCTAGATCTTTGGGGTCAAACAGGGCGGGCGTCCGGAGCATGGCTCCTGCTCTGTCAGAAATGGCTGTTGGGACTCGGCTAGCCGGTTCCTGGGAGATCTAGCTTGAGGCCTTGAATCTGATAGTTCTGCCACTTCTGAGCGCTAGCAATCTGAGGCGATGCCTCTAAAAGACTCAATTTCACCAAGTGCGGTGGCTCAGGCATGTACTCCCAGCATTTTGGGAGGCCAAGGCAGGAGGATTGCTTGAGGCCAGGAGTTCGAGATCAGTTTGGGCAACATGGTGAGACCCCATTTCTACAAAAAATAATTTTTTTTTTTTTAATTAGCCAGGAGTGTTGCATGCCTGTAGTCCCAGCTACCAGGGAGGCTGAGGTGGGAGGATCGCTTGGGCCTAGGAGGTCGAGGCTGCAGTGAGCTATGATCATGCCACTTGCACTCCAGCCTGAGTGACAGAGCGAGACCCTGTCAGCAAATAAATAAAATTCAGTTTCATGGCAAAATGGAGAACACGAGCTTTGTCTTCCCCAAGAGACTTGTGGGCAGCGGATGTTGAATCTCTGAGGAGGCCGTTGGCTCTCCTCCCATGATAGCTGCCGGCCAGGTCCCTCGGAGGGTCTCCCTACCCAGGAGACAACCTCACCCTGCCCCCTGCTCCTGCTCCTGCTCCTGCTCCTGCTCCTGTCAGACTGTCATGAGTGTAGCCCGAGGAGAAGCCTGGGGTCCCAGGGCCACAGCAGAGCTCCTGTCCTTCCCCAGGTTCCTGCGTGAAGACCAGCTGGGAGCCCATTGCCTGCTGCCACCTCCAACTCCAGCCCCCTCACCATGCACTCCCTGGACGAGCCGCTCGACCTGAAGCTGAGTATCACCAAGCTCCGGGCGGCGAGAGAGAAGCGGGAGAGGACTCTGGGTGTGGTCCGGCCCCGTGCTCTGCACAGGGAGCTGGGCCTGGTGGACGACAGCCCCACGCCTGGCTCTCCGGGGTCCCCGCCCTCAGGTACTGGCCCTGGGCAGGGCAGGGGGACTCAGCCCTGATCCAGCCATGGTGATAGGGAGAATGGCCAAATGTGTCCACCAGCATGTAGCTGCAGCCCCTCTTGGCTTCCAGCTCACGGGAAGCCCACAGGCTTGTCCTTCCATCCGCCCAGAAGTGTATGTCTGGAGGGAGGTGGGAGCTGCGATGCCCACTTCACGTGGCTGGCACATGATGCAAACTGAGGCCTCTGGACAGATCTGGAGGAGTTGGTTGGGCAACCCGGCATTGAGAAGGTGTGGCAGAGGTCCCAGGAGCTGCACCCTGGGCTGTGGGGTGGTGCAGCTGGCCAACCCAGGCGGTAGAGTCTGGGTCTGAGCCCAGCAGGTGTCTCTCAGGGATGCCCAGTGCTCGGGCCCAGGGTGGCGTGCACCACTTCTGCCCTGCCTCCAAGAGCAGATTCACCCGAAAACCAGATTCACCACTTGTCCGAACGTGAAGGCTATGGGAGCAGCCCAGTCCAAACCTGCCACTTTACAGAAGGGAGCACTGAGGCAGGAAGGGGCCTAGGAAAAGCTAGAAAGATTCCTACCTGCCCGTCTGACAGGGACCCAGGGGCCCTGGGTTCGAGTCCTGTTCTGTTATTAACCCTGCGAGCCAGACCATTCCTGTCTGTAAAGCGGGCACTTCCCCCTCCCGGCTCACGGGGGCCAAGCTCTGGTGGCTGGTAAAGGTCAGAGGTGGTGGGCGGTGTCACACACCTGTCAGCTCCATAGGCTGTTCCTCAGATTCCAGGGCTCCCAGTGTGGTCTGGGGGCGTGGCTGGTGTCTGCTCCCAAGGTCACAGTGGGGGTTCAAGGCAGGAGGACCTGGCCCACCAGGACTCTGTGCTCCAGCATTCCCTGAATTGTGCCTCTCCCTTAGGCTTCCTGCTGAACTCCAAGTTCCCTGAGAAGGTGGAGGGACGCTTTTCAGCAGCCCCTCTCGTGGACCTCAGCTTGTCACCACCATCTGGGCTGGACTCCCCCAATGGCAGCAGCTCGCTGTCCCCTGAGCGTCAGGGCAACGGGGACCTGCCTCCAGTGCCCAGTGCCTCGGTAAGGAGGGGTGAGAGTTCCAGAGAGAGGGGTGGACTGGTTTCCTGGGGTTGCCATGACAAAGTACCCCAACACTGAGTGGTTTAAAACAGCAGACATGTTACCCCTCATAGTTCTGGAGGCTGGAGTCTACCTGGAAGGCTCTAGGGGAGAACCTTCCCTGCCTCTCTCCTGCCTTCTGGTGGCTTCTGGCAATGCCTGGCACTCTAGCCTGGTAGCTGCTTCACTCCAGGCTGTGCCCTGTTTTCACATGGCCTTTATCCCTCTGTGTCCAAACCTCTCTCTGCTTTCTCTTATAAAGATGCTAGTCATGGCCGGGCATGGTGGCTGACACCTGTAACCCCAGCACTTTAAGAGGCCAAGGTGGGAAGATCGCTTGAGCCCAGGAGTTCAAAACTAGCCTGGGCAACATAGCAAGACCCCATCTCTATTTATTTTTTTATTTTATTTTATTTTTTTTTTTTGAGACAGAGTCTTGCTCCGTTGCCCAGGCTGGAGTGCAGTGGCCCGGATCTCAGCTCACTGCAACCTCTGTCTCCCAGGTTCAAGCGATTCTCCTGCCTCAGCCTCCCAAGCTGGGACTACAGGTATACACCAGCACACCTGGCTAATTTTGTTTTTTGTTGTTGTTTTTTTGAGACGGAGTCTTGCTCTGTTGCCCAGGCTGGAGTGCAGTGGTGTGATCTTGGCTCACTGCAAGCTCCACCTCCGGGGCTCATGCCATTCTCCTGCCTCAGCCTCCCTAGTAGCTGGGACTACAGGCGCCCGCCACCATGCCTGGCTAATTTTTTTTTTTTTTGTATTTTTAGTAGAGACGGGGTTTCACTGTGTTAGCCAGGATGGTCTCAATCTCCTGACCTCCTGATCCACCCATTACGCCTGGCCTAATTTTGTATTTTTAGTACAGACGGGTTTTACCATGTTGGCCAGGCTGGTCTTGAACTCCTGACCTCAAGTGATCCACCCATCTCGGCCTCCCAAAGTGCTGGGATTACAGGTGTGAGCCACCGCGCCCGGCCTTTTTTTTTTTTTAAACAGAGTCTCACTCCGTCACCCAGGCTGGAGTGCAGTGGCACAATCTTGGCTCACTGCAGCCTCCGCCTCCCAGGTTCATGCAATTATCCTGCCTCAGCCTCCCAAATAGCTGAGATTACAGGCGTATGCCACCACACCTGGCTAATTTTTGTATTTTTAGCAGAAAGGGGGTTTCACCATGTTGGCCAAGCTGGTCTTGAACTCCTGACCTCAAGTAATCCGCCCACCTCGGCCTCCCAAAGTGCTGGGATTACAGGTGTGAGCCACCGCACCTGGCTATATTTTTTTTTTAATTAAGAAAATAAAAATTTAAAAAAGACACCAGTCACTGGATGTAGGGCCCACCCTAATCTAGTGTGACTTCATCTTAACTTGATCACATCTGCAAAGACACTAGTTCCAAATAAGGCCACATGCACAGGTAGGGGCTGGGGAGAAGAGGACCTGAATGTCTCTGTTTGGGGACGCCATTCAATCCACTTTAGATGGGACGGGGGGCTCCGGGCCAGCAGGACCCTGACTAGCTCTCCCCTCGCACCCCAGGACTTCCAGCCACTGCGCTATTTGGATGGTGTCCCCAGCTCCTTCCAGTTCTTCCTGCCCCTGGGCTCTGGGGGGGCCCTGCACCTGCCTGCCTCCTCCTTCCTTACCCCTCCCAAGGACAAGTGCCTCTCGCCAGACCTGCCCCTGCCCAAGCAGCTGGTGTGTCGCTGGGCCAAGGTGAGTGGGGGCCAGGAAGAGTGGTGTGGAGTCCGGGGCAGGTCACCCCGCATAGGCTCAGAACCCTTCCCGGCCCCCACAGTGTAACCAGCTCTTTGAGCTCCTGCAAGACCTGGTGGACCACGTCAACGACTACCATGTCAAGCCCGAGAAGGACGCGGGGTACTGCTGCCACTGGGAGGGCTGTGCCCGCCATGGCCGAGGCTTCAACGCTAGGTGAGGTGGGGTAGAGAGGGGTAGAGGGAGGACTGGGGTCTCCAGTGAGCTGAGCCACACCCCCTGCCCTCCCTGGAGCAGGTACAAGATGCTCATCCACATCCGCACACACACCAATGAGAAACCGCACCGCTGCCCGACCTGTAGCAAGAGCTTCTCCCGCCTGGAGAACCTGAAGATCCACAACCGGTCGCACACAGGTAAGAGGCCGGGGCCGGGCAGCTCGGCCCATGAAGGGGGTGCTCAGCTGAGACTGGCTGGGCAGGTCCCCGGGGGAGGGGACTGTAAGTCGTTCCCAGACCTCAGAGATGAGGGTTGATCTCATCACCCGGGGTCCCTTTTCCAATGCAGTTTGCTGGGGGAAGCGTCCCCTGAGGGTCAGACCCCCACCCAGCACCTGCTCTTGGAGCACCAATGCCATTTCCTGGATCCCGTGGGTATCATCTGACTAATGCCACCTCTGTGATCACAGAGGCCAGGTCGGCTTCACTCCGCACTACAGCCCAGGCCCACAGCAGGACAGCTCTGGCTGTCGTAGCCACAGATGTAATTTTACATTTCCTAATCACTGCATAAAAAACAGCAAGGCCACGCGCGGTGGCTCACGCCTGTAATCCCAGCACTTTGGGAGGCTGAGGCAGGCAGAACATGAGGTCAGGAGATCGAGACCATCCTGGCTAACACGGTGAAACCCCGTCTCTACTAAAAATACAAAAAATTAGCCGGGTGTGGTGGCGGGCGCCTGTGGTCCCAGCTACTCGGGAGGCTGAGGCAGGAGAATGGTGTGAACCTGGGAGGTGGAGCTTGCTGTGAGCCGAGATCAAACCACTGCACTCCAGCCTGGGCGACAGAGCGAGACTCTGTCTCAAAAAAACAAAAACAAAACAAACGCAAAAAGAAATGGGTGAAATTAATTGTAATATGTATTAAATGTAATTAATTAAATGTAATATGATCCCATACATCCAACGTGTTATCAATTCAGTATTAAAGACAAATCGGTGAGATATTGAAGTTCTTCATTTCATGACAAAGCCTCAAGGAGCTGATGTGTATCTTTTTTCCTGGTGTTTATTTCACCCTGGCAGCACATCTCCAGGTGGAGAGCCATGTATCAGGAGGTCAGTTGCTGCATGTGTCCCCCTGCTCTGGCCAGGGCCAGAAGATGCCTGGTGAACCTTGAGCCATTTGTTGAGTGAGGGCAGTGGTACCCAGGCAGCATTCCCTGCGGCCAGGCACACGCTGGGTGCCTTGAGCCAGGATATGATCTCCAAGGCCATGGTTTCTTTTTTTTTCTTAAGACAGACTCACTCTGTCACCCAGGCTGGAGTGCAGTGGCATGATCTCGGCTCACTGCAACCTGCACCTCCCGAGTTCAAGTGATTCTCCTGCCTCAGCCTCCCAGGTAGCTGGGATTACAGGCATCCGCCACCACACCCAGCTAGTTTTCGTATTTTTAGTAGAGATGGGGTTTCACCATGTTGGCCCGGCTGGTCTGGAACTCCTGGCCTCAAGTGATCTACCTGCCTTGGCTTCCCAAAGTGCTGAAATTACAGGCATGAACCCCCGGGCCTGGCCTCCAAGGCCATGTTCTGCTGCTGAAAGGCACACCCTCTGTAGCAGAGGGTGCAGGGCGAGGCCAGTCAGAGCTGGAGTCAACCAGCCTGGCTTTTCAGAAAGCCTCTGTGCCCTACCTGGGGCCAGATCTCATGCCACGTGCCGGGGATGCCCCCTGCCCCCAGAATTGGGGCGTCCGTGCTCCCAGGGAGTGCTTGGCCTGGGGGATGTTGAGTACATGGGGTGAGACCCAGGAAGGGGAGAGACCCCTCACAGCAGCACTGCACTGCACCACCCTGCAGGTGAGAAGCCCTACGTCTGCCCCTATGAGGGCTGCAACAAGCGCTATTCCAACTCCAGTGACCGCTTTAAGCACACGCGCACCCACTACGTGGACAAGCCCTACTACTGCAAGATGCCTGGCTGCCACAAGCGCTACACGGACCCCAGCTCACTGCGCAAGCACATCAAGGCCCACGGCCACTTCGTGTCCCATGAGCAGCAAGAGCTCCTGCAGCTGCGCCCACCCCCCAAGCCGCCACTGCCCGCCCCCGACGGCGGCCCCTATGTCAGTGGGGCCCAGATCATCATCCCCAACCCAGCTGCCCTCTTTGGAGGCCCTGGTCTTCCCGGCCTGCCCCTACCCCTGGCCCCCGGCCCCCTCGACCTCAGTGCCCTGGCCTGTGGCAATGGTGGGGGCAGTGGGGGTGGGGGGGGCATGGGCCCTGGGCTGCCAGGCCCCGTCCTGCCTCTCAATCTGGCCAAGAACCCGCTGCTGCCCTCGCCCTTTGGGGCTGGCGGACTGGGCTTGCCTGTGGTCTCCCTCCTCGCTGGCGCCGCTGGTGGCAAGGCCGAGGGGGAGAAGGGGCGTGGGTCGGTGCCCACCAGGGCCCTGGGCATGGAGGGCCGCAAGACGCCCCTCGAAAGGACGGAGAGCAGCTGCTCCCGGCCAAGCCCCGATGGACTCCCCCTGCTGCCAGGCACCGTGCTGGACCTGTCCACGGGCGTCAACTCGGCAGCCAGCAGCCCAGAGGCACTGGCCCCTGGCTGGGTGGTCATCCCGCCAGGCTCGGTGCTGCTCAAACCGGCTGTGGTGAACTGAGCCCACCCTGCAGACAGCTGTGGTGGCCCCGCCGGCAGCTCCGCGCACTGCCCCCGACGAACGGAAACTCTTCTGTGAAATAGCAATAATGTCCTACTGCCCGGGCAGCCCCAGCCCAGCCCACCGGGGAGCAAGGATGGTGCTAGGTCATTTATGGCTGGCCTCCCAGCCCCCAGGTGGGGACCTGGCCTGTCATGCAGGGAGAGCTGTGCTCCTGGGTGCTGAAGCCTCGCTCCTCTGTGTCCCCCACCACCCGGCCCTCAGCTTCTGCAGGGCTTTCCCCTGCCCGACCTCCTCCTCTTTCCCTCTCCCACCCTGGCACCTCCCTCACCTAGTAACCACCCAGGGCAAGTCGCCCTCTCCCAGCAAAGGGGGCGGGTGAGGTGGTATCTGCCCTCCCTGCTGGCACCAGGCTCCCCCTTCCTGAGGGGAGCCCCCAGGGAGGCCTGCCCTTCCCTCCTAGGCTCACCCAGCCCCTGCCTTGGGGGCTCCTTAGACCCCTTTCCCTCTGACCCTGCTTCCAGAGGGAAAGCAAGACAGACGCAGGCCCTGCAAAGCCCCAGGCAGAAGCGCGCCCCCCAGGACAAGGCGCCTCCCGCTAGTTAGAAGGGAGACCCGCTCCGCAGCTGCCCTCCTCACCCTAGGCCAGGCCGACAGCACCAGACGGGATAGCTGGTCACTCCACCTCTGTACCCCGGGGCCTCCTTCCTTTACCTTTTGGGGCACCCTGGGAGCGTGGGAAGCAGGTCTGAGGGCCCCTGAGCTGGCAAGGGGAGGTGCCAGGCTAGCTGTGGTGCCAGGACACTGAATGGCCTGGGCCCTGGCTCAGGGAGCATGTGGGGCCAGGCCCAGCGCCCTGTCTTCCTCCTTCCACCCCCGCTGGGCCTGGCCTGGGCAGCGCCCCCTGCAGAGGCCTTCGGGTCCTTGGTTCTGTACTAGGAAGGGGAGGCTAGCTGGGGACGACTGACCACAGGCTGGGACACAGCTCCTGGTCTGGGGACTCCAAGTGACAGCATGCAGGGGAGGGGGCTCCCAGTCAGCACTGTGTCGGGAGCTTTCTGGAGGCTGTGGACTGAAGGCCTGAGGGAAGCAGTGGCTGGAGGAGGGCGCGCCGGACCCGTGACACATTGCTTCCTCTGGCTTTTCCCTGTTGGGCTGCTTTCTCAGAGGCACTTCCCCACCCCTAACACCCAGCGGGCCCCCCCCTCCGGTTCTGTGCCACTCAGAGGGACCCTGACAGGGGCCAGAACCACTTAAGGGTGCTGGAGGGCCTTGTACCCCAGTCCCATCCCAGGATGCCCTGGGAGATGGACGCAGCCATGGGCTCCCCCATCCGGGGCCTTTCCCTGCTCCCTCTCCCGCCTGGCAGCTGGGAGTTCTGGTTTCTAGGCCTGCCCTATCACCAGGCCTCGGAGTGGCCAGGCCCTTCCACCTCCCCATCTGTAGAACGAGGCAACTGCCTGGACAGCCTTGGGGTCCTTAGTGACCCTGCAGTTCCTCTGGCAGCTCTGCTGACCCTACCCTCTCCCGGACTGCCCTTCTGTCCCAGAGGGGTCACCCTGACCCGGCCCACCTTGCCTCTGGGCTTCGGACTCCAGCCCTGACAGGGCCCAGCCACACTGGCTCTGCCCCTCGAAGGGGCTATGAGCAAGGTAGGAGGGAGCTGGTCTCCTTTCTTCAGGCCCCACCCAGGCCCTGAGCACCCCCCACCCCTGTGAGGGCCCCAGGCCTTAAGTCCCTGGCGGGGTCATGGGTTTTCGACTTGAGCAGAGCGGAGGAACAGGGCACTGGAAGGCTGACGAGCTCAGCATGCGACTCCGTGACGGACCAGGCTCGGCAGGGCTGGTGTACTTTTTGTGGTTGTCATTGGTTTGTTGTTGCACATTCCAGGATGTCAGTATTTTAACAGGTTCTAAGTGCCTTTCTATTGTAGCTTATGTTTTTCCTCCTCTTGGCTCCATTGCTGTTAGCATAGAGTTTTAAAAAAAGAGATAAGCTAATGACTATAACAATATATTCCTCCATGGGAGAGGAGGTTTATAAAGAAACAATAAAAGTGAGTTGCAAAGATGGCTTGTGTGTCGTGGATGTGCCAGGAACCCGGCCCTGACACGCGGCCACCACTGCCCTGAGCCCCTGCAGGCCTGACCGGGCTTTCTCCCCGACCCTGCAGGTTCCCCTCCCTCTCAGTCTGCCGCTGAGAGCAGGAACTGGAAGCCTGGGAAGGAGGTAGGTGCTGAGGGCGCACAGGTGACAGGAGCTGAGAGGGAAGATTCCAGGCAGAGCATCCCAGGGTTCAGGTTGTCAGCCCACTACTGCCCGCTGTGGCTTTGGTGAGTGGCGGGCAAAGGCCCCTCTTCGCCCAGCCGCATTCTGGGGTATCGTGCCCAGATTACTGAGGTGCTAGGTTCAAACCTGCTCCAGAGACACGGTGGCTGCCGACAGAGCTCTGGGGGCAGGGACGCCATGAGAGGGAGCCTAACGCTGGCTCGGGTGCTGTGGAAGCAGGAGCGGCTGCATCCTGTACGTGACAGGACTCAGCTGGGACCCACTGGCTGCCCGCCAACCTCACCCAGCCCGGCCCTTCTGGGCTGTTAAAGGCTGCTGCCTCCCCGTCCCCAGCACCCACAGCCCCACAAGTGGCAGGAGGAGCAACCTGCCTTCTGGAATCCGGACACATGCACACGAGAAATGCAGAAAAGACATTTATTACCAAGCTATAAATTAGAGGTGGCGGGGTGGGTGGGGGGAGCCAAGAAGTCACGTGTGGGGCTTCTGCCCTTTTTCTCTGTCCTCCTGGGCCTGGATTTTGAGTTCCTCGTCCAGGCGCTCCTTTGCGCGGACCACCTAGTGGGTCACAGATAATCAGGCCAGGAGGCCAAGCCTCTGCCCCATACCCCTTGCCCACATCGGACAGCCTCTTCCCGTCAGCCCAGGTCTGTTTTTTGGAGGGCAGTGGGTGGATACTAATGCTTCCTTCAGTGGTGCCCCAGGGTCAGGGGGTGGTCTGGGGAGACAGAGCTGAGCTGCAGGGGCCCAGCGCATGCTGTAACCTCTGTGAGCTGAAAGCTTTTTCTAGCACCCCACCGGCTGGGGCTCCTGCTCCTTCCAAGTCCCAGCTGCGGGGAGGGAGGGCTGTTGTCTGGGGTGACACAGCCTGAGTGGCTGGACCCCGCAGAGCTAAAGCAGTCAGAGGGGTGGCAGTTCAGGGGGACTCCCTGAGGCTGGGGCACCATGGGAAGGCCCGGCAGTTTTCTGTGCTAAGCCCTTAGCTGGCCAGCTCCCCCGACTGGGAATCGAGCCCCGGGTGAGGAGAGGGGGTCCCATGACTTACTTCCTCCCAGAATCAAAGACCACTCACCTTTGACTGCAGGTAGAAAGAGCCACCCACGGATTTGTCATTCACCTTAAATAAGTGTTCATAGTTCTGCAGAGGAGAGGGGACGGGTGAGAGGGCTGCAGACTGCAGGCGAGAGATGCCGGGCAGGCTATGTGGGGCCACATCAGAGAGGCAACAGGGCTCCTCTCCACCCTGTGTGCCACATGCAGCTGTTGTGGCCACTAAGAGGCAGAGATGAGGACGGATACCCTGGAGGGCAACTCGGCTGCTACCGGCAAGCACTCTGTCTCTACAACTCTCCTGCCTCAGGCCTAGAACTTCACCAGCAACAGTGACTCCCGCAAGTTGGAGTCCGAGCCGGGTATGACTGCAGCCTCCACATCGGACCTCCTTGGCCAGGCCTCCCTTCACTCTTCCCGCCCTGGCAGCCTCTCCCCTTCAAACTTCGGGCGGCCCAGTGGCCTCACCTTCTGGACCTCCTCGGGGCTCAGCTTGGACACGTTGAGAATCTGCTGTGCCTCCTGGAGGCTGAGGCCGGAGAGGTTGGAAGCGGCTGCAGACCGGTGTCCAGCGCGTCCTCGGGCATCAGCTGCGGCCCGGCTGGCTGTGTGGACATGTGGGTGATCGCTCAGTCCTCAGCAGCCCAGACTTCACCCTGGGCCTTCCAAGTTGGTGGCTCACCCCTGCCACCGGCACAGGATGAGAGACACAGGGACAGGTGGCTAGGAGCTGCCTCTTCTCCTGGAGTGGTTTCTTTTTTAGGGGGTAGAGGCTGGGAAAGTGAGGACAGACGTGCCTCACTGGAGGATAAGGGCAGGGTCTGACCACTAAAACTGGTTCCTGGTCCCCAACCTAGACTATGAGATGACCCTGTCCCCCAACCCCCATATCCCAGGGGCACAGCAAACTGGGGAGCTTTAGGCTATGATGGGGACTGTACAGTGGGGCTGCGGGCAAGAGAGGGCTCTGCAGCAGCCCAGCTGCCCACCTGTCACCTAGACCACCAAAGCCACTGCGTTGGATGACCTCTTCCCTTTCAGTGACCCCAGAAACTAGAATCAGGAGCTGCTAAACTTTTCCTAAAGGCTCAGAGAGTAGCTATTTTAGACTTTGCAGGCTAATGAGCCTGCACTGGAACCATTCAACTCTGCCTTGAGAGCAGCCTGTCAGCCGGGCACAGTGGCTCACTCCTGCAATCCCAGCACTTTGGGAGGCCGAGGCGGGCAGATCACGAGGTCAAGAGATCGAGACCATCCTGGCCAACATGGTGAAACCCTGTCTCTACTAAAAGTACAAAAATTAGCTGGGTGTGGTGGCACATGCCTGTAGTCTCAGCTACTCGGGAGGCTGAAGCAGGAGCATTGCTTGAACCCAGGAGGCAGAGGTTGCAGTGAACTGAGATCACACCCACTGCACTCCAGCCTGGGCAACAGAGTGAGACTGTCTCAAAAGAAAAAAAAAGGGCTGCGTGCGATGGCTCACACCTGTAATGCCAGCACTTTGGGAGGCCGAGTTGGGTGGATCACCTGAGGTTGGGAGTTCAAGACCAGTTTCACCAACATGGAGAAACCCCATCTCTACTAAAAATACAAAATTAGCTGGACGTGGTGGCGCATGCCTGTAACCCCAGCTACTCGGGAGACTGAGGCAGGAGAATCACTTGAACCCGGGAGGTGGAGGTTGCAGTGAGCCAAGATCTCGCCATTGCACTCCAGCCTGGGCAACAAGAGCGAAAACTCCGTCTCAAGAAAAAAGAAAAAAAGAAAAAAGAAAAAAGAAAAAAGAAAGCAGCCTGTGGGTATGTCTATGTTCCAATCAAATCAATTTACAAAACCAGGGCCAGGCGCTGTGGCTCACACGTGTAATTCCAGCACTTTGAGGAGGGCGCATCACCTGAGGTCAGGCGTTCCAGACCAGCCTGGCCAACATGGTGAAACCCCGTCTCTACTAAAAATACAAAAATTAGCCCGGTGTGGTGTCGGGTGCTTGTAATCCCAGCTACTCAGGAGGCTGAGGCAGGAGAATCACTTGAACCAGGAGGCAGAGGTTGCAGTGAGCCGAGATTGCCCCACTGCATTCCAGCCTGGGTGACAGAGTGAGACTCCATCTCAAAAAAAAAAAAAAAATTATGTTTACAAAACCAGGTATCCGTATGGGCCAGTGTGCCAGCTCCTGCCCTGGATGCTGTTGATAACCAGGTCCCCACTAAAGGATGCCCTGGTCTGGCACCATCCCCCACCATGGGAAGTGCCCCAGGCTACCCACACTGCAGAACCAGCAGGTCTGAGGTGCCCATGGCTACGGGGAAAATCTGACCTGGAGAGGAACTCCCAACCCAAAGGGGAGACAGACCCATGCTTACCTGCAAACTCCTGCCGCAGGGCCCGTGCAAAGGCCCTGCCCACCACCTGCACACCCATCACAATGATCTGCGCCAGGTACTTGGCCTGTGGGTAAATCAGGCACCCGCTTAGCAGGCTGCTCCCTGTGGGCCCACAGAGACGGGCCCTGGAAACGGCTGCCAAGTGGCAAGGCTCCTGGAGACCCGAGGTCATGAAGCACAGAGCTGCAGCCCCAGGCCACCCCCTCCAAAGCACCCTGAATGAAAGCTTCCGTGGTGGGTGGCTTAGTTACTCACTGGGCAGGCAGTTGGGGGGGGGGTGAACTTGACGGAGCTCCCAGAGGCAGTCTGGCCCCCCATCATCCTTCAGAAAAGGCAGAGAGGAGCAAGGCAAAGTGGCTGCAGCCACCAGCTTCAGGAAGAAACACTGTGGTCTGGGACCCAGAACACAGGGACAGTCCTGGACCTGGCAATATCTCTCTCTCGACCTTGGGGCCCACAATCACTCTTCTTGAGTTTCTGAGATCAGGCCCAACCTTTATTTTACCAGTGGGGAAACAGATCTGTCCTAATTCTCCCAAGTCTGATGAGTTTAAGTCCATTCCATTCAATAAAACAAAGTTACTAAGCAAACTTGTTTCCATCTTCAAGGAACTAAAAGCCCACTAGGAGGGTATTTCAACACACTATGGACCAAATGATGAGGGACAGTCAGGCTCGTTCATTTGTTCAGCCAGTGGTTCACCCATTTGTTCACACATCTGCTGAGAGTCTACTCTGCTCAGCACTTGAGCACAAAGCTACACAGAACCTGGTCCCTGCCCTGAGTCGGAGCACACTGCTGGCCCGGCAGGGAACCCCACTGTCGCACAGCAGGCTGAACATGCTGGAAGGCTACACGTGTGATCCCATGCCGCACGGAGGCCCTGGGGAAGACTCAGTAAGAGGCGACCGGAAGCACAGAGTCGAGAACAAAAGCTCAAGACTGAGATGGGGTTCTGTGAGAGGAGGGGACTCCTCCTGGGCTGGGCTTTGCAGGGCAGGTAGAATCATGACGGAAATACTAGGGCTTTCTAGGCAAAGGGACTGGGTTGAGCCAAAACTGGCAGGAGAGAAGGGAGAAGGGAGTTCCTGCAAGCAGCCAACAGCCTACGCTGGCCTGGGAAAGACTGTGAATCTGGCGGATGACAGGGAAAGATGCACAGATCTTATGTGAAACAAAGAGATTATATATAGACAGCATTTACAAAGGACCTTGTGACTGCAAAGCTGTAGACGCGGGGGCGTGGCGAGGGCTGGAGGCGGCTAGGCATAGGTTGAAAGCTCATGCGGCACAGCCAAGTGACTTTCCCTTTCTTCTTAGTGCTTTTCTGTAGATTTCCCTTCAGTCAACAAGTATCAACTGAGCCCGCACCCCAGGCACAGCGCCAAACAGCCAAACACGTTCAATTCATTGTGCCTTTTAATTCTGACAACTCGGGGGTGGGGGGGCCGGGGTTGCTGACTGGCCTGAGGACACACAGTGGGTGCCTCAGAGGCAGACGGGAAACCCAAGGCTGGCGCTATCAGTCACCGCAGCCACTACGCAGGGTCCCGGGGTCTGAAGGGAGGGCTCCTGGGCAAGCCGACAAGTATCAAGAACCCAACCCAGAGGCTAGAAGGGCTCGCTCCAGATTCCAGTGGATTCCACTTCAGAGCTGGCCTTCTTCAGCCTCCGAGGACCTGCTCTTTCCTTAACAGGCGGGATGTAATTACCGGCCATTGGGGAATGAACAAACACAAGTGGGTTGAGATTTCAAAAGTAGGTGGAAACTTCGTAACTTCTGGATTTCACAGCAGAAAGCAGAGGCCAGAGGAGACCCTCCTGTGATCACAGCGAGGGGCAGGGCTCTGGCCAGCTGTACCCTCCTATAATCATGGCACGGGGCAGGGCTGGGGCTGTACTGCAGGCGAGGGCGGGTCAGGAATGCACCTGCTCACACCTGCAGTCTCAGGTGACTTCGCCTCCTTCCTACAGCCCCTCCCTAGTGGAACAGGAGGCTCAGGGATGGGATGCTGGTGCTGTCTGAAGGACAGAGGTGAAAGGCAGAGAGTCCCCTCCGCCTGAAACACAGCTCAGGTCTCAAACTACCCCTCCCACCAACTCGGTCCCTCTGCTGCTATCGCACGGCCTTGCAATCACTTGTTTACTATTCTGCCAAGGCCAATGACTGTTGCAAAATAATGAACGTTAAAAGCGGAGGTCATAAAGCGGCGTGATGGCCTGTGGCTTTAGCTGCCTAGAGCTGCAGGGCAGAGGGTGGCTGGACTGCAAAGTTTCAGCAGACTGGACGGCCCATTGAGGCCAGCAAGGTTCCCATGGGAGGCATCTCCCAGAAGAGGCAGTGTAGTGTAGTGGTTATACCTGCAGGCTTTGGGATAACATGTGTGCAAATCCCAGCTGTGCGACCACAGACATGTTCTCAACTCCTTTGAGCCCCAGTGTGCCTACCTGTAAAATGTGGCCACCAATAAAGCTGTCATATGGATTAAATGAGATAATGCCTGTCAAGTGCCTGGCACAGAGCCTAACGGTACAGTAGATGCTCAATAAACACTGGTTTTCATTCCTTACTGTTTCACAAACTCTGTCAATGACCAGGCACTATGAAGTAACAAAGCTTCTTTCAAAATAGCAGCTCATTTGATATAGGCCCTTTGCTTCCTCAGGGGTGAAGGCTGCAGAACACCATACTACATTCCCTCAGGGAGCTGGGAAGGAGCAAGGCAGCAGAATGAGAACCACGTTGACCTGGGACCAGAACCCTAGCTTTGTTTCTCAATAGCTGTGTGCTCCTGGACAAATTACTCAACCTCTCTGAACCTGTTTTTTTGTTTGTTTGTTTTGGGTTTTTTATTATTTATTTTTTTGAGACTGAGTCTCGCTCTGTCACTCAGGCTAGAGTGCAGTGGCTTGATCTCAGTTCATTGCAACCTCTGCCTCCCAGGTTCAAACGATTCTCCTGCTTCACCCTCCCAAGTAACTGGGATTACAGGTGAACACAACCAAGCCTAGCTAATTTTGTATTTTTAGTAGAAATGAGGTTTCACCATGTTGGTCAGGCTGGTCTCAAACTCCTGACCTCAGGTGATCCACCTGCCTCGGCCTCCCAAAGTGCTGGGATTACAGGCGTGAGACACCACGCCCGGCCTTTTTTTTTTTTTGAAGCAGAGTCTAACTCTGTCGTCCAGCCTGGAGTGCAGTGGTGCAGTCATGGCTCACTGGCAGCCTCAGCCTACCAGCCTCAAGAGATTCTCTTGCTTAAGCCTCCCGAGTAGCTGGAGCTACTTGTACTCAGCCTCCGAGGACCCGCTCTTTCCTTAACAGGCGGGATGTGATATGGGCCATTAGGGGAATGAACAAACACAGGTGGGTTAGGATTTCACAAGTAGGTGGAAACTTCGTAACTTCTGGAGGCTGGGCACACGCCACCACACTTGGCTAAATTTTTGTACTTTTCTGGAGAGATGGGGTTTCACCATGTTGCCCAGGTGTGGTCTTGCACTCCTAGGTTCACATGATCTGCCTGCCTCAGCTTCCCAAAGTGCTGGGATTACAGGCGTGCGCCACTGGGCCCAGCCTACCTCAGTTTTCTTAACTGCGAAATGGAGAGAATAATGCCCTCCTCACAAGAGGACAAAAGGCTCTCAGGAGGCAATGCCATTAACACCACATGGACAGACAGCGGCAGGCCCAGAACTAGGCGGTACAGCCACGCCCCTCATCCACCTATCCAGTACCCCAATGTCCCCTGAGCTTCCACCATGGGTCAGGCTGCATTCAGAGCTCACTCACAGGGAGCAGATCTCTGCCAGCTGTGGCTACCATGGGTGACCAAACCAACCACTACCTGAGGCCCCTCCCAGAGGCTCCAAACATCCCATAGTCCACTGACTGACAGTTGGGCCTGAGGGTCCCAGGTGAGAGGACCCAGCTGACTTGGCATCCAACTTCAGGCCACGTGGCTGTCAGACAGCAGCAGTTAGAAGCACAGGATCCAACCCTGGCACGCATGGAGGCAGCACATGCACCTCCTTGCTGGGCAGCAACCTGGCCCGAGGCAGGACCAGAGCCCAGCAGCTGGGACCACACACAGTGCTGTGGGAGGCACTCAGCAATGGGGCTTACACTGACTTGTGTCTGAGATTCCCATGCAATGCGCCATTGAGGCCAAGCCCCAGGCTCCGGGTAGATAAGCAGACAGCCTGAGACTCACTCTCTTCTCAAGGACACTCTGGTCACCCAGGGCCCCTGAAACAGATACAGGCATCACAACTAGACAGGAGAAAGGTCTGGACCACAACTGCAGCACGTGCCACGACAATCGGGGCCCGGCCAGTGACGGGCACAGCAGGTGCCCCCGATGCATCTGAATGAATACGGCTGTTGCAGCCTTGCCCAACCTGATGTCTCATGAACTCCATGTCCCCAGGCAGGGTTTCCAAGCGCCTCCTAACTCTTCTGCAGGAGGGTTCTGGCCATCTCCCAGAACACACACAATTCTCCACTGCCGCCTGCAGATTTGGTCCACTCCCCAGCGTGGCATTCGCAACGCCTGGTCTGGCCTCAACTTCTCACCCTCATCTCTCTCCACGCTGCAACCACACCCTCTGATCCTAGAGCCGCTCTCATACTTCTGTACTCCTCAGGGCCTCTGCTGTTCTGAGTTCCTGCACCTTGAACATCCTCCCTTCTACCCTGATCCTGTCAAAACCCAACATCCCTCAGGACTTAACATCATCCCCCCATCCCTCAGGTGAAATCCTTCCCAGGCTCTCCCATGTATACCTTCCGACAGCACTTTCTTTTTTTTTTGGAGACAGAGTCTGGCTCTGTGGCCCAGGCTGCAGTGCAGTGGTGCGATCTCGGCTCACTGCAACCTCCGCCTCCCAGGTTCAAGTAATTCTTCTGCCTCAGCCTCCCGAGTGGCTGGGACTACAGGCGCCCACCGCCACACCCAGCTAATTTTTTTTTTTGAGATGGAGTTTTGCTCTTGTTGCCCAGGCTGGAGTGCAATGGCATGATTTCGGCTCACCGCAACCTCCGCCTCCCGGGTTCAAGCAATTCTCCTACCTCAGCCTCTCCAGCAGCTGAGATTACAGGCATGCGCCACCACGCCCAGCTAATTTTGTATTTTTAGTAGAGACGGGGTTTCTCCATGTTGATGAGGCTGGTCTCGAACTCCCGACCTCAGGTGACCCACCCACCTCAGCCTCCCAAAGTGCTAGGATTACAGGTGTGAGCCACTGTACCCGGCCAATTTTTTGTATTTTTAGTACAGACAGGGTTTCACCGTGTTACCCAGGCTGGTCTCGAACCCCTGAGCTCAGGCAATCGACCCACCTCAGCCTCCCAAAGTGCTGGGATTACAGGTGTGAGCCACTGCACTCGGTCAGCACTTTTTTTTTTTTTTTTTGAGACGGAGTCTCGCTCTGTCACCAGGCTGGAGTGCAGTGGCGCGACCTTCAGCTCATTGCAAGCTCTGCCTCCCGTGTTAAGCCATTCTCCTGCCTCAGCCTCCTGAGTAGCTGGGACTACAGGCGCCTGCCACCACACCCGGCTAATTTTTTGTATTTTTCGTAGAGACGGGGTTTCACCGTGTTAGCCAGGATGGTCTCCATCTCCTGACCTCGTGATCCATCCGCCTCGGCCTCCCAAAGTGCTGGCATTACAGATGTGAGCCACCGCGCCCGGCCAGTACTTTCTTTTCTTGTTAATATACTATCACGCTGGGTGCGGTGGCTCAGGCCTATAATCCCAGCACTTTGGAAGTCCAAGGCAGGAGGACTGCTTGGGCCCAGAAGTTTGAGACCAGCCTGGCAACGTGGTGACACCTAACTACAAAAGATATAAAACATTAGCTGGGCATAGTGGAGCATGCCTGTTGTCCCAACTACCCAGGGGGCTGAGACTGCTCGGGAGGATGAGATGGGAGGATCACCTGAGCCGCAGGAGGTTGAGGCTGCACTAAGCTGTGACTGTGCCACTGTACTCCAGCCTAGGAGACCCATCCTGGGCAACACAGTAAGACCCCATCACTACATAAATATAAAAATTATCCAGGTGTGCTAGCACCCACCTGTAGGCCCAGCTACTTGGGGGTTTAAGGTAGGAGGATCGCTTGAGCCCAGGAGTTCAAGGCTGCAGTGACCTAGGATCGTTGCACTGCATCCTAGCCTGGGCGACAGACAGAGATCCTATCTCAAAAAACAAACAAACAAAAAAACCCATGAGTTTTGGGACAGAGTTGGGCTCAAAAGAGGTCTCTGACACCGTGCAATGCATGACTATGGAGGAGTCAAAACTGTCTGGGGCTCAGGTTCCTTATCTGTAAAATAAGGACAATGACAGCAGAACTTCATAAACATTAAATGAGAGACTCTACATAAAGCCTCAGCTCAGGGGCTGGCACTTGTAAGCTGTTAGCTGTTACGTTATCCTTATTACTATGTTAGTTAAGAAGTGGCTGCAGGCCGGGTGCGGTGGCTCACACCTGTAATCCTAGCACTTTGGGAGGCTGAGGCGGGCAGATCACGAGGTCAGGAGATCGAGACCATCCTGGCAAACACGGTGAAACCGTCTCTACTGAAAATACAAAAAAAAAAAAATTAGCCGGGCGTGGTGGCGGGCACCTGTGGTCCCAGCTTCTAGGGAGGCTGAGGCAGGAGAATGGCGTGAACCCGGGAGGCAGCAGAGCTTGCAGTGAGCAGAGATCGTGCCACTGCACTCCAGCCTGGGCGACAGAGCGAGACTCCGTCTCAAAAAAAAAAAAAAAAAAAAAAAAGGAGTGGCTGCAACAGAGTCACTTGGGGAACTTATGTATGCAGAACCTCCAGGGATAGGGCTCAAGAACCTGAACTTTTATTTTTTCCCCTCTTTTTTTTTTCCTTTTTGAGAGAGTTTTGCTCTGCCGCCCAGGCTGGAGTGCAGTGGCACAATCTTGGCTCACTGCGTTTCCTGCCTCCCATGGCACAAGATACCGAGGTGCCGGAGCGCCGGTGGCTCGCCTGTAATCCCAGCACTTTGGGAGGTCGTGAGACGGGCGGATCACCAGGTCGCAGATTCTGAGACCATCCTTGGCTAACATGGTGAAACCCCGCCTCTCTACTAAAAAACACAAAAATCTGAAATGGTGGCCTGGAGGCGCTGGATTGCTCAATCCTTAGCATCGGAGGGCCGAGATCGGCGGATCACGAGCCGAGATCGCATCTCATCCTGGCTAACACGGTGAAACCCGCCTCTACAAAACACAAAAAACTAGCCGGTGCGGTGGCGAGCCTGTAGTCCCAGCTACCGGGAGGCTGAGGCAGGAGAATGGCGCGGACCCAGGAGTATGAGCTTGCGAGCTGAGATCCGCCACTGCACCCAGCCCGGGCGACAGAGCGAGACTCCGCCTCAAAGGGCGTCTGTGCCGGGCGCTGGAGGGATATTTCGTAGTCCCAGCGTCGAGGCTGAGGCAGGAGGACGCATGGAACTGGAGGCGAGGCCAGTGAGCAGGATCCGCCATTGCATTCCAGCCTGGCGGCAGATGCAGACCTCGCCTCAAAAAAAAAAAAAAAAAAAAAAAAAGAGATACTGAGTCTCCAAGCAGCTGGGATTACAGGCATGCGCCACCATGCCCGGCTAATATATATATATATATAAAATGTGTGTATGTATACATATAACATATCATATATAAAAATATGTAACAATATATAGTATATATAAATATATGTAGTATATATAATACATATATATAATTTTTTTTCTTTTGAAACGGAGTCTCCCCTGTCGCTCAGGCTGGAGTGCAATGGCGGATCTCGGCTCATTGCAACCTGTCTCGCGAGTTCAAGCGATTATCCTGCCTCAGCCTCCCGGGTAGCATGGACTACAGGCGCACACCACCCCACCCGGCTAATTTTTTGGTGGAGACGGGGTTTCATCATGTGGGTCAGGCTGGTCTCGATCTTCTGACCTCGTGATCTTCGCTTCAACCTCCCAGTGCGCTGGGATTACCGGCGTGAGCCACCGCACCCGGCCAAATCTGCACTTTTAAAGGTTCCCCAGGTGACCTGACAGTGTGGCGCACGTCTGCTGACTGGCTCTAGGTGCCAACGGTATCATACGAACGCTCCATGCTCGGTGTCTCGGAGCCTAGTTCAAGTCCCAGGTCTGCCACTTCCCTGGAAAGGCCATTTTTCCACTGGGGACAACAACAGGGCAGCAACATCGACTCTGCAGCGCTGTAAGGTTCCAGGGCAGGGGAGGTGCTCACCGGCCAGCCCCATGCTCCACCGCCGCCCACGGCTGCTCGCTCACACGCGGGCTAGGCACAGCGCAACCACGTTTTCCCTGACCCTGAGGCCGCCGCTGCCGGCCTCGATCCCCCTGGGTGCAACGCCCCCAGACCATGCTTTCTGCCGGGCACGCAGGAGGCGCACGACTCCCGCCTCCCAGCCCGAAGCTCGCCGCCCGGCCCCCGGTCCGACTCGGCCTCCCCTCCCCGGTAGCCCTCGACTCGGGTCTCACCATGGCAGCCGCTCTGCCTCAGGTGCTCCAACTCCGACTTCCTGGCCCAGCGGCCGGGGCTCAAGGGTGGTCGCCGGGTCAGAGGTCAAGGGAAGCCGTAGAGAGCGCGTGCGCGACACGGCGCTGGGCATGCGCATTCCTTGGGTCCCGGGGCCGGGCGCCGGCAGTGTGGTAGAGGCTCGGGGCGGAGTCGGAGGCGGGGTTTGACACAGCGCGGAGCCTGCGTTGCGCTTTGGATAACTGGGGGCGGGCGTTGGGAGGGCGAGGGGCGGTACCAGGAGCTTCAACTGCCCGCGTGCCTACCCCGGTGCGCTGAAGCAGCTAAGCACATCGGTCAGACGTTGGGCGATTTCTGCCCTTGATTTTGCCAAAATATTTGGGAATGCAACATTATATGAAATCAATGAACATAATATGGAGTAGGATGCCAAATTCTCAGGAATACTTTAGAAAACAGCAAACTTCAAACTAGGTTTCATCCACATTCCTACTGCCTGGGAAGCTGGTTCCCTCCTTCAAATCTTTGCTCAAATGTCACCTCAATCAGGCCCACCAGGACCCCTTACAACGCCGTGACTTGCCCTCCATGAATGAAAAAAGTAACAGCTTTATTGAGATATAATCCATACATTTCATGATTTTCAAGTGCACAATCCAATGCCTTTTATTCACAGAGCTGTGCCACTGTCACCACTATTAGTTTCAGAATATTTTCATCACCCATTGGTCACTCCCCAGCCCCCTCCCCCAGCCCCTGTCAACCACTCATTTTTCTATGGATTCACAGGTTCTGGACACTTCATAGAAATGGAATCATGCAAGCCAGGTGTAATTTCAAAACTTTTAGGAGGCCAACGTGGATCGCTTGAGGTCAGGAACTCAAGGCCAGGCTGGGCAACATGGTGAAACCCCATCTCTACAAAGAATACAAAAATTGCCAGGTGTGGTGGCAGGCGCCTGTAACCCCAGCCACTCGGGAGGCTGAGTGGTGGGAGGATCTCTTGAGCCTGGGAGGTAGAGGCTGCTATGAGCTGTGATCACACCACTGCACTCCAGCCTGGGCAACAGAGTCAGGCCCTGCCTCAAAAAAAAAAAAAAAAAAAAAAAAGATAAAAATGAAAAATGAGAAAAAAAAAGAAATTGAATCATACAATGTGCAGCCTTTTGAGACTGGCTTATCCTCCCTTCTTTTTTTTTTTTTTTTTTTTTTTTTTTTTTTTGAGACGGAGTCTCGCTGTGTCTCCCAGGCTGGAGTGCAGTGGCGCGATCTCGGCTCACTGCAAGCTCCGCCCCCTGGGTTCACGCCATTCTCCCGCCTCAGCCTCCCAAGTAGCTGGGACTACAGGCGCCCGCTACCACGCCCGGCTAATTTTTTGTATTTTTTAGTAGAGACGGGGTTTCACCGTGTTAGCCAGGATAGTCTCGATCTCCTGACCTCGTGATCCACCCGCCTCGGCCTCCCAAAGTGCTGGGATTACAGGCTTGAGCCACCGCGCCCGGCCTATCCTCCCTTCTTGTCTCTATTTTTTTTCCCAAGACTCTGATCACCCTCTACCAAACCGCATAATTTATTTATTTATTTATTTTTCTTTTATTTTGAGATGGGGTCTCACCCTGTCACCCAGGCTGGAGTGCAGTGGCACAATCCTGCCTCACTGCAACCTCCACCTTCTAGGTTCCGGCGATGCTCATGCTCTAGCCTCCTGAGTAACTGGGATTACAGGCATGCACCACCACGCCCCATTAATTTTTGAATTTTTAGTAGAGACAGGGTTTCACCATGTTGGCCAGGCTGGTTTTGAACTACTGGCCTTAAGTGATCCACCCACCTCAGCCTCCCAAAGTGCTGGGATTATAGGCATGTGACACTGTGCCCAACCGATTTATTTTATTTTTAAATTATTTTTCCTTTTTTTTTTTTTTTTTTTTGAGACGGAGTCTCGCTCTGTCGCCCAGGCTGGAGTGCAGTGGCCGGATCTCGGCTCACTGCAAGCTCTGCCTCCTGGGTTCACGCCATTATCCTGCCTCAGCCTCCGGAGTAGCTGAGACTACAGGCGCCCGCCACCTTGCCCGGCTAGTTTTTTGTATTTTTAGTAGAGACGGGGTTTCACCGTGTTAGCCAGGATGGTCTCGATCTCCTGACCTGGTGATCCACCCGTCTCGGCCTCCCAAAGTGCTGGGATTACAGGCTTGAGCGACCGCGCCCGGCTTTTTTTTTTTTTTGAGACGAAGTATTTCTCTGTCACCCAGGCTGGAGTGCAGTGGCCCAATCTTGGCTCACTGCAATCTCCACCTTCCTGGTTCAAGTGATTTTCCCACTTCAGCCTCCCAAAGTGCTGGGATTACAGGTGTGAGCTACCACGCCCAATCAAAAAAAAATTTTTTTTTTTTTCGAGACAGAGTCTCACTCTGTCGCCCAGGCTGCAGGACAGTAGCATGATCATGGCTCACTGCAGTCTTGACTTTCCAGCCTTGAGTGATACTCTCACCTCAGCTGAGTAGCTGGGACCACAGGCATGTGCCACCATGCCTCCCGGGTTCAAGCGATTATCTTGCCTGAGCCTCCTGAGTAGCTGGGACTACAGGTGCCCGCCACGATGTCCAGCTAATTTTTTGTATTTTTCGTAGAGATGGGGTTTCACCGTCTTAGCCAGGATGGTCTCGATCTCCTGACCTCGTGATCCGCCCGTCTCGGCCTCCCAAAGTGCTGGGATTACAGGTGTGAGCCACTGTGCCCGACTAATATTTGTATTCTTTATAGAGACAATGGTCCCCCTATGTTGCCCAGTCTGACCTCAAACTCCTGGGTTCAAGCAATCCTCCCACCTTGGCCTCCCTTTATGTTTATTGTTGAGAATCTGTTTCCTTCCACTGGAGTGGGAGTTCCTGTTGGGCAAGACTTTTCTCTCTCCTCTGCTCTTATATGTCAAGTGCCTAGAAGGGCATCTGGCACACAGCATTCGGCAAATGGTGGGATGGAAGTTGGGCCGCCTGGACCCCTGCTCTGCACCACTGCCCTTCTTCCTCTTCCTCCCGCCCTCCACATTCCTCTCTCTGTGCCCACATTGTACTTCCTCGCCTCGGAAGTGGCTCTCTCCCTGGCTGGCTCCTCATCAGCCTTCAGGTCTTGGCTCTTAGCTGAAAGTCACCTTCTTGGACCCTGAATTCCCTGCCTCGCTGCATCCCAGCTGCTTCCTGTCCTACAGGTTTTTTTGTTTGTTTTTTGAGACTGAGTCTTGCTCTGTCGCCCAGGCTGGAGTGCAATGGCGGGATCTCGACTCACTGCAACCTCTGACTCCTGGATTCAAGCAATTCTCCTGCTTTAGCTTCCTAAGTAGCTGGGATTACAGGTGCTTACTATGCCTGGCTACTTTTCGTATTTTTAGTAGAGACTGGGTTTTACCATGTGGGCCAGGCTGGTCTTGAACTCCTGGCCTCAAATGATCCCTCCACCTTGGCCTCCCAAAGTGCTGGTGTTATAGGCATGAGCCACCATGCCCAGCCAGTTTCTCTTCTTTACTGCTGTCTTCACACTCTATCTGCTCGCGTGCAGACAGTCTGGCTCCCCTGCATAAGGCGGCTGTAAGAGGCTGAAGCTCCTTGCAAGGCCTTATCTCACCTGTCCTTTACAGCATCCCGCCATCCAGAGCACTGCCAGGAACCTGAATGGTGAGCGAATGACTCCCAGCAATGCGCAGCTGATTGGGCCTTGGTACCAGAGTGAGGCTGAGATAAAGGGGAGCCCAGGGCCAGATCCCTGCCACCCACATTCCTGTCCCCTTTCCTTTCCAGCCAGCCCAGAGACCACAGCAGCACAACAGGTGACCGGCTTAAAAAAGTTTAATTGCTGAGAACATCCAGGGCAGGTGCGGGCCAGTCCCTGCAGGGCTCACATCCCCTTATTGGACCATCAGCTCTGCGATGCCCCCCTTCTCCTGGCTACAAACCTGGGAAGCAGGGCAGCTGGTCCCAGGGCCCTGAGACTGGTGCTGCTCCAGAAGGCCTGGTGGGGGGCCAGCCCCCAAGGCGCTTGACCAGAACTGAGACAGCAGGCAAGATGGGGCAGTGTGGGGTGACCAAAGATCCTGGATGAGGCCAACCCAGGCTGGGACCAGCCCAGGTCAGCAGTGAGACCAGGGGAGACAGGGTGCCCAGGGCCTGCCTGGGGACATGCTACTGACCTCCCGCCACCCTGCACCCCTGGCTACATGCTAGTGGGCAGCTGATGAGCAGCAGCTGACCCCAGAGACAGCAGAGGTGAGAACAGTCCCTGGAAGCTGCCAGAGGCCCAGAGGCTGTGGAAGTGCCCAAGGGAAGCCAGGAGCGCAGGGGTGACATGTGCCGGGGCCAGAGAGGTATCTTCCAGCTTGAGGATGAGCTGTGAGGTGTGCACTAGGAGGTGGCAGCGTAGGTGGGGTGGAGGTGACGGGGGCGCAGGCTAGTCCTGGGGTGAAACACCAAGAGGTGGGGGGGAGTCAGGAGGGCCTGGGAAGGGAGGAGGCATGCACTGTGGCGTGTGCGAGGGACCGTGCTGCCTGCCGGGAAGTGAGGCCACTCGCCACTCACCCACTCGTCCTCGTCCACGCCTTCAAAGGAGTCCTGGGGGAGCGGGTCTTCCCGGTTCCCCAGTTTTGCCACCATGGCATTCAGCAGCTGAGAGAGAGGACAGCAGAAGGGTAGGGAAGGGAATAGGACTTGCTACTCCCACTCCAAGAACAACCCTGACAATGCTATGAAAAGGGCTTTTTTTTTTTTTTTTTGAGACAGAGTCTCGCTCTGTCACACAGGCTGGAGTGCAGTGGCTGAATCTCGGCTCACTGTAAGCTCCGTCTCCCGGGTTCACGCCATTCTCCTGCCTCAGCCTCCCGAGTAGCTGGGACTACAGGTGGCCGCCACCACACCTGGCTAATTTTTTGTATTTTTAGTGGAGATGGGGTTTCACTGTGTTAGCCAGGATGGTCTCGATCTCCTGACCTCATGATCCGCCCGCCTCAGCCTCCCAAAGTGCTGGGATTATAGGCGTGAGTCACCGTGCCCAGCCTTTTTTTTTTGAGAGACAAGGTCTTGCTCTGTCACCCAGGCTGGAGTACAGTGGTGTAATCATGGCTCACTGCAGCCTTGACTTTCTGGGTGCAACCGATTTTCCTGCCTCAGTCTCCCAAGTAGCTGGGACTACAAGTGTGTAACACCATACCTGGTTAATTTTTATGTATTTTTTTTTTGAGACAGAGTTTCGTTCTTGTTGCCTAGGCTGGAGTGCAATGGCGCAATGTTGGCTCACCACAACCTCCGCCTCCTGGGTTCAAGTGAGTCTCCTGCCTTAGCCTCCCGAGTAGCTGGGATTACAGGCACGCACCACCATGCCCGGCTAATTTTGTGTTTTTAGTAGAGACGGGGTTTCACCATGTTGGTCAGTCTGGTGTCAAACTCCTGACCTCAGGTGATCCGCCCGCCTCGGCCTCCCAAAGTGCTGGGATTACAGGTGTGAGCCACCCTGCCTGGCCACACCTGGTTAATTTTTAAAAATTTTTTGTAGACATGGGGTTTCACTGGTCTCAGGCTGGGTCTCAAACTCCATCGCTTAGATCCTCTTGCTTTGGCCTCCCAAAGTGCTGGGATTACAGGTGTGAGCCACCATGACTAGCCAAAAGAGCCATTTCATTTTTATTTTTATTTATTTTTTGAGATGGAGTCTTGCTCTGTCACCCAGGCTGGAGTACAATGGTGCGATTTCAGCTCACTGCACTCTCCGCCTCCCAGGTTCAAGTGATTCTCCTGCCTCAGCCTCCCGAGTAGCTGAGATCACAGGCGCCCACCACCATGCCTGGCTAAATTTTTGGATTTTAGTACAGATGGGGTTTCACCATGTTGCCCAGGGGTGGTCTCAAACTCCTGAGCTCAAGCAATCCACCTGCCTTGGGCTCCCAAAGTGTTAGGATTACAGACGTAAACCACTGTGCCAGGCCTCAAAAGAGCCATTTTAATTACAGCCCTGACAAAATCGATGGGTTTCTACTGAAAAAGACACAAAGAAGAGATGGGGGGAGTCAGAGACTGACAGACTGTGGCATGTGGCACCAGATACAGGGGCTACCGTCTCTGCACGGGCCTCAAACGCTCAAAATGTACTCCAGGGTCCCAAAAGCACTTGGGCCCAGAACCTCCAGCTTGGGTTGGGTTTGGTCTGGCCAGGGCAAGGCTCCCACTGCCCTCCCCAACTTCCCATGCCCCATGGTCAGTGGCAGGGCTCTAGAAGGTCTCCCACCAGGCTCCGGTGTGAAGGGGATGTGATATGTGGCTGCCGTCCCAGTCTGGGTTGGGGATGGAGAACTAAGGGGCCGCGGTCAGGCGCAGCCAGGACTCTGTCACCTCCGCACGGCTGCTCTCTCCCATGCCTACCTCCTCCTTCTTTTGCTGGTCTGACTTCTCTTCCAGGTACTGTGCCGAGGATGGGGCCCGACGAGCAGGGGCCTCTCGGGGGGCTTGGCTCACTGGGACAGGGCAAGGACAGGCATCAGAGAGTTGACTTGGTGAGGGCTCTTTGGTGCCAAGCCCTAGGGGATTTCTTTCTTTTTTTTTTTGAGATGGAGTCTCACTCTGTCGTCCAGGCTGGAGTGCAGTGGCGCGATCTCGGCTCACTGAAAGCTCTGCCCCCCGGGTTCACACCATTCTCCTGCTTCAGCCTCTCACGTAGCTGGGACTACAGGTGTCCGCCACCATGCCCCGCTAATTTTTTTTTTAAATTTTTTTTTTTTAAATAGAGACGGGGTTTCACCGTGGTAGCTAGGATGGTCTCGATCTCCTGATCTCGTGATCCGCCCATCTCGGCCTCCCAAAGTACTGAGATTACAGGCGTGAGCCACCACGCCCGGCCTACCTAGGGGATTTCTAAGAGGATTTCTAAGAGGTACAGATCTAAGAGGTGGTGTTAACAGTCAATGCAGCCTCAGTGCATAAGCCCTGCCCTAAACACCAGAGTGTGTGCATGTGTGTGTGTGTGTGTGTTAGGGGTGGGGACCTGTGATGAATACACAGACCACGGGCCCTGCCCTCCAGGGGTGGCTCAGAGACTGATTGACACAGCCACTCCACCCTCCCAAGGGCCAGAGGAATTGGCGTGCCAACAGGAACAGAACTTCAACCTGGGCCTTCTATCCCTTTCTCCAACCCCCATCCTGCTTCCTACCCACACCCAGTCCCTCAGTGCACCTGGACTCATGTCAGGAGGCTGCAGGCTGAGAAGCCAGGGTTGCCCATTAGCGCCTTGCAGCCAGGCCTCGGCACTGAGCACCGGCTCCCAGCTCACGGCTGTGTCTGGGAACACGTCATCCTGGAAGAACTCTTTCTGCAGAGGGAGAAACGGGCTGTCCTCAGACACTGACCGGGGCCCAGGGCACACGAGCATCTGTTGGGGAAGGACAGGGCAAGACCTGGGACCCTCCCACCCATCTGGGGCTTCCATGAGTTTCAGCATCTCAGCAGAAGGGGGTAGGTGTCCCCAAAGAACGATGGGTGGGGAAGTTTGGAAGCAGGGCCGGACGGGACCCAAAATTCCCTCTAGGCACCAAGAAGGCGGTGGGCATGGCAGTCCCAGGTCCCCACCCTCACCCGGACTCGGGGCAGCCGGAAGGCCACAGGCTCCAGGGAGGACTGGCGCAGCCGCAGGCACCGCATCAACTCCACTTCCCGCACATCGCACTCTGTCTTAGGCAGGAGGATGAAGCCCTGGGGGAGCAAGGGAGTCGTAGCTGCCACTGGGACCTAGAGCTCATGGCTGGACACATAGTCTCCCCAGGGTGCCAGCACCCCTCACTTAGGACCACCATGCCTAGGGCCTGTCCCTGGACAGTAATGTGTTGATCATGTTGAACAACCTGCTCTCTGGAGGGAAAGCCCTGATTTGTGGTGTTTTCCTGTTTCCATAGCGTACAAACTCCCACCATGGACAGCTTCTAGATGCCACCTCCACTCCCTCAATGTGGTGTTGGGAAGAGACGTACATAGCACATCATCCTGCATTTCCTCCATGCACTCCAACACAGAAACGTGTGACCTCAGCACAAATAACAGTAAAATTGGATAAATTAATTAGAAGTGATAAACTGAGTGTTTATTACTTTGGTTTTTAATATTCTTATTTTTAGGTTCATATTTTGGGTTCATATGGTTTAACCTTATCTAGTGTAATTTTTTGTTTGTTTTGTAGAGATGGGGTCTTGCTCTGTTGCCCAGGCTAGTCTCAAACTCCCGGGCTCAAGCAATCCTCCTGCCTCAGCCTTCCAAAGTGTTGGGATTCCAGGACACCGTACCCAGCCTATGGTATACTTTTTAATAATGGTTGAGTATGACAACCGCTCTCAAACTTCCTAAATAATTCCAGCAGCAGCTCTTCTTGCCAGTCACTGGGCACAGCCCCAGGCCCAGCCCCAGCCCAGGACTCTGACCCCGACCCACAGACTCCTGTATTTGCCCATATGGCCACCAGGGGGCAGGGCAGCCCTGTGGTCCCATCGGGCACCAGGCGCCAGGGTGTCCTCACCTTGTGGGGGTCGGGCGATGTGAAGCTATTGCACTCCAGGAAGAAAGGGGACTCGGGGAGCAGCTCGTACAGGAACACACGGGTGTCACCCTGCAGGGAAGAAGGCAGACTGGGGACCCTCCAGCAACACCGGCCTTCCCCGTGCCGCCTCTCGCCTGCCACTCCACCCTGCAGCCCAGCTCACCTTGCCGGTCAGGAGCACCAGGCCAGTGTCTGGGTCGTAGCTGGGCAGCAGGGTTGAGGGAGCCACGTCCAGGCCCAGCACCGCCAAGGGTCCGCCAGCCAGGGCCTCAGCTTCATACAGGAGCAGCTGGCGCTCACTTTGGCTGCAAGGGGGTTTGGGGGCAGAAGCAGGTGTTTCAGAGCTGGAGGGGCCTGGGGCAGGGAGAAGGTGCCCACGTAGCCCCTGCTCTGTTCTGGGTTGCAGGTGAGGCCTAGTGTGGCCCTCAGAAGCGCTGGCCTGGCCCGGCGCAGCCACACCCTAATCTGCCCCTCTGCCTCTGGGTCCCCCGTTGACTCTTTTCTCCCCAACTAATCGCTCACCCATCCATCTCCCCCTCAGTGCGTCACCACCCCTGCTTCCATCTCCCCCAGACCCCCTCATGCACCCCTGCATCTATCTCCCCCCAACCCCTCACCCACCCTTCCATCCATCTCCCCGCTAACCCCCAAACACCCTTCCATCCGTCTCCCCTATCCCCTCACCCTCCCCTGCATCCATCTCCCCTTACCCACAACTCATCCATCCATCTCTCCCCTACCCCCTCATTCATCCATCCATCCATCCACCCATCTGCCCACTCATCCATCCACCCATCTATGCCCACATTTATTCATCCACTCATCCATCCATTTGCCCACCTATCCATCCACCCATCTAACCCACTCATCCAATGATCTACCCATCCACCCAACCATCCCGTGAGGGGCAGGAATGGTTTCTGAAAGCCTGACAAATGTATGTGATTGTGGAGAAGGTGGACACAGGTGGCTGCTGGAGCCTCGGGATGGGGATCCCTGAGTCCTCACCTGTCAAAGCCAGACACCAGCAGACAGCGACCATCACACACCCAGACAATGCGGGCTCCGCGTCCTCCCTTGGGCCCTGGACCTTCCTGTTGAGGCACATCACGTGACACTCAGCCAGGACCCCTGAACCAGGTCTGAGGTCACTCCCCACCCCTGTGCACTCACCTGCAGGGGCTCAGGGCCACTCCGGGGCCTGTAGATCCGCACACGCCCATCCTTGCAGACAGTGGCCAGCTGCTGCCCATCAGGACTCCAGGCCAGGCTGAAGATCTGGGGGCAGGAATGGACATGAGAGACACCCTTGCTTCACTGCTGGCCCCACCCCTCCTCACTGCTCCTGCCTCTCCTCACTGCTGGCCCCCTCTCTCCTCACTGCTGGCCCCACCTCTCCTCACTGCTGACCCTGCCTCTCCTCACTGGGGCCCCCCTCTCCTCACTGCTGTGCCCCCCTTCTCCTCAC
The DNA here is from genome assembly GCF_008728515.1 of Papio anubis. NCBI lineage: Eukaryota > Metazoa > Chordata > Mammalia > Primates > Cercopithecidae > Papio > Papio anubis. The sequence goes on along the minus strand of NC_044993.1, from coordinate 69,611,759 downwards.
TGCTGGCACTGCCCCTCCTCACTGCTGGCCCCCGGCTCCTCACTGCTGTGCCCCTCTTCTCCTCACTGCTGGCCCCACCCCTCTTCACTGCTGGCCCCGCCTCTCCTCACTGCTGGTCCTGCCTCTCCTCACTGCTGGCCCCATCTCTGCAGCCGTCCTACCTGGTCTTGGTGGCCTTGCAGCTTCAGCCGATCAACTCCAGCCTGAAGGTCCCAGATGCGAACAGTGAGGTCATAGGAGGACGAGGCTAGCACATCGGCTGCCAGCGGGTGGAAGCGCAGGGAGCAGATCTTCTCCGTGTGGCCTGGAGGAAGGCAGGGGTGATGGAGAGCCCTCGGGAGACACTGGTCACCCCAGCCCCATTCCTGAGCCTGCCTGACCTGTGAGCACAGTCTCCGGCGTGGTGAGCACCTCTTCCAGGCCCTGTGGGGGCACCCGCCACAGTCTGATCCTGGCATCCTCACCAGCTGCAGAGGACAGACAGGGGCTCATCATTGCTGGGCCCAAGACCTCTGGGCTCCCCAGCCCCCATCTGGGATCCAGGACCCGCCCTCAAGCCGAGGCATCCAGCCTCCTTACCCACAGCGAGGCGATGGGGGTCAAAGGGGTCCCAGGCCAGATCAGTCACAGCTGCCCCATTCTGCAGCGTGGGCAGTGCTGTGTCGGGCAGGCGGCCAGGCTTCCGTAGCTGTGGGAGGTGCCCCCACCCCAAGGCCCATCAGTGCCAGGCAGAAAAGCCAGTCCTGAGAGGCTGCGGGCAAGCAGCATGTCTGGGAGCCCACCCTCTGCAGCAGAGGCTCCCACCGCTGGGTGACCCAAGCTGTCTGCCCTGACCACCTTGTACTCTGAGCCCCAAGTGCCAACCACAAGGCCCCAGAGAGTGAGGGGCAGCAGCGTGAACTGGCGGGAAAAGCTCAGGCTTGGGGCTCAGGTGGCCTGGCTTCGGATCCCAGCTCCACCACTTACACAGCTGTGTGACCAGGGCAGGTCACTAAACCTCTCTGTGTCTCTTCTCCCTCATCTGTAAAATGGGGATAAAAGTGGCAGGCCCTGTGGCAGGTGGCTGGGAGGATCACAGGACAGGCAGATAGGGGACTGACACACGGTTTGTGCTCCCTGTGCCATGTGGGTAGCTAAGGCCCTCTGTGTCTTTACCACTGGCAGGGAACTGAGGGGCAGCCCTGGTGGGGTGGGGCCCTCACCTCGAGCACAGCCACCTGTCCCCCACTGCTGAGCAGGGGCACAGCCACACGCAGCTTGTTGGCGCAGAAGCCATCACTCTCACCAGGTGTGGTGAGGTTGAGCCCCTTGAGGTTGGTGATGTGGCTGTCTCGGTGCAGGACGGTGCCCTGAGCATGGCGGAACTTGGAACTGGGGCCTGGCGGGTGGCAGAGACATGGAACCATGTGTGAGGATGCCGTCCCCCGCTGTCCTGCACTCTGAGTCCCGGCTGCCCACTCCCCTCACTCCAGGCAGGTGTGCAGCGTGGACCTAGGCCCAGGCCTCTGCTAATCCAGTGGATGTAACTTGCCCAGGAATAATGCCTGGAACGATACCCTATTCCATGGTGGCTCGGAGGAATCTTGGTGGAGCCCAGGGCTTCAGCTGCTCGGAAGCTGGTGGCCCCAGCCGCCCTCCTGTTTCACAGGTGAGACTCAGCTGCCACACCCCAGCCCCCAGGACAAATGACCCTGCCAGTGAGTCTGGCTGAGGGGAGTGCCCTGCATGAGGCCTGTGCTCAGTGGTAGGGTACAGAGGAGGATGACGGGGAGTGGGGCAGACAGGGCTCCTGTGGTAGGGGTGAGCTCCCCGTCCTGCCTCCTTACCCAGCAGGCTCTGCAGCGACCTCAGACTGGGGCTGGTCCCGATGCCACTGGTGCTGGAGAGTGAGGGCCCCAGGCTGGAGGGCGTGGAGGGCGAGGTCAGTGAACTGGGAGATGAAGAGAAGCCCTCCTGGGGAGGGGCATGGGGTCAGCCAGCCTGCTCCTGGGTGTGCTGGCCAAAGGGAGGGGGTGCCTGCCAGCTGACTCCAGGGTCACCACTCTGGGCTACCTGTGGACTGGAGGAGCCCCCGCTGTGGGCATGGGACAGGAGCGGTGGGGGGCATGGGCATAAATGCAGACACACAGGGAAGCAGCTGAGCTTCAGACCGCGGGGACAGCAAGTGGCAGCTGCTGGCTCCCGGCTCTGCAGGAGGGTGTGCCCAGCGGGTTAGATCTGCCAGTATTTTAAGAGAAGCCAGAAATCTAGATCTATATGAAAATTCTTGCTTTTTAAGTGTTTGCCCAATTTAGAAAGCACTGTGAAGTTCCTTCTTTACACTCCATGTGTTTCTCTGTCTCTGTTACACTTGACAAAGAAGGTTGGGGCCGGGCTTGGTGGCTTAAGCCTGGAATCCCAGCAGTTTGGGAGGCCAAGGCAGACAGATCACGAAGTCAGGAGTTCAAGGCCAGCCTGATCAACATGGTGAAGCCCGACTCTACTAAAAAAGTATAAAAATTGGCTGGGCGCTGTGGCTCATGCCTGTAATCCCAGCACTTTGGAGGGACAAGGAGGGTGGAACACGAGGTTAGGTGTTCAAGACCAGCCTGGCCAACATGGTGAAAACCCGTCTCTATTAAAGATACAAATTAGCCAGGCATGGTGGTGCACGCCTGTAATCCCAGCTACTCGAGAGACTGAGGCAGGAGAATCACTTGAACCTGGGAGGAGGAGATTGCAGTGAGCCGATGTCGCACCATTGCACTCCAGCCTAGACGACAGGGTGAGACTCATCTCAAAAAACAAAAACAAAAACAAAAACAAAACTTAGGCCAGGTGCAGTGGCTCATGCTTGTAATCCTGGCACTTTGGGAGGCCAAGGCGGGTGGATCACCTGAGGTCAGGAGTTCAAGACCAGCCTGACCAACATGGAGAAAGTCCGTCTCTACTAAAAATACAAAATTAGCCAGGCGTGGTGGCGGGCGCCTGTAATCCCAGCTACTCGGGTGGCTGAGGCAGGAGAATCACTTGAACCTGGGAGGCGGAGGTTGCAGTGAGCCGAGATCGCGCCATTGCACTCTAGCTTGGGTGACAGAGTGAGACTCTGTCTCAAAAAAAAAAAGGCCGTTGGGCCAGTGAACACTCAGGGCAGCCACTGCAGTGTCGCTGAGGGAGGATGGGGGCGACCCTGGTACTTACACTTGCGTCTACATCACCCACGGGTGTCTCCATCACTGCAGGCTGGGCTGTGTCAGGGAGGGGCTCCATAGAGGGCACCAGACGGGAAGTGAAGCTGGGGTGGGGCCGGCAGGCAGGGTTGAGGCTGACCTTCTGCACCTGCATGGAGGCCAGCAGTGGGGTGATAGGGGCATGGGCCGCCCGGTCAGGAGGGCCCCCATGGGAGGGTCGACTAGGTAGGGATGGGGGGCACCCAGCAGGCCAGACTGAGTTGGCACACAGCCACACAGGGGGCTTCCTGGAGCTTGGGGAGGCCAGGAGAGGTGAGCCAGGCCTTGGTCCTACCTGCTGGTTGTCCCCAGCCCACCAGCTGTGGGGGTCGGTGGCAGGCACACAGCCGGCAGTGTCCGGGAACAGGTCCTCGTGGAACTCCACAGACTGGCCGCAGACAAGCAGGCAGCCGGTGAGGCCCAGGCCCCCCGACTCCCCAACCCCCGCAGCCCCTCGCCCAGGTCCCCCTCACCTTGCGGGGCACGTGGTAGCCGATGGGCACGATGGCTGTGTCGCTCAGCTGCAGGACACGGAGTACCTCGCAGCTCATGACAGCTAGCGCCTGCCGGGGCACAAGGGCGGCCCCCCGCAGCACGCTCTCCAGGACACACTGGGTCACTGTTGAGGACACCACAGGGAACAGGCAGGATGGGTGGGGGAGTGGAGGGTAGGGGAGAGGGAGCAAGGAAGCAAGGCTTACCTGGGCTCAGCGCCGGCTGCTGCGGGACCACCTCGTAACAGTACAGCTGCCTCTCGCCCTGAAATGAGTCTGAACTGAGCCCCGTTTGCTGACTGTACCCCTGGGGAGGGCCCAGCGCTGGCACCAGCTCCTCCACAGGTCCCCAAGGACCTGAGCCACAGAATCACGGTGGCTGGAGATGGGGCTCCCCCACATGCTGGGCGCTAAGCTGAGCCCTAGGCTGACTCTACCTCACTTGCCCAGCCTTGTTGCACATGGAGTGAGCACCGGGGGTGTATGTCAGTATTTATGGAGTGCTGACTGTGTGCTGACACCGCTCTATTCTCGGCCTTGTTCTCAGGAAGGCCAGTGTTCTAAGAGAGCTACAGTCACCTCGGCTGCACAGGGGAAGACACAGAGGCCCTGTTCTAGTTCCTCCTCTTTCTCGGGGAAGGCCAGGGGCTGGACTCCAGGGTGTGGATGTAGGTGGGAGCCCCAGCTTCTCACTCACCTTTCCTGCCAGGACCAGGAGCCCAGAGTCAGGGTCCAGCAGAGGCATGAGACACCTGGGGAAGAGAAGGCAGGATGGCGGGTCGGGGCAGTGGGAGGGCTGCCAGCTTCATGACCCCATGTAGGAGCCCAGGACAGGCACCACAGCGACTGGGAGCCACTTGGCCATCCAGCCATGTTCAGCCAGGTCCCCAGGAACCCCCTCCTCTCCCTGAGCTTCCCACATGCCCAACACACGCCCACACCCCAGCTGCTCCTCCCCTGGCCCTCCACCTGCACACCTGCGTCACTCCAGGACTGGAGTGGGCACAGGGGAACTTGGGCCCGATCTCAGCCCCAGCTCTTCCTCCAAGAAGACCCCACATGCATTCTGTCCCCCTCCCACCTCCGACAGCCCAGACATCAGGCCAGTATTGCCAGGGAAGGTGGAGAGGTGATGCCAGAGGCAAGGAGACCCCCGTCCCCACTCGGCACTGCCTGTGGACGGGCAGCATCCAGGAGCAGTGCAGACAGCCCTGCAGTTCCGAATCTGCACTAAGGTTTGGGGCCCTCTACTCAATTACCCCACGTTTCCTGGGCCTCAATGATATCTTGGAAGCTCAGAGACCCCTCCACGCTGAGTTAAAGTTCCTGTGTCCAAATCTGAGCCAGGTGCCCAGGAGAAGGGGCTCCTTCGGCCGCTGGGCTTCTCTGCCCACCCCAGGCCTGCCACCCTGGCTGATCCTGCCCGCAGGATGCTCCCAGGGCTTCTCTGGCCTCGAGGCGGGAGCAGGACGGGGTGGAGGCTGGGAATAGAGTGGGCAGGCTGGAAGCCCCCAGAGCCCCTGCCACTCTATGTCCAGCTCAGCCTTGGCCAACTGTCTGGCACTGGCTGGGGCTTTATGCCTCCCTCCCGGGGCCCTTCAGAGACCCCTGCACAGCCCCTCAGCCCTGTAAGAGCTGCTTCCCACTCCAGGGCCTTCTGAGGGGAGCGGGGGCCTGGAAGGACTCTGACAGATGCCTTCCTGTGTTTCTTGCTCCTGATCTTGGCTTTTTTTTTTTTTTTTTTTTTTTTTTTTAGAAACAGGGTCTCCCTCTGTTACCCAGGCTGGAGTGCAGTGGCACAATCATTGCTCACTGCAGCCTCAACCTCCTGGGCTCAAGCAATGTTCCCACTCAGCCTCCAGAGTGGCTGGGACTATGGGTGTGCACCACCATGCCTGGCTATTTTTACCTCTATTTTTGTAGAAACAAGGTCTCACTATGTTCCCGAGGCTGGTCTCAAACTCCTGGCCTCAAGTGATCCTCCCAAAGTGCCAGGATTATAGGCATGAACCACTGCACTTGGTCTTGGTTTCTTGTTTCTGGGACCTGCAGGCCTGGACCCCCCAACCCAGACACTGACACCCTCAAACAGAACCCTGTCCCCACTGTGTTTCCAGGGTCAGAGGTCACCCAGCTGTGGCAGCTGCCTCTATCCCTCACCCCGGTGACAAAGGGCCCGGCTCCCTCCACTGTCCACCCATCCCCTCCTGCCAGCTGACCACTAAGCAGTGCCGCCCACCTCCCCTCCCCCACCTTCCAGGAGCCACAGAGTGGCTGGGAAGCTGGGTGGGGCCCTGGGTGTCTCCATGACTTCCTGGAGTGCCTTCGGCTGGTCACCTATGAGTAACACAGGCCCCTAATTACTGAGGGCCCAGCAGGGTGAGCCGGGCTCAGCAATGCCCTTTGCAACCCGGCCTGATCACTGCTTGTGGTGGCGAAGGGCAGGGGACCAAGGTGGTGCATGGCCTGGAGTGCCCTCCAGACTGACACTGGCTCCACTGGGGCAGAAGCAAGTCCCTCCAGCAGCTTTGACAGGGCTTTCACTCATTCATTCGTTCACAGTCATTCACTCCTTTGATGAGCCAGTCTATGCCTGGTCCTCGGCTCGACCTGCATGTAGGTATGCCCAGAGATGAGTGTAACAGACTCTGCCTCTGTCCTCAAGGTGCTCACAGCCTAGCACAAGAGGCAGACAGACACAATCCCATAGACAAACACGTGAGGGGAAGGTTCACCGAGGACACACAGTGACAGAACAGGGGGACTGGGCCTCAGCAGCAGGGGAGAGGGTGTTCCCTGCGATCCCAAGATCATGCAGAAATCAAACACCTCACAGGAAGAGAGTTTCAGAGAGAACACAGCCTGTGCAAAGGTCCTGTGGCATGTGGGTTCATGGCCTGTTTAAGGAACAAGATGGACAATGTGCCTGGCAGCCTGGAGAGTGTGGGTGAGGGTTGAGGCTCAGGATGGGCAGGTGGAGGCTAGATGGGAAGGGGCCTGGTGCATGTGGGGAGGGGGAGTTCTGCCTCCAGTGGACGAGCAATGAAAAGGTAACAGTGCATTTCAAGCAAAAGAGGCTAGGCCGGGCACAGTGGCTCATGTCTGTGATTCCAGCACTTTGGGAGGCTGAGGTGGGAGGATTACTTGAGCCTAGTAGGTCAACACTGTGACCAGCCTGGGCACCATCATGAGACCGTGGCTCTTCAAAAAAATTAAAAATTAAAAAATTAGCCAAGTATGCTGGCTCACACCTATAATCCCAGCACTTTGGGAGGCCGAGGCAAGTGAGTCACTGGAGGTCAGGAGTTTGAGACCAGCCGGGCCACATGATGAAACCTTGGCTCTACTAAAAATACAAAAGTTGGCCAGGTGTGGTAGTGTGCATCTGTAATCCCAGCTACTTGGGAGGCTCAGGCAGGAGAACCGCTTGAACCTGGGAGGTGGAGTTTTCAGTGAGCCGAGATGGCACCAATGCATTCTAGCCTGAGTGACAGAGTGAGACTCCATCTCAAAAAACAAAATTAAATGTTAGCCTGGTGTGGTAGTGCACACCTGTGGTCCCAGCTGCTAGGGAGGCTGAGGCAGGAGGGTCACTTGAGCCCAGGAGTTTGAGGCTGCAGTGAGTCAAGATCATATTACTGGCCGGGCATGGTGGCTCACACCTGTAATCCCAGCACTTTGGGAGGCCGAGGCGGGTGGATCACTTTAGGTCAGGAGTTTGAGACCAGCCTAGCCAACACGGTGAAAACTCATCTCTACTAAAAATCCAAAAATGAGCTGAGCATGGTGGCATGCACCTGTAATCCTAGCTACTCAGGAGGCTGGGGCAGGAGAATCACTTGAACCCAGGAGGCAGAGGTTGCAGTGAGCGGAGATTGCACCACTGCACTCCAGCCTCGGCCGCAGAGTGAGATTGCATCTCAAAAAAAAAAAAAAAAAAAAAAATCGCATCACCCTGCTCCAGCTTGGGCAACACAGGAAAACCTTGTCTCAAAAAATAAAAATAGAAAGAGGATAGGACCAGACTGGCACTGAGCAGGGATCACATTGGCTGCTGGGGGCACAGGCTGGGAAGAGTGGAAACAAGTCCCAGGACAGAAGCTGAGGGCAAGTAGGCTGGGCAGGTCTCCTGTGGCCCCTCTGCTGCCCTTATGAGAAGGCGGAAACAGGCCAGGGACCACCTCATGGCATCAGAGGCTCACCTGTGTGCTGAGCCAACCGCCTGAGGAGGCCTAGTGCTCAGCCTCCCTCACCCCCGTTCCATCGTCCCAGCCAGCCAGTCACTGACTCAGGAGCTAGGACTGAGGGGGCAGGAAGTCAGGGAGGGCAGGGCTGGCTCCTCTGACAGGTCAGGCCAGTCTTCCTTGCCTCAGGCAGAGCCATCTGGACAACTCTGCCAGGCGGGGGCATCCTGTCTGCCATAGCACGGGCCAAGAAATGGGGTCACGGCACCCAGCCCCAAAGGTTGTCCAAGTGTTGGCATGGGCCTGACCCCAGGCCGCGTAAAGAGAGCTAAGTGGGGTCTAGGTCCGGAACATGGTACGTGAGCCCTGCCAGCTAGGCAGAGGGCCAGAGGTGGTAAGAGGTATTGTCGGCACCTCTCCTGCTGGAATCTGGGCCTGCCACTGGGAAGGGCTCTGACTCTGACCCAGGTCCTGGGTTCTGTCCCAGGCATCAAGTTATAGAAGGTCTAAGGCCCAGATCTGCCACTGTCCCTCAGGCAAGTCCCAGAAGCTAGAAGACAACCTCAGTACCAACTGGGAGGAACGAGCAGCTTCAGCCTCCGGATAAGCCCCACCAGCTCTCCCAGGACTCCTGTGATTAGCACAGAGGGGAAGCACCAGGGTGTGCTTGCTACAAAGAGCAGCTGCAAGGCTCCTTCTCTGTCCTCCCCTCCAGCCCATCCCTCCCCCTCAGGCCCCTTCCCACCAACCCAAACATTCTGCCATTGTGCCAGTTCAAAGCAGGCTGGGTCCCCTGGATCTGTCCCTATCACCCAGGTGGGAGAGTTAGGATCCTTCGACCCTACCCCCACTCCCATCCCCACACTCCCTAGCTCCCCCGCTGTGTGCAGGCTGCTGGTAACCAGGTTCTAAAGGCGGTGGCACCTTGAAGCCATACAAGGCAATGTTGGATAAACTGAGAGGGGACTCCTAAAAGCTTCCCTTGAGCCTCTGGGTAAGTGGGGACCTGTGTAAGACCAGGGCACAGGATTGGGGCAGGGGGTGAACACCAGGCAGATAGGGTCTCTCCATCTGCAAGAACCAGCCACAGAGGCGAGAAGCTTCAAGGCCATCAGGAGGTCCCGTTCCTTGAGGAAAATCAGGTTGGAAGCTCTTGGAGCCCTCTTCACCCCTGACCCTGGGCATCTGTGGATGCTTCTGAGGGCTTCAGAGGACACAGGGCCAAGGGAAGAAGCAGGGAAACAGTTCGACAAGAGGCTGCACAGCACTGATTGGAAGCTGAGATGGTTCTGGGGCTGGGCAGGAAACTCAAGTGAGTGGACAGCTTGGCAGGAGGCAGCAAGGAGTGGTGGGGACTTGGGTGACCCATGAGCCTATGTTTTGGCAGAGGGAGCAACTGCCACTCAGCCACAGCTGAGAGTTCCTGTTCAATGCAAGCTGGGAAGCCCCATTTTAATATGAAACCACCTGATTTTTCAATGTTAGCAGTGCCTTCAAAGTTGTAAAAACTCCCATAAAGGCGGCACTAAACGCACCCAAGGGCCAGCCCCAACCCAGGAACAGATGTCCACAAGCCATGCCCTAATCCATGTAGACTGAGAAACGTATGGGGTGTGGAGCCCCGCCAGCCCTGGAAAGGCACCCTGTGGAGAGAGAGCCCTGTGGAGGGGAGGTCCAGAAGGTGACTGTCCCAGCCAGACCCTGCTTAGCCCTTGATGGCTAGACACAGAGGCCATCCTGCCTTCTGGAGATAACTGAGTCCTCCAGAGACTACGAAACCCTCCAGCTGCTGTGGCCCAGCCTCCCAGGGATAAGCCTTCAGGCCCCCCAAAGACTAGAGCTAGCCCAGCCAAGGGCCTTGGCCACAGGCCGGGCTGGAGGCGGTGTGGGTGTCCCAAGGCTCTCCGGAAGTCAGGAGCTGAGCTGGGCCCCCAAAGGCTCTGAAGCATGACTGACCACAAACGCGGAGGGGGAGGAGGGCAGAGTGTTTTCCTGGAATCCTCCAAGGCAGGGGATTTTTCTGGACTAGTCCAGCCCCTGGCACCCGCCCCTCCTGCCCCATCAAGGGCCACTGTCAACTGCAGCCCAGGTCCCACCCACTGACGGTGACCACCTCTATGCCTTCACATCTCAGGCTTGAAGCTGCCAGTAACTGTGGGGCCGTGGGCAGACCACCACTGCCCTCCCTGACACAGTCCCTTCCTGTCATAATATGGTGGGGAAGGGAGTCCAGGGCTGCTCACAACTCTGAAGGCTGCCGTGGCTAAGAGGACCCTGAGCTCAGATTTGGCATTGGAGTTTGTACTTAGGAGGCTCTTGAAAGGGCTTTGTGTGGGCTGCCAGGAGTTTTTTGAAATTGGGATTAGCTACCAACAATAACACATTGAAAGATTTCACCTAAAAATCTGGATTTCCAGTTTCTCTTCAAAAATCCAAAGCTCTAGCTGGCCCGGGCTGGTCATGAGGACTCAGTCCTTACCAGACCCACTCCCACCATCCCGCCTTTCCAGGGCCGCAGAGGCCCTGGCGTGGACTTCTGGCAGTTGTCACCTGCCTGGCGCCTCATAGGCATCTGGCCTGTGACTCTTAGGATTCCTAAACAGTCTCTCGCTTTTTACACAAAAAGCAGGAACCTGCCCAGTGTCATCCGGCAAACCCACGACAGACAAGGTCTCCATGCCCAGGTCCGGAGGCCGCAGAGTGAGGGCCAGGCCAACCCGGCCCACGAACCCCTCGGTGGGGAAGGGGCGTGTCTCCATGCAGCTCCGCCCCGGCCAATGGGGAGAGGCCCCGCCCCCTGCCGCGCCGGGCCCGCTCCCCTGGGCTCTTAAGGCGCAACTGGCCTCCCCCGAGCCGACTCCGGAGCCCGAGCCCGGGGCGGGTGGAGGCGGACTCGAACGCGGTTGCCTCGGGACCCAGGACCCCGTCGGGCCCGACCGGCCGGGAAAGACTGAGGCCGCGGCCTGCCCCGCCCGGCTCCCTGCGCCGCCGCCGCCTCCCGGTGAGTTTCTGCCGGGCTGGGGGGCTGCGGGCGGGGACGGGGGCGCCAGGGCCAGGCTGTGCACACGCGCGGTTCACGCGCTAGGACCGCCGCCGCGCGCACACACGCACTCTCGGGACCGCGGTCCCAACCCCGCACGGTCACCTGGGCCGCCCGGCGGGCAGGCCCTGTGCGCTCCTTTCCCCGCCGTCCTGGGGCACCGACAGCCCCGCGGCCGACCAGGGTGCGCGCCTGAGTGTGCGGTGAGCCCGCAAGGCTGCAGACAAAATAAACACCCCCTCCCATGCTTCCTTCTCCCACGGCTGGGCCCTCCGGCATGACCAGTTTTATGATTCAGACCCCTTTGAGGGGGGATAGCCAAGGCGTAGGCTTGGGTTACTTTTCCCTCCTGGGGTCCGGCAGTAGGTGCTGCTGTGCAGAAGGGCTGCCTGGGGTCCTCTGGACCCTTGTCACTCAAAGCACAGCTGGGGGCTACAGATATGCAGCCCTAGGGAGGGGCGGGGGGTGGCTGGTGGGCGTCTGATGCCCATCCCTCCAGGTGGGGGATGGACCTGTACTGGCCAGGGCCCTTAGTGCTCCGGGTCGTAGGGTGCCGGGTCTCTGCCTCTGCCAGGGAAGGGGCTTTACTTGGGCTGCAAACCCAGTGGCCTGGAGCCAGCCTAGTCCTTTGTGTCCCTGGGCTGGCAGTGCTGGGGCCTGAGGACTGCCGAGGTCCCCTGTGGTCACTGGCAGGCCAGCCGATTGGTGCCAACCATTCTGCCTCTCCCCCCTTCGTTAACGATTGCCACACCAGGGTCACTGACCGCCTCTCCTGCTGTGGCCCAGGGGTGGAGCGTGCAGGGTGGAAGGAAGAGGTCCTGGGGGTCTAGGTGTCCCCCTGCCTGCCTTTTGCACCAAGGACAGGTGAGGCTCTGAAGAGAGGCAGTGGGACCTAGAGCCCCCTTCCCTGGGCTGAGCGCCTCCAGGGCTGGGGACTGGATAAAATCTCCAAGGTCCCTTCACACTAGACTGTATTTTGGGTATTGAGGGCATAGAGGGGTGACCGGGCTGGGACCTTCCAAGCAGGGTCCATTAGGGCCAGTCTAGTGGGCAGCAAAGTCCAGGATGGGCCCAGCTATTGACAAAAACCCAACAGAGCTGGGGCAGGCAGGTGGGGGATGGGGAGCAGTCCCCTGAGTTTACTCTCTTCTCCCAGGGGAGTTGGCCTGGAGCTTCTGTAAACAGAGTGTCAGAGGCAGGAAGAGGCTCTGGTGATGAGCAGCCCAGCTGGATCCCCTCCAGACCATTATCTAGCCTCCCCTGGGCCTGGGGAGGGAGGATGCGCACACGCATGCCAGCCTGGGGGCCGGGCACTGCCTGTCCCACCCCCGTCTCCTGCGCATTGGAACAGCTGTCCTGATACCTGTGGGTCCGGAGGGTCAGATGGAGATGGAGGTGGGGCTGCGGGCTGGGGTCCCAGGGCATTTGCCATCCATGGCACCTCTCTCCATATTCTGGGAATGGGAGAAGGGGATTCAGCATAAGGAGCCTCTCAGACACTGCCCAGACCTGTCCTTAACCAAGGAAGGCCCCTCTGGCAGGCAGCCCAGGGGCCAGGGAGATGGCAAGGGAGATGCCCTAGGCAGGAGATGGGTCCGTGGCTCCTAGCTCCCATTACTGTCACCCCCACCGACAGCCCTGGGGGAGCTGGGATAAGTCCCAAGTAAAGAGAATTAAGTCCTTGCCTGGGCTTATAAGTGGATCCTAACACTACACTGGGCAGCCTCTGGGAACAAGAAAGCAGGGCCCTGCTGAGCCCCGGAGGGAGCTCCCACCTCAGCAGCCCAGACAGCCAGTCCTGCCAGTGGAACAGAGGTGTGCAGAGGGGAGGCTGCCCACAGAGCCATCCCTGACCACTGGATAGCCCTGAGCTCACGGGAGGGCAGCAAGGCCACCTAACTCTGTTAGTGACCTCTCCTGGACCCCCCATCAGCTGCCCTTAGAGTCCCCTCCCTGGGCTGGGGAGCCCAAGGCTCTGTGCTGCCAAGAAAACCAGCTCCCCTCACTGCTGTGGAATTTGCGTGAGTTCTTGGAGCAGGGGGAGGGTGCACGTGTGTGTGTGTGTGTGTGTGTGTCTGCAGGAGCACTGCCCAGTGGGTGTGTGTCTAGTGTGGGCGTGTCTGCGTGCGCGTGACTGCAGCAGGGCTGTGTATTTGGGGGTGGGCGGGGGTGTTTGGGGGAGCCTGCTTGCACCAGGAGGGGCAGGGCCTCAGCCTCCTTCCTTTTATCGGTTTCCACATTCCAGAGTCAGCCGGATCGCTTTCCCTCCGCGCTGGGCCGCCAGCCTCCCCCGCTTTTCCTCATTCCAGCCTCCCTGGGTGTGAGGAGGCTGGAGGAGGCTCCCTCGGGCCACCTCGGTTTTTAGGGGGGGGTGGGGGTGGGCCAGGGGCCAATTATTCTCCAAGGTTGGGGACGGCCCCCACCAGACTCCTCGTGGGGAATGCAATAAGGCTCTGACATTCCTCAGGGGCTGCCTGAGAGATTTAATTAAGGAGGGAGGAGGGAGCCAGCCTGCACCGGGAAGGGGCTGGGGCGGCCGCTGGGGCCCCTGCTGGCCCTGGGCCCCGAGCCCGGCTGGGCATTGAGAGCAGTGCGGGGGCTGGGTTGTGGTTCAGTGGCCAGGTCCTGTTCTGCCTCCCTTAGTCCATCCCGCCTGCTGATTGATCAGCTCACAGACCCCAGGGGCGCCATTTCTGCCACGGGTTGGCCAAGAACCCTGGGTGACTGGGGGGGGGTTCAGCATGGGGAACTTGAGAAAGGCAAGACCCCTTCCAGGGCCACTTCCTTCTCAGATCCCCAGGCCCAGGAAGCTTAGGGCTGGCGGCCTTCCTTGGTGACTAAGGTGTTCTTCTGGCAAGTTCAGGGTGAATTGCAGGTTAGGGCCTTACTAGATGGGTGCTTGCCCCTGGGTGGGGACCGGGCAGTGAGGAGGCCCCGTGTTGAGGCCCAGCCCTGGTGGCATCACACCTGCCGCGTGCCGACAGTGGCATCTGGACTGGCCCATTTCTAGTTGGGCTGCAGACACCACACAGCTCTCAGGGCCACAGGTGTCCTCCCTGACAGGTTGCACCTCTTGTGACTGAGATGGCACGTCCCACTGCCCCAGGGACTCACTTGAGCTGGGGCCTGGCCTTAGTCACTGGTCTCTCTGCCCTGGGCTAACAGGTCTGGCAGCTGCCAAGTCACCCACGGTGCCACTGAAGGCACCCACCTGGGGCCGGGCCAGCCTCCTGGGTGGAGGGAGGAGGGAAGGCCCTGTGCCTGCTCCTCTCCCAGCCCTGCCAGCTGGTCCACACCTGCTCCGGGATCCAGAGCCCCCTCCCTGCACAGGAAGACGAGCTGACATCCTGACAGTCTCCTTTGCTATCCTCTGCCCTGGTGTTCTGAACCCTGGCTGTGCAGAGGACTCGCTCAAGGAGCTTCTCCAAAATACAGCTCTGCCTGGGTCTCACCCCTAAAAATTCTTTTTTTTTTTTTTTTTGAGACGTAGTCTCGCTCTGTCCCCCAGGCGGGAGTGCAGTGGCGCAATCTTGGCTCACTGCAAGCTCCGCCTCCCAAGTAGCTGGGACTACAGGCGCCTGCCACCACGCCCGGCTAATTTTTTTGTATTTTTAGTAGAGACGGGGTTTCACCACGTTAGCCAGGATGGTCTCCCTCTGCTGACCTCGTGATCCTCCCACCTTGGCCTCCCAAAGTGCTGGGATTACAGGCATGAGCCACCATGCCCGGCAGAAATTCTTGTTTAATTGGCCTGGGGGTGGGGCCCCAGCATGGAGGTTTTTTGAAAGCTTCCTGGGTGATTCTGATGTGCAGCCCCGGGGCAAAGCCCTGGCGTCACAGGTGGGAGATGTTAGCCCAGAGAGGGGAGCGTGCTTGGGTGAGGTCACAAAGCGTGCTGAGTGCCTGACCGAGCTCCTGGCTGTGGCATTATCTGTGGAATGAAGAGCGCCAGCTTGGGGTGGTGGATGGAGTAAAGAGGCTGACACCGGTGTGGACCCCCGCTCAATCACCAGCCAGGGGTCCCCGCGCCTATAGGGAGGGCCTACCTGCCGCAGTCCCTGAGGAACTCGAGGCCCAGCCCTCTCTGCCCTTTCTGTGAGGGCCCAAGACCCCTGACCTCTTTGCCCTGCCCTTGGGACTGCTGTGTCCCAAGGAAGGGGAGACGGGGCGGACCCAGCCGGGCCCTGAGCCTCCTCGGACACGTCAGCGAAACTGGAGCCAGCCGTCCTGGCCGCCGGCACAGTCCCGCCTGCCTGAGGGGGTTGGCAGACTCCCGGGGCTGGGCTGCTGCCAGGCCTTGCCGGCCACACAGAGCCTCGGCAGGCCAGCATGGGGAGCGGGGGCCCGGAGTCTCAGGGTCAGACCTGCAGCGCCTGTCCTGCACCCACTCTGAAGCATCCGGCACAGGAGGGGCGTGCTGGCCTCAGACTGTCTGTCTGTCTGTCCAAGCCTGTCCCCTACTCAGCAGGCACACCGCCTGCCCCAGGATCACTAAGATGAGCTCGCCAGGGGCTGATGTGCTTCTTGCCAGATGCCTGGGTCCCACCCCAGCCATGCTATCCCCTCGCCCGTCCCCGCCTGACCCTGGGCGTGTGTGGTGTACCCCAGGGGGTGGGTGGGTGTCCCCCTGGGAGATGAGATACAAATGCCTTGTCCTCCTTACTCATAGGGCCCCTCCCTGAAGTCCTGTGCTGAAGGGGACTGCCAAAGGACAGATCACCCACCACATGCCCCCTTCCAGAACCGGAGATACCCCACCCCCGCCCCCAGGCCCCAGGGTGAAGGGCAGCCTTGGTGTGGGGGCGTCCGATCTGTATAAAGCTGGCCTGAAACCCTCTCCCTTAGTAGTACCCGCGCCCGGGGGGCAGGCAGGGTTCTGCCTTTATGAGTAACGCCCTCTGCAGTGAATGTTTACCGACCACTTAGCATGTGCCCCGAGCACAAACCAAGTCACCCCAGACACAGGCGCCACGAACAGTCCCCACTGCATGATGGGGGCTGAGGTGGGGGCCGTGGCTGGGCTGTGGACCCTATCGCCCTATGCCAGCTACTGTGCCAAGGAGGGGGCAAGGCCGGCAGCAGCACTCAGCAAGGCTGAGGAACTTGGGTGGAGGAGGGAGACCCCAGACCCTCGCTGTCATCTTCCCACCCCCCAACATCCCCGAATCCCAGGGCTGCCTCCGGAACACCACCTGCACTGGGCAGAGGAAAAGGTCTCACCTCCCTGCCTGACTAGTGGATCAAATATCAAAGCTCAGGTCCTGGGATCACTGGTGGGAGGGCGGGTGGGCGGCAGCAAACACAGTGTGACCTGTAGACAGCCCCCAGCCCAGCGCCCACACCAAGCACACGCCCAGACCCCAGGCGGGCGGGACAGCTCCCAGAACTTGTTAAAAGAACTTCCGCATTTGAAAACAAACAGGACAACAGAAAATGACAACTCCAGAGGGTGAGGGGGCAGGGCTGCTTGCACCAGCTCCAGAGGTGAGAAACTGAGGCCCACAGTTGAGAAAGGAACTCTGGCCTCTGTCCCCTGCCACCCCGCCACCGTCGCCTCCACGGTCAGCCTTCCCCCACTGGGTTCCTCTCGGGGCTGGCTGATGGGTTCCTCAGTGCCAGGAGCCCCTGGCGGCGCCCTCAGAGCTGCCAGCCTGTAGCTTACAAACTCTGGGGTTTTCCAAAGCTCCAGCGCTGCCTCCTCCCTCCTCCCTTTGCTGTGGGGGTATAATTGGGGCTCAGGCAAAAGAGCTCACCGCACGTTTTACGGGGCTGGGAAGCAGGCTGGCTGCTACCTGCTGGGTGGTCAGCCCAGGACCCCAGCCCACAGTCCCGACCCAGACCCCTGTCCTGCTGACAGGGACGCACACTCCACAGCTCACAACCTGTCAGCCAGAAAGCCACCCTGTGGCCAGATGGACCCACAGCATCCCCTCCCCCTTCACAACCTTGCTGATTAAAGACCCAATAGTGCAGGGAGAAGAGCACCTCCCAGCATGTACCCCTAAGAGCTGGCCTGCACACCTGGCCTCGCAGGGCTGAGGACTCCACATGCAGCCCCCACTGCAGCCCTGAAGTGTCCCAGATACTCAGATGAAGAAACCGAGGTGTGAGAGCAAAGTCACTGTCTGTGGCCTCGCAGCTTGGACACCTCTGAGCCCAGGGCCACCTGTCTGGAGTGAGAGCTTTTGACTGTGACCTTAAATGAGGCCCAAGGGGAGCTGAGGCCACAGTGGTGGCCAGGCTGGCCACGTGGAGGGTCCCTTCCCACCCTGGAACCTGGCTGCACCCTTTGTGACCCTGGCCTGGCCCCGCTGGGAGGACTAATTCAGGCAGAGGTGGCCTCACCCCCCACATGGACATGGGGTGGGTGGGGGTCACTCACAGCCCACATCTGGAGGCCAGGCCGCACCCGCCGTCCTCTGAGTCAGTGAGGGTGGAGCAGGTCCCACAGGGGAGGAGAAGGCTGGGGGTGTGGCCCCAGGGCCTTAGGTCATCAGACACGAGCCCCCCTGGGGTGGTACTGGCCGGGCCAGGGACACGTGCCCAGGGTTCAGGGTGCTAACTTCTTCCACTGCTCAGTGCCAGGCCCTCCTGGGCTGTTCACTCGGCAGAGGTGAGCTAAGCGGGCCTGGAGACACCTATGGCAAAGGCAGGCCGGGTCTCACCTTAGGGAGGTGAGGGGGCACACGACAGCAAGGGGCACACCGCTAGGTCGGGGAGGCTTAGCCTGTTGGCCTCTGAAGTGCGCTTGTTGTCGATAACTGACTAAGGGCTCAGGGTCGGTGGCTTCTAGGGGAGACACTCTGACAGTGCAATACTACAGGTGGGCAGGGCCTGCGTGGGCCAAACCCTGGGACAAGGGCTCCTTCCTTTACCTCGAGCTACCTACAGACCTCAGTGGCCACCTCACCAGTGATTTGTCTAATCTGTCCTGGGACCACCTGCTCCTCCTCCTTACATTCCAGAAACCCACGTACCTGGGGGAGAGGGAGCCCCATGGATGGGTCCCCCCAGCCTGGGGCAGTGGGGTGGAGTGCAGGCTGGGTGGGGGTCATGTTCCCTGGACTACCTGCACGGTCCGTGTGGGGGAAGGGGAAGCCCAGGCTCCAGCACAAAGGGCTCTTGTGTGAGCTGTAGGCACCACTGGGCAGGATGCTTCCTGGGGATGGGCTGGCACCCAGTATGAGGCTCATGGACTCTAGGGGTGCCAAGGTGGGGAGGGCTGCTCCTGGGGATGGCCCCAGTGGTCTCCCCAGGAATCTAGGTGATGGGGGCCAGCCACAGACCTGCCTGACTTGGGCAGTGCAGCTAAGATCTGGAGCCTGGAGTGGCTGGTGGGAGCCCCCGCCCCCAGGGCATCTGGAGGGCATGCACCCATCACAGGCGGCTGTTGCACACCTGAGCTCTGGCTCGGACTTGCTGGCACTGCAATGGCAGCGAGTCCCTGCACCTCCATGAGCCCTGCTTTCTTCTGTCTGCCCTGATGTGGCTGCTAGGGGGCTACCTGAGGTGATGGTAAACACTTAGTGTTCCTTAGTCCTTCCCACTTAGCTGGCATGTGGGAAGGAGTTGCACCACCACTGCCGAGGGGATGGCTGCTGCTCATCTTTCTTGGTGCCCAGCCCAGGGCAGACCCCAAGAAACAGTAGATGAAGCTGGGGGCGGTGGCTCACGCCTGTAATCTCAGCATTTTTGGAGGCTGAGGTGGGCAGATACCTGAGGTCGGGAGTTTGAGACCAGCCTGACCAACATGGCGAAACCCCGTCACTACTAAAAAAAATACAAAAATTAGCCGAGCTTGGTGGCTGGCACCTGTAGTCCCAGCTACATGGGAGGCTGAGGCATGAGAATTACTTGAACCTGGGAGGCGGAGGTTGCAGTGAGCTGAGATGACGCCACTGCACTCCAGCCTGGGCGACAGAGCGAAACTCCATCTCAAAAAAATAGAAACAGTAGATGAATGACTCTGCAGAGTTTTCCCAGGCCTGGCACTGCCCCTGGGGCTGCCATGTAGCCAGTGTCCCCACCTGAGCCCTGTGGCCCCCAGCTCCAGCTGTGTCACCAGCCTCAGCTCCCCGCCTCCCTCCCTCACAGGGGACACCTACCAATGCCTGTGACCTCTGCCCCTCCTCCAGGAACCTTCCCGCCGGCCACTTCCTGGCGGCCCGCAGCCCCCAGCCTAAGCAGGTCTGACTGCCCAAGTGGAAAAACACAGGTCCCATAGTTTCCATGTGAAGTCTTCCCGCTACAGTCCCTCCTCCAAGGAGGGCGGGACACGGAGCGTGGCAGCAGGAGCCGGGGACCAGGGCAGCCAGCTTCTCTGCTTACACACCCACCCAGCTGCCTGCCTGCCCCCTCTTCCAGACCCTGTAGGGAGGAGCTGCCGCTCCAAGTCCCATGATTCTCGATTCTCTCTTTCCCTGTCCACCTCTGAGGCAGGGGATGGGGGAACCTACCAAGGCAGAGGCAGGAGGGTCTGGGGTTCAGGAGGAAGTGGTGCATGGTCACTGCACATTCAGTGGACGTCAGGCCCCATGATGACCTCTATGTGCACTGAATGTAACGACAAGGTCACACAGTGAGGGAGTGACAGGGCTGGGACAGAACCTGGTTCAGGGGCACTGACGACCTGACTCATAACTATTGGGTTCTCTTGCATTTGGGGGCAGGAGCAGTGAATTCCCTCTGGCCCTTCCTGGCGTGGCTGCCCTCTAGGCCCCTCACTCACGGTCTTCTGTCTCTGCCTCCTCTCTGCTCCCAGGGACAGAAGATGTGCTCCAGGGTCCCTCTGCTACTGCCACTGCTCCTGCTCCTGGCCCTGAGGCCCGGGGTGCAGGGCTGCCCATCCGGCTGCCAGTGCAGCCAGCCACAGACAGTCTTCTGCACTGCCCGCCAGGGGACCACGGTGCCCCGAGATGTGCCACCCAACACAGTGGGGCTGTACGTCTTTGAGAACGGCATCACCACGCTCGACACAGGCAGCTTTGCCGGCCTGCCGAGCCTGCAGCTCCTGGACCTGTCACAGAACCAGATTGCCAGCCTGCCCAGCGGGGTCTTCCAGCCACTCGCCAACCTCAGCAACTTGGACCTGACAGCCAACAGGCTGCATGAAATCACCAATGAGACTTTCCATGGCCTGCGGCGCCTCGAGCGCCTCTACCTGGGCAAGAACCGCATCCGCCACATCCAACCTGGTGCCTTCGACACGCTCGACCGCCTCCTGGAGCTCAAGCTGCAGGACAACGAGCTGAGGGCACTGCCCCCGCTGCGCCTGCCCCGCCTGCTGCTGCTGGACCTCAGCCACAACAGCCTCCTGGCCCTGGAGCCCGGCATCCTGGACACTGCCAATGTGGAGGCGCTGCGGCTAGCCGGTCTGGGGCTGCAGCAGCTGGACGAGGGGCTCTTCAGCCGCTTGCGCAACCTCCACGACCTGGATGTGTCTGACAACCAGCTGGAGCGAGTGCCACCTGTGATCCGAGGCCTCCGGGGCCTGACGCGCCTGCGGCTAGCCGGCAACACCCGCATCGCCCAGCTGCGGCCCGAGGACCTGGCCGGCCTGGCTGCCCTGCAGGAGCTGGACCTGAGCAACCTAAGCCTGCAGGCCCTGCCTACCGACCTCTCGGGCCTCTTCCCCCGCCTGCGGCTGCTGGCAGCTGCCCGCAACCCCTTCAACTGCGTGTGCCCCCTGAGCTGGTTTGGCCCCTGGGTGCGTGAGAGCCACGTCACACTGGCCAGCCCTGAAGAGACGCGCTGCCACTTCCCGCCCAAGAATGCTGGCCGACTGCTCCTGGAGCTTGACTACGCCGACTTTGGCTGCCCAGCCACCACTACCACGGCCGCAGTGCCCACCACGAGGCCCATGGTGCGGGAGCCTACACCGTTGTCTTCTAGCTTGGCTCCTACCTGGCTTAGCCCCACAGAGCCGGCCACTGAGGCCCCCAGCCTGCCCTCCACTGCCCCACCTACTATAGGGCCTGTCCCCCAGCCCCAGGACTGCCCACCGTCCACCTGCCTCAATGGGGGCACATGCCACCTGGAAGCACGGCACCACCTGGCATGCTTGTGCCCTGAGGGCTTCACGGGCCTGTACTGTGAGAGCCAGATGGGGCAGGGGACACAGCCCAGCCCTACACCAGCCACGCCGAGGCCACCACGGCCCCTGACCCTGGGCATCGAGCCGGTGAGCCCCACCTCCCTGCGTGTGGGGCTGCAGCGCTACCTCCAGGGCAGCTCTGTGCAGCTCAGGAGCCTCCGCCTCACCTACCGCAACCTATCGGGCCCTGATAAGCGTCTGGTGACGCTGCGGCTGCCCGCCTCGCTCACTGAGTACACGGTCACCCAGCTGCGGCCCAATGCCACCTACTCCATCTGTGTCATGCCTTTGGGGCCCGGGCGGGTGCCGGAGGGCGACGAGGCCTGCGGGGAGGCCCGCACACCCCCAGCCGTCCACTCCAACCACGCCCCAGTCACCCAGGCCCGCGAGGGCAACCTGCCACTCCTCATTGCGCCCGCCCTGGCCGCGGTGTTCCTGGCCGCGCTGGCTGCAGTGGGGGCAGCCTACTGTGTGCGGCGGGGGCGGGCCGTGGCAGCAGCGGCTCAGGACAAAGGGCAGGTGGGGCCAGGGGCTGGGCCCCTGGAACTGGAGGGGGTGAAGGCCCCCTTGGAGCCAGGCCCAAAGGCAACAGAGGGCGGTGGAGAGGCCCTGCCCAGCGGGTCTGAGTGTGAGGTGCCACTCATGGGCTTCCCAGGGCCTGGCCTCCAGTCACCCCTCCACGCAAAGCCCTACATCTAAGCCAGGGAGAGACAGGGCAGCTGGGGCCAGGCTCTCAGCCAGTGAGACGGCCAGCCCCCTCCTGCTGCCACACCACGTAAGTTCTCAGTCCCAACCTCGGGGACGTGTGCAGCCAGGGCTGTGTGACCACAGCTGGGTCCTGTCCCCTCTGGACCTTGTCTCCTCATCTGTGAGATGCCGTGGCCCAGCTGATGAGCCCTAATGTCCCCAGAACCGAGTGCCTATGAGGACGGCGTCCGCCCTGCCCTCTGCAACGTGCAGTCCCTCGGCACGCCGGCCCTGCCATGTGCTGGTAACACATGCCTGGGCCCTGCTGGGCTCTCCCACTCCAAGCAGACCCTGGGGGTCAGTGAAGGAAGCTCCCAGAAAGAGCAGAGGGAGAGCAGGTGGGCGACGGGGCTGTGTGACTCTAGCTTTGGCCCCAGGAAGCGAAGGAACAAAAGAAACTGGAAAGGAAGATGCTTTAGGAACATGTTTTGCTTTTTTTAAAAAAATACATATATTTATAAGAGATCCTTTCCCATTTATTCTGGGAAGATGTTTTTCAAACTCAGAGACAAGGACTTTGGTTTTTGTAAGACAAACGATGATATGAAGGCCTTTTGTAAGAAAATAAAAGATGAAGTGTGTTTCTTGGGCTCAGCCCCAGGGTAGAAGGGCTGGATGGAGGGAGATCGAGGAGCAGCCCTTGCTATGGGGAGCCGGGGCCCTCAGTCAGCATCCCCTGGGCTTGGGCAGCCCTCCTAGGTGTCCTGATCTGGGTGCCATCCACCGTAGGCTTGAATGAGGTGAGGCTGGGCCCAGGTGGGGCAGGGCTGCCTCTGGCCTCGGACAAGGACGGGTCAGGAAGCCTCACCTTCCCCAGGCCCCGTCTTCCGCCAGCAGGAGCTCTGGCCCACGTGCGGCTGGGAGAGGCTTGTGGCAGATGTGGGGCCCGGTGAGGCCCTCCTGGGTTGGTCTAATGGGCAGTTCACTGCCTGCCTTCCTCTAAGGACAGGACCCTGGGCTATCTCATTCCAGGCCTCATGGATGGTCCCGGGACCAGACAGGCTCCAGGACCTTCCCTACAGTGCCTTGGGAGAGCCAGGTTTGCATGGCCCAAGCCCCATGCCACCCCACTGCCCAGCATGGGTGCAGCAGGGAAATCCTGCTCCCTGCCTCCTGCTCCCGGTTGCAGTGAGGGCTTTGTTGGGAGAGGAAGTGTGAATCATCAAAGGCAGGGACCCCATGGGTGGGGAGAAAGGAGCTGAGCCCCAGCTGGCAGGACAAGCTGGGAGACAGGAACAAAGGGCCCAGGCTGGCTTGCAGATGGTGCCAGGATTGGTGGCCTTGGGATGCCCCCTCAGCCCCTGCATTAGGGATGTGCCCAGGCTTTCCGGAAACCCTAGAAGTGGAAGCATTTTCCAGGAAGGCTGCATGCTGAGGTGGGGGCAGGGATGCTGAGTGCAGCTGTGGCCTGGACTGGGTGCAGGGAGCTTGGGGACAGTGATGAACACACAGCATCTTTTCCTGTTACCCTCAGTGGGAAGGAGGGGAGGGGAGGGGGCCCACTGGGCTGCTGCTGCAGGGGCACCCAGAACATGCTGGAGTGAGCCTCTTGCAGACCCCATGCCACTGTCCCACAGGTCATGGCCCCAGCCCCCAGCACTCAGCCTCACCCCTGGTGGGACAGAGTCAGCCAAGCCAGACCCAGGGAGCAGGCCCTGCGGCGCGGGTGTTGATGTCAGTGCCGAGTCAGGCCCAGCCACGCGAGGCTCTGGATTCAATTATCGGCTGCTGAGGGCTCTGGCACAGGGAGGGAGGAGGCGGGCCGTGGGTCATGGTGGGCAGTGGGTGGTGGCAGTGGGCCTGGGTGGGGCCCCTTCTTCCTGAGGCAGCAGTGGCAGCCCAGGTGGATTTCCTGTAGGCCTGGGTCCCATTAGGGGAGTGGCTGTGGCCAGGCCTGCCTCCCCCTTCTCGTGGCTGCCTTGTCAAAGGGGCCTTTGTGGGCCTGAGGCTGCCGCTGAACACGGTGGCTGCTGAAAAAATGTTCTCACTGCAAAGCAAACCTGGCCGAGTGGGACGGTGGTGGGGGGGCAGTCGGGGGGTGACAGGGCCCAAAGAAAGGAAGCCTTCCCAGGAACTGTCTGGAGTGTGCCATCAGATCAGGGCTTCGGGGAAGGGGAGAACCCAGCCAGGGGGTGGCCAAGCTGAGATGCAGCCTCGACCCAGGACAAGTCGCCTGACTCTAGGCCAGGGACCAGGGGCAGATGTGGGGGTGTGCGAGCCCCCATCACCAGGTGCTGACCGCAGCAGGCTCTGGGCCACGTGGGCGACACCTGCTCTTGTTTTATGCCCGGCGACCTCTTATATTGAAAAGGAGCGGCCACAGGGAGGGAAGACAGCGTGCTCACAGTAAGTGGAGACAGGACCCCAGCACCTGCTCCCCAGCCACGGATGGGGCTGCCGGCCACGCGGGAGGGCTTAGGGCCACTGTGAGCTACAGAAGCAACAGACCCTACATCTATGGGGTAGGGGGTGATACAGTTCGCCCAGCCCCCTCAAAGGTGTTCACACATCCCCGCTCAGTTCACGCCCAGAAGCATGGCACCCAAGACAGGTGTATCTTTGCACCTCCCAGACCAAAGCATGAGATGTTCCTTCGGTGCAGGCTGCCAGTCCCTCTCATTATCCTCCCACCTCCACCTGACATCAAGCATGGTGCCAGGCACACAAAGTGCTGGGCAGCCCTCCGTGGATGCTGCCTGAGCACAGACAGGACCTTGGTGTTTGAGGCTGGCCTGGCTCCCAGCCCCCACTCCTCCTCCTGTGGCCGGCTTCCCCTCAGATACTCCACGAATGTCACGGGGAGGGCATAGGTGGGACCACAGTGGAGGCCCCTGGGTAAGGATGAAGAGGAGATGGGGTGTGTGCATGAACCCTGGCCTCCTCTAGCTCTCATGAGGGCACACACTGTTCTGCCCAAGAAAAGATGGAAAATCTGTAAAACAGAAC
Source organism: Papio anubis (assembly GCF_008728515.1). Classification (NCBI taxonomy): domain Eukaryota; kingdom Metazoa; phylum Chordata; class Mammalia; order Primates; family Cercopithecidae; genus Papio; species Papio anubis. Next base: position 69,587,046 of record NC_044993.1, on the reverse strand, counting down.
TCGAGGGTGGTGGAGTGGATGCAGTTGCCAACCTCCCGTGCCCATAGATGACACTCCAGACCTTCCATGCTCAGCCCAGATTTGCTCAGAGGTCCTGGCACCCCAGGGAGTCAGTGGGGATCTCCAGCTTCCAGGATGCCTGGGGGTGCAGGGGACCCGCCACCTCTCAGAACAGCTGGGGGGCTGGCACACATCCTTGGCATCCACCAGCTTCATGGGGGCTAGAGAGTCCCGGCTCCCTTGCCAAGGGTGCCAGGAAGGCAGAGCAGGGGCCAGGGCTCGGGGGCAGAGGCGAGAGGACCCTGGCCTGGCCACCCATCTGGGAGTGATTTGAGAAATTCCAGTCCTCACTGGTCCTTCGAGGCTATTCTTAACTGTGGTAATTACAGGGTCAGCCTTGGCCAGTGGCACCGTGAGGTCTGGGCATCATTAACTCCTCCAGAGGACACACTGGGGCGGGGCAGGAGATGCTTGCAGGGGATGGGGACCCTGTTACTGGGGGCGGAGCCTGGAAGGCAGGAAGTGGTGGGTGGAAGTGACTGGTGCTGGGTCCCTTCACACCAATGCCTCTGCTGGGGGCCCTGCGAGGAAGGGGCTATCTAAGCTAGAAAGGTCTAGAAGACAAGATGCCAGGCAGCTCCAGGCCCAGGATGGGGGACATGGGGACAGATCCTAGACGTAGAGTCTGAAGGCCCGGGAGCTCTGACTCCTCAAGGCAAGGCGGGTCCCACTGACTCCTCCCTGAATCCCCAATGCCCAGAGCAGGCAGGAGGCTGAGGGCAGCCCTGACTCTGCCTCTCCCCCTCCATGTGACTTCAGGGAAGGTGCTGAATCTTGCTCACCTTTGCCTCCCTCATCTGTAAAATGGACCTTGCCAGCTCTCAGCCCCTCCCTGGGTGTGAGAGGATGGGAGAGGGCGTCACTGTCACCCTGACCCCTACCGCTTCTCTGGGCGGCTCTCAGCCGGGGGAAGCCCTTGGCAGCAGCTCTCACTGGTATTCAGGTGGGACCTCTTTTGGGGACTCCCCGGAAGATCCCACAGCCTTCCTTACCCCCAGACACATACCCTTGCTGCTCCCAGAGCCTGGACAGGTCATTGTTGCCTGTGACTCAGTTTCCTCAGTTATGCAATGGAAGAAGGAATAAGCTTGCCAAGGACCACCCCTTTCCTGGCTCTGACGTTCTCGGATCCCCCTGCCTGCGAAGATTCCAGCAAGGCCCTCATGAGTCATGGCTGAAGCTTCAGAAGGCGGATGGAGTCCCTGCCGCTCCACCCTGGCCCTGCCTGGCTACGTCTCTGAACAGCCCCAGCCTCAGTTTCCCCAGCTGTGTTGTGGGTGGTCTGAATGGATGGGTCACTCATAAATGCTTGCCCTGGGCCTCCTGGTGTCTGGCTCCGGAGCCGCAGTGGGCCAAGGCCAGAGTGTGCCTGGCCAGGACCCCGCCAGGCACTGCCAAAAGCCCTCTCCACACACTTCTGGGGGCAGATGGAAGGATGAGGTGCACTTGGAGCCCCCCAGGCTCCCTGGACACCAGCCTCACCTGGGGACACACCTCAGGATAGAACAGGACAGCACATGGCTGGTGCGGAGTAGGCCGCATAAACCTCAGAGGGCCGCATAAGCCAAGGCCCACCTCCACCTCCACCTCCACCTCTACCTCCACCTCCAACCTGCCAGGCTGTCCAACAATGAGCACGCCCACCCTCCTATCATAGCCTGGAGCCTCCCTGGGCCTCAGCCCTACCAGAACATCCACAGAAAAATGAAGTGCATTCTTGCATTTCCAGACCACACCCTCTCCCTGAATGCCAAGCATGCCTGTGTCAACCCCTGGCCATGAAACCTCTGGTGACCAAGGGCCCACTCTGTTACCAGGGGCCAAAGGGGTACCAGAGCACCTCTTGTAGGTGATACCTGGAAGCTTCGGGGGTACAGGGCCAGATGTCTGTTGCAAGGCCTTGCAGCCCAGATCAGGTACCCCAGAACACCCCGGAGATCAGCCCGCCTCACTGACAGGCCGGATCAGGTGCCCTTGCCAGTGGCACCCTGGGTCATCAGCCCCCCAGCCCACCCGCGTGTCACAGCTCCTACCCTGGTGAGGTGTCCAAGGTGAGGGAGGCCAGGGCGTTGGAGAAGAGCCGCGTGTCCCACAGCTTCACTTCATGCTCACGCATCTGCAGGGAGGGCGAGAGAGGGGCTCAGAGGGGCCTGTCCCTCAGAGCCCCACCCGGGCGCTCCCGGGAAACCCAGTGCCTGAGGGTACAGCCTGACACAGGGCACCTGCCTCAGAGCAGGGCTTGGAATAGGGACAGGAGTCACCCCAAGGAAAGAGAGTTTGGGTTTTCATGTTCTGCCCCTTTAAGAACCCTTAGGTGACAAGGGGTGAGGGGCGGTTCCCTCCATGGACTCGGTCCCTGTGGGGCCACTATAGCTCCTGGGGTCAGGCTGAGCTATTACAAATGGAATCTGCCAGTTTTCAGCAGCCGTCAGTCCCCTGAGGCTCTGAGACCCGGCTGCACAGTCAGGCCGTATATGGACAGGCCTGGAACTGGCCCTCAGTCCCCCGCCTCCCATTGGCTTCGTCCCTGCCCGAAGGGCTGGACACGTCCCCACCTGGCCATGCCCTGCTCCTCCAGGAGGAACCCCCTACCTGGTTGAATCCAGTAGACACAAGGTACTCCCGGGAGCCCGTCCATGCCAGCCGGCTATCCCTGCTGTTCTCATGGGCCTGTGTGCTCTGCAGGAGGCAAGAGGTGGACCTGAGCCCCAAGGCCCCCTGCTGGTAGGCGGGGCCCCCTGGACTGGGCCTGAGCTGGGGAACTTCTGCTGCCCACCTGCCTGAAAGCCTCATAGAGGGTGGGAAGGGCTGGTTCCTTCTCCACGTCCCCACTGGGACCAAAGGTCTCCGAAGCACCCCAGGGATCAGCCCCGCCTCTGCCCCAGCTGAGGGCAGCTCTGCGCCCAGAGGCCAACCTGACCGCTCCTCCCGAGTGTCCCTCCTCCCAAAGAGAAGGCTGCCTCGCTCCCCAGCTCCAGGCCCCTTCCCTACTGCACCAGGGGCTTAAAGGCACTGGCACTTTCTTGCCCCCATGAGCTGTGTGATCTGGGGGACGCCACACTCTCTCAAAGCGTCATTTCTCTCACTTGTGTAAGGGGCACCTGGTGCGGTGCCACCCACTTCCCAGGGCTGTTGCCATGTGGAAGGGCAGGGCTTGTGGCAAAGTGCCGTGTAAATTGGGGGATTTTGAGGATCACTGCGGCCGCCCCAGGCAGGAGGCAGGGCCTGGGACCCACCTCTGGGCAACGTCCAGAGAGCGCCAAGCAGTGCCTCTCCTGGCCCTCCCAAGGTGCTGGAGCTGCCAGCAGGAAAGCTCCTGGCCCCTGGGAGGAGAGGGAAGCTCATATGGTGGGTGGGGCCCTGTCCTCCTGGGCCCTGGCAGTAGGGAGCTGAGGGGGCCAGAGGAAATGCAAACAGCTCCTCCCAGTCACCCTGGCCCCTGGAGCCTGAGACGAAGGACCCTGTTACCAAAAATAGCTCACCCCAAACCATGGCCAGCTTCCTCTGAGCTTCCCACGATCTCCTTGGGAATGAATGAGGGAGGGAAACAGCCTGCGAGGAGCTGGCCCGGGGCCCCCTCCCCAGCCCGTGGAGGCTGACTCCAGCGTGGGAGACCATCGGAAACGGCTCCAGGTCCCGTCCTTCGAGGGGCTTTTCTCACTGTTCCCTTCCCACCAGGCTGTGGCCGGCACAGGAAGTTGGGGCTGGAGCCTGAGAACCAAGGCCCCACTGCCCTCTCTCCACGTAAGAGGGGATATCGGGTCAGGACAAGGGCCGAGCCATTGGCCAGCCCTGCCCTCGACACCCGGAGAGGGTCACAGTGTCATTCAGGCTCCTGCCTTCTCGGTGTTTAGGGTGCAAATATCCGTGTGTGCGCAGCCCACCAGGTGGCTCTTAGCTTGTCCAAAAGTCATTCATTCATTCAAGAAACACACAAGGCCTCCCAGGGACCAGAGCTGTGCTAGGAGCTGGCGGTGGGGCGGGATGGTTCTCAGCTTGAGGGCAGGTGCTGGGGGGAAGCAGTGCCCCTCGCTCATCTATTTTCTCCTCATATGGATATTTGAGCCACACACTATCCGAGATGACACGGTGAACAAAATGGGAAAAGTCCCCGTGCCCGTAGAATAAACACGTCGGGGAGGTAGATGTAGGCCAAACAGAAATCAGTGTGTCATTCCATGTGACTGTGCATGTCATGGGGGAACCGCATGGTGTTAGGGGAGGAAGCTCTGGAGGTGGACCCAGGAGAGCCCCAGCCCAGCCACCACGGCCACCTTCCATGGTGGGTCAGTCACCAGCTCTGTGCCTCAGTTTCCATGTCTGTAAAAAGCACTGTAACAGAATTTACTTTTTTTTTTAACCTTTCCTGTGGTGCTGAAGGACCTACTTTTGAAGATGGCCATAAGGAGTAAGAGGGAACACTTGTAGAAGGCTCAGGATTGTGTCTGACAACTGTCACGTGTGCATGTCTCACAAGTAATAGCAGGGTACCGTCAGAGTGTAAGTGAGGGAAGACCTAGCATCATTCCCACTAGGCTATTTGAGGGTTGACAGGCGTGAGCCAGGTATGGGAACTAGCATACACAAAGAGTTGAAAACTGGATGCAGAGAGACCCGCTCAGTCAGCAGGTGGGGATGCGGGAGGTGGAGGCCGGGCCAAGCCTGCAGGATCCCCCCAGGGCTACCACTGAGCACTTTTCACCTAGGGGGCACAGGCTAAGGCTAGGGGTGGGACACCCCTTGGCCTGTATCTCCCACCTTCCTAATTCACATGTGGGAAGCCAGAGGCGCAGAGAGAGGAAGCCATGGTGCAAAGTGGCCCGGCCCCAGCTGTCTCCTCCACCTGCACAAGAGGGACATGAGGCTCAGAGTGGTGATGAGACTTGCACAAAGTTGCGGCTAGGAGGCAGCAGGGAAGGGAGGAGGAGCCGCCAAGGACCACAGCTGGCCTAGAAACACTCTGGTTTCCAGCAAACATCCTGGGCCAGCTCTCGCTCCCTGGAGTGTTCAGCCCAGCCTGCAGAGCTCCAGGTAAGAGCTTTGGCTGCGCCCAGCCACTCCCCACTGTGGGTACACCCAGCTCAGTTTGACCAGAGACCACGGGAAGCCTCCAAGTGAGGGAGGGGGTCAGTGGCCCACCCCTTACTCTATAACTCCTTATCAATGGAGTAATCACCAGTATCAAAAATGAGAGGTGGGCTGGGTACAATGGTCCCTGCCGTAATCCCAACACTTTGGGAGGCTGAGGCGGGAGGACTGCTTGAGCCCAGGAGTTCCAGAGCACCTGGGCCACAAACTGAAAACTTCTCTCTTAGAAAAACAAACACGGCCAGGCACGGTGGCTCACGCCTGTAATCCCAGCACTTTGGGAGGCCAAGGCGGGCGGATCACGAGGTCAGGAGATCGAGACCATCCTGGCGAACATGGTGAAACCCCGTCTCTACTAAAAATACAAAAAATTAGCCGGGCGTGGTGGCGGGCGCCTGTAGTCCCAGCTTCTCGGGAGGCTGAGGCAGGGGAATGGCCTAAACCCGGGCGGCGGAGCTTACAGTGAGCTGAGATTGCGCCACTGCATTCCAGCCTGGGCGACAGAGCGAGACTCCGTCTCAAAAAAAAAAAAAAAAAAAAAAAAAGAAAAACAAACACTAGGCCAGGCACAGTGGCTCATGCCTGTAGTCCTAGCACTTTGCGAGGCTGAGGCGGGGGGATCACGTGAGGTCAGGAGTTCAAGACCAGCCTGGCCAACATGGTGAAACCGCATCTCTACCAAAAATACAAAAATTAGCTGGGAATGGTGGCAGGCGTCTGTAATCCCAGCTACTCAGGAGGCTGAGGCAGGAGAATCACTTGAACCTGGGAGGCGGAGGCTGCAGTGAGCCGAGATTAAGCCCTTGCACTCCAGCCTGGGTGACAGAGCAAGACTCTATCTCGAAAAAAAAAAAAACACCAACTAGCTTGACGTGGTGGTGCGTGCCTGTAGTCCCAGCTACTAGGGAGGCCGAGGCAGGAGGATTGCTTGAGCCCAGGAGGTCAACGCTGCAGAGAGCCGTGATGGCGCCACTGCACTCCCGCCTGGGTGACAGAGCGAGACCCGTTTGCCAGCCTCAGCAAGCCTCAGAGAAGAGCCCTCTCTCCAGCTCCTCATTCTCCTGGGTAGCGGGCAAGAACAGGGGCTACAGCTGAGACCCAGGCATCGTTACCCTGCATCCCCGAGGTCCCCCACAACCTGGTTCTGAGAACAGGAGGGGCTGTGGCAGGGCAGAAGCAGTGCCAGCCCCGTAGGGGGTGAGGAGGGGAGGCGTATGCCCACCCCTTCCTCACCATGACAACACTTCCTATGCAGGGCAGGATGGTTCCAGGAGCAACCCTGGCTCCCTGCTTGGGTAAGGGGACATGCTTTAATAGTAAGACGCCCCCACTCACTCCCTTCTCTCCTCTGAGGCTCACCACCCCCAAGTGGCCTGTCTGATGCACTAGGGTTCCTAGTGGGCTCAGTCTGGGGCCCCCTCCCACCCAGACAAGGGTTCTGAGTCCTCCACACTCATCTGGGGATGCTACTTCCCCAGAACAGCCTGGGCTCCAGAGCCTCACCCAGCCCCAGCTAGGCCAGTTGTACAGGGAAGGGGCGGCAGTGGGGGTCTGGGCGGTTCCACAATCAGATGGGCGAGCCTGCCTGTCACCCTGAGGTGAGACCCTGGAGAAGCCACAGAACCATCTGACCCTTGGGGTCTACACCTCCAAGGAAGTGGAATATGCCAAGTGCCTGGCGCATAACAAAGGCTCATACATGCAGTCTAAGAACCAAGCAGGGGTGTGAGCAGGAGGAGTCACCCCAGGGTCCCCTGCTCCAAGCTCATGCCTGAGGCAGGGCTCCAACAAGACAGTGGAGGGCGGACTCCCTGGCCCACTCCGGGCTCTGGGACAGCACCAGGGCTCAGGTGGGGTGGACCCACAGAGGACAGAGGTTGCATGGAGGGCAGGCGGCTCCGCTCCCTGACCCCCAGCCACACCCCACCAGGCAGGAAGGAGGATTGCCAGAGAAAGCGCTCCCAGAAGGCCTCTCCCTCAAGTCGGCCCCTCGGCTCACACCGGCCCTGGCTGCCAGCAGCGGTTTTCCTAATAGAAGCCAGGTGTGGGCCAGATGCCCTGGGCGGAAGTGGGGGGCAGGGCCACACGGAGAGCGGCATTCCAGGCCTGCTGCCCCCGCACCAGGGCCCGAGCACAGGCCCCAGCCAGCAGCTGGAGGGGTGGGAGCCACCCACGCTCTTCCCAGGTCTCCTCACCCCAAAGCCCCGCAGGGGGGCTCCCTCCAGAACCAGATCCTCTCTCTCTCTTCGAGGAGCTGGGAGCCCCTTGGACAGCAGCCACTCTATCCCCACCTCGGCATCAGTCACCGCCCCCAGCCCTGCTGGAAGAGGAGGGGAGAGAGGAGGAAGGCTGGAAAGAGGGGGCGGAGGAGGGGAGAAGAGGAAGAATCATGTGGGCCCAGCAAGCTGGCTCAGAGCCATGCCTGGTAGGTCAGGGGCAGACGCATAGGTGCCCCAGCAGTACCCTGGGCTCTGGAGAGGAGAGTGCAACCTGAGAAAGTGAAGGAGGCCGGAGGAAGCCTCCGTGGCGCCTTCAGGCTGAGCCTGGGCCCCGCTTTCTGGGCAAAGGCTTGGAGGTCAAAGAAAGCTACCCAGTGAGGATACCGCGCACACCCACACTGCCTTGAGATGCAGACAGCCACCATCTACCAAGCCCAGGTCCCGCATGACGAAGAGGTCAGCCAGCCTCACCAGCAAGTATGACCAGGGTGTGGCCAAAGCCACTCTGCCTGGCTAGTTTCACCGGTTAAATGGGAGTCCTCTCAATCTTCAGCTGGACAAAAGTGGAACTGACTGTACCGTTTGGACTAAAAAATTGCAATCTTCCATGTGACTGGGTTTCTCTCCTCAGTCTTGTGTGTGTAGGGGGCTCTGGGGCTCCAGTCTAACGCTAGTTTGGTTTGGGCTAGTGGTTTGCCCTTGACCCCAGGTGAGGAAAAAGTCCTAGAAATGGGGAGGGGGTATCTGTGATGGGCCTAGGTCTTTGCTGGGGAGCTCCTCTCCTGAGCTAACAGCAGGACCCTAAACTTCACCTTCCTCAGGAAAGAAGCCTCCTCAGCTTCTAGAAAGTTCTTTTTAGAAATGTAAATCCACGGCCAGGCGCGGTAGCTCACGTCTATAATCCTAGTAGCACTTTGGCAGGCCGAGGTGGGCGGATCACAAGGTCAGGAGTTCCAGATCAGCCTGACCAACATGGTGAAACTCTGTCTCTACTAAAAATACAAAAAAATTAGCTGGGCGTGGTGGTGGGCGCCTGTAGTCCCAGCTACTCGGAAGGCTGAGGCAGGGGAATGGCATGAACCCAGGAGGCGGAGTTTGCAGTGAGCCGAGATCGCGCCACTGGACTCCAGCCTGGGCGACAGAGCAAGACTCTATCTCCCCCCAAAAAAAGAAATATAAATCTACTCATCTTACTTCCTGCTTAAAACTCTCTAAAGGCGGCCGGGCACGGTGGCTCACGCCTGTAATCCCAGCACTCTGGGACGCCGAGGCAGGAGGATCACGAGGTCAGGAGATTGAGACCATCCTAGCTAACATGGTGAAACCCGGTCTCTACTAAAAATACAAAAACAAAATTAGCCGGGTGTGGTGGCGGGCGCCTATAGTTCCAGCTACTTGGGAGGCTAGGGCAGGAGAATGGCGTGAACCCGGGAGGCGGAGCTTGCAGTGAGCCAAGATCGAGCCACTGCACTCTAGCCTGGGCGACAGAGCGAGACTCCATCTCAAAAAATAAATTAAAAAAAAAATTACCTAATGGCTTCCCACAGCCCAGGTGACCACGGGCCTGTTTCCCCCAGCACCGCTCGCGCAGACTCCGCAGACGAGCCTGTCCTCCTCCAGGCCATCTGTGCCTGCCCCCTTGGCATTACTCAGGCCTCCACTCCCCAGCCAGTTACTCAGGGAAGCACTAAACCAGCCCAGCAAGAGAAGCCCCCAGCAACTACCCCGGGACAGGGCCCTGTCCCAGGATTGTTGCTCCTGCCTACAAGGTCTCTGTAGGGCGAATGAATGGTGCCCCAGTGGCTGGATGCCTGCAGCATGAGCCAGGTCCCAGCTTCCCCGCTCGGAACTGAAATGGCCACGCACACTCCATGCACAGACACAAACCAAAACACGCTCAGTTCCTGGAGCCTATACGTTTTGATAGGTCCCACCCGGGGTCTTCCTGAAGAGGACAGGAGCTGTTTCTTTTTGGCTCCTCTGCAGCTGGTCTCTGCTGACCGTGCCAGGGTGAAGGGCTCAAAGGAAGGAAGTGGGGATCTCAGATCACTGACTGAAGCCACAGGATGGCCTCCGTGGAGAGCCTGGGGGAAGCTTAGCTCTGCCCACCCTGTGATCAAAGCCAGGCCCTCCCAGGACCCAGAACACACTTCACAGAAAGAGCTCCCAGCAGTGATGGCCCACCTCCTGGGGACCCCTGGTGCTGCGGACAGGTCCGCCAGGACCCCAGGCCTGCCCTTACCTCCACCTGCTGGAACCACTGGGTCCTCAGCCTCAGCGGAGGCTTCAACCCACCCCGGCTTGCCCACACAACTCACCTGAGAGGCCTGCGGCTGTGTTCTGGGGTCGAAGATCCGCAGCTGCTTGTCCTGGAAAAGCAGAGAGGAGGAAACAACTTGCAACTAGGGCTGGAGGGTCCCTGGAAGCCAGCCTGTTCTCCCACCCGCCAGCTCTGAGCAGCCCATCCCCAGCACACAGGGCTGGCATCACACACCAGGGCATCCCTCCTCAGCCCTGTTTCTCCTTCTCAGCACAGCAGCAGGCCCCACCCAGTCCCCCAAAAAAGCAAGCTCAGCAAGCAGTGTTCAGCTTCCTGAGACCTACTCCACACCAGGCATACCAGACACTCGACCCCTCCTAGTCTTCCAACTACCCTATGAAGTGGTACTATCACCATGACCCCTCACAGACAGACAAATGGAGGTCCAGAACCAAACTCTAGGCTGTCAGTGCCCCACACATGCTCAGCCCTATGCTAGGCCCAGCCTGGAGAGGGTCACGTGACGACCTCATTTCTGCACTTACAGAATTTAGCATTTAACCAGGAAAATGAGCTTACACCTCCGAACCATCCATTCAGCAGTAACTGATTCAGATTATCCAAAGGGAGGATGGAAACAGACAAAAGGCAGAAAAAAATGTACTGAAATAAAACACCCATACTTTGTATAGGACCTTCTTTCTGTGGAACAATCTGTGTGTGTGTGCATGCACACGTGTGTGTACACAAACATGCACGTTTGGCCATAATAAATTAAATGCAAAAGGAAGTTGTAGAATAACATGGCATAGTGTGATTCTACTGTGGTAAAAATCAACAAAAATCTCCATCTGTGTGACCATGATCCTGTTTGTTTTTACTGTTACACGGCTGTCATACAGCCCATACATTTTACACATTTGCTGAGCAAGGAGAAAGGTCTAGACTAACACAGGCCGCTGTGCTATTGCTGGGTACCAAGGGTGGGGAAGGTGGGGGCTGGTTAACTTTTTCTTTTTACATCTTAGCACAGGTCTATTTTGTTTCATTCAGCATAGATTCCTGTTTTCATATTTTGAAAAACAGTAAACAATTTGAATTTGAAATGAAAAACAATACCAACCAGGGCATAGTGGCTCGCGCCTGTAATCCCAGCACTGTGAGGCTAAGGTGGGCGGATCACCTGAGGTCAGGAGTTCGAGGCTAGTCTGGTCAACATGGTGAAACCGCGTTTCTACTAAAAATAAAAAAATTAGCTGGGCGTGGTTGCAGGCACCTGTAATCCCAGCTACTCAAGGGGCTGAGGCAGGAGAATCGCTTGAACCCGGGAGGCAGAAGTTGCAGTGAGCTGAGGTTGCACCACTGCACTCCAGCCTGGGCAACAGAGTGAGACTCCGTCTCAAAAAAAAAAAAAAAAAGAAAAACAACATCCTTTGCACCAGCACACACTAAAAAAAAATTGAAATACACATGCTTCTCAAAATACAATGGAGTTACATCCCAATAAACCCATCTTAAATTGAAAATACAGTAAGTATGGCCAGGAGCAGAGGCTCATGCCTGTAATCCCAGCACTCTGGGAGGCAGAGGCGGCAGATCACTTAAGGTCAGGAGTTCAAGACCAGTCTGGCCAACAAGGTGAAACTCCGTCTCTACCAAAAATACAAAAATGAACCAGGCATGGTGGCAGGCACCTGTAATCCCAGCTACTCGGGAGGCTGAGGCAAAACTGCTTGAACCTGGGAGGCAGAGATTGCAGTGAGCCAAGATCATGCCACTGCACTCCAGCCTGGGTGACAAAGCAAGACTCTCTCACACTCACACACACACACACACACACACACACACACACACACACACACACAGGCCAGGCCCAGGGGCTCACGCCTGTAATCCCAGCACTTTGGGAGGCCAAAGTGGGCAGATCACCAGGTCAGGAGATCAAGATCATCCTGGCTAACACGGTGAAACCCCGTCTCTACTAAAAATACAAAAAATTAGCTGGGCGTGGTGGCGGGCGCCTGTAGTCCCAGCTACGGGAGGCTGAGGCAGGAGAATGGCATGAAGCTGGGAGGCGGAGCTTGCAGTGAACCGAGATCACACCACTGCACTCCAGATTGGGCGACAGAGCAAGACTCCCGTCTCAAAAAAAAAAGAAAAAAGAAAAGAAATATATATTAAGTAAAATTTGCAGACCAGAGAGTCTTTGTTCAAAGAATCACTGGTGCTCAAAGTGTGAAAACTTGTGGTTGTGTATCACTTTCACACCATTGTAAAGTAAAAAAATTGTAAGTCAGGGACAATCTGTACTTAGTCGTAAATCTAATGAAATATATACAAGATTTATATGAGAACAATTGCAAAACTTTGATGAAAAAACCAAAGAAGATCTAAATAAATAGGTAGTCCATGTTCATGGATATAGAATCTCAATACTGTCAAAAAGTCAGTTATTCTCAACTTTATCTATAAATTCAACAGAGTCCCAATCAAAATTCCAGTAAATTATTTTGTGGACAAACTGATTTTGAAGTTTCTATGAAGAAACAAAAGACACAGAATAGCCAACCAGGTGCAGTGGCTCCCGCCTGTAATTCCAGCACTTTGGTAGCAGCCCAAGGCTGGTGGATCATTTGAGGTTAAGAGTTGGAGATCAGCCTGGCTAACACGGTGAAACGTCATCTCTACTAAGAATACAAAAAAATTGGCCGGGTGCGGTGGCTCAAGCCTGTAATCCCAGCACTTTGGGAGGCCGAGACGGGCGGATCACGAGGTCAGGAGATCGAGACCATCCTGGCTAACATGGTGAAACCCCGTCTCTACTAAAAAATACAAAAAACTAGCCGGGCGAAGTGGTGGGCGCCTGTAGTCCCAGTTACTCGGGAGGCTGAGGCGGGAGAATGGCGTGAACCCGGGAGGCGGAGCTTGCTGTGAGCTGAGATCCGCCCAGTGAACCACGCGCGGGCCGGAGGGGGGACCCCGGCGAGAAACAAAGGCCTACGGAAAAAAAAAAAATTAGCCGGGCGTGGTGGCACACGCCTGTAATCCCAGCTACTCGGGAGGCTGAGTCAGGAGAATCACTTGAACCTGGGAGACGGAGGTTGCAATGAGCTTGCAGTGAACCAAGATCGTGCCACTGCACTTTAGCCTGGGAAACAGACTGAGGCTCCGTCCAAAAAAACCCCAAAAATGCTACCGTAGGCCAGGCACAGTGGGTCCTGCCTGTAATCCCAACACTTCGGGAAGCCAAAGTGGAAGAATTACTTGAGCCCAGGAATTCGAGATCAGCCTGAGCAATATGGCAAAGTCCATAAATGGACATTTCTCTCTTTTTGTATTTTTTTTTTTGAGATGAAGTTTCACTCATCACCCAGGCTGGAGTGCAGTGGTGTGATCTCGGCTCACTGCAACCTCTGCCTCTCGGGTTCAAGTGATTCTCTTGCCTCAGCCACCCGGGTAGCTGGGAATACAGGTGCCCGCCACCACGCCCGGCTAATTTTTTGTATTTTTAGTAGAGTCAGGGTTTTGCCATGTTGGACAGGTTGGTCTCGAACTCCTGACCTTAGGTGATCTGTCTGCCTTGGCCTCCCAAAGTGCTGGGATTATGTGTGTGAGTCACTGTGCTTGGCCTTTTGTTTGTTTTTGAGACAGAGTCTCACTCTGTTGCCCAGGCTGGAGTGCAGTGGCGTGATCTCGGCTCACTGCAAGCTCCGCCTCCCAGGTTCATGCCATTCTCCTGCCTCAGCCTCCGGAGTAGCTGGGACTACAGGCGCCCGCCACCACACTCAGCTAATTTTTTGTATTTTTAGTAGAGACCGGGTTTCACCGTGTTAGCCAGGATGGTCTCAATTTCCTGACCTCGTGATCCTCCCACCTCGGCCTCCGAAAGTGCTGGAATTACAGGCATGAGCCACCGCACCTGGCCTTTTGTTTGTTTGTTTCTGAGACAGAATCTCGCTCTGTTGCCGAGGCTCAAGTGCAGTGGTGCAATCACAGCTCACTGCAAATCAACCTCCTGGACTTAAGCGATCCTCCCACCTCTGCTTCCCAAGTAGCTGGGACCACAGGCACAAGCTACCAGGCTCTGCTAATGTTTTAATTTTTCTTTTGTAGAGATGAGGTCTCATTACGTTGAGCAGGCTGCTTTTGAGCTCCTGGCCTCGAGTAATCCTTCTGCCTCAGCCTCCCAAAGGGATGGCATTACAGGTGTGAGCCACCAGGCCTGGTTTAAATATACGTTTTTAAAATATATATATAGAAATGGCCAAAAAGCATATGAAAAAGTGTTCAATATCACTAACCATTAGAGAAATACAAACCCAAACCACAATAAGATATCCCCTGACACCCATTAGGATGCCTATTACATTTTTTAAAATAGCAAGTGTCAGGCTGGGCACGGTGGCTCATGCCTTAATCCTAGCACTTTGTGAAGCCAAGGTGGGGAGAATCACTTGTGGTCAGGAGTTCGAGACGAGCCTGGCCAACATGGTGAAACCCTCTCTCGACTAAAAATACAAAAATTAGCTGGGTGTGGTGGTGTGCACCTATAATACCAGCTACTCAGGAGGCTGAGGCAGGAGAATCACTTGAACCCAGGAGGTGGAGGTTGCAGTGAACTGAGATCGTGCCACTGCACTCCAGCCTGGGCGACAGAAAGAGACTCTATCTTGGAGAAAAAAAAAAAAAAAAAAAAAGCAAGGCTGGGTGCAGTGGCTCACACCTGTAATCCTGACACTTTGGGAAGCCAAGGTGGGTGGATCACAAGGTCAGGAATTCAAGACCAGTGTGGCCAACATAGTGAAACTCCGTCTCTACTAAAAATACAAAAATTAGCCAGGTTTGGTGGTGTGTGCCTGTATTCCCAGCTACTGGGGAGGCTGAGGCAGGAGAATCGCACGAACCCAGCAGGCAGAGATTGCAGTGAACCGAGACGGCACCATTGCACTCCAGCCCAGGTGACAGTGCGAGACTCTGTCTCAAAGAAAAAAGGAAAGCAAGTGTTGGTGGGTACGTGAAGTTAGAACCCTTGCACACTGTTGGTGGGATTGTAAAATGGTGCAATTGCTATGGAAAACAGTACGGCAATTCCTCAGAAAATTAAAAGTAGACCTGTCATGTGTTCCAGCAGCCCCACTTCTGGGCACCTATCCACAAGAACGGAACGCAGGCCACAAAGAGGTATTTGCACACCCGTGTTCACAGCAGCACTACTCGCAATAGCCAAGAAGTGGAAACAACCCAAGATCTACTGATTGATAAATGGATCAACAAAATGTGGTCTGCGCGTCCTACACAGCCTTCAGAGGCAAGGAAGTCCTACCGCACATGGCAACAACCAGTAACCCCTGACGACGCAGCATTTCACGATGCTCAGAGAAATCAGTCAGCCCCAAAAGAACAAACAGTATATGACTCCGCTTATGTGAGGCATCTAAAGTAGTCAAATTATACACACAGAAAGTGGAACGGCAGTTCCTAGGGGTTGGGAGGTAGGGCAAAGGGGAACTGCTGTTTAATGGGTATAGAGTTTCAGTTCTGCAAGATGAGAAAGTGATCAAATCTGTTTCACAACAGTATAAATATACTTAACACTACTGAACTGTACACTTAAAAATGGTTAAGATGGTGATTTTTGGCACTTTGGGAAGTCAAGGCGGATCATTTGAGCCCGGGAGTTTGAGGCGAGCCTGGGCAACATAGTGAGATCCCTGTCCCTACAAAAAATTAAAAATAAAAAAAGTAGCCGGGTGTGGTGGCACGTGCCTGTAGTCGTAACTACACAGGAGGCTGAGGCACGAGAATCACTTGAACCCGGGAGGCGGAGATTGCAGTGAGCTAAGATCACGCCACTGTGCTCCAGCAGTGTAATAATGATGATGATAATAAGAATAATAGGCCGGGCGCGGTGGCTCAAGCCTGTAATCCCAGCACTTTGGGAGGCCGAGACGGGCGGATCACGAGGTCAGGAGATCGAGACCATCCTGGCTAACACGGTGAAACCCCGTCTCTATTAAGAAATACAAAAAACTAGCCGGGCGAGGTGGCGGGCGCCTGTAGTCCCAGCTACTCGGGAGGCTGAGGCCGGAGAATGGCGTGAACCCGGGAGGCGGAGCTTGCAGTGAGCTGAGATCCGGCCACTGCACTCCAGCCTGGGCGACAGAGCGAGACTCCGTCTCAACCCCCCTCGAATAATAATAGTTTACCATTGGTTCCTCAATTGAAACAACGTACCACACTCACGCAGGATGTTCGTCACAGACACTAGGGGAGGAGGTAAGGAATATGGAAAATCCTTGTACTACTTGCTCGCTTTTTTTGTAAACTTAAAACTGTTCTAGAAAATAGTCTATCAATTAAAACAACCCAAAAAGAAATGCAGGGGAAAACCAAGTGAATTCCCACTCCACAGGCAGCCCCTCCCTGGGGGATGAGTAGCCTCCCCGCTACTACCAAGCTCGAGGCTAAGTGCTGGACTCTGGGGCCTGGAGGTTGTCATGGGAAACTGTGGAGAAGAACTTAGACCTGGTCGTGGAAGGACAAACAGAGCTTGTGCTGGGAAGGGAAAGGCATTCGAGGAAGGTAAAATAGCATGAGCAAAGAGGTGGAGAAAGGAGCTTGCTGGTGTGTGGTGTTGGGGGAGGAGAGGCCACGTGAGGAGGCAGATGGTGGGAACCAAAGGGGCCGTGGGCACATGCACGGCTGGCAGAGGTGGGGACCTGTCTGGAGAAGGCCTCAAAAGCCAGGTCTCCCTGGTCTGCCTCGGCAGGGCCCCGGTTTTATGCCACTCCTGGCAAAGCCCTGCCAGCTGCAGTTTACCAAGGACCTGCTACATGCCAGGCGGGCACCAGGTACAGTCCAGGGGCTGGCTCTTAACACTCCACTACTCCACAGCCTCGGGTTCAGAGGGATGGCAAGAGACAGAGAGAGGAGGATGAGAGACAGAGGACAGAGACCAAAGAGAGAACAGCGAGGGACAGTGAGGGATGAGAGAGGACAGAGAGGGATAGAAACAGAGGACAATGACAGAGCAGGCCAGACAGAGCAACTAGAGATCAAGGACAGAGAGAGGGGACAACAGGAGACAGGCAGGACACAAGGGACACCAAGCGACAGAGGCTCTAAGGAGATGAAGGGCAGGACTTGACATCCAGCAGCCAGGGCTGCTCCTGCCCCACGGAGCTGCAGAGACCGACAGCCTGCATCCTGATGCCAACATCACCACTGACCAGCTATGACATGGGCAAGCCCCCGAGCCCCCTATGGTTTATTTTTATTTTTATTTTTTTGTTTGAGCTTTTAGTTTGTTTGTTTGTTTTGAGATGGAGTCTTGCTCTGTCGCCCAGGCTGGAGCACAATGGCGTGATCTCGGCTCACTGCAACCTCTGCCTCCCAGGTTCAAGCGATTCTCCTGCCATAGCCTCCCGAGTAGCTGGGATTACAGGTGCATGCCACCATGCCTGGCTAATTTTTGTATTTTTAGTAGAGGCGGGGTTTCACTATGTTGGCCAGGTTGGTCTCGAACTCCTGACCTCAGGTGATCCAAGCAATCCTCCTGCTTCAGCCTGGGACCACAGGCGTGTGCCACCACTGCCTGGCTAATTTTTGCATTTTTTTTGTAGACATGGAGTTTTACCATGTTGCCCGGGCTGGTCTTGAACTTCTGGACTCAAAAGATCCTCCCACCTCGTCCTCCCAAAGTGCTGGGATTACAGGCATGAGCCAGCGCCCGGCCACCCGCCCAGCTCTGTGAACTGTGAGGATGCGGACAGCGCCACCCCTGGGCAGGCTGGGTGCTGGGGCTAAGGGCGGAACTCACAGCACACACTCCACGAGGGCAGCTGGGCCACCGGGTGCAGGAGCTTAACGTGGGGTCCAAACCAGAGTTCAGAGTGAGCATTGAGGCTGCTCTGGCGCATTGGAGAGGAACTGGGCTGCAGAGGCCACGTCCTCCCCCGCTCACCAGGGCTCAACTGTGCCGGGAATAAGGAGAGCAGCCGGCCGGAATGGGCCATCCGTGAGGAGAGCGCGCCCCCTAGCGGCCTCCTGCCCCTTCTCTCCCTCCCGCTCCGTCACCGCAGTGGGAGGAGCTGAGAGGGAGTAGGAGGCTGAGAGGGAGTAGGAGGCTGAGAGGGAGTAGGCAGGACATGAGAGGGAAGTAGGAGGCACAGAGGCTTCCCTGCCAGGAAGGAGATGGGGCGGGGGTGGGGGCACACTCTGGTGGGAAGTCCCATGACCCCTCCACCCCCATCTCCATCAGGCAGCCCGTGGCATGAGCAGCTCCAGTGCGGAAACCCAGAGCCAGGTGCCGCAGCAAAGGGCTCAGGTTCGTTCCTGCTGCCGGGTGGGTCCATCCAGCAGCTCCAGCCACAGCTCAGGACAAGCCCTCGCTCTGTGCACACTCATGGGCATCACCGGCTGCCCTACTACAGTCAGGCCACCCCCTATTCTCGGCTCCATACTGCCAGGGTTTCCAGTGTAGGATACCCCACCAGGACTCCGATGTACCCGCTTTACAGCAAAAGGAGGCGAGAGCAGACCCAGGGCTGAGGTACCCATTGGCCCTAGGCTGTGCTGACGGGTGCGGCTTGGAGGCAATGCTGCATCCCCACAGGTGGAATTCCTAGGTCCAGGAACCAGGGAAAGGAGCGGGAGTTGGTCCACTAAGCATCACTCCCAAGACCCACTTGGGACATGTGTGCTTCTCGTCCCTGCAACTTTAAGCTCTGGGTTTAGTGGGGGAAACACGTCCACTGAGGAAGCAGCAGGAGCTCCTGCATACTGTGGACTCCTCTGACTCTTCCTGCAAGACGCCAGCAAGCAAGCAGAAGAGAGGCCAAGCCAGTGGCCCACGGGATTGCTCACTGTCCTTCCCTGCACAGCTGTGACGGTAAATGGGGCTCGGACCCCCAGGAGGAGGACCTGGACCACCACACCAGTGACAGAGGGGCAGACAGTTTCTCAAAGAAAGATGTCACAGTCCCAAGGCAGCCATCCCTGAGTCCTGCTGAGACTGCCTGGGCCATCCCCTCTGCCCGTCCCCTCCTTCACAGCCAGGGCTCATCCCTCAAGGACCAGCCTTGAGCTCACTCTGCCTGGGAAGCCGTCCCCAGCAGGGTTAGGCCAGAGCACGCATATCAGGTCTCCCCAGAGCTCAGAACCTTATTGGTCCCCAGAGCTCAGGCCAGTGTCTGGGACTCTCTGCTCAACAACCACCACAAAAGAAAAGCTGATCAAGACTGGGAGAGGGGCTTCTACAAAAGCAGAGTACAGAAAAGAAAGTTAGACTAGGGTCCTTCCAAGTATGCAGAGCCCTGGGGCAGGATGCTCAGGTCTGGTTGGCCTCCTTGCCCTGCTAGCTCCTGTTCGGCTCCATCGCCAGGCCTCTCGGCCATTCTTCATCTGTCTTCAGGCTCGGCACACCTCCAGAAGGGCCCTGACGGGTGCCCTCATTCCCAGCAACCCCAACAGGTCTTCAGAGACCCTTGGCGGTACCCACGGCTGCCTCCCTGGGGAAGCCCTTTGGCCCTGATCTCAGGGCCCAGCCCGGTCCTGGCTTTCCTCCTCCCACCTCCTCCCCTGCAGGCTCTCCTCATCCCCTCCTAGGGGTAGCACTATGCGGTCAGCATATCAAACAAACAGGACCTTTTCACCTGCAGCCGGATTCTGCTCACAGCCCCTCCGGCCAGACTCCACTGACACCTCCAGGTACCACTGGCAGCTCAACGAGGCTACTGCCACCCTGGAGCAGCTCTGCCCAGAACGTTCACACCAGGTGCCCCTCTAGCGCCCCCTCCCTGCCACAGCACTCCCCTTCCCAGTGACAGGCCTCTCCTACTGCCTCAGGACCACCATGCCTCCCACCCAACCCTTCTCCAACATTTGGCTTCCTCCTCCCAGAGGTCTCCGCCACCCCCGGCAGAGAACAGCTCTCACCTCCTTGCAGGCTGTCCCACATCCCCCTGTAGACGCTGCCCCTCCTGCCACGCACCGTCCACGCGGTTCCTAATGCAAATCTGCTCTCCTCACTATACCACCTGCCCTACTCTGGCCTTTAACACTTCATTGCCACTGGGCGCAGGTGCTCATGCCTATAATCCAAGCACTTTGGGAGGCCAAGGCGGGCAGATCACGAGGTCAGGAGATCGAGACCACGGTGAAACCCTGTCTCTACTAAAAATACAAAAAATTAGCCGGGCGAGGTGGCAGGCGTCTGTAGTCCCAGCTACTTGGGAGGCTGAGGCAGGAGAATGGCGTGAACCCGGAAGGCAGAGCTTGCAGTGAGCCGAGATCACGCCACGGCACTCCAGCCTGGGCGACAGAGTGAGACTCTGTCTCAAAAAAAACCAAAAAAACAAAAAAACACTTCATTGCCTTCCCATTACTGCTACGGCAACAGGTACAACCCTTACTCACCACCCAGTACCCGCCTGCCCCGCACCCGCCTGTCCTAGTCCCAGATCCCTGCCTGAGGCCAGCTCAAAGCACCATGTCCCTCTTGCAGAGCCCGGGTCACGGATCCTCTTGTCTGTACTGTCCTTGAAGGAAGTCACCTCCCTAGCAACTGGGGCCTGGCCCAGCACCTGTGGCCAAACGCTGCCTAACAAGAGTCTCACGGAAAGGCTGGCAGTTAGGACAGACCAGATGGGGTCAGAGGCGGCTGGCTGAGGGTGGGGATGTCAGGGCGCAAACCAGGGACCAGCATGGGCTCTCATCTGACAAGGGTCCAGGCAAGGTAGGGACTTCCAGATGTAGGTGAGCGGGGGTGTGAGGGGCAGCTAGGGGGCAGGGCACACAGGTAACCATCCTGACCTCAGTGCTCCGCTGCCCCCTAAACAACAAGCCTGGAAGGCCCAGCCCAGGGGGTCCCAGCCCAGGAGACCAGCACAGAGCCCCACAGGGGCTTCCCGCCTGCCTGCTTACCTTGCATGCCGTGCCCACCAGGGCTCCGTCCCGGCTCCAGATGGCGCTCTGCACCAGGTCCCCATGGGCCACCAGCTCTGCAGAGAAGCAGTCACAGTTAGGCTCCGGGCAGCGAGGGCACCAGGGAAGTGGGTGGGGGCGGGCCTTGCTGGGGCGAACTCTCAGAGCAAAGGCAGCAGCTACGAGGATCCTTTTCAGCCAAGGGGGTAAGGGCAGCAGCTCCTCCCAGACAGGCTTCCCCTGCACCACAGGCTGCTTCCTTCACCCCACCTTTGTGTAGCTGTACATCACTCAACTACCTTCCAAGGCTCCCTGCTCCTGGCCTGGCTCTCTCATCCCTCCCAGGCTCACTTCCAACATACCTCCCACCCCATAGGGTCACTCCCACCCTAAGCCTCTACACCTGCCATCTATACTCTCTCCCGCTAGTGTGAGGTATTAAAATACATCTCTACATCCTCTGCAACTCCTGTTCCAGGTTAAATTGTGCTCCCCTAAAAAGATGGTGAAGTCCTAACCCCCACTACTTTTTGGAGACTTGCTCTGTCACCCAGGCTGGAGTGCAGTGGTGCGATCTCAGCTCACTGCAATCTCTGCCTCCTGGGTTCCAGCAATTCTCCTGCCTCAGCCTCCCAGGTAGCTGGGATTATAGGCACCTGCCACCATGCCTGGCTAATTTTTGTATTTTTAATAGAGACGAAATTTCACCATGTTGGCCAGGCTGGTCTCAAACTCTTAATGTCAAGTGATCCGCCCACCTCAGCTTCCCAAAGTGCTGGGATCACAAGCATGAGCCACCGTACCCGGCCTATTATTATTTTTTGAGACAGCAACTTGCTCCGTCATCCAGGCTGGAATGCAGTGGTGTTGTTATAGCTCACCGCAGCTTTCACCTCCTGGGGTTCAAGTAATCCTCCCACCTCAGTCTCCTGAGTACCTGGGACACAGGTCATGCCACCACGCCTGGCTAATTTTTTAATTTTTTGTAGAGATTGTATCTCACTATGTTGCTCAGGCTAATTCTCAAAATCTTGGGCTCAAGCAATCCTCGTGTTTTGGCCTCCCAAAGTGCTGGGATTACAGGTGTGAGCCATGGCGCCTGTCCAAGAAGGTTTTTTTGGTTTTTGTTTTTTTCTTTTTTTGGGGGGACGGAGTCTTGCTCTTGTTACCCAGGCTGGAGTGCAATGGCACGATCTAGGCTCACTGCAACCTCCGCCTCCTGGGTTCAAGCAATTCTCCTGCCTCAGCCTCCCGAGTAGCTGGGATTACAGGCACCTGTCACCATGCCCAGTGGCTAAGTTTTTGTCTTTTTAGTAGAGACGAGGTTTCACTATGTTGGCCAGGCTGGTCTCGAACTCCTGACCTTGTGATCCGCCCGCCTCGGCCTCCCAAAGTGCTGGGATTACAGGCGTGAACCACCACGCCCAGCCAAAGTTATTTTTTATTTTTATTTTTTTGAGACTGCGTCTCACTGTGTCACCCAGGCTGGAATGCAGTGGCGCAATCTCGGCTCACTGCAACCTCTGCCTCCTGGGTTGGAGCAATGCTCTGGTCTCAGCCTTCTGAGTAGCTGGGATTACAGGTGTGCGCCACCATGCCCAGCTAATTTTTGTATTTTTAGTAGAGACGGGGTTTTGCCATGTTGACCAGGCTGGTCTTGAACTCCTGACCTCAGGTGATCCACCCACCTCGGCCTCCCAGAGTGTTGGGATTACAGGCATGAGCCACTGCGCCCAACCGTTATTTTTTTAAATGGAGAAAAACAACAGGAAAATAAAAAATAAAAAAAACAAAACAGCTAAGAGGATGAAACTGATGGCTACGGAGAGCGAAGAGAGATGAGGTGTTTATTACAGCCTCATAGAATCTTAAAACTTGGCCGGGCGCGGTGGCTCAAGCCTGTAATCCCAGCACTTTGGGAGGCCGAGACGGGCGGATCACGAGGTCAGGAGATCGAGACTATCCTGGCTAACACGGTGAAACCCCGTCTCTACTAAAAAATACAAAAAACTAGCCGGGTGAGGTGCCGGGCACCTGTAGTCCCAGCTACTCAGGACGCTGAGGCAGGAGAATGGCGTAAACCCGGGAGGCGGAGCTTGCAGTGAGCTGAGATCCGGCCACTGCACTCCAGCCTGGGCGACAGAGTGAGACTCTGTCTCAAAAAAAAAAAAAAAGAGAATCTTAAAACTTTTACACTATGTAAGTGTAAAACTTTGGTATCTGTTTTTACATTTATGTTACTAAACATGCCAACAAAGAAACGGAGTGCTGTCCAGAGTTGGACTGCCCTGGGAAGGGCAGGCCAGGGTGGCCTGTACCTGTCAAAGGCTGCTGCTTGGCTGCATCCCAGACCTTCACAGTGGTGCCTGCTGCGCTCACCAGAACGCCGTCAGAGGTGGGGTGGAACTGCAGCACCTCCACTGGGAGGTCCTCGGGGCCCAGCACCACCCCGGGTGCTGAGGGCAGGGCCTGGCCGAGCCCTGGCAGTCGCCAGAGTTTCACCTGCAGGAAAGACCAAGTCCGTGAGCACAGGGTTGAGGGCCTCACTGCCTTGAGCCAGCTGCCGTGACCCCAGTGAGGTCCCGTGTTGGAACCAGGCTGCTCCAGGAGACCACACCACTGGCCTGTCGATGGGGGGCGCCCACCTGCCTCAGCTTGCTTGGGCCAGGGGCTGCATACCCCAAATCCGAGAAAGGAGGGAGAGAATCTCAGCTCCAGGACCACAGGGCATGGTCCGAGAGTCTGGGAAGTGGCTCTGCTGTTTCTGGCAGCCTCCCTGCCTGCTGTCCTTGGGCTCCAGGTCAGGTCACAGCCACGGCTCCAAGCAAGCCCTGTGGGGCCAGGAATTCAGACCAGCCCTGCAGCCCTGCGGGAGTGTGGCAAGGCTGGACTGGAAGGCAGCAGAGCCCTGTGGGGATCGGGGTGGGGCTCAGAAGCCCTGGACTATGGGCTGGGACATAGAGCAGCTCTTCCAACTGGCTCCACTCACCGTCCTGTCGGCCGAGCCTGTGGCCAGGAGGAAGTCATCAAAGGGCGAGAAGTCCAAGTCGGTGACCAGGTCTGTGGGAGAGGAATGGCTGAACCCACCGGAATGTCCTGTTTCCAACCCAGTATGAAGCAAAGCCCAGGGCTTCCGAAGTGACACTTTGTGCGCACACAGAAACAGGCTGCAAGTCGACAAGGCTCCTCTGGACACCATGGGGGCAAACGCCACAGGCCCCTCCTGTGACATATGTCCCTGAGGGCCCCACTGAGCCAGGGTGGCCAAGGGCTCTGGCATCAGGAGGTTGGCATGAAATGGGCAGGAAGCCCCTTGAGTCACCAGGCACATGCAGGAATGCAGCCGCCCAGCCCGACCCCACCTAGGGCAGCACAGCCCGCTGCTCCTTCAGTGGTGGAACGTCCCCAGGAGTCACCTAATAAATTGCTTTTTGGTTAAGCAAGCTGGACTTGGCTTTAGTTCTTTGCAACCAAAGAACCTGCATGGTGGCCGGGCATGGTGGCTCATGCCTGTAATACCAACACTTTGGGAACCTAAGGCAGGCGGATCGCTTGGGCTCAAGAGTTTGAGACCAGCCTGGGCAACATGGTGAAACCCCATCTCTACAAAAAATATAAAAATCAGTTGGGTGTGGTGGCGGGCGCCTATAGTCACAGCTACTCAGGAGGCTGAGGCAAGAGAATTGCTTGAACTCAGGAGGCAGAAGTTGGAGTGAGCGGAGATCACACCACTGCATTCCAGCCTGGCGACAGAGCAAGACCTTGTCTCAAAAATTAAATAAATAAGAACTTGAACGGTTCAGCTCTGGAGGTGGGGAGGGGTAGGTGCAGTGCACAAAGTGAGCCAGACACCAGAGGGAAACGCGGTGGGTGGTTGCGGAGGTAGAGACTAGGCATGGAGGGTGGCTGAGGTTCGTGGTGTGAACAGGACGAGAGGCATCACCAGAGCTGGGAGCACAGCGACCACCCGCTGCTATCTGCCTCCCAACAGGGCTGAGCAGGACTCTCTTCCTCCTGGCCGCCAGAGACAGGGAAAAGACGGGACACGCCTTGGGATAGCCTTGGCCTGGAATCCCAGCTGGCAGGACCACAACAGTCCTGGGCCTAAAGCCACAGAACCTCTGCTGCCCTCAGTCTGGGGTGTGCTTGCTGGGTCCTGCAGGGCAAAGTAGGTCCCTGGGCAGGTGTAGCAGCTGGCACAGGGGGGCTGGCATCTCAGGCATGAGATGTGATAACGTAATCAAGTACTCTGAGTGCTCAGCGTGTGCCGGCACCACAGGTGCCCAAGGGCTGACATGCAGGGACCTCACTGAATCCCCATAAGGATGCAGCAGGTGGTGCTGCGGCAGCATCCCCCACTGGAGAATGAGGACACCAAAACCCAGAGAGGGTGGGTAACTGCTCCAAGTCACACAGCTGAGAGACAGGGCTGGTTTTAGAACCTGCGCTGCTCAGCATGACAGCTGCTGCCTCTCCCCACTGGAGCGGGCCCCAGCTGCCACCCCACAGCCTGGACACCAGAAAGCGCCCAGAAGTTGCTCACCCTCTGCCCCACTGGCCACTGGGTGCAAGGGCAAGAGTGGCCCTGAGCTGAGAGGCTGAAGGAGCCCCTGAAGGCAGGGCAGCAGCCAGAGCCTCGCCTGGCCATTTCTCCCCACACCAGCACCTCTGAGGCAGAAGGGCACCTGGTGCCTCTAGGGCAGGTTCCAGGGCTGCTGGAGCTCAGCTTCCCACGAGCAGTTTCCCGGGAGGGCTGCTCATGCAGGCGAGGCTCTGAACAGCTGCAGCCACAATGAGGCTCTGGACTTGCCTACAAAACCCTGGTCCAGCTTCTATTTGGAGAGTCCTAGTAGCAGAGGGCTCACCACCTTGCAAGCATCACCAACTTGGGCTAGCTCCTTCATGGGTAAGAAGCATCAAAAAATCAAACATGAAGCCAGGCACATTGGTTCATGTCTGTAATCTCAGCACTTTGGGAGGCCAAGGTGCGAGGATCACTTGAGGCTAGGAGTTCAAGACCAGCCTGGGCAACACAGCAAAACCCAATCTCCACAAAACATAAAGAAATCAGCTGGGCATGGTGGTGTGTGCCTATAGTCCCGGCTACTAGGGAGGCTGAGAGAGAGGATCCCTTGAGCCCAGGAGTTTGAGACTGCAGTGAGCTATGATTGCACTACCACACTCCAGCCTGGGCGACAGAGAGAGACCCTGTCTCTAAAAAAACAGACAAACCCAAACACAAGCTCCTATAGACCTGGGTTCTGATTCTGGCCCTGCCATAACAATGGGTAAGCTCCTAACCTTGCAAGAGTCTCAGTTTTCATAGCTATAAAATGGGTTGTTTTAAAACCTACTTCAAAGAGATTTGAGATTAGGTGAGAACAGACTTGTTATACAAGCTGCCACACAGATGTATCTCTAAAACAACATGCTACATGAAAGATGCCAGATTCCAAAGACCATGTATTATGTGATTCCGTTTACGTGAGATGTGCAGAAAAGGCCACTCTACAGAGGAAAGGCTGGTAAACAGCTGCAAAGGGCAAGGTAGTTAAGTATTCTAGGATTTCAGGGCTCAACAGTCTCAGTCACAACTCAACTCTGCAGTTGTTGCAAGAAAGCAGCCACAGACTATACATCAATGAATGGGCGTGGCAGTGTTCCAATAACACTGTTTACAAAAACAGGCAGCCAGCTGGATCTGGCCGTGACAGTAGTTTGCAGACCTCTGCTACAGAGGCAGGAAGCAGATCAGCTGTTGCCTGGGGCTGTGGTATCTGAGATAGAAATGGATTAACTGCAAAGGGGCACTCGGGATCTTTTGGGGATGATGGAAATGTTCTAAAACTGGACGGCAGTGCGCGTGACTTAGTCTCTTTAATAAGAATCATCAGGCTCTTGGCCAGGTGCGGTGGCTCACACCTGTAATTCCAGCACTTTGGGAGGCCGAGGCGGGCAGATCACGAGGTCAGGAGATCAAGACCATCCTGGCTGACACGGTGAAACCGCCTCACTAAAAATACAAAAAAATTAGCCGGCATGGCGTGGCACCTTGGGGTCCCAGCTACCGGGAGTACAAGGCAAGAGAATGGCATGAATCCAGAGGCGGAGCTTGCAGTGAGTGGAGATGGTGCCACAGCACTCCAGCCTAGGCGACAGAGCAATACGTAACTGAACGTTAG